>NW_024609881.1:6169550-6892469 GCF_016920785.2 Ixodes scapularis | reverse complement strand
GCCCTACTGAAAAAAACCATTTGAACTTCAAACGGGTGGCAAACTGGTCGCCCGTTTGAATCAAACTTGTCGATCCGTTTGGATCAAACGCGATTATGGGATACGGGTATCCGTTTGGAAACGGTACCCGTTCAAAACGGTACCCGTTTGATACAGGTGCCCGTTTGATACGGGTGCCGTATGGTACGAGTACCCGTTCGACATGGCACGTGACCACACGTTTGAACGTGCCATTCGAATTGGCAAATTATGCGCTAGCCCTAAATGGGTATCGTCTGGGAGGTTGGTTATTTTAAACATATTTAAGACGTCCCGAAACTCATAAACGTATTTATAACATGGAGAAAACACGTAGAACAAACGCACTCGCGTAGGTGCTTGTAAGTGGACAGGAAAACCGACACAAAAGATTGTTTTCAATTCTCCTCGAAGTTTATTACCTCTTCTGTAGACAAGTACAAACGTGCAAGCGATCTGTGAACACTATAAAGGTAGACTTTCGGGGAAATTATTCTCCTGGCTGCCGCGCGAATAGGCGCTGCATAATTCTATAGATAATCTAGAAGAGTACGCGTAGAAGAACGGTCAATCGTTGCCAACACGTAGGTTGCAGTGCACTTACCATAACAATAGCGGACTTGAAAGATGTAATCCGTGATATTTGTCGACACGGTCAAAGCAGGACAACCGCACAAACACAAACGAGAGGGAACGGCTCCTTGGAAGTTTCAACACGATGCGGCGCACAAGCTGTCATTTGCCGAACCCAACCAAACCGCGAGAATTTGCGACTTCTTTGAAGAATCGCTCGTTGCCGACATACACGTGGGTCTTTTCGAACACTGATAGCTTTGGTGCACATCCAATACGTTGTCCAGAGACATCCCAATAAGACCGCAGGGTTAGGCGACAGATTGAAGCAGGTAGGACAAGCGAACTTCGAGCAGCAACTGACAACAAGCAGACAAAGAAAAAAACGGCTGCAAGGCGCGCCCTTCCGGATCTCGATGCTTATCAGCGTGTAGCTCGCGCGCTGCTGTGGGTCACGTGACAGGGGTGACAAGAGAGGAGGGAGGGGGCGAGGTCAAGGCGCCGGGACCACCGGGACAGCCCCTCTCCCTCTCCCCACGCATTCCAGGGAGATGCGTTTTTGTAGTCCCGAAGAACAAACGCGCGCGCTCGAACTTTGGAAATGGCGGCGGGGCTGCCAGAAGCTCGGCTTGCGCCCGAGCGAAGAAAGTATATATATACTCAGCGCAAGCTCGTAGTTTGAGTGCTGTAACGGCGGGCGTGCTCTCACAATGCTCGATGTTCTTGCAGCCGCGTGTACGCGTGCTACCTTCGCTGCGTCTTGAATTAAAGTGAAACGGAGTCTAGACGTACATTCTTTCACGCGGTCGTGTCTTCTGCGAAAGAGAGATTCGAGCTGAATAAGTAAATTGAGGCAACAAAGATGGACAAAGTATTAAAGGTCTGTCAAAAATATCGGCTCACCAACGTCGTGCGTTTACGTAAAACAAAAAAAAAAAGGTGTTAGTTTTAGTTGCAGTATAATCGAAAATCAGCGCAATTGAAATATAAATATAATTACTTGCATTACGCGGACGATCTGAAATCGATGAACCGGCGCTCCCAGCTTTCCGGAAAACATTGGCTGCCACGGCTGAAACGCTAGGCGTGCCCACGCCGCCGATCTGTACGTTCAATATCAAACGGGCTCCGGAGAGCCGTTTGATTAAACCGGTGCAGTTTGCAACATGGTCGCCGGTTTGAGCAAACGTGCGACAACTTTGCCCAAACGAGTCGCCCATTTGCCCAGAGGAGCGACCCGTTTGCCAAATAGGTGACCGTTATGGCTCATACGGCGGACCCCTTTGAGCCATACGGGCGACCCCTTTGACAAACTGGTGACCAGTATGGTTAAACGGTTACCGGTATGGACCCGTTTATTTTCATATGGGCGCCAAATGGTTTTTTTCAGTAGGGTGGCAATAAAATGATATAGTGTTATTCCATCGGTGGCTTAAAGACCTAAAGAAAGAAGTTCCTCTATGTTTGAACGCAAACTTTTATTCAGGCAAAAAAAAGAAATAAGCCCGTAGCAGACGACGCGTAGCCTCAACAGTGCTCCATGCCGACAGCTTTGCGTCAAAATGGCGGTCGTCTCCTCTTTGCTGCCTTCTCTCTCCCTCCTTCGGCATTCTCCTTCCTTTCCTCCTCTCCGGCACCTTTGTCGCCACACCCACTGGCTAAACTCTCCCACTATACGGCTCTGCATTGCAGTAGTAGTTTCATTTATAGTCTTTACAGTTGAATGTGAATATTTGACAGAAATCTCTCAGGTTGGGGCGAAAGAGGGTTAAATGAATGCATTTGATCATTCGCCTTAATTCGGTACCCATCATTTTAACGCCTACTTGGCCTTGTCCTGGGGGTGACTATGACTAAAATAAAAGGATGTAAGTGCTGATCACGAAAGAATATGCTAGCCATTCTAATGTAGCTCTGCCAAGTACTTGATTGTGATTTGTTATTATTTTCAGCTATTGGGTGCCTCAAGATCTGGAGATCCTAGTGGCCACAAGCTTGGACTCAATTTCTTTCTGTGGTCTGGCCAGGACCATGGGGGAGGTAATCCCAGCAACAAGAGCACCGCAGTATCACCCTGCCTGTGACTTTCGATCAGCGTCACGACAGGGGAGTCCTCGTGCCACCACGTGTTAGGTATGCCACTTGAAATAAGCATTCTTCTTAGCTATTAACAGAACAGCAAAAGCACTACTAAGCCTAAAATGGAAAAAAACATATTCAAATCTTGGGTTGAATGGTGTTCCAATTACAAAAAAGGAGTCTGCAGACATGATTAACATGTTAACTTAAAGCCCGCAGATGTAGGTTCGATGGTGTCACAGAAATAACTTTCCGCAGATCGCTTTGCTCGTGCATAGACCTTTTTTGCAAGTGCGCCGCCTTCTTGAATTGACGTCACTTCCAGTATGGGCGAAAACATTGTTTTGCCTTTGCCACGCCAATATAAGGCCTTTAGGATTTAAGCGTAACCGTCACACTTTCTCGTTTTGCCTCCCCTTTATTCTTTTACTATTTACAGGTTGACAGGTTTTATTATTTTTTCGTCGCCCATACGGGATACGCCTATTAGGTGTCTGGGGACGAGAGTGCACATAACAAATTCCTAAAACTCAAGGCCAAGATTCCGAGACATTCGGGCTAGTTTCAAAACTTCCCACCACGCGGCGCTCGAAGACCAACCTGCAGAATATTTTTCAACCAGAAAAAAGTTCCCCTCGCCACACTTTCCATTTCCTCCTCTCCCACAGTTGACTTGACGGCGGGGAGACTCCTTTTGTTGCTGCATCTCGGGGCCAGATAAGCCAAGCTAAGCGCATAATGGGCGATTTGCGGCGGGAGGCACAGCGACCCCTTTCCTCCGGCGATACCAGAGAAGCGCCCGAAACCGAACTCCCCTTTCTGCAGCATTTCAGAGCCTAGCCTCTCGGTTTTGTCTCTGAATTTTTGTTTTGTTTTGCGATAAGCATGCTTGGCTACTCCGAGCATTTGACTGCTTCTGCCGTCCATGTAAAGTGACCCAAGGCCATGTGAGGATGGGCATAGGCTAAGGGCCATCGTCCAAGAACCCTAGAGTTCGAAGGAACTACCGCATTTTCCGGACTATAGCCCGGACCCGGTGCATAATCCGCAGGGAAATATTTTGCGTCAAAAATAAAAGTGCTTGCTTAGATAGTCCGCACCCGGTACACAAACGGCACCCAGTGCAAAGCCCGCACTTAGCACCTAGTCCGAACGTAAAAAGTATCATACTCAGCAGACCTTGACAAACGCCTACTGTATTAGCTCACGATGAAGCTTTATCGTACGTAAATCAACATTAGTATAGTCCGTTACTCATAAAATCCTTCACGATTGTCATAGTGAAGGATCTAGAAAAATTATATCATTGTATTGTCCGCACCTGTAGAGAGTCCGCATCGGGTGAATTTTCAACTTTTAAACTTATATAGTCCGGAAAATACGGTACTACAGAATGTATTGTGACCCTGGGTACTTGAAGAGGAAGTGGCGAGCCTTACAAAAAGTGTTTACGGGACGGGAATTCATGCCAGCGTGCGTACTCTAACATGTCCGGTGCTTTTACCCCAACCCACCTGGTGTCCTAAATGGGACACACGTTGAAATAAACAGTGCTGAGGGCTGTCAGACCGTTTTTGTTCTGAAATTTGACCGAAACTCCAAATATTGAGATCTGCAAAAATCCATAATACGAAGCAGAGCCTTTTTTTTTTTTTTCGGTTCCTTGCATTTTTATATTGCGTTTTGAGATCCTACTAGTGACCAGTGCCGCGTTTAGACGTCATATTGCACGTGGCCACACCGGTGACTAGAACTCCACCTTTCCGTAAACAAAAGTTTAAAGTACAAGTTCACCCGTCAAATTTTGGGAGTGTAATTACGATATTGTGTTAATTTTTCTCAGCTCATTATCTCTTCTCGAAATGGTTAATCACTTTAGTACAGTCGCCCTCTTGAGATTTCTAGTCGAGAGATGGCAAAAGCATTTTCCAAAACTAACTGTTTTACATTACCGATTCCTTTCTTAAAAATCACTAAAATTTAATTATATCACATTACAAATTACTGATTACTAAAACTATGGGCATTCTCTTCGTATTACATTTAATTTTGCTTGTCGATAATGAAATATCAGTCTGCTGTTGCAAACAGTGCAATGTAGGCGCAATATAATATATTACTGTCATGCCGCAACCTTGTTCAGGAAGCCGCCGATGACAACGAGGTTTTACGATGCGCTAGTAACTCCAAAGTATCTGAATCAGTGGTGTCGCCATGCTGTACTACAGCGCAACATATGAGATGAGACCATAACCGTGCTCTCGCAAGCTCGTTTTTAATAAAAAAAGAAGATAATATTTTTTTCTTTAATTCTCTACTTGTGCTTGTAAGTTGCAACACAGCAAGAGCTACTCAAGTCTATTGTAATGTATCACTGATATCCGATAAGCTGAGGTGGCGTAACCTGTGCAGCATAAAATACTTTGACGGAATCGTTTGTTCTTAGGTTCACACGTGAGGTGCGAGCTAACCTAACCTATACCTACAGCCAAGAATAAAGGCTCCGAGCATTAATTGGAATGCGACGGAAGCCTTTCGACTTTCCGGACTGCCGCGACTATATCTGGAATGACTTCTCTAATCGAGGTGAACAGACGCACGCATATACCAGAGGCACTGTTGAAGTCTCAGGGGCTCGGGTTTGCGTATAGATTATCATCTTCGCCGATACCCGGTTTTCGTTTTGCTAAAATATTTCAACAACTGCCAGTCTTGAACGGGTCAACAAAAGAACTGATCGTTTTCACGTAGTTGGGTTAAAACTATGTGGTTACGCTACTGTATGGGTGCACTACTAAAACCAATTATAATGGCATCTAAAGGGACAATCACTTTCCTGTGTACTTTATCTTGTAAATAACACTTTTGCGATTGACATGTACTTTTGCGCGCGTGCACCGTCGGCAAAAGTCGCACCATTAAATGATCTCCCTTCTTTTTCTTTTCTTTTTTTCTGAGCGAGAAAAAAAATGGGGGGGGGGGGGAGAGGAGGTTGTTGAGGGTAAAAAATGTTGGAGATATGTTCTCTGATTGTCATGATTGTGCACTTTTGATCACCCAACCTTTACGGCTCCCACATGAACGCGACGTCCCATGATGTCAACCGCAGAAACAGTTTGATCACTACTCGTACATCAGCCACTGCATTCGGCTTTCAGGTTATTGTGTACCTTCGTGCGTGTGTGCGTGCGTGTAACTTAGATATTTGTATCTGATGTTTAGGAGTGCATATCTCGTAATATTTTCTAGATATAGCGTTGAATTTTTTTTTGTATATTCTTTCCGGAACGGTAAATTATCTAAAAATATTTTTTACTCGAGTTTTATAACTGAAAATATTTACAACGCTTCAAACGTGCTTCAATGTGAAAACTTCCCCAACTTCAGCGTGCAATTAAAAAAGAACTTTTTTTTCTCGAGGAAAATATTTTACACTATATCGCGTGGTGTTCCATTAACATGTTGCATTATATTGTCTCCATGCGAAATGCAGCGCTTCGAAATACACGAACTAGGCAACTTTGACATTTTTACCCAATATTTGTGAGTTATCTGGCAATGTCTTCAAGATATAGCATTGAACTATTTCTGATATGTTCTTCCCAAGAGGGCCTATCACCTACATAAAAATCATTACACTCACTAATAACTGGACAAATTTACAGTGCGGCAAACAGCTTCCAGGGCCGAACGCGGTCCCAAGCAATAACAAAAGTTACAAGTAAAAAAAGAAAAACGATACCGACATTTTCAGAAGCTTTTATTTCTACGCCACATAGTTTTATTGTGTCCAGAGTTTGCGAGCTCAGGCTGAACTCAAGCAGGATTTACCAATGAACCACTCTAAGCGATCCATTATTCGCAAACACAAAGCAGCGTAGTCTGTTACGATCCGTTCTTCCTTAAAATGGACCGCAGCGGACGCTACGAGCCATTGGAGGTAAATCAGTTCCGAGTGTGTGACACGTGACATGCGCTGAGTGTGGCACGATGCCAAATGAAGCGCTCGCAGCGCTGCATTGGCTGGAACGACTTGCAGCGTCCGGTGTGGTCCATCCCTGGGTATACAGAACATAATCCTGTACCAAAGCAGTATGTCTGACTTCTCGGATTACCCCGAAGACATCTCCAAGCAGCTCACAAAAGTGTCATTGTATATTGTCAGAATGTCGAACCGGACAAAACCATTATCACGGAGTACCTTCCCCACAGGACAAGGCGAGGGGTTAAGTGCTCGCTCAAGCGTTGTGAGAGCCAGTCCTTTGAAGACAGGATATAAAGCTACGACCCTCGTGAGCCAATCGGGGCATCGGAGCAAAGCACTTGACGATGTGCCATAGAAACACGATCCTCCCACGGAGAGCTGTCTCGTGCGTCGCTCCCTTGCTCTGATTGGCCAACGGGGACCGTAGCTTTCGCCGTTTACCAAGTTATGGTGAAACGGAGATACACTCAGTCCGTGTAGCTTTTCTATCTGATCGTTTTTTCTGTTCCACGTATTTTTAAAGTTCAATGTCACGGTTTGAGCGGAGAACGTAACGTGGCTTTTCGAAGCTACTGAAGAATCCAGTGTATGTCTGTTATCTGTTTCAACGGTCGTTTACTTACAAAAGCAAGCCGGGTCTTCCTGACAGACTAAAGTGCTCCTCGCCGACATTTACGATTCTGCCCCATTCCATGATTAGTTTAAGAAATAATCCAAATCCGAAAGCCCCGTTTCCATACCCCTGCCGCAAACCCCCGCGTTTTGTCACACATCTTCAAGATCCCCGGCTTTTAAAAACCAACGCCCGCTTAACAATTTTCCAAGCTTCTCCCCTTATATTGCTATCAACGCGTTTCTTCGTACGCATTGTATACATGATTAAGCAAGGGATGGAGTTGACAACGCGACCACAATTACTACTTTTGTGTACTTGTTTATCGAATGCGCTCTCGTGGCCCGAAGTCGTTATAGAGCGGAAGGTAAATACACTGCCAAAATAGTCTGTACATCTGTAACAAATAATTACTACTAATAAACAGAAACAAAGAAGCAGGTCACGGGCCACTGCAAAAACGTCACTGCTGGCATTTATAATAAAGTTAGGTCATTGATATTAGCAACCAACCAGATGAGGTGGTTTTTTCCGTGGACTGAGCAAGGTAGGAAAGATTAACTCGTATTTCAAATTAATGCTGGTGATTGGGTCCGGACACTTCATCGAACGCCGTCTCATCGAAGCCATTTAATCGAACGTTATTGAATCAAACGCCATTTGATCAAAGCCGTTTAATTGAATGCTTTAAAATAGTATTTGGAGATCGTTTCTCGTTTTCGGAAATAGTTCCTTTTGCATCGAAGGACAACTATATTCTATGCCATATTTTCAATTAAATGTCAGGACCAAGAAAAGAACTGCTTTTCTCCGGCAATGTAATGGTAGTCGCATGAGGACAAACACGCGTACACTATGCAGTGCTGACTACCCCGCGACAACCAGAAAGTTTCTGGCTCAGTGACTTGGTGTGCGCCGCCTATTTGTGTCACACTTGTGCTGCTAAGCTTGTCTAAAATAGGGAACACCCAAGATCACAATTGTTTTAAAGATGTCATTTACGCACGAGAAAACCAGAAAGTTTTAGATGAGGCGATGAAAGGGATAAAAAAAGGGTACAAATATTTTCGGACATTTCATCATGCACGTAGTTCGTAGCTCAGGCTCAAATTAATCACGGTTTGCACAAGAAGCTGTCTGGTTTTCGAAGCTTTCTCCCAAGCCTCCTCGTTATTTACAGACTTGGGCTTGAAACATTGAACCCGAACACAAGAAAGAACGCAGTGGCGACTCCTCTCCCCACCTTCCCCCTCGAGCGCCTCGATACCATGAGACATCGGAGGTGACTCAGTGCTGGTAAAAGTGACACGTGGCATTCGGATTTGGTGCAGCGATGTGCGCCAAGGAGCGAGAAGTCATATGAAACCCTCACAGCAGTGCATCTGCTGGAACAGCTTGTAGCGTCCGGATGTCCTACTTCCATCAAGCCCCACCTCAGCGACCCGAAGGAATTCCGCAAGCAGGCTCTAAAGCGACCCATTGTGCGTTTCGAAAACCTTGAACGGGCAATAACGTTATCACAGAGTTCCTGGTATACTGAACAAAGAAGAATGATAAGTGCACCCCCCCCCCCCTTCCTCGCTTTCAGCATGAATCACACACACCCCGTTCCAGTATTGCTTCTTTCTTTTTTTAATTCAATATTTCCAAGCGCGGGAGGCATGGGGTAGTGCGAGAGCGCCCTGTTTCAACGACTGCTCTTGTGAAAGATTGCATAAGTTTTGTTTTTATATATTATTATGAAGCCGCCAGTCGCTGCAGTTATGGCTTAAATCTCTGATGAACCCGGATACTTGGCGTTTTACAAATTTAGAAAAATACAAGAAGAGTCAAATGGCTCTGTCTTTATTCGCAAGGTTGTTATATTCTTCAGACTGGGGATCCGAACGATTCGGTGTAGGAAGTTTCGGTGTAGGTCGTTTCGGTGCCGACATTTCGGAGCACGGACTTTTCGGTGCAGAGACTTTTTGCTGCATGGATATTTTTGTGTAAATACACGTTTGGAGGTTCAAATAGCTGAGCTTTCCAGCAGGCATTGCGGACGGCTAGCGGACATTTCATCGAACACCATTTCATCGAACACCGTTTCATCGAATGAATGGACATTTCATCGAACGCCATTTCATCGAACGCCGTTTCATCGAATTGCTTAGGGCCGTTTCATCGAATTTGAGGCATAACAGTGCTTTGTTATTCGTTCAAGGTTTTACCTTACATTTGTTAAGACTAAGGTAGTCACTTGTGAAATTGTCTTTAGGGTGGAGCCAAATTACTAGAAATAAGAACCATTGGTATAAAAACAAATGGGTATGCGACTTACTGAAAAGTTTTACTCATGTACCTGTCAGAAAACATGATACTGGAGGTAAAGGACCGACACTTAAAACACTTTTGAATGTCTGTTGTATTTTTTACCGGCTGTCCGGGGGTTTCGGTAATGTGCCATTCACACCAGCTCATTTGCACACTTACGCTTAGTTGAAGGTTTATTCACGAAAAGCATTTAACTGCCAGGGCAGCACGCTTATAATAAAACGATGCTTTGCCAGGAGAGCACACGAAATAAAATATAATGATACTCTGATCATCAGCTTTATACTCAGATTGAACGTTTCTGCTTTTTTTGTTTTTTAGTTTTCAAACTCTACAGAGTCAAAAGCTGCACAAAGTGTCAGCCAACATGGTTTCGGGCTACACCTGGACTGGAACCACCTCCCCTTCACTGTCAACTTTATTACCGACCCTTTTGCCTATTATGAATCACCTTCAGGACACTTTCTTAGGAAGGCCAACCCGCACCAGACAATAGTAAAGCCCTGGGTGTACTCTGTCACCCTTTCGGATCCTCACATAACCCAAGGTTACAGGTACACGCTGTCAAACAATAAAACACTACCCGCTTCCCAGAAAGCACATCGTGCTTTCTGTTTCTTTTGTTGTTTTTTTTGTCTCATTTTTAATTGTTTCATGTGACATGAAGAGGGGTCATTGTTTCATGGAGGCTTTCTTCTCGAAGCAGGACATGTTCACAATGGAACTTATCTCGTCACTGCATACTGTTATTTAAAAAATGGAGAATTTGATGACGTTGTGTATAAAAATCAAAATAAATTGCAAAAATATTGCAGGCTGTAACAGCGTTCGATGAAAAGGCGTTCGATGAAACGGCTTCTGTGAAACGGCGTTCGATGAAACGGCGTTCGATGAAACGGCGTTCGATGAAACGGTTTTCGATGAAACGGCTTCGATGAAACGGCGTTCGACGAAATGTCCGGACCCAATATAAGGGATGTAATTATCAAGATGTCTTATTTGACTATGTTTTTCCCCCTAATGAAAATATACGATAGGTGTAATCAAGCAATTATTGGCCTGTGTGATCCTGTGAGGACATGTTCATAGAAGACGTAAGGTACACGGATATTTCGGTGTAAACGGCCCGTCATTTCTGGCAATAGCATGCTTTAATATTTTAAAGGTTAGAATATACATCTAGGACATCTTTATTAAGATTTGTCATAATTATGTCTGGATGATATGTATGTAACGTGCATAAGCATACGCATATGAAGTTATTCGCATGTGTGGCTTGATAATAATATATTCTGGAAAGAATGCCAGTTTCTAGCCCTCCCAAATACTATAACGGCCACGTATTACAAGTGAGTCGTCGTATACGTAATAAAGTCTGAGGCCAGCTGCCTTCAAAAGAAATATAATCATGCACAAAGAGTAATGTGGGCCCCTTTTATTTACAAAACGCGTGTGCTCACTGCTCTGTGACCTAATCGGCGTTGCTAGCAACGCCCCTGAGGAATCGTCGAGCACCATTGCAGTCCCTGATCCCGGCTTTCCAAAAGACGCTACACGGGGGTGCAAGTTTATTCATTGTGGTCGGAGGCGAGAAACACATGCTCTAACCCCCGTGGGGCGGAGGTATCTGCTAAAAAGTCGAGCAGAAAGAGAAGATGACATTTTTTAATGAAGTTCGGGCAAAAAATAATCGTAAAATAAGGACAAAAGCGACTCTTTGCGTCGCTTTGTGTTCCACGACCATGCAACAAAAACTCCGCACACCGAATATTTCGAGCACCGAAATGTCCTAGACTCTTCAGGCTGCTAGATGAAGCCTAAAACAAACCATTGTACTATACATGGGCTGCACCTACGCCACAGAAGAACGTCGCACGCCGGTTTCGACCATGCTGGTGGTTGAGACGACCGCGATTTGCAGCGGAGCTATGGAAGACGGTGGTGCGTTGGGCTGCAGCAGGCGCTCGCGCAACAAAAAAGAAGCGGAAACTACACGGCCAGCTTCTACCGTACTCCGGCGATCGCAACATCGGTGTGCACTGCGACGGAGATGCTGTCCAGAAAAAGAAGGCACGAATGGCATGCAGAGCCGGCTCAGGACAGACGTCGATGATGCGGCCGCTCATTATTGAGTTTGCGGGGCGCATTTATTTGTTAGCGGTGTGTGACGCACTTTCATAACGTGTTTGTGAATGCTGTGAGGGCTAATACGACACCGACGCGCTAAAGTTAGTGGCCCAAGTGATGACTGTCCACTACACCACAAGTTTGTGTGGTAGAAAGAAACAGTCTAGTGAGGTGCACCTTGTGTTGTTGAGCAGCGCTTCGCAAACATGGAACTCAGAAAATGTGGTCATGGTTGAGTTGTAAGTCACTTCCTAATGTACACAACTTCACTATTCGAAATAACATTCAATCTCGGCTCCTGCACCCAGCCGATCGATCGTCAAGTGGTACTGTGTGCTTTAAAGTGTTTGCGTACAATAAAGCTTCTTTTTCGGACAAGGTAATCAATCTCGTGACATGCGCTCTACTGGTCATGCGCTCTTGTGACGTGCACTCTAATGGTAAGCGCGCTCCTATCGCAGCGCTCTCGAGTCGCGCGCTCTAACGTCGGCGCTCTAGTGACACTGAACCAGAATATAGGGGCAGTGGAAAAAATGTCGGCGACGTCCCATCGGCCGTGTGAAGCCAGAAGTGCAGATTGTCGCGAGTGGCGCTGTTGTCGAAATCCGGAGGACATGGCTACTGTAACATGGGATATGGCGTCGCGTACGTTCTCGGATGGTTTCTGTAGTGTCTATGGTCGTTTTTGCAATTTGTTTTTGTGATTATCAAGTGCTTGGCATTGTGATTACATAGGTTCGAGTTTTGTCGCTATGCAATGAAAACGAAGAGAAAGAAGACGGATGCGCAGCGCTACGCGCCAGCATGCAAGACTGGTTACCCCAGTTTACACTAAATTGTGGAAGTAAGCTTTAACCAATTTATTCATACACGTTGAAACACCCATGAAGCATTCAAAGGCAACACTAATGAACACCTAATATCAAAAACAGCTACGCTTGGCGCGAGCTTCGCTGGCAGGAGTGCCAGCGAAGCTCGCGCCACCTGGCAGGTGCCGCGAAGCTCCGGAATCGAACACCAGCGCCACCTGGCAGGTTCTACACGAAGCGCCTCACCTGGAGGCCGGCTAGTGTCGTGCGCTCGAAAGGGCCTCTCCCGCCTGAGTCCACCTTTGGAGAGCGATAACTAAACAAATTCTGGGCCGCTTCAAAAGCACTCGGGCATACGCGTCATAGACCAAGAGGAGATTCCTTATAATGAATTACAGACTGCTGAGTGTCGCCATTGATGGTACAATTGACGGCGCGTATGCCCGAATTTGTGGGAAACGAACCTTTTTTGGCCGATTTTGACGTCTGAGGCAACCTTTGGAGAGCGATAACTAAATAAATTCTGGGCCGCCTCAAAAGCACTCGGGCATACGCGTCATAGACCAAGAGGAGATTCCTTATAATGAATTAGAGACTGCTGAGTGTCGCCATTGATGGTACAATTGACGGCGCGTATTCCCGAATTGGTGGGAAAACGCCCCCTTTTTGGCCGATTTTGACGTCTCAGGCAACCTTTGGAGAGCGATAACTAAATAAATTCTTGGCCGCTTCAAAAGCGCTCGGGCATACGCGTCATAGACCTAGAGGAGATTCCTTATAATGAATTACAGACTGCTGAGTGTCGCCATTGATGGTACAATTGACGGCGCGTATGCCCGAATTTGTGGGAAACGCCCCCTTTTTGGCCTATTTTGACGTCTGAGGCAACCTTTGGAGAGCGATAACTAAATAAATTCTGGGCCGCATCAAAAGCACTCGGGCATACGCGTCATACACCTAGAGGAGATTCTTTATAATGAATTACAGACTGCTGAGTGTCGCCATTAATGGTACAATTGACGGCGCGTATGCCCGAATTTGTGGGAAACGCCCCCTTTTTGGCCTATTTTGACGTCTGAGGCAACCTTTGGAGAGCGATAACTAAATAAATTCTGGGCCGCATCAAAAGCACTCGGGCATACGCGTCATACACCTAGAGGAGATTCTTTATAATGAATTACAGACTGCTGAGTGTCGCCATTAATGGTACAATTGACGGCGCGTATGCCCGAATTTGTGGGAAACGCCCCCTTTTTGGCCGATTTTGACGTCTGAGACAACCTTTGGAGAGCGATAACTAAATAAATTCTGGGCCGCATCAAAAGCACTCGGGCATATGCGTCATAGACCTAGAGGAGATTCCTTATAATGAATTATAGACTGCTGAGTATCGCCATTGATGGTACAATTGACGGCGCGTATGCCCAAATTTGTGTGAAACGCCCCTTTTTTGGCCGATTTTGACGTCTGAGGCAACCTTTGGAGAGCGATAACTAAATAAATTCTGGGCCGCTTCAAAAGCACTCGGGCATACGCGTCATACACCTAGAGGAGATTCTTTAAAATGAATTACAGACTGCTGAGTGTCGCCATTAATGGTACAATTGACGGCGCGTATGCCCGAATTTGTGGGAAACGCCCCCTTTTTGGCCGATTTTGACGTCTGAGACAACCTTTGGAGAGCGATAACTAAATAAATTCTGGGCCGCTTCAAAAGCACTCGGGCATACGCGTCATACACCTAGAGGAGATTCTTTATTATGAATTACAGACTGCTGAGTATCGCCATTGATGGTACAATTGACGGCGCGTATGCCCGAATTTGTGGGAAACGCCCCCTTTTTGGCCGATTTTGACGTCTGAGGTCACCTTTGGAGAGCGATAACTAAATAAATTCTGGGCCGCTTCAAAAGCACTCGGGCATACACGTCATACACCTAGAGGAGATTCCTTATAATGAATTACAGACTGCTGAGTGTCGCCATTGATGGTACAATTGACGGCGCGTATGCCCGAATTTGTGGGAAACGCCCCGTTTTTGGCCGATTTTGACGTCTGAGGCAACCTTTGGAGAGCGATAACTAAATAAATTCTGGGCCGCTTCAAAAGCACTCGGGCATACGCGTTGTACACCTAGAGGAGATTCCTTATAATGAATTACAGACTGCTGAGTGTCGCCATTGATGGTACAATGAACGGCGCGTATGCCCAAATTTGTGGGAAACGCCCCCTTTTTGGCCGATTTTGACGTCTGAGGCCACCTTTGGAGAGCGATAACTAAATAAATTCTGGGCCGCTTCAAAAGCACTCGTGCATACGCGTCATAGACCTAGAGGAGATGCCTTATAATGAATTACAGACTGCTGAGTGTCGCCATTGATGGTACAATTGACGGCGCGTATGCCCAAATTTGTGGGAAACGCCCCCTTTTTGGCCGATTTTAACGTCTGAGGCCACCTTTGGAGAGCGATAACTAAATAAATTCTGGGCCGCTTCAAAAGCACTCGTGCATACGCGTCATAGACCTAGAGGAGATGCCTTATAATGAATTACAGACTGCTGAGTGTCGCCATTGATGGTACAATTGACGGCGCGTATGCCCGAATTTGTGGGAAACGCCCCCTTTTTGGCCGATTTTTACGTCTGAGGCCACCTTTGGAGAGCGATAACTAAATAAATTCTGGGCCGCTTCAAAAGCACTCGGGCATACACGTCATACACCAAGAGGAGATTCCTTATAATGAATTACAGACTGCTAAGTGTCGCCATTGATGGTACAATTGACGGCGCGTATGCCCGAATTTGTGGGAAACGCCCCCTTTTTGGCCGATTTTGACGTCTGAGACAACCTTTGGAGAGCGATAACTAAGTAAATTCTGGGCCGCTTCAAAAGCACTCGGGCATACGTGTCATACACCTAGAGGAGATTCTTTATTATGAATTACAGACTGCTGAGTATCGCCATTGATGGTACAATTGACGGCGCGTATGCCCAAATTTGCGGGAAACGCCCCTTTTTTGGCCGATTTTGACGTCTGAGGCAACGTTTGGAGAGCGATAACTAAATAAATTCTGGGCCGCTTCAAAAGCACTCGTGCATACGCGTCATAGACCTAGAGGAGATGCCTTATAATGAATTACAGACTGCTGAGTGTCGCCATTGATGGTACAATTGACGGCACGTATGCCCAAATTTGTGGGAAACGCCCCCTTTTTGGCCGATTTTGACGTCTGAGGCCACCTTTGGAGAGCGATAACTAAATAAATTCTGGGCCGCTTCAAAAGCACTCGTGCATACGCGTCATAGACCTAGAGGAGATGCCTTATAATGAATTACAGACTGCTGAGTGTCGCCATTGATGGTACAATTGACGGCGCGTATGCCCGAATTTGTGGGAAACGCCCCCTTTTTGGCCGATTTTGACGTCTGAGGCCACCTTTGGAGAGCGATAACTAAATAAATTCTGGGCCGCTTCAAAAGCACTCGGGCATACACGTCATACACCAAGAGGAGATTCCTTATAATGAATTACAGACTGCTAAGTGTCGCCATTGATGTACAATTGACGGCGCGTATGCCCGAATTTGTGGGAAACGCCCCCTTTTTGGCCGATTTTGACGTCTGAGACAACCTTTGGAGAGCGATAACTAAGTAAATTCTGGGCCGCTTCAAAAGCACTCGGGCATACGTGTCATACACCTAGAGGAGATTCTTTATTATGAATTACAGACTGCTGAGTATCGCCATTGATGGTACAATTGACGGCGCGTATGCCCAAATTTGCGGGAAACGCCCCTTTTTTGGCCGATTTTGACGTCTGAGGCAACCTTTGGAGAGCGATAACTAAATAAATTCTGGGCCGCTTCAAAAGCACTCGTGCATACGGGTCATAGACCTAGAGGAGATGCCTTATAATGAATTACAGACTGCTGAGTGTCGCCATTGATGGTACAATTGACGGCGCGTATGCCCAAATTTGTGGGAAACGCCCCCTTTTTGGCCGATTTTGACGTCTGAGGCCACCTTTGGAGAGCGATAACTAAATAAATTCTGGGCCGCTTCAAAAGCACCCGTGCATACGCGTCATAGACCTAGAGGAGATGCCTTATAATGAATTACAGACTGCTGAGTGTCGCCATTGATGGTACAATTGACGGCGCGTGTGCCCGAATTTGTGGGAAACGCCCCCTTTTTGGCCGATTTTGACGTCTGAGGCCACCTTTGGAGAGCGATAACTAAATAAATTCTGGGCCGCTTCAAAAGCACTCAGGCATACACGTCATACACCAAGAGGAGATTCCTTATAATGAATTACAGACTGCTAAGTGTCGCCATTGATGGTACAATTGACGGCGCGTATGCCCGAATTTGTGGGAAACGCCCCCTTTTTGGCCGATTTTGACGTCTGAGACAACCTTTGGAGAGCGATAACTAAGTAAATTCTGGGCCGCTTCAAAAGCACTCGGGCATACGTGTCATACACCTAGAGGAGATTCTTTATTATGAATTACAGACTGCTGAGTATCGCCATTGATGGTACAATTGACGGCGCGTATGCCCAAATTTGCGGGAAACGCCCCTTTTTTGGCCGATTTTGACGTCGGAGGCAACCTTTGGAGAGCGATAACTAAATAAATTCTGGGCCGCTTCAAAAGCACTCGGGCGTACACGTCATACACCAAGAGGAGATTCCTTATAATGAATTACAGACTGCTAAGTGTCGCCATTGATGGTACAATTGACGGCGCGTATGCCCGAATTTGTGGGAAACGCCCCCTTTTTGGCCGATTTTGACGTCCGAGGCCACCTTTGGAGAGCGATAACTAAGTAAATTCTGGGCCGCTTCAAAAGCACTCGGGCATACGCGTCATAGACCAAGAGGAGATTCCTTATAATGAATTACAGACTGCTGAGTGTCGCCATTGATGGTACAATTGACGGCGCGTATGCCCGAATTTGTGGGAAACGCCCCCTTTTTGGCCGATTTTGACGTCTGAGGCCGCCTTTGGAGAGCGATAACTAAGTAAATTCTGGGCCGCTTCAAAAGCACTCGGGCATACGCGTCATAGACCTAGAGGAGATGCCTTATAATGAATTACAGACTGCTGAGTGTCGCCATTGATGGTACAATTGACGGCGCGTATGCCCGAATTTGTGGGAAACGCCCCCTTTTTGGCCGATTTTGACGTCTGAGGTCACCTTTGGAGAGCGATAACTAAGTAAATTCTGGGCCGCTTCAAAAGCACTCGGGCATACGCGTCATAGACCTAGAGGAGATGCCTTATAATGAATTACAGACTGCTGAGTGTCGCCATTGATGGTACAATTGACGGCGCGTATGCCCGAATTTGTGGGAAACGCCCCCTTTTTGGCCGATTTTGACGTCTGAGGCCACCTTTGGAGAGCGATAACTAAGTAAATTCCGGGCCGCTTCAAAAGCACTCGGGCATACGCGTCATAGACCTAGAGGAGATACCTTATAATGAATTACAGACTGCTGAGTGTCGCCATTGATGGTACAATTGACGGCGCGTATGCCAGAATTGGTGGGAAACGCCCCCTTTTTGGCCGATTTTGACGTCTGAGGCCACCTTTGGAGAGCGATAACTAAATAAATTCTTGGCCGCTTCAAAAGCACTCGGGCATACGCGTCATAGACCTAGAGGAGATGCCTTATAATGAATTACAGACTGCTGAGTGTCGCCATTGATGGTACAATTGACGGCGCGTATGCCCGAATTTGTGGGAAACGCCCCCTTTTTGGCCGATTTTGACGTCTGAGGCAACCTTTGGAGAGCGATAACTAAATAAATTCTTGGCCGCTTCAAAAGCACTCGGGCATACGCGTCATAGACCTAGAGGAGATGCCTTATAATGAATTACAGACTGCTGAGTGTCGCCATTGATGGTACAATTGACGGCGCGTATGCCCGAATTTGTGGGAAACGCCCCCTTTTTTGCCGATTTTGACGTCTGAGGCCACCTTTGGAGAGCGATAACTAAATAAATTCTGGGCCGCTTCAAAAGCACTCGGGCATACGCGTCATAGACCTAGAGGAGATGCCTTATAATGAATTACAGACTGCTGAGTGTCGCCATTGATGGTACAATTGACGGCGCGTATGCCCGAATTTGTGGGAAACGCCCCCTTTTTTGCCGATTTTGACGTCTGAGGCCACCTTTGGAGAGCGATAACTAAATAAATTCTGGGCCGCTTCAAAAGCACTCGGGCATACGCGTCATAGACCTAGAGGAGATGCCTTATAATGAATTACAGACTGCTGAGTGTCGCCATTGAAGGTACAATTGACGGCGCGTATGCCCGAATTTGTGGGAAACGCCCCCTTTTTTGCCGATTTTGACGTCTGAGGCCACCTTTGGAGAGCGATAACTAAATAAATTCTAGGCCGCTTCAAAAGCACTCGGGCATACGCGTCGTACACCTAGAGGAGATTCCTTATAATGAATTACAGACTGCTGAGTGTCGCCATTGATGGTACAATGGACGGCGCGTATGCCCAAATTTGTGGGAAACGCCCCTTTATTGGCCGATTTTGACGGTTGAGGCAAGCTTTGCAGAGTGATAACTAAATAAATTCTGGGCCGCTTTAAAAGCACTCAGGTATATGCGTCGCAGAACTGGAGGAGATGCATTATTATGGCTTATAGAGTACTGAGTGTCGCCATTGATGGTACAATTGGCGGCGCGAATGCCCAAATTTCTGGGACACACCCCTTTTTTGCCTGATTTTTGACGTCTGAGGTTGTGATGACTTAAGAGATACTGGGCCGTTTCAAAAGCTCTTGGGCGCACGCGAAGCAAAAATACATAAGATTGATTAATTAGCAGTAACAGCGTGCTAAATGTCGCCATAAATGGTACTCTTCATGTCCCGTTTGCCAAAGTGTCTGGACCACGCCCACTCATTTTGGCATTTTTATTTTTAATACCATTCTTGGAAGTGGAATAGCTGGTGAAATGAAATTTGGACACTTTGTAAAAGATAGTTCGGATCAAAAAACGCTTTGACTCCTTAATTATTCAGCGCTTTAAGTATAATGTATTTGAGCTAATTACGCGATAAGAACAAAAAAAAAAAACTGCATTTAGGTTTTGTGTTTATCAATTAAGAAAATATTCAGTGTAGTTGCCGTTTTTTTATACATTACATATGTTGCTAAAAAAATGTATTTAGGAACGCAACAACGTCACTGAATCCTCAAGTCTCCTCACCAACTGCGGATTCTTTTTGGTATTTAAAGCCCTGGGGAACCACTTTAAATTTAAGTAATTTGAAAATAAAAACAGTTTCCATGGAGCTAGAGACATTGGCTATATATATAGCAAAATGCAACTAAATTGATTGTGTGGTTTTCTTAGGGTTTGCATCGAATGTTGAAAAGACGTATGATTTTTCTGCGGTTCGCCATAGGAACCAATGAGTAAAAGTTTGGTTGCATTTTGGCCAGACTTAATATAAACCCAGGACCACGACAATTCTCGTGGAGGTTGAGGGAAACGTATTAAAACGTGACACAAAAGTGCAAAGGGATTGAGTGATTAGTTTTCTTTGTATAAAAAAAGATCGCTTTGGTCCATTGAGTTACGGGCGCCGGCGCAGCGGCGGCCGATAGATGGCGTAAGTAGTAACGGCGCTCGCCTGTCCGAGAATCTTGGGGTTGTAATCATTGTGTTCCGTTGGTGTCATCAATCTTATGTTCCTACCACATCTAGCAGTCAGGAGATGTGAAATATAAAAAAAACAGGAACTTGCACATTGTCAGCTCTGCAAAGATTTATATAGTATTCAAAGCATAGCACGTTCAACTTAAGAGGACAAATCAGTGCAGGCCTATATTCATGGTTCACATATGTGTAATTGCTCTTCGTTATTAATGAAGTGAAAACTGCTTAAGTTGTGGCCCACTACAGGCTTTCTATTAGTGTTAAAAAGTGCTATTGTGTTTTAAGCAGCTCGCACCAAATATTTTCTTGAAATACATAGGTTCATGTTTGCAGACAGTCATGGTGAGACCAATCTTTAGTGCCAAGTGTCCACTTATTCAGAGTTGGTTGAGTCTGTAAATATTGTAGGTTGCAAATTAAATTTTTATGGTACGAAATGGGCACAATCATCCGTAATGACTAGCTCTACCGAGGGGAACTTTATACGTTTACTACGGCAAGATGGTTTCACAAAACGAAGTATTTAGTTTATGCAACTCCTGCACTAACCTTGTCTTTAGAAACGTTTTATATTCTTTAAGGTGCTGAGATAAGATTCTGGAAATAGTTTTTCTAGAACTACGCTAGATATTTCCAGTTCATCATTTTTCTCGCAAAGCATTCAAGAGAGCCAAACCCTGTAATGTACGGAGGGAACTCACAGAATGACGCGACTGACAGTTTGAAACATTCGGCACTGTAACAGTAATAATGACGTGTCACTTATGTAATGCTCATTGTCGCAGATCAAATTGCTTTTTCCGTCTCCCTATTGGAAAATCTCGATGATGGAAAGATGACGGAAAAGGCTCATACAAGCGTAACCGTAATATGGGACATCCTATACAAGCGAAAAAGGCGGCTCCAGTATAGTGGAATAAGGCGGAACGATACAGGTGGGCGGAACCATACAAGCGTGTCGTATTATGGGACATCCTATACCAGCATAGTGGATATAGGCGGAACCATGAAGGCGGACGGAACCATACATGCATAACGTAATATGGGACATCCTATACCAGCAAAAAGGCGATACCAGCATGGTGGAGCCATATGGCTCCAGCGTGTTGGTTTCGCCTTTTCACTGTTGTACAGGGCGATTTAGTTTTAAGCTTTACATATATGTTTAGAAAGGTCGTGAAAGCTATATTAATGCGGTTTGTGCAGGCGAGTTATACGGCCAGGCGTACGTAGTATAGGGACCTAGTCGTAACGATCAGTTAGATAATGAAATACAATTTGTTAATCAACTTTTTAATTAGTGAAAATGAAAATATGGTTTCAATTAGAAACTTGCTGAGTCATTGAAAACCACAAAATCAAGTTTTTTTTAGAAGGATATAATTCAGGGGTAGCGTTTTATGCATTCTGTAAAAAGCTTTATTTGGACGAGTTTCTAGGTTTCAGTTTCTTATCAGAGCTCATCTCTGCGCCCACGGTCCTGTTCCCCAGGGGCATAGACACGCAACACACATGCGCCTTGCTTCCCTTCATCCTACGAGGGAGGCGAGGGGGCGGCTTCGCACTGCGGTCACTGGGCAGCTGGACCGCAGGTTAAAAGATGCGCTCTGGTAAGAAACCGAAGTCTGGAAATGCGTCCAAATTGACCATTTTTTATAACGCCATAAAATGCTACTCGTCTTATATCTTTACAAAGAAAATTGATTTAGTGTGTTTTGATGATGCTTAGCAGGTTTCTAATTGGAACCATGGGTCTATTTTCACTGATTAAAAATTTGACGAACATACTATACTTAGAGAGAGGCTGAAGCAGTTTTGTATTTGAGAAAACACTTTTAAATCTTCATTCGACCTCCAGAATCTCAAATATCAAAATTATTTGCTAATTTAATTAATCAAGGCTGCATAGTCATTTTTAAAGCGCTGTGAAAGCACCTCCCTAGAGAGCGACGTCACAACAGCAGCTTTCAAAATCTTTGTTCACGCATCTTCAGCGCCTATCAAAGCTATGCACGCACATGCTATTTTTTAAAAGGGCAGAAAAATGTGCCACGACTGGTGCCAGTGCCGGAGAATATACCTAGAAAACTTGCGATTGGACGCGCGGCCCTTAAGCGACACACACTTGGCGGCCGAAAGGTCTTCTTACGATGTCACTGTTGGTGGGATGTTTTTTGTGTTTTCTCACGTTTAGTTATATCTTTGAGGAAAACGAACGGGATATTCAGATTCGCGGGATAAAACTACGCTAGAATGAACCTCCATCTAGTTTTCTGAAAGAAGTCTGGCACATCTCTGTAATAAGCCGACAGATCATTACAAATTAGCCTTTTATACTATGCCGCCCTGGCCATATAACTCACGTGCACAGACCGCGTAAATGTAGCTTTTACGGCTTTTTAAAAAAAAATCTGTAAAACATAGAAAAAAAAAACTCTGTAGAATGTCCCCCAATACGATACGATTGTATGATTCCTTCCCCGCTTGCATTGTTCAAGAAAGACTTGTGGACATCCAGCGTTTCATTGGAATGCTGGATGTCAGCGAGTCTCTACATCAGTGAGTGGTTTCAAACAAGCATGGTGTTTGCACACCAGTAAGCTCTTATCCGAGGCTCACCAGGACCACTAAGAGCAGAGGCGAAATGTCGTGACCTGGTAAATTTGGTTGCAGGTATTTATTTTTACAAGAACTGCATGCAGCAAAGCTTAACTTTGCTTAAAAGAAGATTATTAAAAATTCAATACTGAACAATGGTGTCCCTTGAGCTGTCAGACCAAACTCCCACTCTTGCCACTCAGGAGTTCCTAACTTGTGCGTAGAGGATCAGCACAACCCAGATTTGTGCTGCGAGCGCACCTGCAATATAAAAGTTGAATAAACATGAGATGAAATATGAGACGTTTACAATTCTCTGTAACGTGAAATTAGAGCACAGATCTTGAAGAGGAGGATGGGAAGGTATGCCCCTCCTCCCCCTCCCCTCCTCCTCTTCTGCTCCCTCCCATTTAGCAGGAAACTTCCCTGAATTTAGCGGGAAAATTTCCCCACTAAATTTAGCTGGTTAAGTTTCCCACTAAATTTAGCGCAGAAATTGATGTCACATGACCTCAACACAAATGCAGTTTTTCCGCTAAAAGTAGCAGGGAAAATGACGTCGCATGACCGTGTCACGTCAGCCATAAAAAAATTCAGTTTCTCAGCTAGACTTAGCGGAAATAATAACGTCACATGACCACAACATTAATTCAATTTCCTGCCAAGTTTAGTTGGGTGGTTACGCCGACAGCGACGCCGCGAAACGCAGAAACGGGTGCTAAGAGCTGCGCTAAAAACTAAATGCATCAGGTGAAATAAAGTGAACATTAGAGATACTCTAAGAAAAAGAAGAGAATCTAAGATACCTTTCTCAGATCCTTCCTTTTGTCCGTTCTCAAATGTTTTGATTTCAAGAAATGTTTATCTCTTTATTCATACCCAGAGAACCCCTCCCAGTTTCAGCATGAATGCAATAAATCAATGCAGACTAGACCTTGTAAACTATAATCCACATGAAAATTAATGTTTGCCACATAGTCATGTATGAGTCAGTGGCTCAGATCTCTAAATACATTTGTATTGAGGAACATTCTTGAATAAAACTTCTGGGCTTCGAATTCAACAGTTTGTACTTCCATAAGGAACACTGTATGGCACTGATTTTTTTTTTTTTGTGACACATCAGAAACAGCACAGCACTGTCATCCTCGCATACCTAACAAGAATTTGTATTTTTTTTTTTAGCATGACATGTGCTATTCTAATGCCCATACAGCATCCTTTAACAAAATTTCCTTTGTAGAGCTTTTTATTGGTTCTTATTTAGCTCGCACGACAGATTCGGTACCTTGAATTCTCACTCGGCATCAACAGTTTTATATATTAATGTAATAGCGAAAGACAAGATGTATGAACTTGAGTACGGCTCAGCAAGCACAGATGTTGAGAAAAGTACTGAAGAAAACTCAAATGTCAAAATAAAAATAAGCTGGAATGTGGAATTATGGACATGGACATGAATACAGTTAGCAGATTCAATATGAAGAATATGTGTTAGACGCACGCTCAAAGAAACCTGTTGCATCTATATTCATTCAAATTACTTTGCAGAACCCAGCGCTGCAGTATCAGGTGGGAGTTCGCTGAATGAGTCTACTGAAAATGAGTGTAGACGGAAAAAGCAGTTTGATCTGCGATAATGAGCATTACATAAGTGACATGTCATTATTACTGTTACAGTGCCGAATGTTCCAAACTGTCAGTCGCATCATTCTGTGAGTTCCCTCCGTACATTACAGGGTTTGGCTCTCTCGAATGCTTTGCGAGAAAAATGATGAACTGGAAATATCTAGAGTAGTTCTAGAAAAACTATTTCCAGAATCTTATCTCAGCATCGCAAAGAATATAAAAAGTTTCTAAAGACAAGGTTAGTGCAGGAGTTGAATAAACTAAATACTTTGTTTTTCGAAACCATCTTGCCGTAGTAAACGTATGAAGTTCCCCTAGGTAGAGCTAGTCATTACGGATGATTGTGCCCATTGCGTACCATAAAAATTTAATTTGCGACCTAAAAAAAATTTACAAACTCAATTAACTCTGAATAAGTGGACCACTTGGCATTAAAGATTGGCCTCACCATGACTGGCTGCCAACATCTACATAATAATTTCCATGAACCTATGTATTTCAAGAAAATATTTGGTGCGAGCTGCTTAAAACACAATAGCACTTTTTAGCAAGTGCTGATTGTTGGGCAAGTTGGTACGGTACGTTAGAAAACATGATTGTGCTTTGAAGACGGGGACATAGGAAGGACAGACACCACAGAGGGCTAACTTTCAACTGATTTAATTCAAGAACCTCGGCGTAGAAACACACTGCGTCACCGCACCACATCTCAACCAATCCGTGGCCCTGCCACGGACCGCAAGTACGCCAACTCCTTATCCGCCAAGTCAATTGACGCCACACTGACACAACACGTGCCGGAACTATTTATAGCATCAGCCTCCATAATCTCTCTAACAGTCATATCTTTGTGCCTAGCAAGAACAGTAGACTGAGCAAATAATGGTTTGCACTCGCAGTCATGATCTGTCGTGTCACTGTCATGACTGCGGGTGCAAACCATTATTTGTTTCGTCTATTGTTCTTGAGAGGCACAAAGATAGGACTGTTAGCGAGATTATGGAGGCTGACACTATAAACAGTTCCGGCACAAGTTGTGTCAGTGTGGCGTCAATTGACTTGGCGGATAAGGATTTGGCGTACTTGCGGTCCGTGGCAGGGCCACGGATTGGTTGAGATGTGGTGCGGTGACACAGTCCGTTTCTACGCTGAGGTTCTTGAATTAAATCAGTTGAAAGTTAGCGCTCTGTTGTGTCTGTCCTTCCTATGTCCCCGTCTTCCGAGCGCAATCATATTTTCTACCGCACTTTTTAACACTAATAGAAAGCCTGTAGTGGGCCACAACTTAAGCAGTTTTCACTTCATTATAAAGAGCAATTACACATATGTGAACCATGAATATAGGCCTGCACTGAATTTTTTTCTTAAGCTGAACGTGCTATGCTCTGTTTACTATATAAATCTTTGCAGAGCTGACAATGTGCAAGTTCCTGTTTTTTTTATATTTCACATGTCCCGACTGGTGAGTGTGGTAGGGACATAAGATTGATGACACCAACGAAACACAATGATTATTTTAAGAATTTGTTTGGGTATAGCACGAGCAAGGAGATCTGCGGGAAGTTATTTCTGTGACACCGTCGAACCTACATCCGCGGGCTTTAAGTTCACATGTTAATCATGTCTGCAGACTCCTTCTTGTAATTGCAATTTCATCCAACCCAAGATTTGAATATGTTTTTTTTTTCATTTTAGGCTTAGTAGTGCTTTTGCTGTTCTATTAATAGGTAAGAAAAATGCTTATTTCAAGTGGCATACCTAACACCTGGTGGCACGAGGACTCCCCTGTCATGACGCAGACCGAAAGTCACAGCCAGGGAGATACTGCGATGCTCTTGTTGCTGGGATTACCTCCCCCATGGTCCTGCCCAGACCACAGAAAAAGATTGAGTCCAAGCTTGTGGCCACTAGGATCTCCAGATCTTGAGGCACCCAAGTAGCTGAAAATAAAAACAAATCACAATCAAGTACTTGGCAGAGCTACATTAGAATGGCTAGCATATTCTTTCGTGATCAGCACATAGATCCTCTTATTTTAGTCATAGTCACCCCCCAGGACAAAGCTACGTAGGCGCTAAAATGATGGGTACCGAATTTAGGTGAATGATCAAATGCATTCATTTAACCCCCTTTCGCCCCAACCTGAGACTTCTGTCAAATATTCACATTCAACTGTAAAGACTACAAATAAAACTACTACTGCAATGCAAAGCCATATAGTGGGAGAGTTTAGCCAGCGGGTGTGGCAACGAAGGCGCCGGAGAGGAGGAAAGGGAGGAGAACGCCGAAGGAGGGAGAGAGAAGGCAGCAGAGAAACAAAGAGGAGACGACCACCATTTTGACGCAAAGCTGTCTGCACGGAGCACTGTTGAGGCTACGTGTCGTCTGCTACGGGCTTATTTATTTTTTTTGCCTAAATAAAAGTGCGTTCAAACATGGAGGAACTTCTTTCTTTAGGTTTTTAAGCTACCGAGGAATAACACTATATCATTTTATTGCCAGAGCCTGCCAAATAAAAGGAAAGAACCGAATTTTTGAATATCGATCCCATGCCGGGCGAATGAATGAAAATGGCGGCCCTCCCCGCTCAGCTGGGAGCAGCCTAGAGTTCACGCGCATGCGCTCACGCCTCTTGCTCTGTGCCGCGGGCTGATCAGCTCACTCGGAAGGGAGACGTTACGGCAGCAAAATCATAGACTGCCAGACTCTCCCCATATATGGCTCTGCTGCAATGGAAAGATTTTCCTACCCTCGTGCTCAGCGAGTGTCGACTGTGGATACCAACTCCAGTTCATACACTCGCTGAACATGAGGGTAGAGTGTACCAGCAGAGGGCAGGTGTCTGTATACAAAGAGTTTAGTTGGCACACCAAGAGGCTAACGAATAAGAATGGGTACCACTCTGAGCAAAATGCCAAAAAAGCGTGGATCTCGGCTTGACACTAACAGCAGCACACAGTATCTATTTTAGTGACAAAGGGGTACTAAATCATTATTTTCAGCTTCCTAACTAAACTAAATATTCTTCCCGGCTTGCTTTTTAGGAAAATCTCCAAATTTACAAGAACTACTAAGACAATGTCTAAAAAAAAAAAAAGCAATGGCAAAACCAGCAATCGAATTCGCCTGCTCTCCAGTAGCACGACATCTATGGCAGGCAGACCTGCAGAATGAGCAAGCAGTTTAAGAAACAGTATGTCCTATGTATAATTTTTTTTTATGCTGCAAAGCAAGCGCTGGAAGGAGGTTTCACGACATTAACGAAATTTCTTGCAATCAGTTGAGAACAAATTAGAGCAGTGAACTTGTCCTTGCTTCTGGCATAACGTTTTAGTGTTGCCCATGGAAACTCACATAAATTTGAAAATAAAAACAAAAAAGACTAACCTTCATAAAAAAATCTAACTTTGGCAAAGAAAAGTTACCTTGGAAAAAATATGTACAATACAGTTGTACAGCGTGCATTTGTGTGCTTAACCAATTTTGAGGCAAATCGGCGACAATGAAAAGAAGACGTTTGAGTACAATTAGAATTAAGGGAAAGACAGAAAGGATGCATACCTACAACAAAAACATTTAGAACGACCACGGGCAGGAAACTCTGGTGAGGCTCTCGGAGTGACTCCCTCATATGGGCCTGCGCAGACCACAGAACAAGATCGGTCAGAGCTTGCAGCCATAAGGTGCTTCATACCATGAAGTTACAGAAGCGGGTGCAATTGGAAGCAAAGTGCATTTCATTTCTCTGAAAAACGAAGAGTTTAATAGGTAGCTTGCATTCATAAGGTGATACAGTCATGAATGCACAGACTTTTCAATGCAGCGCTATATCACCAACTTGTTAACCATGCCGGGCAACACTAAAAACTGAGAGCATTATTTTAAACTATCTCAGCTTAAAGTTAACCACGACAGAAGCTTCAAGCCATCCTTGCAAATTCAGTGCACAAAGCAAGCCATGTGACCTTCTAGTTGGACGCCATGGTACGTCGAGCTTATAATCATGCGTCATGCTATTTTTGCTGCAAAGGCTTGTAGTTTCAAAAGTGGTCCAGCTTAAAGAGACTAAAAGTATAGACGTTTATGAGTGGGGCCCTCATTTAGTCTGCAACTACATTGCGAAATAGGACGTTCCAACCGGGATGTTTGCTGCCTGTAACCACACGACCAGCTTGTGCCCAGCGATTGTTCGAGCTGAATACATGTCCTCGACAGTGCCATTATTTGACAAGCATTTCTATGACTGTTAAACATGACTGACTTACAGAGAGACTCCACCTCAACGACTAATGACTTGGGATACCTAACTGAATACTGATATATCAACTAAATGCAAAACAATTACCTGGCAAGCATTAAATTTTTCAAGAGGCTGGGTCGACTCCGCATTAAGTTGAAGGAGTCGATGCGTAATAGGACAATACAAACAAAAATATGCCTTAGAATTCCTTTTGCACCCCCAAAATGATGTGTTTTTGAAGGTAAGGTACACAAAGTTTTTGATTTAGAAAGTGCCTCAGCTGTACAAATGCATATGCAATAAGGGCACTTGCCAAGCCTATTCTACTCAGCTCTGTGCAGGTTAAGCTAAGTTAGAGTATAGAAGTACATGCTCACTGACACCATCAGGAAGGCAGGGAGAAGTCTCCGTTGTTCGACCTCCAGCCCGTCTGCTACCTTCGATGACGTTTCAGCGCCTGATGAGCCTGGAGCGAGCACATCTGTCTAAAGCGGGGTGAAAAGCACAAGCATGTGCTGGAGGACGCCCAGTCATTCTCTTTTTGTCATCGGCTATACTACATATTTTTAGTAAGACATATTTTTAAGTGAGGAAAAGTACTGCAAATATGCAGTCCACCTTAAAGATAACAACAGTTGCCATTCACCATTTTCCAAATAAGTGCTCCCACGTACCGGAACATCTACACATGTGGTGCGTGAGTAGGTTCAGGACTGAGAGGCTAGAAAACGAAGCGCTCGCAAGGCTTGTCTGGCCCTTCCAACCATGCGGGTACATTCGTTGCAAGTTCCCGATTTGTAGACAAAATGATTTAGAATGAGCAAATCTTGTCTACGCCCGAGGTAGAACATTGAATTGCGATTCCCCCATATTGTGAGAACCATCCTTCAAACTGCGGTACCACCTGCAAATAAACTATGTTGTGCTGCGGCACGCGTCCATGCTGCCTGCTTCAGAGGAAAACCACTGCTCGTGTTGAAGACGACATCCCACAGTGGACAGGCAACAATTTTTAACGAACAAAAACAAAATTGATATCATTCAATAGACACAGATAGGCTCACAAAGTGTCGGCACCATGATTGTTGTTGTTGGTTTTACTCTTGCATACAAACAAAGGTGACTTCCTCTCTCCTCTGATGGACAGTAAAACCCCCTTATCTTGGTGGCCCCTATTTCTTCTCGAATCGGTCACAGAGGACATAATCGCAGTCACTGAATTCCGCAAAATTAAAGGCCGCGAAAATTAAAGGTTCGCCAACATTAAGGGGTTTACTGTTCTTCTGAGTGTCACATGATGTTAACATTTCAAGGAGGCTGAAGGTATTGGTTTAAGAAAAAATTGACCTATGAAAAAAATGCCCTTCTCCAGGTTAGGCACGCGAGGTTCTTTTGCACTACCTATAAGGTGGCAAGTTTATTTCGGCAGAGCTTTTGGTAAAACGGAGTCACAAAAGTAGCTATACTTGGCGTCAACTATTTTGTGCTGCATTATAAAGCCAGAGTAGATTCCACAGTGCGTGCTTCAGCAGAGCACTGTTTGTTGCGAGAGCATATGTGGTTTAGTGTTGCATCCCATTTGCATAATCTAGAGAAACTAGCGCTGACAGAGTTGGAGCACTCCAAATATTAACAGCCGACTGTAGAAGCATTGAGAGATGCACACATGCGAACTGTGCATTTCTTAAAGGTGGGTTCGAGCAAAGGTAAAAACAATATCTATACTTATGGCGGCCATACTTGCCTTTCCCAAGCACGACCACTTTTCCCTCGGTAGCACCATCCAGTAAGAAGCACCAACAACACGCCCATGAGACGCCGCCGCCTCCTGGATTGAATGACGACCCGCCTGAGGTCTTGGTAGGAGATCCGGAACACTGCTTTAGGCCAGATGTTGTATCTGGTGGGGCAGAGACTAAAAGTAAAAATTAACAAATTTATCTGAAGCGCTACATTCCTATAGGACAGCAGTATTTTTTTTAGGCCAGTGATTCGCTTTAATTAAACACAAATGGTTGGTTTATATGATGAACCATCAGCCCCTATTTTTCTTAAGTGTAACGCAGTGTCTAACGTTACGTCCGACGGAACCCGAAATAAAAATTAAAGTTACGCCCAACGTAACTGTCAAGCATTCGAGTTACGTCCGACGTAACCCAAAATAAAAATTAAAGTTACCGTATTTACTCGAAAATAGGTCGAACTCTATTTGTTGGACCCACCGAGAATAAAAAAAAAAAAAAAAATTCAAATATAGGTCGACTTTTTTTTTTTATTTTTAAGACCAGGGGAAATTTTGGGCAAAAGAAAGAAACCTTTATTTACATCACTTCACAGCTTGGTAGACATCCTCGCAAATCCGCCACAATACTTCACTGACACCGTCGAAAGCGACGAAAGACAAACTACAAAGACGCAAACAAAGCCGCCGTGTCGCCATGAGCAACACGCGAGCCGAGCCGCCTCAAGCAACTAACAAAAGTAACATCTTTTTTTTTGTTATTTTTTTGTGCGCGTTTGCGAGGATGGAGGACAAAGTGCATGGCGCATCGCGTTCCTCTCCTTCCCCATTGCCCAGCAAGGGGAACGCTAGAGGTGCGATGGCGAAATCCAATGCACCAAGAGGTGCGCGCGATAGCGGCATCGGCCACCGCTGTTGTTTTCGGGTGTTTAACAAAAGCTTTTGGAAACAAGAAGCGGCGCAGCTCTACGGCAACGCCGGCTCGGTGACTCGATAGCTTCATGCCTCCGGTACGGTCGCAAAATTTGGTCGCGAATGTAGGTCGAAATTCTTTAGTCACGATTTCCGAAAAAAAAAATAAATAAATAAAAGAAAAGAAAAAAAAAAGGTCGACATATATTTGAATAAACACGGTAGTCAGCTGCGCGACGAGACACACATTATGAAAGCGATTGGTGCGAGCGATCAAGGTGATGAGCGACGTTTTCTAGAAGCCCAGGAACCGAGCGGCGCAAGCAGCGAGAGTGAGAAATCTTCGTCGCTCGGCGCCGGCACATGAGCTTCTCGTCGTCGCTCGTCTCGTTGATCGCTATATTGCTTACATGCTGTTCAGAAAGGTGCTCTAAGTGGTTACCATTGCATTGGGACCAGCCTCGCATCCAACCGTAACCAGTCTTGACTTTTTTTTAAGCCGCCCAGGTAGAAGTTAGCATCGTACATACATCGTTTTCAAGCATGGCTCCTCGTTCATTGCTCGATTTACTTTTTCGTAAATGACAAACCGCAATGAAGCACAATTATTCTAGTTCAAAATTGTCACGAACACTTGGCACGCATGCTTACACTGTAGCGCACCTAACGTAATTTAAAAGTAGAACGAAAACGGGACGAGATTCGCTTACCGCTTCACGGAAACAGAGTCCTTCGGATCCTGGGCCTAACGGCCGAAATCGGAAGTCGCCTGCGGTCCGGCGATCGGACGAGTTGAGCCGGCCGCGCTGTGCTGACCCCGGCTGACCACGCCTGGTTGAACCATGAGAGGCGTCGTCGAGTTGAGAGCCAGAGACGCAGTAGAAACGGACCGTAAAACATCTGTCCCGTAAAACGCAGAAGGAGCCAGCGCCAAAACCGCTACGTCTGGCTGCGTCGCCATCTCCACGACGACCGGAAGCGTGTAAACCGGGACTGGCCGGGAAGTTAGAAAAGGCGCGGCAGCGGAAGCCACTGGGCGGAAGCTTTACGTTTCGGTTTCGCTTTTCTCCGACATCGGCCACGGTCGCGGGCTGGTATGTTTGCGGCTGGTTGCGACGACGCGAGGGGCCACGAAAAGACGCCGAGTTGGCCGAGTACGAGTCACGGCCCACGATACGAGCAACGGGCCATTTGCCCCTGTCGACCGGCGATGCGGTATCCGCGGCTTAGTGTCACGATCGGTTTGTTGCCGTGCACGTTGACTCAAAGCTCGAAGTTATGCAGTTCCGTCAGTTCCGTTCCGGCACCAGCCGCACCACGTTTTCCGGTGCATCGCACGTGGAGGCCTTTCGACGCATTCAGTGAACGTAAAGATCGCGCCCGCTGTCTTCGGTGCTGTGGAAGAAGTTGGGAGACGGAAGAAGCATCAAAACCAAGGCGTTTAGGACTCCAGTCCGGGCCGCCGGTCCACTCTGAACGAGAGGCGACGTGTGTGTGCACGCTTTGAGGAAGCCTCCACGTTTCGCCGCGCCAGACCTCGCCGATCGCGACCAGACCCCGAGTCCGAGAGGCTCTTGCGCAGCCAGGAACGGCAGCGAGGTAGGAGCTGCTCGTTCTGCGCAACCATGCAGTGCTCTACAGTGATCGGAGCTCTCGGTGTCATGCGTGCTTGCACCGAAGCCTTTGTGACCCCTTCGGACGCGCAAGTCGTACTTCGCAAAGGTTTGGACGGGGCCGCCCTCACCGAGCAGCTCCGCTAAATTCCGCTTACTTATGATCGCAATAAAAGCTTGCGTTTGTTCTCGGGAAAAAAATTGCGGGACCGCTCTCCGCGCCGCCGACGAGGTTGGCCGCCACCATGTTCTCAGCTGTTCACTCGCTCCCGCAGCGAGCGCCTTCCGATAATCCTCCCCGTTCCAAAATGCGATGCGATCTTCGTTTACATGGGCTGAATGAATGCGCACTCGCCATCTCAATCCACCTCTGTCTAGCGACTTTAATGCGATGCGCTTTGCGCATTATGCCGTTTACATGACCGCATATTGAATGCGGCAACTGGATTCAATGCGACTAAGTCGCATTCATGTAAACGCGGCTTATGTTATTTTTCGACATGTATGATGTATGTGGGAGGCACTCACTTGATCGAATGACGTTTTAGCGAACGCCCACGTTTCATCGAACGACACTTTAGCGAATAGTCGGACGCCGCGAAGCGGCGTTTTCGGGTGGGCCAAGTGAGTTCATATTTTTGTAATGAGTTGCCGTAGACTGTCGCCGCGAAGCGGCGTAAAGCGCAGCGCGACGGATGGGTTAACGCGCGCCCCCGTTATTCGCTAAAACGACCATTCGCTCAAATGTCGCCGTTCGCTAAAATGTCATTCGCTCTTCTGATATGGACCCGATGTATGTAACGATACCGGTGGTAAACGATGGACGTTTTTGTTGGAAGATGGCGGTCGTCTTTCTGCATGTATGGTCGTCTTTCTGCATGTATGGTTTAGTTATACCGGTGGTCTTGTGGTATAGGCGTTTCGTTGGAAAGATTGCGGTCGTCTACGTCATCGGACGCAAAATCATACCAGCCATACCGAGTCATATCGGCGAGCAAACCGGCTGCCAGTATAGACAGACCCGGAGCCATAGCGGTGCCGGTATCTCCAGTTATGGAGAACGCAAAACCAAATTAGCTGCATGTATAATAACAATAGATAATGTGGTGTCATACCAGGACTGTACAAGCAGCAGGTTTGTTTCTTGTACGTTTTTCCAATAGGGCTACACTCATTTTCGGTAGACTCATTCAGCGAACTCCCACCTGAGACTGCAGCGCTGGGTTCTGCGAAGTAATTTGAATGAATATAGATGAAACAGGTTTCTTTGAGCGTGCGTCTAACACATATTCTTCATATTGAATCTGCTAACTGTATTCATGACTATATCCATAATTGTATCCACATTCTACCTAGTTTTTATTTTGACATTTGAGTTTTCGACAGTACTTTTTTAAAACATTTGTGCTTGTTCAGCCGTACTCAAGCTCATACATCTTGTCTTTCGCTATTACATCAATATATAAAACTGTTGATGCCGAGTGAGAATTCAAGGTACCGAATCTGTCGTGCGAGTTGAGTAAGAACCAATAAAGAGCTCTACAAAGGAATTTTTTTGAAGGGGGCTGTATGGGAATTATAATAGCACCCATGCCATGCTGAAAAAATGCAAATTCTTGTTGGGTATGCAAGGATGAGAGTGCTGTACCATTTCTGATGTGTCACAAAAAAAAAATCTGCCATACAGTGTTCTTTATGGAAGTTCAAACTGTTAAATTCGAAGGCTAGAAGTTTTATTCAAGAATGTTCCTCAATACAAATGTATTTAGAGATCTGAGCCACCGATTCATACATGACTATGTGACAAACATTCATTTTCATGTGGATTATAGTTTACAAGGTCTAGTCTGCCTTGATTTATTGCATTCATGCTGAAACTGGGAGGGGTTCCCTGGGTATGAATAAAGAGATAAACATTTCTTGAAATCAAAACATTTGAGAACGGACAAAAGGAAAGATCTCAGAACAGCATCTTAGATTCTCTTTTCTTTGTCTTATCTCCAATTTTCACTTTATTTCACCTGAGGCATTTAGTTTTTTTGAGCGCAGCTCTTAGGCACCTGTTTCCGCATTTCGCGGCGTCGCTGTCGGTGTAACCGCCCGCCCAACTAAACTTGGCAGGAAATTGAATTAATGTTGAGGTCATGTGACGTTAATGTTTCCGCTAAGTCTAGCTGAGAGACTGAATTTTTTTATGGATGACGTGACACGGTCATGCGACGTCATTTTCCCCGCTACTTTTAGCGGGAAAACTGCATTGGTGTTGAGGTCACGTGACATCAATATCCGTTCTAAATTTAGTGCGAAACCTAACCCTCTAAATTTAGTGGGGAAATTTTCCCGCTAAATTAAAGGGAAATTTCCTGCTAAATGGGAGGGAGCAGAAGAGGAGGGGAGGGGGAGGGGGACATACCCTCCCATCCTCCTCTTCAAGATCTGTGCTCTAATTTCACATTACAGAGAATTGTAAACGTCTCATTTTTGATCTCATGTTTATTCAACTTTTATATTGCAGGTGCGCTCGCAGCACAAATCTGGGTTGTGCTGATTCTCTACGCTCAGGTTAGGAACTCCTGAGTGGCAAGAGTGGGAGTTTGGTCTGACAGCTCAAGCGACACCATTGTTCAGTATTGAATTTATTATTATCTTCTTTTGAGCAAACTTAAACTTTGCTGCACGCAATTCTTCTAAAAATAAATACCTGCAACCAAATTTACCAGGTCACTACATTTCGCCTCTGCTTTTAGTGCTCCTGGAGGGCCTCGGATAAGAGCTTACTGGTGTGCAAACATCATGCTTGTTTGAAACCACTCACCGGTGTAGAGACTCACTGACATCCAGCATTCCAATAAAAGGCTGGATGTCTGCAAGTCGTTCTTGAACGATACAAGCGGGGAAGGAACCATACAATCGTATCACATTGGGGGACATTCTACAGGGTTTTATTTTGTATGTTTTACAGATTTTTTTTAAAAAGCCATAAAAGCTACATTTATGCGATCTGGGCACGTAAGTTATATGGCCAGGACAGCATAGTATAAAAGGCTAATTCGTAATGATCAGTCGGCTTATTACAGAGAAGTGCCAAACTTCTTTCAGAAAACTAGATGGAGGTTCATTCTAGCGTAGTTTTATCCCGCGAATCTGAATATCCCGTTAGTTTTCCACAAAGATATAACTAAACGTGAGAAAACTAAACAAAACATTTTACCAATAGTGACATCGTAAGAAGACCTTTCGGCCGCCAAGCGTGTGTCGCTTAAGGGCCGCGCGTCCAATCGCAAGTTTTCTAGGTAAATTCTTTCGCACTGGCACCGGTCGTGGCATACTTTCCTGCCCTTTTAAAAAATAGCATGTGCGCGCATAGCATTGATAGGCGCTGAAGATGCGTGAGCAAAGATTTCGAAAGCTGCTTTTGTGACGTCGCTCTCCAGGGAAGTGCCTCCAGCAGTACTTTAAAAATGATTCTATGCAGCCTCGATTAACCAAATTGAGAAATAATTTTGATATTTGATATCCTGGAGGTCAAAAAGAATATTTTAACGTGTTTCCTCAAATGCAAAACCGCTTCAGCTTCCCTTTAAGTATAATATGTTTCTTAAGATTTTAATTTGTGAAAATAGATCCATGGTTTCAATTAGAAACTTGATAAGTATCATAAAAACACACAAAATCAACTTTCTTTGCGAAGGTAGATATAAGAAAAGAGCAGCATTTTACGGCGTCCGATAGGAATCTGAAACCTAGAAACTCACCCAAATCAAGCGTTTTTACGGAACGCGTAAAATGCTACCCCTGCATTATATCCTTCTAAAGATAGTTGATTTTGTGGTTTTCAATGACTCAGCAAGTTGCTAATTGAAACCATATGTTCATTGTCACTAATTAAAAAGTTGATTAACAAATTGTATTTAATTATCTGACTGATCGTTACGATTGGGCCCCTATACTACGTACGCCTGGCCGTACAACTCGCCTGCACAAACCGCATTAATTTAGCTTTCACGACCTTTCTAAACATATGTGTAAAGCTTAAAACTAAATCGCCCTGTACAACAGTGAAAAGGCGATACCAGCGAGCTGGAGCCATATGGCTCTACCATGCTGGTTTCGCCTTTTCGCTGGTATAGGATGTCCCATATTACGTTACGCATGTATGGTTCCGTCCGCCTACATGGTTCCGCCATAATCCACTACGCTGGTATAGGATGTCCCATAATACGACACGCTTGTATGGTCCCGCCAACCTGTATCATTCCGCCTTAATCCACAATACTGTAGCTGCCTTTTCGCTTGTATAGGATGTCCTATATTAGGTTACGCTTGTATGAACCTTTTCCATCATCTTTCCATCATCGAGATTTTCCAACAGGGTAACCCTGTACAAAACGCTTTCATGCTCAAAATTACGATATGCTTCTTCTATCTGGGACCCTGAACATTCCAAACTAAGTAACGCCCTGGAATCAGTTCAGAATCGCTCTGCTCGTTTTATTTTTAATAACTTTCATCGCACCGCAAGCGGTGCGATGAAAGTTATTGAAAACCATGAAAACTAGCCTATCGTTGCCTGACCTCAATTTACTTCGCAAAATGGCTCGTTTTTGTATCTTAATATACCATCTATGTCTCTTAATATACCATAATAACTCATTACTTCACAACCGACTGCTGAATCACCTTTGTTATATTTCGTCACGCATTGATCACATGAATAAAGTAGATATTCTAAGATGGAATACTAATGCACTCCAAGAGTCATTCATTCCGAAAACTTCAGTGGATTGGCACCACCCTCCCGTATCTATCGCAGCAATTGTTCCTGACCAGTTATGTAGAACTTCTCAATCTGAGCAGTATAATCTATACTGCTCAGATTGAGCTGCGAAGTGTACCACTGCCACTAACCCCCCACTCCCGTCTGTAATGCCAATGGCTTTGAGGGTATTTTAAATAAATAAATAAATAATTAACAACACCCGTGTGAAGGCTCATTAACGATGCACATTTTACGAGATATAAAATTTAATTGCGGACATACAAAGAATATACTACACATTCTATTTATATTTTATAATAAACCACAATCATACCTTACTACTACTTAAAAAAAAGGAAAATAAAAATGAGATTTTTAGGAGAATCGGTGCCCAATTCGCAAGATAATATTTTTGTTTGTCGGTTAATATCGGTTACCGGTAAATAATTTGCGGTTACGGTTACGGTTTTATTGCCTTTCAAACAACGGTTTAATTCCGGTTCCGGTTACTTAAAAAATTTCGTTCCCAAACGGCTTTCGGTTTTCGTTACGGTTTGAGTCCCTGTAAAGTACACAAAGTGAAGTTCATCCAGAACGCGTGACCTACGTCATCGGGCGCAATCCATGACGCGCACACAGGTGGCCCTCTCCAAGGCCGAATCGGCGTTCGGGGCAAGTTGAGTGCACGGCGCCTGCCCCCGTCTTCTAGAAAAAGAAAAGAGAATCCGACGCGAACTTGCCGGCTGTGGCGTTACCCGAGTCGCGACGTTCTGATCCTGGCTCTCGTGAACATGATCCACTCAGCGCACGATTAGATGTGTAGCTAAGAGGTCAACCACGTGCCAGGCGAGGGATAAAAAACCGACGGTCCGACAAGCGGCAGCCGACGACGCGAATAAAAAGCGCTTGCAGCGCTTCTCATTTTTCCTCACTTGTTCTGTCGATCGGGATTGAGGTCCGCAGACGCCGTCGCCGGAATCCCAGGAATATTGAAAAGAAAACCCGCACGGCGGCAACGAGGCGGCCATTTCGGCTTCAGCCATTTCGGACCTAGCACGAGGAAACTACCCTGGAACACCGGAAGACACCCGAGTATAGGTGAGTGCACAAAAGGAGCAATCGCTCGGCTGCTTCGTCGACATTACTTGCGCCCGGCACCTGCGAGATCGGGAACAAATTAGGAGCAAAATAGGCGCTGTGACAATCAACATGCGGGATAAAACAAACAAGAACAGGGCGAACACGGTGTATTTATAAAGACAAATTCATGTTCGGTTAACTTGAGACTGGGGTAGAGAAGAAACATCAAAACGTAGAAGAGACAGAAAATAATAGGCACGACGGCGTCTCAAACTCTGCTAACTCGTTTATTTATTGGGAGTGTCTACATCCACGCGCGAGGATGTAGCCACGTCGGGAAAAGATAAGGCTCCATCCACGCACTACGTCAATACCGGCGCCCTACGTCACTTCTTGCGTGGACGGGGGCAGTTCTCCTTCCGTATTCTCTCCGTCCACGAAGCGATCAACCTACGGTCTTGCCTCACGTTGTTTTGCCATGTGTTCGGTGCCCATTGCTCCCTGCGTTCCTGCCATGCGCGTACTGCTGTTGCAGCTTGGTCTTCCGCAAGCGGGTGTGACTTTCTCTGAAGCGTTTTTTTTTTTTTTTATTGTTTTCTTGGTCAAGAAGTTGAGGGCCCTTTGTGTATTCGCACGGTCGCGCTTTTGATATGCCTCCAGTTTGGTTGTCGGGGATTCGATGGTGAAATACTTGTCCCAGTATTTCACATGGAATAACGGGTGGCGGTCGAAGTGCGGGTGTTTAGTGGCATTAGGATCGAGGCTTTGTTTTTCAAGGTGTCTGACGCCCTGCTCGATTTCGGCACAAACAACACCAGCGTTCGTGCCAGCGCGTACGTTGACAAGTACCGTCGGCTGGCCGCTCAGATCTTGGAACGCAATCCGACGACGCAGATCGCCTTTCCTTCCGAGGCGGGAGAACAGGTTCTCTTCGTTGGAGTGTCACCGTAGGCAGAGTGCAGTGATCCAGGCGCTGAATGATCGGCACGGAGAAGTGAACTGGCTCCTGCAGGAGTTCTGCTGCAAGAAGGGCTTCGTGTTCTACGGTGATCTCGTGGACGAGTGGCATCTGTGCATCGGTTACTGTTTTATTTGTCATGAAATAATCTGTTCCTGTAATCTTTTACCCAGTTGTCTCGATTGAATGCTCTCAGTAGGTTAGTTATTACGGGGACTAATGCATGCTTCCCTTCTGTCACAATCTTTGTGAGATTGCGAGCGTGCGCGCAAGTCAAGAACATACGAAGCGGCGGGCTCACACTTGTCCCCTACGATGCACATAAGCTCACACTAGAACGCCTCCCATACAAGGTGAAGCCTCGCCGCCTCGCTGTAGCAGCGATCCACACATGGGCGAAGGCCCCGGAGGCCGCACCCGCGCCAAGCCAATCAAGCCCGCACCACATGGCTGTAGGCTGCACTAGCTGCACGCCCGCACGCACGGATGGCAAGCACGCTGCCCACACGTGTGTGTGACTCGTGGACAGCATAAATATAAAGATATCTATGGATACTATTTTTATGGCGCATGATATTTCCCATTAGTGCTAGAAAACAGTGACACATTTATAAATCGTCCAAGAATTTTTAAGGTCATGTGATATATTAACTTTAAGACAAGAATAAAATGTAACCTCTTTATTTTTATATCCTATATCTACTTATAAAATGTAACCTCTTTATTTTTATATCCTATATCTACTTATAAGAACACCCCATAATATGCACATAAAAACAAACTACGTGCTTGTATTATAAGTCACGTGACCTTTTGCGTGGATGCAGCCTTATCTCCTCCTGACTTGGCTAGGCCACCGCGCGTGAATGCAGCCTCGGCCTTATTAATTCAGTCCACCTTCTTATATAGTCTCAATCTCAAGGTCATCTCCACCAACACAAAAGGACAAAGCCTATACAGTTCAAGCGCCACAGTCTCCATCACACAATGTAAGGATGTGGACAACCTTACAGGTCGACGCGATAAGGCAACATATATCCTCCTTCAAACTTGAACAAAGAATCTCTTCCCCTTCTATTCTAAACACAATTCCCACTTCTGGTTCAGTTGCATGTGTTTAGTTGTATTTGGATTCAGTTGCATGTGTTTAGGCAATTGACCTTTTTCAGAGTTTGGCCACGATCGAGGCGCACCCTCGCGGGAATCGCTCGAAACGGTATTGCAGGCTCCGGTACCGTCGCTCCGCGGTCCGCGCCAGCGCGGGGCCAATCGTCGCTTCGCGTGCATCTTTACTTCGAAATGGCTGAAGACGGCACTCGAGGATTAATGAAAGCTACTGTCTACAATACAGACGACCTTGTTATAGTTTCAATGATGGATAGACCGCCGACGCCGCATCGGTTCCTACCGTCGACTCGGAGTCACTTCGCGGTGTGGCGTCGTGCAAGCAACTGAAGAAGGGGTCGGCTTTCAAAGCAGAATGTTTGTTTCGTAAGGAAAGGGATGATAGCGAGTTTTAATCCCGACTCAAATATCCACCTTGTGTGGAGCTAGAGAGCTCCGTTTATGAGGCCCGGCCGCTACAGACACCTGATTTCGCACTCATTGAGCGCCTAACTTATTCAAGCTTATTGCGTTCCGTCACTTCGCCGTCCTTTGTAGCGCGCGAGCGCACGGGTTATCGGGAACGGGTAAACAAATCCTGACAGGGTGAAATCCGGGCGATCTTGATATCGCGAAGGCTCGCTTGCACCGTCAAATGTAAGGGACGGTATGGTAAAAACAATCTCGCTTTGAATTCAGCACGTTTACCAACCTCCAACGAAGTGGGCCCTGCAAACAGGGAGTTCGCGGTCGGTGGCCAAGGCGTGCCGTCAGGGTTCCGTTTCCATAGGGTTTGTATCCGTATCGCACGCTTTAAATGCTTCGCCAGTGACCGATTTTGTTTCTCTTTTTCAATTTTAACGTGGCATGACACGAATGTGTATAGCGCACGTCTGAAGAAAGGAAACCTTTATCCACTTATTTTTACTCGCGTATCGGGTACAATATGATTACGTTGTGCAACCTGTCGGGAACACTTACTGTTATAATGCAGTTAAATGCAAAGATGCAAGCGAGCTGTCCCCCTTGTTTCCTTTCTCCAGGGATTACTTTCGTCATTCTTGTCCAGCTCGCTTGCACCTTTGCATTTAATTGCATTATAATCATAACCTTAAATTGAAAGCTTCACCCTTGTTGGTGTTAGACTGGTGGCGGCTGATAAAACCCGTTTGCTCTACTGATGTCTAACCCCTGGTGAGCTCAGTTGGTAAGGCGCTCCACCTGTAATGGAGAGGTCCCGGGTTCAATACCCGGACCAGGCGGATTTTTTCGGTCGCGCACCAGTCACCTAGCTGCGTTTGGAGATTTGTGTTTGTCTTTTGTCCCTCTTGTTCTCCTTCTCCAGGGATTATCTTAATCTCACTTACTGTATTTTAGTTAAAAGAAGAATGTCCCACCGTCACGTTGAGGAGCCCCCCCCCCCTCCTTTTCTACCTCCCTTTCCTTTGGAAGCGAGGTAGGAAGGGCAGGGTGTGCTTTCGTGCAGCACCCGGAAAAGGCTGCTGCATTTCTTTAAAGTGTCTCATTTCAATCATTTTTGCTGCTATTTGTGCAATTAAAGAGCTGCGCAGTGGTGAGGCATGTTGACTAGAAGCCAAGCCGCGAGAATAGCGTAGGGAGTGACGCCGAACAGCACTGCCTGAACGACGGAACTTAGCTTAGATTCTGCGACTGTGGTAAAGGTGTTTCGCTACGTTGATGACTATTTGATACTCTTGGACACCAACGAAAAAGACTTCCCGATTCATGTGGTCAATGTGCTCGCCAAGTTTAAAACATGTTTAAACCCTTTGGAGATTACACACGAACCGCCAGAGCTAGGATCCTTAAGATTTCTGGACCTAAGACTGTATCTTCAACCCCGTCATATCTGTTGGTCGTATGAGCCGAGAGAAAAAAAAAACACACCTAAATTATAATTCGGCGCATTCTAAATTGGTAAAGAGAAGCATAGTGAATCAGTGCCGCATTCAAGCCTAACAAGCGTCGCAGGACAAGTATCTAGGATACTAAGTGCGGGATATCCTTTACACATATTAACTTCAGCCGCCGAAAGTCTCCTTAAACATGTTAAAAAAAGGTCAAATCACATCCCGCAAGCCACGCGACAGATACAGTAACCAAAGACCGGTAGTCATCCCCTGCATTCATAATATTTCTCATAACCCGAAGAAGATTTGGAATCGCACAAATGTCGATGTAGACTTTTCGGCCCCCATCAAACTCTGAGGCCTATGTAAAAAAGTTAACGCCATATCAAAAACTAATACCGGCTGCACTAAGAAGCATAGAACCCCACACATACCTTGCTCAGAGGAAGTGATTTATTCCTTTCCCCTTTCATGCGGCAAACAGTACATACGACAAACTGGAAGATGTATAAATGACAGATTAAGAAAACATAACAACAACGCCCGATTAGCAAACTCAGGACTTTTGGTCTGCCGTGACTGTGGGTGCACTGCGGACTTCAAAAATAGCACCGCAATTGGAAAGAACCATCACCAACTAACACGTGAAATAATAAAGGCAGCTAACATCATAAAAAGGAGTGATATTTGTGTGTTAGTAGTCCATCCATAGCGCCTACCAAAAAAGAATTGTTTTTATCTTAGCACTCGAAGGTATTGTGCGATAGGCATTGATATTTGTTTGTACAAAAGAGAACGAAGTAAGACATGACGTGTTTAATATGGGTAAAAGAAAAATAATGAAGACGAAAATATAATTTGAGCTGTAAGTCAGCACGACGTGAGTGACCGTTTTTCTGGTGTGCGTGCATTTTCAGCGTGAGCGAGTTTACGTTTGCGCTCTCCTACAGTATGAATATCCAACTCGCCCAAGCATCCATTCTGATAAGACATTGTGTTGTTCATGGTAGTGAATCTGATTATTTTGAGAAACTAAGATTTTATTAATAATCAATATCAACATATTTGGTTCTTCCTATTTCAATTTTCACTATCAATAAATAGCTCATATCATAATTTAAGGCAGTATCCAAGTAAAACCACTATATAATAAAAAATTTAGAATCTCTTGAACATGATTGTAAACCTGAGACTGGTGCAGAAAAGAGAGGACAACAGAAGGTACAAAAAGGGGAGGCAACGTCTCAAACTCAGCTGCAAAGTTTATTTCGTACACGCCTTATATTATATACCACAACTCCAACGATGCCTCTACAGAAAAAAAAAGTATATGACAAGAGGACAATGAAATTTGGGTAAACCTTCTCTTATCTCCCTTGACCTAGGCTGCGAAACACTCACACAAAGGGTCACATTCTAGCATAACCACCGCCACCCGGCGAACCTAGGTGAATCACTACTGAACACCAAGAAAGGGTTTGACCTTCAATGGTGCGTTTCCTCTAACAACTAACGTAGTCCAAAGAAACAATACTAGACACTGCTAACAGCCGGAACTGGGGCCATCTCCAAAACTGAGAACGATATTGCCCTCCTACAACGAACCACACTTGGCTAAACAATGCGACTTTCTCGAACAAGTCCAAGGATACACATATAAACACCGCAAGTACAAAAAAAAGAAAAAAAAAACTTTACAAGCGTAGAAATTATTTACATTCGTTCCCAAACTGCAATGACGCCTACTTATACAGTTGCCTTTTTCTACCTTCCGTTGTGTTCTCTTTTCTTCCCCAATCTCAGGTTTACAATCATGTTCAACTTACACCAGCTCGCCTGAACTCTGACTATTGTTTCGTAGAATCTCTTCTTTGGCAAAATTGCAGGCAACTTTAGTTTTTTAAAAACTTTAGCCTAACAGATAACTGGCTCATGAAGAACTTTAAAACAAGAACAACCACCATAAGGTATACACGAACACAACGGTACGCGTCCGGATCTCGTGTACATCCAATCATGGTGCCAGTTTACAATCGGTCATTCCTAATTTCGGATTTCTTTGATGAGGCGAAATTGGACTGAGGCAAATATGAAGTCAAACATAATATGTCATACTTTGCAATCAGCTTTGTAGATGTTTTCTTGTGCCACTCCAATCGACTTGTCGGTAGAATCGTTTTCTACTGCGTGCGCACAGTCTTTCATAAAACACGATGCTTCACTTGAAAACTTGGAGAGGAACGTTGCGGCAACATTCCTCCGTCACAATAAGCACTGATCGAGGTACAAAAAACCACTGCGTGTAGAGTTACAAACGACTGTTGCCTTTTTTCCGTCACTTCCTAACCAGATCGAACACGCTTGCGCTCGTCTATCTCACCAACCGAAATAGAAGTGACCACCCGGAAAGCCCACGACGTGAATATCTATAAATCAACCGATGCCAAGTGTCCTTGATCCCGGCTTAGGGCGGTCTTTCAATCTCAAGAAAACACACAAACTAGCAGAACGACACAGACAGTTCGAGCGAATACTCTTTCTCATGTGACGGGACCCGAGAAGGAACAAGTGGGTGACGGGAGGCAAAGCCGGTAATTAAGTTGTAAAAAAAAGAAAAAAAAAAAAAAAAGGACGGGAGAGAAAATGTGCCTGAAGTCGAGACCCCGCAGAAGTACATCTGGGGGTTGGACGATTCAAATCAGAAGGGAAGGAAACGTATGCTTGGCGGCAAGAAGACACCCGTAATCCCACGGGCGTTTGGGGCGACAACTACTAAAAACTGTACTCTGGAAAAAGCATTCGCCCCTTTCGCCGGACGAAGAAACAAGAAAACAGATTAAAGATGCCGCGCTTTGTTACATATGCGTGCGCTGTGAGCATACATGGCTGGTACGGACACAAACGTCCCCCTTCTTCCAGTTGGCGGGACCAGCTTGGCCATGCTTGCACACCCAAAAGTTAGTTTCTTTATATTTTAATTTTTCGCCTCCTGCTGCAGACGTTTTCTGTAGCACTTTTTGCTGTGCCCTTCCCGCACCAGGACTTGAGACTCTCTCACGGGTGGCGACGCGGTTCGGTGGTCGTGTTGCAATATTTTTGCACATCAATCTGAGAAGTAACTGTAACAACGTTACTTCTTACAGTTACTTTCGAGAAATAGTAACTCTGTTACAGTTAGAAGTTCTTTTCACTAAGCAGTAACGAGTTACAGTTACAAGTTATTAAAAAACGTAATTGGTTTCCGGTAACGCGTTACTAGTAACTAGTAATTGCCCAAGACAGTTCTTGTGTCTCCGACGTGGGTAAGAAATTTAGCAGGCCGATGCTCATCTAGATCGAAACGGGCGGCGGCGCAGTTCGAGTTGATTCCTGGGTTCTGCGGCGCAAGTTTTCCTTCCGCGTTATTCTTTCAGCAGTTGGAAAAACCATGGTCGGGCTAGATTCAAGAGGAGCGGTCTCTTACGACCTATGCATAGGGAGTAGTTGCTTTCTGTGGCTCGAAGGGGTCGCTGTAACCCTACCCTTCCTACAGCACCTTAATTCCTTTTGAAAGGCCCCTCCGCCTCCTGTCCGTGCACTCTCGGAAATAGGGAGTGTAGGGGGTACACCTCTTGTCCCATATGTAACACCCTAAAACTACATTTTGACTTTCAGTCCACTCCCTACTGAAAAAAAAACATTTGGCGCCTATATGAAAATAAACGGGTCCGTACCGGTAACAGTTTAACCATACCGGTCACCAGTTTGTCAAGGGGGTCGCCCGTATGGCTCAAAGGGGTCCCCCGTATGAGCCATAACGGTCACCTATTTGGACAAACAGGTCACTCCTTTGGCAAACGGGTCGCTCGTCTGGGCAAATGGGTCGCTTGTCTGGGCAAATGGGCGACTCGTTTGGGCAAAGTTGTCGCACGTTTGCTCAAACCGGTGACCATGTTGCAAACTGTACCGGTTTAATCAAACGGCTCTCCGGAGCCCGTTTGATACTGGACGTACAGATCGGCGGCGTGGGCACGCCTAGCGTTTCAGCCGTGGCAGCCAATGTTTCTGGAAGGCTGGGAGCGCCGGTTCATCGATTTCAGATCGTCCGGGTAATGCAAGTAATTAGATTTATATTTCAGTTGCGCTGATGTTCGCTTATAGCTGACGTCGAACTGGCGATACCAAGTTTGACGAGCGGCTTGATAGCTGTTGGGTATAACGTACTCAATAGCTAACGTGCATATCAAAGACTAGAGGAAAAAAAAAACAAAAAAACACTGAGATTTTGCAGCAGGGCCAGAAAAAGACATTGACTGTCTTACTGTAGGCTTTAATGCGCATATTAGCTATTTTGATAAGTTTTATCGCTCGACTATCGAGCCTCTTGTGAAGGTTGGTGTCGCCGGTTCAACGTCGGTGTACTGAACGTTGAATTGTTACTTGGGGGTGTTACATATAGGACAAAGGGTGTACACCTCTACACCCTTTATTTCGAAGAGTATGTTGTCTTCTTTGATCCGGGAATGGGTTAGATAAGTTTCTAGAGTAATTAGGCCCAAAGGTCATGAGGGCGGCTGCCTGCAGGGACTTGTGCGGAACGCCTCTTTATCTTCGTCTCCTCAAGAAACGAGCTTGTATAGGCAAGCATTCAATTATCGTAAGAAAAAAATTATCCAATCGACTCACTACAGTTATTTCAAATAAGTATAACGGCACATATTTTGAATGACTGTGGTCGGGGAACATTTGTTTAGTATGATTCAGGCGGTGTTAGGCATTGTAGTGTGGTCGCACCCCCACGCGGCTAAAGTCCCATTGCTCCTAAGCGAGAGTGAAGGCCGCAGAGAAAACCGCTTTCTAGCCCGGCCATAAAAGAACATGGCAGGGCAGCACTGAGCATCTTGCTTGATTTCATTTCTCCACACTGATTGTGGGCACAAAGTGGGCACAAAAAAGAAAGATAAGCGCGAGGAAACTTCACAAGTTGCGATCCTGACTCGACTTGCAAGAATAGCGTCTCAGCCACCGCGGTCTCAGCTGAGTCGGGGTGAAAGAAGGCACCGCAAAGGCTGGGGCGGGCGAGCGTCTTGAGACGCGGCTTGAGTCCCGCTCAGCTTGTGCTTCCTTTCCCCCAGTCTCAGACACTTTACCTCAGCTGAGACGCTGTTTCCAGGAAGTCGGCCCTGGCTGCTTATCTTTTCTTTCAAATGACAATAGTCGTTGTGAGTGTAAAGCGCAAAAGTGAAGCTTGGAGTCGTTGCATTATTAAACCAACAGTGAAAGTTGGTCGCCTGACATTTATCTTATTTCAATAAACAATTAAACGATGACACCTAAGACTGCTTAGGTGCAGGCATGCGAAAGCAATCCTACACGCAGCGCATTCCTACAAGCAGCACGCCACGTGTTCTTATCGCACACGGTGCTCCGGTGGGGACATCACGCTCCCCCACTGCGCAGGCGCGGCACCCCCGCCGGCTCCACGGTTCCCGTGACGATGCATCTGCGTTGCTGTGTTTTCTTTGTGCTTCATTTCTGAGGCGCGTCCGCTTTCACCTTGAGCGTCCCGCCTGCTTCCGTGACGAGGCATCTGCGTTGCTGCGCTTTTCTTTGTATTTTATTTTACTGAGGCGCGTCCGCTTTGCAGACAGTGGGAATTTACGTGCCATTTCGCTCAGCCGATGGGTATTTAGGTGCCGTTTTTGCTGCTAAAGACATTAGACAACGCCGGCTTCACTCCATCCCTATTGGAAAACCCCAATATGAACAGCGTATTATGGATATTGGTAAACAATATCTTTTTATTGTATTGCAATACAATATGGACAGTGTATTGAAAAACATTACATTTATTGTATTGTATTACAATAAGGGTTTGTTATGGGATTCCAATATCCATAATACGCTGAAAACATTGGAATCCAATACCGTATAAACCCTTATTGGATCCCCATGTGTCTATGGGGATCCAATACGGGTTTACGGTTCCAGTGTTTTTAGCGTATCATGGATATTGGAATCCAATATATTATATCGGCTACCAATAAAACTATATATGAGTTGGAATATCACATTCAGCGCGACATTTCTTTGCAACGCAGTCTCTTCTTGTGTGTATTTCTGAGTGATAAAATAGAAAGTGTTGCTGTTGTCGAATTATGAATAAAGAAGCAAAACACTGGGGTTATCCATACCAACTATATTTAACATATTCCTGAACTGGAGGATCTCGCATTCACTGCAAAAGAAAGTTAATTGTTTAGGACCCTCATTCAAAAACTTGCTGTTTGAAAACAGAATGTGAAATCCTCACCTTTTAATGAAAACAGCACCTGCTAGCTGTAGCCATATAGAAACTGCGAAATAAAAATTTGTGATTAGTTTGCAACAAGTAGCAATCCTTCACTAAGCCGGATAGATTCAAAATTATGTCTGCGTTTGATTGTGGAAAAATAAGCTTCCATTCCACTGCCATGGATCATTCTGAGCTCGGTCAATTAAATACACCTATCGGCTCGTCTGGCTTCACAGTTCCTGCTTTGCACCTAACTAAAGTATCTGGAATGCTCACCTTTGAGGAAAAAAAAAAAAAAACTGGTGCTTGCTTGCTTGTAGGCCATGGAAACTGGAAGAGAGATTTGCGATTAGTTGCGTTCAAGTAGCAATTACACTGAGTAGCCCCGTAAAATACACTAAGTCGAAAAGATTAAAAAAATTACATGCGCGGGACAAAGATAACCTCTTGCGACGTAACTGGGCATACGTCAATGTCGCTCGCGTGTATTACAGAAAAATAAGCTTCAATGCACGGGCCCCCAGTCCTTCTGAGCTCCGTCAATCAAAAAAGATGTACCGGTCGCCTGGCTTCAGTATTCCTGCTTCAGGAATCTGGAATTCTCACCTCTGAGGAGAAGCAAACTGGGACCTGCTGGCTCTTAAGCTTTGGAAACTTTCAGAAAGATTTGCGATTAGTTGCGTCCAAGTACCAATTTCTTTGACCAGCCACCTACAGCACACTAAGCCGGATAAAATCAAAATTACATGTGCGTGACATAATATGCCTCTTGTGACAAAACTGGGCACATGTTTTGTCGCCTACAGCAACACTGAAGCCCGACAAACAAGCGATACGGCATATTTAATTGACGGAGCTCAGAACGACTGGGGACGCTTTCATTGAAGCTTTGTTTTGCTGCAATACACGCGTGTATTGCAGCAAAACAAGCTTCAGTCAAAGCGTCCCCAGTCGTTCTAAGTTCCGTCAATTAAATATGCCGTACCGCTTGTTTGGCTTCAGTATTGCTGCTTTAGATCAAACTAGAAAATCTGGAATCCTCACCTTTGAACGAGAGCGAACTGGCACTTGCTGGCTTGTGGGCCGTGGAAACTGCAAGAGATATTTTTGATTAGTTACGTACAAGTAACAATTTTTTTCGAGTAGCTGCCTACAGCACATTCAAAATTACATGCACGGGCCACAGATGCCTCATGCGACGGACCCCCTTCATCCTTGTTTTCCATTAACTCTGCTCACCTTCAACACCCGCCTCCAATTTCTGCACTACTTCTTTAATCTCGATTCCCTGGTTCCCAAAGGCCATGCCATGGCTTGTGCCAGTCACGGGTCTGTCAGCTCTGCAAGCGGCGCCATTGTGGCAAAGACGCCAAAGCACCTGGTGCTTGATGTGCTCTTTTAATATTTTGAGCATTGCTGAAAATAGGTGGATGGCTGTCTGGTATGTCCTTTGCTTAGTTGCGGATCGTTTCGAATCGGAGGGTAGGCGCTTCTGCGATCTGAGCGCATGCTCGGTATTTAACAATAGTTGAAATTTAACTCTGCAGGAATCTTCAATCATAACAAACAGAATCTGCATGCCAAAAGGCATAGCAATTGATACACTCACCATCTATCTGTTTTCGTCTCTTGTCCGCAAGAAGCTGTCGTATATGTAGCCTCCCTTGCTTAAGCCGCTCCTCCCTAGTGTCCCGGTTGGGTCTCGTCCTGATGAATCGACGGTGGAGACCTGAGGTGCAGTCAATATCAGGTTAGACCTTTAGAGACAGAACCATATACTTGCTGGGAGGAAGTACACCCAAACGAATTTTAGTCATGTCATTCATAGGGAGTTTTAAAATGAAAGGCCTGACGTAAAATGAGACGTCAATACTGACGCACCCCTTTTGCGAACCTAAAATTTTACTGACGCACCCCTTTTGCGAACCTAAAATTTCATCCACATGCCAGGATTCACGTGCCTTGTCCCCCTCGTTAGGGGGACAAGGCACATGAATCCTGGCATGTGGATGAAATTTTTACCTTAAGATCCTGACTCAATGCCCATCCCCGAATATTCGACCACCACACTTTTAGAAAAATATAACTTTTTAGAAAACGCCGAGTCATCGACCACCCCTACAAAAGCCTGAACCAAGCCTACTCGTACCGTGGCTTGTTTGCTCCGTGCCGCCTTGAGTTAATTCGGGCTGACAATTTTTTTTGCAAATGGAACCCAGATTCTTAGTTTCGGTTTCACTTGTAGAGGCAGGTGGATACTTTTGTAAAGCTTCCTTTCTATGCGCTTCCGAGTCAACATTTTTGCAATGGCCAACCCCCGGGCTGTGATTTTTGCGCTCCTTGACAAATGCTGAAACTCATATAGCAGTGATGTGATTGGCCTAAGCCGTTTTGAAGCCGAAAAAGTGGCCTTTGGAGCAGCCAAAACAGTGTTTTGAAGCAGCAAAAGTAGCTTTTAAAGCAGATATTCTAATAAAAAAAAAAAATTTGTTTTAAATGCTGGACACGCGAAGAGAATCATTTTCGCCGAAATAAACCAATTATGGTCAAGTTCGGCCACCTGGGAGTCTTTCAAGATGTAACTGAAATGCCAATGACATGACACATTTCTTTTTGCTTTTCGAAACATTCTGCAAGGCTGGAGCAAGCTTTGCTTTAGCTTAGGGTAGTAATGAATGTCCAATTTCAATGTCTCCAAAGAAATATTGCGAAATCCCACAAGTGTACAGTGCTGTAGGCATTGCCAAGCGATTCCGAAAAACCGCTTGCCACCGTTTTACTGGTTGCCGACGTGCCAGATTTTCGTCAAAACTAATTAAATGTAAAACAATAAATTGCAAGCGTCCCGGCTGGTGCCTCTGTTGTGCAATTATGTTCGCATCGTTGGTTCACATGCACGTGAGGGCAACTCCGGCCACCCACGACTCAGATATGCATCAATCACTCACCTTGAAAACATTTGCCATGAGCGGCAAAGAGCAAACTTCTGGCCTTGATTGGCTGGTGCTCGCCACCAAGACCTGCATGTATAAGAAAGACCCGGTCTTAGTCAAACTTGGGTGTTTTTGCAGAAGCGACACAACAAAATACAAATGCAAGACCAGAACACTTAGGAAATGGCATTCAAGAGGAATGAAACACAAAACTCATATAGGCGGGTAATAGCTCACCTTGAAAATACTTGCTCTTGGTGGCCGAGAACAAACTTGTGTTCCTGATTGGCAGCCATTTGCTGCGAAGAATACCAGCACATATCCTAAATAAACCAGTCTGAGTTTAACACAGATGCTTTGGCCGGACAGAGACACAAAAGTCTGATACAAACTACAAAAAGCAGGAAATAGTGTCTGCGAGAGATGAAAACAGACCAAGGTGGAGAGGCTTGTTCTGTTTCACCTTAGTCAAAAAGTGCAGCTCATTTTGCTGAAACAATGCATATTTGCTAAAAAATGTATAATATATATTTTGCCCCATTTAGCAGAGTTTACTGCCAAGGGTACCTGCAAACTAGAATAAGTCAGACTTAGTCAGTTTTTTTTTTTGATGAGCGACAACGGAATTTTAAACGGGTGATGAAACAAAATATAAGCCTACCGAGCCAGACTAGTTTGCCTCGATGCAAGTACAGTGCCTCGGCCGACAAATGAGTTTCTATTCTTGGTCAGTTTTCATGTTTGATGGGAATAGTAAAGTAAATGAAAATAAGGCTATCTCTCTTGCAGCCGACAGCTGCAAACGAAATTCATATACCTCGATAAACGACCTAAAAATAAAATTGGGTGGTGGCCAATTGGTTTATGGTGTCAAATTTCAAATTTACAGACTGTGTAGTTCTGGTTTAAGTCCTCCTGGTGTATATTTTTATCCTTATTAATTTTATTTAAATTGTTTTTTTTTATTTTTGAGGCACTAGCACATAATGTATATGCTAATTCAACTTTAGAAGCGTTTTAAGAATACTCCACGGCTTCCTAGTGCTCGTAATAAGTTCTCATGAAGAGCTAAAGTAATAAAAAAATGTGCTTCAAATGTGATGAAGATGAGCATTTCCAAGTTGTACCCCTGCTTCATGCCCTGACCATGCCACCATACCATAGCTGAGTGCAGCGACGAATGGTCCCAGGTGCTGTGACCCGACCGTATATAGCCTTACGGTGTGGCGCAACTCATGCAGCCCCTATGCTTGATGATGGAGCCAGTGTGCGAGGTGCGACCTGCTTGAGCTGTGCAAGCCACAGCTTTACAGCCTGCAAAGGGTGGGAAGATGCCCCTCCCTTTGCAGAGCTTGCAATAGCTCAGCAAGAAGCTATTGCAAGCACTAGGGAGCCAGTGTGTGAATAAAAGCACTCCTGAATGTGAATTAGTGTGTAAATTATGCGTCTATGCGTTAAAACTCAAAAAAGTATTATTTATAAATATAAATATATATATATATACTGTAAACAACTAAATTTTCGCGAAGACCTAATTTTCGCGAATTTCGCGAATCGCCTACAGACGCGAAAAATACGTCCCGTGAACAACTCGGGCAATATGTGAACACTACGGAAGCTACGCTCGGTTCGCGAAAATTAGAACCCGCGAATAATTTCAAATTTTCAGCTTTGGCCCGATTCGCGAAAATTTGAGCCCGCGAAAATGAAGTCGTTAACAGTATACTAAAAAAAAGGCAAAAAGAAAAGAAACGTCTCCAGGTGGGTTTGAACCCAGAGCTCCACTGCCCTTGATTTCAGTTCCCTGAGGGCCACTTCAGACGGGGCAACGTTTCTAGCAATTTTGAGGTTGCTGGCGGGTTGTTCCCTAGGTTTTCCCAGATCAGCACGAATTTCTGAGATCAGGTTCGGCTCAAAACAGACAAGCAACTCGAACAAACTGGAGAAGTTTGAAGCGGCAGCAGCCAATCAGGGACGCAATATTTTCACGTGACACCCCTGTGGTGGTGAGGATGGCAGCTGAAGACTTGGTCCTGGTTTGAAATGGATCATTTTTGGAAATAAACTTTTTCAGAAACATGAGTGAGTATTCTCAACGCCACTCAAAGATATAAAAACATGTTTTTAGCACGTAGTTGTGCGTCTATATAGTGCAAGAAAAATCCAAATTCATGATGATGATGGCAAGTCGTAGCAATTCGGTTGCAGCGTGTGAACGCAGGCGGCCCGTGTTGCTGGTGTTGCGACGTTAAGTTGCTGGGGGAAATTGCCCCGTCTGAAGTGGGCCTTAGGCTCGCTTCCACCGTTCACGCTCAGCGAGCAAGCCCGCTTCAACCGTTCACACCTCAAGGCAAGCTGGACAGCTACAAGCCACCTAAATGTCTACCGCCGCATCCCCGGCTAGGTCGTGACGCGACATAACTTATTAAAAGTCTTGCTGTCACTGCCACGACCGGCCAGAGTAAAGTCGCAAAAGAATCATATAAATCATTTCGTAGCTTTCTTGGAACGACCCCCCTCAAGCGAGAGTCGTCCCTCCGCCCTTCGTCGATTGTTGGACTGACGCAAAGCAACTAGCCGTCTTGGCCCAGCAGTTACAAATAATAGTGCTCATTAACTCGCCTGCCAGCATTCCAGGTGCCAACCGCAATTTCCGCCAGTTTACCCGACACCCGCTGACAATCTTGTCTGCCAGTGTTCCCGGTGTCAACTGCCATTTCCGCAATCTTTCCAACACCCACTGACAAAAGCCCACCTGCACTCCAGGCCTCGACAAGCGCTTACTTGCCTACCGCATCACCCCAAGCCTAAATCCTAAATCTGCAATGAGTCCTGGCTGTTTCCCCTCCTGCCACTCGTTATCCGGCCTTCCAGCGAACATGCCGTGACTCTCCTCTGCCTCTGAAGACAACTTTCTTACATCTTAACTGCGCTCCCCGTCTCTTGCCAACCACTAATCTGGGGTACTCGAGAAAGCGGGTCTGCAACCTCGTTCTTCGAGCCCTTTAGGTACTCGATTCGAGGAGACGCCTGCTGAGCTCTGCCGTGAGACAAGTCGCCAAAATTCCAACATATTTCTCTTAACGGGCATCGTTAGCGTTAGTGAACAACCCGCTCAACGAATCCGTGAGACTCCCTGGGGACGACTAGAAGCAGAGGCATACCGAACGAGCCCCACGTTGGAATTTCCATTTTAATGTTGGTTTCTTTATGGAGTCCGCTTAGCTACTAATAATCACCGCCCAATCGGTATGCGCTCCGCCTGTCACCGAGGGAGTGACATACAGCAACGAGAAGACAGCGAATAAGATGACTGTACCTCACGGTTGCCCGTCGTTCAGAGCCGGCAGTCCAGGCACGCCGACCCTTGTTGTCGCCCGTCGATCAGAGCTCACAGTCGGAGTCAGTGTCCAGGCCTGCGGATCGTCCTTGCCACTCCAGCGCTGCGTAGACTGGCTGTCCCGGGCTATCAGTGCCCGAGTCTCACTGTGGAATCACCCCGGGATCGTCATGGCCTAGGCTAGATGGCCAGGACTCGCCGTTTCTACCGGTCCGGACTTCGAACCTCGCTGGCGGACCGCTCCGGGGTTTGGCATAAGCCAGGCCAGGCAGCCCGGCTCCGATGTTCCGGCCCAGCTCCAGCCTCGCTCAGCACGCACTGTCTCACGCCAGCTCGTGACTTCTCCGCCGACCGCCTGTCATGCCCTCTACCTAGTCTTTCACCCTTGGCTCCCACAAAGTTAAGGAAAGGGAATGTACCATTATGTTCAGTGAAGTTCGGTGAGAAGACCCGGGACTCGGACAAGAATGCCGTTATCCTTGGTGTGACCCTATGAGACTCTCTTGCTGCCTTTGCTGGGGTTTATCTAACTGAAGTACCTGTCTGAAAGGTAGAAGAAACATATGTGCATAAAACTCATTATTCACAAAAAAATTTGTCAACATCCAAAATGACCCACGGAGAAAATTATGCAAGGAATTTGTCGGCCACGTTGGCCGAGTCACCTCTCGTGGCCAATGTTTCTTTGCAACTTTAATTGTAGTAAGCAGTCATAAGGTATATTACAAAGCGCAATTTGGTTTTGTACGAACCTACAACACACAAAACAGCACTCTAATACAGTATGTAGAGGTACCTCTAAACAAATTCCAGGGTTTCATGGAGCCTCCTTCAGATAACTGATGTTGAACATAAAATATGTGCACCAAGGAGTGAGCAAACAGTGACTTCCAATTAGTCTCAAGCACTAGCGACATGTCGACAAGGAGTGCAATGTGTAGAATGTCGTCTAGAAATGTGCAGCCAAGATGAAAAGGCGAGATATAACGATATCAGAATAAGATCACACCAAAAAGGTTCCGTTACAATCTAGGCACAGTAATGAGTCAACCGACGTTCAGCCGCGATTCCCTTTGCGTTGAGGTGAAACAAAATCAACAAAATATAAAAAACGCGTTTTTTTTGTTTTTTTTCTGTACATTATTTACTTTGCGCCGTTGATAGAAGGACAGTTGGGCGGCGTCACAAAGTCACTCGCTAGCGTTTTTCAAATTCGTTCTACGGCACTCATGGTCTACCCGGGAGGAGAAAAGTACGAGCTCAGAGCCGAGCCGCCGAGCGTCGATTGCGACATTCCTAAAGAGAAGCTCCGGTAACACTTCGGCGAATCGTCAGCTTCAAACAACGCCTCTTCGAACCAGCTTCGAACTGCTTCGAACGAGCCTGACGCGCCCGCGAATCCAATGCGCCGAACGGTCGCGGCAGAAAGCACGCCGGAAGGAAGGGGGCTGAAGGCGGAGTATCCGAAAGAGACGCGGCGCTGGTTTCTACGTCTATTTCGCACGTGAGATAAGAAGATAGTAAAGCTAGCCGACTGTGAACAGTGGCTGACGTTACACGCAGTCGAAATGACGCCTGCAACAGAGCACAGCTAGAGGCTTTCCACAGGGGACACAGGCGTTCAAAAAGGCCGCGATTTAAACACTTCACGTCTCCTTTCTGTCCGTCGGTGTTTACTTTGATCCGCATACACCAAAGCACTCAATGCTGCAAGCAATAGAGTCGTGTATACGTACCTTTCGAAGCAATTGAAAGTGTGTAGGTTTCGCTCGATGCCCACGAGCACAGAGTGTGACGAACGCCAATCCCGCCGGCAGCGCGACGGCACCGGCTGGCCGGGTCGCCGGGTTGGCCGGGTCGCGCAACCGACGCCTGCCCGCTGCGCACTGCGCATGCTCTGCTTGTCGGCTCTCTCAGCTCTCTCGGCCGCTCTGCAGGCTCGGCAGCACGCCGACTCGCGGGCTCGCCGGGCTCGCTCCCTTCGAAGTTCGAACAGTTCGAAGTTCAAACTGCTTCCGAAGCGCGAGCTTGCGCGCGCGCGCGCGGGTTGGCGATGGAAACTTTTTTCTCGAAAAACGAGGCTGTAACGTATCGTTTGATGGCGCAAATGCACGTATTTTTCACGTCGTTTTTGCTCAGTGTGTGAATCTCGCGAAACAGGCGACGAAAAGTGGTGGGTGAAATCTGCTCGCATGTCGTCGTGGATTTTGTGTACCACGCAGGATTACCGAGAAAGGTGGGTCAATATCGATAAATGTGCGCGTAAGAAGCAACTACATGCACGTGACCTGTCAAACCTATTCACCCTCATTATTTTATCGTGCGAACCGACATTGCCACGTATCGTGTTCGATTTCGGTCCCAACGCCGGTAACTTCGAATAGCATATCGTGTTTGGTGTTGTGTTTCTCGCCGTCGGTAACTTCGTATTGATATCGTATTCGATCTGGTGGTTTTTTCTCAACACCGATAGTTTCTTGTTTTATTGCGATGTTGTGTTGCAACATCGAATTGTATCCCGGTACGTTGAGTTTATCGTTTGGCGATCAACTTTTGTTGCATTACAACTGCAATAAACATTTGTTGGAAAACAATCACTCCAATGAGCACGTCGTTATTGGGCTTTGTCATTAAAAGGTAGGTCGCGGCGGGTGTTCCGGCTATAGTTATTCTGAATGGTTTGGTGGTTGTCTAGTTTCAAACGCGCGAGGCTGTGTGTACTGTGTGCCGTACTAACAGCTGTACATACTTGCACTGTCGATCAATGTTAATGTGTTCGCAACGCAGAACGTTTATACTATGTCTGTATCCACACCCAATATATTTCTCGCGTATTGCCGTGTGGATATTCCAACGTAATTCATGTTGGTAACTTGGTATCCGCGTTCTGAGATATATGCGCGCGATATCATATTGTATTCCCCTTTGATCCCATGATCGACGACCGATGTTTGTATATCGTGTGGCCGCACAGTATGTCCATGTCGGTCACCAATATGCACGCGATGTCGTATTATATTCCAATAACCGTGTATTATATCGGGATATTGTTTTGTTTGTTTGTATAAGCTTATTTGAGACAGAACTAAGAGAATGTCTCGGGGGACATGGCTAAAGGCACTTTGAAGTGCCTGACGAGGCCACCCCGCCCTTTTTGGCAACAGCGGTAGCAAAACAAAACAAGAGTGACATGCTTTCACTGCTATACAATAAAAACAAACACAAAAGAAGACAAATAACAAACAACCAGGGGTGTGCGAACACAGGTGGGCCAATTATCTATAATATTAAATTTTGCTACAACAGGTTAAAAAAAAAAAACATTTTTGTTCTATTACATGCATTTATCATTCAAGAAGTTTAGGACATATTTTTCGTTGTTTTATTCATCCGTAAATAAAATTTCTTTCACACTTTTCTTATAACTAAGGGGTGACCTGGCGCTATTTAGAAAGTCTAAAATAGTTGGGTGTTTGTTCAAAAAATCTGGTATCTGAAAACTTAGCTTCTGATCTCCATATTTTGTCCGTGAACGAGATTTCATTATTACATTTTTTCTTAAATTGTACGGCCCATTTTTGACGGGGTACTTTGTATGGAACAGCCATTCGTCAGCATGAAATTGCCGCCAAATCTTGAGGGACAGTTTATATTTGTGTAGATCTCTTAAGTTTAATATTTGGTATGTTCTAAAGTATGGTGTGGCATTCCTAAAAAAATTTGTTTCCAATTGCCCGTAATGCTCGCTTTTGTATAGATAAGAGACGATCTAAGTTTGTTTGGGACGTGCTTCGATATCGGGTTGTGTAGCAATAACCGCAAGTTATATCGGGATACTGTGCTCCAATATCCTGTTGTATACCAATAACCGCATACTATATCGGGATATTGTGCTCCGATATGAATTCCCATCGTTCGTATTGAGTTAATCGGATAACAATACGTTTTTATTGGTTTCCATCATCTTCATTGGAATACAATATTTCCAATAAGTCGAGTTCATATTGGCCTTTTTCAATAGGGATGGGACAGTAAATGCTTTCGCATTAATAAAATACAAATTAATTCAAAGAAAGACGACCTACGGATGGTCTCGCCCATGTTCAACGTTTTTGACAGCACACTTCACGGGAAAGCAGTTTAGTGGATTATTTTCCTGAGCGTGAGATTTGAGCTATGATGACTGACTTTTTGTTGCTTTACCGGGAGTCCCAGACACTGAATTTTAGACATAACACTGTCTGTGAGTTGTCAGAGTAATGTTAAAACTGAAGCTTTCGAGTCCCTGCACGATGGCGGACAGAAGAGAACCGGCGCGGTCAGAAAGCTGGAACCTTAAAAAAAAAAGTACTTTTGTTCATCTTGAAGTGAAGTGAAAGAAAGTTCACTTTGTCGTCGCTATGTTATGTAGTTCAATATTTTCGCCCGCAAGTCCGAAAAAGCTACGTTCGATCAGAAACTTTTAGAAGATTCGCGTTTATTCGTGGTCCGGACGTATATTTTATTATTGCGTTTTGCCTTCTTGTTCTTGAAAGTGCCTGATCTTTCTCGCCCCGAGCACGCGACGCTCGAACCTTCTTTGCCGACTTTTCTAGGTAGTGACGCACACTAGATAAAGAGTTGCGCGGGGCCTTGTCGAGTCAGTCTCGTTCTCGCTTGCTGTTACGCCGCCAAGCAGCCTCTCTCGCCTTTCCTGCTTTTCCGACGCTCGTTCTTTATTTTGTTGGCACAAGTTCGCCGATTAAACGTTTATTTTTAGTTAACTGTTTATTTTCTCGTCGTCTTCATTCATGACAGCATTTGCACCTTTCGTGGTATCGGAATATGGCGGGCAGTATTTAATAGCTTATTTATAGGTGCTAGGTGTTCTCGAAGGGGATCTGTGGCCGAGAGTGCTAGCGCACACCAGCTTGGAGCACGTGGAGCGAAAGCTCGCGCTGCAGAACCTAGGGATCCTGGGTTCAATCCCCACCCCTGCCCGTTTCGATCGGGATGAGCATCGTACCGGCGTGCGGTCATGTCTCACTACTGGGTGGGGCACGTTACAAATTCCAGGCTAGTGGTTATACTGCACTGGCTAAATTGCTCATATACAGCGAGTGACTCGTCAAAACTATCAAATGGCTGACCAACTACACGCTCTATAAATATTCACACAACTCCAACTATTAGGTGTTTTCGAGAACTTGCTCGTGACCGCGCTTTTCTGATCTTTTTTTTTCCGGAAGACTATGATTCACTGCAAGAACGAGGAAGGAGCGCGAAAAAATATTGGAGACAAGAATCTTGTGCATCAGGGAAGGAATCAGCGACACTTTTCCTGAACTTCTCAACCTCAAATTTCAACCACCTTTCAAAAGATGGCACAAGTGCGCGTCGTTTGCTACATCGTAAGTTATTTTTGATATTTAGAACAATTAGTACGCTTTAAAAAATTACTATCATAAAAAGGGATTTTACTTAGAACGAGAGAACCTCTAATGAAAGAATCGTTGTTTAACTAGCTCTCCTCTTCTCTGAAACAGGTTCCTTGCGTACAGAGGCGAGCTTCAAAATAGTCCCATGACGTAAAATTGTTTTAAACAAATTTAAATTTGAATACAACCAAGCCAGCCTTGCAGATAATCGGCCTGGTTCCTCTAGCATGCAGTTGAAAAACTAGATCAGATCATCTGAAAAAAAGCAAAAAACGGTTTGAATGAATTCTTTGAAAAATTATCGGAATCAAGTGGTGTTTACGAAAAAAAAACTCCTGGCGTTGCACTTCTAATATTCTTTATGCTGAATTCCTATGTTTCCCAGGAGCATCCCCCTCAAGGTGCACTAAAGACGTTTTTGAGATCGTCTGTTCTTGGTGATAACTTATCTTACGGGCTCAAAGCATCCTAGAAATCCCAAAATTATGCCCGTGCGACATCTATATTTTCCTACTAAAGATGTGATCGAAGTTCGTGACTAGCCCCTTTCTGAGCTGAAAAATCTGGTGCACAGAATCCAGCGGAGGCGCCGGCGCCGTGACACGGGCAGCCGTCAGCCAGTCGCAAGCCGCCTCTCTGGGAAAGGCGGCTCGCGATTGGCTGACGCGCGTCCGGCGTCACACCGCCGCAGCCTCTGTTGAATTCTATGCTCCAGGTTTCAACGCTCAGAAAAAGGCTTGGCACGAACTTCAATCGCATTCTTGGAAGGGAAATGGACGTCGTACGACAGGCTGAGAAGCTTTTTCGGCACCAAATAAGCTTCTCAGTCTCTGCAGGAAAGTCAATGGGTCGGCACAAAGGGAAGTTGGCTGTTCAAAAAAGTACCAAGTTGGGCTTGTAAATTGCACAGAAAAAGTCGTGTATTCTATCCCAATCTCATGTGGTAAGGAGTATGTAGGCCAGACTGGCAGGTGTTTGAATGATCATTTAAGGGAGCATTTTTATAACACCCACCAAGTCGTCACTGAACATTTGGGAATCCACTGTCGAGATTGGGGTTAAGTAGCACATTTTGAAAAATTGTTCCGTAATAGGTAGGAGCCGAGACCCGCTGACAAGAGAAATGATGGAAGCGCAAAAACTAGGCGCGTCTGAAGGGAAAGTGTGTAGGTAGTCCTTCTATAGTGCTGTTGACCAAAGAGCTTCAATTTCTATCTAAATGATAGCGGTGAGGGAGAGGAATATCCTTAAAAGATTTTATTTTGTTGTCATGTCTTTCGCCTTTTTTTTCGTATGTTCTGCTATTTCTGCTGCTGATCACGTTCTGGAAAGTCAATCCAGACGTTGAAGAGAAGAACAAAGTAGTCGAATACACAAACGTTGTAAGTTCAGCGCGTGTGCTTGTCTTTTTGATTATCTGGTTTGTGATTGTTTGTTTACGCTGTCGCCGTAGAATACGTTGCAAGAGCGTGACTTTTCAATTTCTTGGATGCTAAGATCTTGTAGAATGATTTATCACCAAGAACAGACAATCTTGGAAACGCCTTTAGTGCACCTTAGGATGTTGTAGCTGCGTTACTGGGTTACGACACTCCAAAATCGTATAAAAATGCCACTTTTTGAATAGATATTTGAAATATTTGGGCGTACAAATTAAAGGGCAACTCCGCTCAATTCCGAAGATTTCGGGATAATAATTGATTTAGAATTAAAAAGCCCCAGTAAAACACACTACGTCATTTGCTTCGCGAAAAATGGGATATATATTTTTAAATCTTATTTTAAATACGAGCGGAAATCGAAACCGAAACTTCGGCTCCGCCGGGCAACGTTGGCGTCTGGTCGCCAAGTACGTGACCATCACGTGGTACGAGATGTCACGTGATCCTCGGCCCAACGACGGGCGGGATTGGGGCGGGCGTGTGGCTGGCGCCAGTGTCGTCTGCACCGCACTCTTCGCCACGTTTTGGTGTCTACGGCATTCGACGACGTCTGCACAACCGCGGCATAAGTGTGCGCGCACGTGGTGTCCGTAGTGTGGACAAAACTCCAAGAGACAATAATCACAATCGGTGAGACGACGACGGCAATTGTGATGCGGAAGACGGCGTTAACGGCGGGACCACGGCGGGCGGCCGGACGGCTCCCAAGAAACGCGCTGCGCAGGCGCGTTACGCCAATCACGTGGACACTGCTGAGCACCGAGAGGCAACGTTGCTGACGTCATGCGCTACGCTCGCCCGGAGAAGTGAAAACAAGCAAAAGGGGGCCATGTAGATGGCGTTTAGCTCAATGTTGACTCCGCCCATGCCGTAGCCTTGACTGCGCTGTTGGTTGCGCCTGAATTCGCCCGCTCGAGTCAGCCGATTTCGCCAACTTGGCGAGTTGCAAAGTTTGCCGGACCGTTTAAGAAACATTTAGACAGAACTGCGTCGTAAGATTTCACGTGTGGTCTTCCTAGGCGATACTAAAGAGGACTGCATTGTTTTTTTCAAAACCAAAAATGAAGCGGAGTTGCCCTTTAAGGAAGAAACGTAAATACAAAACCACACGATTCCTTCATCTATTTATTAAAAAATAAGAACGCGACCAGGATGCATCACAAGTCTGGAGACTTGGAATGCGTAAAGCTATGTCTTTGAAAATATAAAAAAAATGGACGCATCTCTACGGGGTGAATGATGTTGATTGGGGCGAAGCTCGGGTGGTGCAGATGATGCTGATTTTATTTTTCATAGGTAATGCTAATTTTTTATTGCTCTTAGGTAGTGCTGAGTTCCGGGTTGCGCTTCGACTTCATTATAACTGCTTCATGGTCGGTGAAATGCAGAGCCAGTGGTTCTTCTAGCGGATCAGCTTGGATCCGCTAGAAGCCGTGGGAATGCATCTCCACCGCTTAAGTCAACGGTCCATGTCAAAAAGAGAATGTGTGGTATGGATCGTGGTTATATACGCAGCTGAGCATTTGACCTCAGCGCCCTCTCGTCTATAAACGTTGAGCCAATGCATGCAAAGTTTTACGCGATTATATACGCATTTGACCACAGCGCCTTGTCCTGTATAGACGTTGAGCGGCTACATGCAACGTTGGAGTATAGCTTGACGTGGAATGGAACGCTCCGCTGGGAGTCCGATGACGGCGGCTCCGAGCCGGCGTCATCGGATGCTCCATTTGGCAATGTTGAATGCGCACGGCAATGTTCCATTTGGAACATTGCCGTGCGCGGCAATGTTTCAAGTGGTTACGAAGTGATACTGTCTACCCTGCCGACAGGAGAAGCCATGAAATGCTGCATTGTGCTGCATGCTACTGCCCGGGGGCGGCCGTACCGTGCTGGAGACTTCGTAGGGCCTCTGAACCAGGTAGGAGTTCGAGAAGACGTAGCAGGACTTGGCGCGTTTCAAATGGGGCACGTCTGGCTGCTGAAGCTACTCACTACCTCAGCCAAAGAGAAGCCTATGCGAGAGGGGACCATGCGCGTGAAGGGGCAACCGTGCCTGGTAATTGATCCAGAAAACGAGAGCTGAAGGTAAAAGTCCACTGGGTGGCATTCGACGTTTCTGCAGACGGCCTTCGACGGACCTTCGAGCCATGCGGGGAGGTCAAAGGTGTCAGCCGCAAGAAGTGTAGAATGAAGGGCCTGGCAGACGTGGATTCCACTACTGTCATCGTACGCATTGTGCCCCGGAGTCCCTGCCGCATCAGCTGCGCCTTTGCGGAGGCACGCTGCTGGTTGTTGTTCCCGAGCGCGCACCGGTGTGCCTCCGCTGCCGAGGCTCCGGACACATACGGTGCGATTGTAGAGCGCCGAGGTGCGAGGAGTGTCGAGCCTTCGGGCATGAAGCCTCGGATTGCGTACGGTCGTACGCTCGAGCTTCTGCCAGCAAGACCATCGACAGCCAGGACAGAAACCTCGTAATGGATGAGGAAGAGGCCGAGGCGGCGGCGACTCCAACCGCGACGATTTCTTCGCGAAACCCTCAGGCGTGCGGTGAGCAGCAATGCGCGCCGTTAGCGATGTCAGAAGGCCAGGTCTCGGTCGTAGCATTGACGGCAGAGAGCACTGTTGGTGAAAATGAGCCTAATGCAAAAACCGCCAGTGAGACGACACCGACTGCAAAGGACGCGACTGACGCACTGGACGCCGGGGATGAAACAGCAAATGGACTTCGCCGCTGAGGCGGTCAAGCGGCGGCTCAGCGACCCGGAGGAGGGAACCGACCAGTCGCTCCAGCAGACTGAGAGTCCCTGGTTGGTAGTGAGGAGCAAGAGGGGAGGACGCGCTGGCCGCAGCCGTTCTTCTGCTCTTCCCAGGTAGAGCGAGAGCGGAACTTCCGGTTAAAACATGGTTGGAAGAAAAGTGCATATTTGTTTCCTGTACTGTGAACTGCATCTTGCGCAAAAGGCGGTATGCTGATGTATAGGGTGGTTCAAGTCACCAGGCTCGATCTAAAATGGACCGTAAAAATCGACGCGTGCACGTAGGAATATAAACTTGCCCCGAAGTTCGTTAGTGTTAGCATGGACTTAACGATGTGCTGGATTGTTTTAACTTGAATTCACATGAATTGATGTTCACCCATGAAACAATGACGAAGGGAAGGCTGCCGTTTTTGGATTTGAGCCTCAACGTTGAAGGTGACCATGTTTGTTGGAAATATGAGCCGCGAACTAAAGAAAGGGGTTCTGCCCTTCAATTCTGCGCAATCCAAGCTCGTTGAAAGGGGAATAGCATCGTGTCTAACGAGAGCCTCGCTGGCAAAGTCATGCCACCATGTCGCGGATGAAAGCTTCCTCACGCAGGTGAATCGTCTAAAGCGCGGAGGGTACCCCGATCGCTTCTTGGGGGAAGTAGCGGATGACATTGTTTCCAAGATGAAGAAAAAAGATGAGGATCATATTCCTTCCAGAAAAATAACAAGACCGGTGGTGATTCCCTACATCCACCCAATCTATCTCACAATCTAAAAAAAGTGACGGCTCATTTTGAAGTGCCAGTGGTGTTTTCAGCGCCACACAAGCTGTCTCGTCTATGTTCAAAAATAAACAACGAAAAGGGAGAGGGTAAAGTGTGTCGAAAGAAACACGCCAAGCAATACGTGGAATGTGCAACGTCAGTGGTATATAACATACCAACGAGTTGCGGGAAATCGTATGTGGGCCAAATGGGGTGTTGCATAAATGAGAGGGCCAGGGAACATGCCTGGTCAGTGAAACAATCCCCGCCGGGCAATCTTGAGTTGCACTGCGATAGGTGCCCATGTGGCCCGAAACTGGAAAAAAAAAGTTCTTGGGCAGATACGCAAACAAAACCGCGAGAAATACATGAAGCATTTCGCATAAGAGAGCAAGGGGAGAGGCTGTGTATTAGTGCGCGGTCACTGCACTTAACAGATAAAGAGTTTTTTCTTTTTCAGCCAACACCCAGCTAGACGGCATTTATAGTCAATGTTTGCTTCAATACACCTTCAGTTGAGAGTGCGCTTCGTCTCTGTCCCCTTCTTCGTCCTTGTTTATTCGGCGCTTTTCATTCAGGGACTATAAAATGAATTAAGAGGAATAAAGGGGAATTAAGAGGAATTAAAGTGAATTAAGAGGAATTAAGAAAAGCAAGAGCAATCAAAGCTAACTATGAAGGACGACACAGCTAATTAAGAGGAAATAAAGTGAATTAAGTTTAATAAAAGTGATTTAAGAGTAATTAAAAAGAAATAAGTGGATGACTAAACAAATTAAGTGGATGACTAAGCTAATTAAGATTATGACTCAGCACAATGAGAAGGGTGACTCAGCACATTAAGAAGGAGACAGCAGATTAAGAGGGATGACTCAACGAATTAAAGGGCCCATGAAACGATTTTTGGGTTGGGATAAATCATTTTAGATTGGGATTTTACTAATAGCACATCGTTCAGTGGACCAAAATTAAAAAGGTAGAAAGTCAAAAGCCTGACTTTCAGTGCGAAAATTTGAAAACAGAGCGGACTATTTCGTACCTCCTCCCCTTCGCAACCTCTCTGCCTTTTCACTGTGATACATCCGCGGTCCCAAAGGCGCGTCAACGGGTCCAAACTGACGTCACACGCAACCGGACCTCATTTATTCCCTTCACCCCTAAGCTGACATTGTGGTGGAAGCTACGCGCTTGCCGGACCAATCAGCCGCCTCCATTTCATCACCTGACTTCATTCTCTGCAGCCACATTTGCCACGCTCACGTGGCAAGTGTGGCTGGCCCAACGAGCACGTAGCTTCAACAGCACTGTCAGCTTCGGAATGAACGGGGTGGGGAAAGCAACTTTTGTCTGAATTTTGAGCGACGGGCTAATCTTCTAGGGGGAGAATGGATGTGTCCGGATTACACAAACGAGAGTGCGAGCAAGAGGGGACTCCCCCTTTTCGTCTTCTTTAACTGTTTGGTGGAATGCGCGATTTATGAGTTGAGGAGGAAAGCTAAACAGGAAAAAGTTGGAAAAGCGTTTCATGACCCCTTTAAGCTGGCTAATTAAAGTGGCTATGAGAAAAATGCGAACGTGAAACAAAGTAAATCCTATGGCCGTTTTAGTGCCTCGGCGCTGGGGCTTTCGCCTTCAAGTCGTCTTAGGGATAACAGGAGGCGATAAGAACGTCCCGAATAACTACCAGGCCTATATCAGTATTACCTATCTTCTCTAAGGCACTTGAAAAAATTATGCTCGCACGCCTAAATTCGTTTTTCACAAAACGTTCTATACTAACGGACTCTCAATTTGGTTTCCGACAAGGTAAATCCACTGAAGCCGCTTTATTACTTCAAAAAGAAATTATATTGCAAAATATGGAAAAAAGGGCTTCTTACGTTAGGTGTATTTATAGACTTCAGTAAAGCGTTCGATGTTCTCAATCACCACATTCTTCTTGCTAAACTTGGCAACTATGGTGTCCGCGGAGTACCCCTTGCTTTACTTACATCATATCTACAATATGGGAAACAGTGCGTAGTAATTGAAGGTCATTACTCTTCCTTTCATAATGTTAATGCTGGTGTACCACAAGGGAGCATAGTTGGGCCTCTTCTATTTAATGTATACATAAATGATATTGTTAACATCGATCACCAAGTTCAGTTTGTGATTTATGCTGATGTTACGAGCCTCTTTGTTTCTGCTACTGATGCTGATGTTCTGATATATAAAGCGAATAATATCTTACGTAAATTTGACATGTGGTCCAATGTGAATGGCCTTAAAGTAAACACCCGAAAATCCAAAGCCATTTTATTTAGATATATTAATAAACCAGTTCTAACGGACTCTCAATTTGTTTTTAATATTAATTACTCCCAACCAGACAAATTTCTGTCAAATCTTTACTTTTAAACCAGTTCTGGTTAAAATTAAATCAAACTTGGTGATTCACAAATTGAATTAGTTAGCCAACATAAATTTTAGGAGTACTGTTTTCCGAGTATATGATGTGGGACTGTCATGTTAACTATCTAATTGCTAAACTCTCCATAGTTGTTGGCAATATTGCCCGCTGTCGTAATGTTTTACCAATCAGTATTAGGTTAAAACATTACTACGCACTGTTCGAGTCCAATTTAAATTTCTGTCATCTTGTACGGGCTACGACAACTAAGACAAACCTTCAAGATCTAATATTATTGCAAAAAAGTTTTACGTTATATCGCGGGTGTCTCATATACAGACCATACAGAACCATTATTTTCTAGATATCAAATACTTCCCGTAGAACGCGTATATAATTATCGTTTACTCTGTACCCTTGGTTTCTCATCGTTAACATTCCTAGATTTTTTGTATTTTATTTCTGAACTTGGGAGAAACGTGAAAGTAATATAAACACACACCGTGTAGACACTTGGCTCCTTCCTCGGTGCCGCACAAATTACAACCTCCAATCATCGCATTACAAAGTACCGTACGTGTTAAATAAATGTTTCACGAACAACATAAATATCTACACAATAGACCCTTTCCGGAACTCAGTGCCATCTGGTGACTCAAATGGCAGTTTATCTTTTACTATACTAATGGCGGCAATGAGCCTGTGGTCTGCAGTATTTAATGGGGCACCGTCACTTAAAGGTCAACGGTAAACGAGAATGTTCACTTCCCTACAATTATTTTTCCATCTCTTTTAGTGTCGATGGCGAAACAAATGCAGCCAGTCGGAAAGAAGCGCCAACCCACATAGACGCCTTGATAGAGTCCTATACATCAAGAGGCTTTGAAGCCGATTGAGTGCTATACTAACAGATCGACTGGGACTGAGTTAGAAATGAACGCTTACGCAGCTTTTGCTTCCAATTCCTGCTTCACGTCGCGCTAACACCTCGAATGTATAGGCCTCGAATCATCTGCTCAGGAGCCTCTTCAACTTCTTCCTTCATCAGTAAACAGAAGGCCGCCATTAGTATAGCACATATGCCGTTTTCAGATGATGATGATAGTCATCAATTTGGCCAGACTGAATTCCGGAAAGGGTCTATTGGCAAAAAAGGCTTACGTACCTATTGTTTCAACTATTCATAACTAATTTTGTTCTTCTGATACTTCAATGTTATGTGAACTTGTATTATTTTTCTCATCATCCTGGTAAAGTGTTTCATATGTTTGTAGTCCGAGCTGCTGCCATGTATAAGGGGAACCCAGACCAAGTCGAGCTGCTTTTAGCAGCTTTTCGTCTGTGGACCCCTCCAGTACTTCGGAAAAATAAAGTTTATTGTATTGTATTGTATTGTATGAGAGACCCTGTGAATTTTTTTTCCACCCTTTGGGTACTCCTCGAGACACGTAGGACTGAAATAATACTTAAAAAACAAGCGAGCTGGTGATGATTCATGGTAATAAACCCGCGAGACTCAGGAACACAGAAGGGGACGAACACAACACAACACAACAGGAAGTGTCGCAAACACCTGAGCAGGTAGAACAGTTGTCGTCTTCACCGCGCTCTCGAAGGATTCTCTCGATGTTCGGGATCATCGCAGATGCTGACTGCTCGGTCTTGCCTTCGGTCTAGAGCAGGGGTCTCAAACGTCCGGCCCGTGGGCCGCATGCGGCCCGCCGGCAACCGGCTACGAGTCCTGATTCCAATATCTCGAGCACTAGAAATGGCAGACGTCTTTGTGATCTCATCTCGCCGATTCATTTTCGCTCGAAAAATCGCTCCGCTCTTTTAGCGTATTCATATAGTTTTACTTAACCGTGTTCATTTCCCTTTGTTTCGCTTTATTGTTTGCTTCCCAACTTTTTGTAAGGTACAACAATTCCGCTACAAGGCTACAAGCGCGAGTTCTTTGCTGAAGGACGTATTTCACCTGCGCGAAGTCTCGATCAGCTCCATGGAGCACCTGCCGAAAATAAAGCGCCGAGCTCGGGATTCTCGCCTTAAAAAAATAACACCATTAGAATACAAGTTTTGATATCGTAATTGAAATCGTCAGGAAAGCAAGAATTGTCAAATAACTGACTGTTTTTTTAGAGACATGTTGAACTTTGTTAATTTCTGAGTGAATTGAGCAAAGGGAACGATAGTGTACTAGCTCTCTCGTTCTATAAAAAGTCGAGCACTTTGGCGGGGCGGTGCCGTTCCATTTATTGTTATCACATCAGGTCAGGGCCCAAAGTAGTCATATGAACAAATCAAATCTAAAGATGTTACTTTCAAAACTGAGTTTACTAATAGCATAGAGCACAAGGTCTCTTTTCTTAAAAATCTTTCAACTCCCCTCCCCCCCGTCTAACGTTGGCCCTCGGCCTTCCCAGTGTCGGCTATCTGGCCCCCACGCTCAAAGGAGTTTGAGACCACGGTTCTAGAGGCTGGTTCACACATTCGCGTTCTGACGTGACCGCACAGAAGCACATGGGCGCCATCTGTCGGCGAGGTATAGTTCTTTCAGTAGTTTGGTAAAGTTTAAGCTCCTCCCGCCTCTTTCCGCTTTGGCAGAGCGAACGCTTTAGAGGGCGCGACCCTCTCCTGCGTTCGCTCTGCCAAAGTGGAAAGGGGAGTTTCCTTCCCGAATTGTGCATCTGTCACCAACTATAGCGTATAATCAAACTGAAAGGTTTCTTGATGTTTGCGAGATGATATCTTCGCACTATCTAGGAGAAACAGTCGCTCGCGACGAAATTACTTCGAGCCCACGGCGAACGAGTGGTACGTAGAAAATGTTATCTACGCAGGCTGGAATGGTTCCGAGGATGGCCGATAGAGGGTGCCAGTGTATTAGGCTGTTACGATAATGTGTGAAGCGGCCTGCTTCCGTTACGCTGGGCACGAGGCGCGAGTTATTTTGCCTTTTGAGCACCTCTTGCGTTTACTTTACCCTTTGTTTGCGCCCACGTGCATTTCTTTCCCCCGATATGGAGCAATGAGAGCGCGCACTGGGCTGTCTCGTCATCGCAAGTCGCGCTCTCTATGTCGGTTGGCGCGTCCTTTCTTGCCTTTTGATGCGCCGAGGACGCGTGGTTTTGGGCCACTTGCTCTTCGCTCACCTGCTCACCGGCGGGTCTTTCCTCTTTGCAGAACACAATGGCGGACGAAGACGTGGTGATCACGGGCTTCTCGGCCTACTTTCCTCAGGCCAACCACCTAGCTGAGTTTCGGAAGAAGCTCTATGATGGCGTCGACATGGTCACCGACGATGAGGCACGCTGGCCCAGAGGTAGGTCGCACCGAACTATCCGCCCGTGCACTCTAAAGGAGGAGGGAGGGTAGACCTTTCCTCCTCCTCCCCTCATTAATATGCTCCGGGGGGGTCACCCAACACCTCCTAGAAGACAAGGCCGTAGCGCTCTTCTCGTGACGTCGCAAAGGAAGGCCATCGGGGGCGCGCGTCGAAGCGAAGGCAACGCGCGTGGATCGACCGTCGTAACGCGTTTTTAGTCACATACGCGTGTCATATTAACTAAAATGAAAGCTGCACATAGCAACGGGTATAAAAAAACATTTTATTACACGAGCAAAATATTACACCGCTAAATAATCGGTACGAAATGGCACGAGGTATGCGTACAAGACGTCTATAGAAAAATGTGATTGTTTTAAGTCGAAAACATTGAGTCATGCAATTATTGTTGTAGGAATGCATATTTTATACAGAAATACTTCGACAAAATGGCGAGACACGCAGTGATTTGGAAACAGCAAAACAGTTAAAAATCAGGTAGACGTAGTCAACGCGGACAAGGAAAGACAAGTGTTTCTCACGATCATGTAAGCGACGTTATCGCGTGCAGTCACTGAATTCTTGCATCATACCCCGGCCACATGGCAAAATTAATGTAATTTCGATCGAATGACATTATGGGGTCGACAAATCCGCTTGCGGCGCTCGTATAATCACTCAAGACCGTGAGCTGATTAAATCCTATATGACTGAATGCAAATATATTAACTTTTCCGTGTGGCAGGGGTACTAAACGTACTACTTAGTTTACTAATTTACTCCTCCCTATGGGCTCGAGCTGTCTTAGAACAAAACATAACTTATTTTGTATATAATAATACTATTACCTTAATAGTTAAGATTCTAGTATACACATTAACCTTAGTATAAATAAACACAGAACCACAAACAACGCACTTTCAATAATCGCACAAACTTGTTTTTCACCTTCCAGTGAAAACTAGATTACCGCGCATATTTACAAATGTCGACGCAACTGCATACGAATAACGACAAAGAACAAAATTGCGATCTATCATGCGATTAAAAACACGATTGCAGCATTTTACTTGCGTCCTACATGACCAAGAAAGCCCGTAAATAAGTTGTTTCTCACCTGTCGATCGTATCCATACGTCCCACAATATCCGTGACGAACACATTTGAACACGAACTCCAAGCCTCTCTCTGTCGAGAGAGGTCTATCGATTAATCGAACAGAGTCTTCGTTGGCTAGTTGTCACACGTCACTCAAACCTTAGCAGGACTTGTTTCACGAATCCACGTAAATGCCGTAGTATCCAAGCGAAAACAAAAAAAAGTACCCGAGACTACGGTGATGACAGAAATACGACGGGAAACAAGTCTCAAAAGTACCACACACGAGAGCAGCGGCGACGAAAGGCTTAACGTTGTCGACCCATCTCTTGCTGGTGTGCGCTCCCTGCGACAATGACTGGATTTCTTTTCGGTTTCCTTCCCTTCTGAGATGTCTCAGCGTTCCTTTTCAGACAGTCAGCAGCTCACACACAACGCAAATTTACCAGAATCGGAGCCATGTGGCATCGGCAGCATCGCAGCCGGTCCTTTGGAAAAGTGTCGGGTGCTGCGGAACTGCACGTAGTCCCGCGGTTACGGAGATATTCATAAATATAAATTTGGTACTCTCAACCTTGGAAGCGCGTTGTATATTACGTTTATATTATATATATAATAAATTGTACAATACTGCGCCTTTAAAACGTATATTAATGTCGGATAAACGCGCATGAACGAACACCGCCGCGCCGCTTGTCAAGGATCATTTTTTTTCACGTCGATAGCGTATTCTCACGTAGTTGCGCCATGGACTTCCTTCCTCCGCCATTGTGACGTAACCTCTCAGAGCGCTATGGCCTTGTCTTCTAGGAGGTGTTGGGTCACCTGACCTCGGGGGGAGGGGGTCACGTGACCTTGGGGGGGGGGGGGGGTGTCGCGTGTCAGACCTCCTTTCTAATGACGCGCCCCCAAGCGGACACAAGAAAAAGGGAGGAACGAAACGTTTTTCTCCTTCTCCAGGCAGACTGGGGAAAGCTTTCGCCGTACCGACTCAAATTCTTTCGGTTTCGGTTTTCGAGCACGTCGCGTACGTTGTTTAATACATGTTGTTGAGTGGATTGAGCTTCAGCGGCAGCGAAAACCGCCTGTAATTCCGTCTTCTAGTCCAAACGTGCAGAACATTTCGGTTGCATTAACGTTTTTACCACTAATTGTATCAAACGAGTAAATGAAGCTGCTAAAAACAGCGAAGTTCCGGAGCAGTGCCAGCAGCGCAACGTACATTGGGTAAGATGGCCGTCTCCGGATTGTGGAACCCACGCGGAACTACAGTAGCGGAACCACGCGGAACTGTGTCGACGTTTTCGACGTTATGGAAATTGCAGGAACTGCGTCCAAGACCGGCAGGTTTTGCTGCCAGCTGCCTGGGTGCCTTCCGTTCTGAGTTCGGTTCTGTTTTCCGTTGCTGAGTGCCAACCAGGAATCAACGTGGTTCTGTATTTCTGCGTGTCAGCAACATAGCAGCAACATCGTGATGGCATTGTTGTGCGTTGTGAACAGAAGACTGGAATTATCGCCGATTTGACCGTGTGTTCGCGTATCAGTAGTGTAACAACTAGATGAGATAATGTAAACTGTCGGGCACTAATGCCGCTGGTCCAGCCGTGATCGGAGGGGGCGGGGTGTCGCAGGTTGACATTCCGCTTTACGTTAAAATGTTTGAGACCCCTTGAGGGATAAAGTGCAATCGATCGACGTGCGGATAGTCGTGTTGGAACGCTCGTCTGAACCGTAAGCTCCTATCGTACAGTGGCCAATGTGACTGTCGGTTGTCTCCTCCCCGAGAGCGATTGCGCTCTAGGGAAAGGACTGAACAGTACAAAAATTTTGACGGAAAGTACGTGTATTTACAGTTTGGGATTTTAGCATTAAAAAATGTTAGGTAAAAATCGAAAAAAAGAAAGCTGTTTACAACTCGCTGTAACAACGAATTAGAGTGCAGCTCTTGAGGAGGAGGAGGAAAGGGTACTGAGGGTCACGTGCCCTCGTGGGGAGGGGTCACGTGACCGCTCAAGGTCACTTGACCTTGGTGGGGTTACGTGACCTCGGGGTAAGGGGTCCATGGGGGGGGGGTCACGTGACCCTCTTAAGGTCACGTGACCTCGGGGAAGGGGTCACGTGAACTGGGGTGTCACGTGACCTCAGGGGCGGTCACGTGACCTGGGGGGTCACTTGACCCCCCAGAGAAATTTTCCCACTAGATTTAGTGGGTGAATTTTTTCCGCTAGATTTAGCGGAACAATTTTCCCACTAGATTTAGCGGGTAAATTTTTTCCGCTAGATTTAGCGGGGCAAATTTTCCGCTAGATTTAGCGGGAAATTTTTTTTCGCTAGATTTAGCGGGGAAGTTTTTCCGCTAGATTTAGCGAGGAAAATGTTCCGCTAGATTTAGCGGGGAAATTTTTCCGCTAGATTTAGCGGGTAAATTTTTCCGCTAGATTTAGTGGGGAAATGTTTCCGCTAAATTTAGCGGGAAAATTCACCCATAATGCACCGCGCGGTTACGGCGACGCCGCTCATGCCGGAAACGGGCGCCTAAGAGCTGCGCTCTAAAAATAAAGTCGTTTACAACTTCCGGTAACGCCGAATTAGAGCGCAGCTCTTGAGGAGGAGGAGAGCAAGGTACGGAGAGGAGGCTATGCCCCTCCTCCTCTCCTGCTCGCCTTCCATTTAGGGGAAATTTTTCCGCTAGATTTAGCGGGGACATTTTTTCCACTAAATTTAGCGGGGAAATTTTTTCGCGTGATTTAGCGCGGCAATTTTTTCCGCTAAATTTAGCGGGTAAATTTTTCTGCTAGATTTAGCGGGGAAATGTTTTCCACTAAATTTAGCGGGGAAATTTTTTCGCGTGATTTAGCGGGGCAATTTTTTCCCCTAAACTTAGCGGAGACATTTTTCTGCTAGATTTAGCGGGGAAATTTTTTCTTTCCACTAAATTTAGCGGGGAAATTTTTCCACGTGGTTTAGCGGGGCAATTTTTTCCGCTAAATTTAGTGGGGGGATTTAGCGGAAAAATTTTCCCTCTAGATTTAGGGGGGGGGGGGGGGGGGATTTTCTCGCTAGATTTAGCGGGAAAATTTTTCCGCTAGATGTTTCGGGGAAATTTTTCCGCTAGACTTAGCGGGTAAATTTTCCCACTAGATTTAGCGGTGAACATTTCCCGCTAGATTGAGCGGTGAAAATTTTCCGCTAGATTTAGGAGGGGAATTTTCCCGATAGATTTAGTAGTGAACATTTTCCGGTAGATTCAGCGGTGAAATTTTCCCGCTAGATTAAGGAGGGTAATTTTTCCGCTAGATTTAGCGGGGAAATTTTACCGCTAAATTTGGTGATGAACAATAAGGAGTTGTAGTAGATCGTTTTTCTCCTCCGCTACGTTATCCCCGAAGAAAACGCCGCAGCTGCACATGCGCGCCGCCAGCCTTCTCTGCATAGTTCAAGGTCTTGTGGCGGATTACGGAGCGATATCCGGGTGCTTAGCGGGCTGCCGGAACGGTCTACTACAATTCCCTATTTTCCGCTAGATTTAGCGGTGACATTTTCCCTCGAGATTTAGAATTTTCCCGCTAGATTTAGCGGGGAAAGTGTTCCGCTAGATGTAGGAGGGGAATTTTCCCGCTAGACTTAGCGGGGAAATTTTTCCTCTAAAATTAGCGGTGAATATTTTCCGCTAGATTTATCAAGAAATTTTCCCGCTAGATTTAGGAGGGGAATTTTCCCTCTAGCTTTAGCGGGGAATTTTTCCGCTAGATTTTTCGGGAAAATGTTTCCGCTAGATTTAGGGGGAAATCTTCCCGCTAGATTTATCAGAAATTTCTTCACTAGATTTAGCGGGGAAATTTTTCCGCTAAATTTAGCGGGTAAATTTTTCCGCTAGATTTAGCGGTGAACATTTTCCGCGAGATTTAGCGGTGAAAATTTCCCGCTAGATTTAGGAGGTGAGTTTTTCCGCTAGATTTAGCCGGGAAATTTTTTCGCTAAATTTAGCGGTGAACATTTTCTGCTAGATTTATCGGTGAAATTTTCCCGCTGGATTTAGGACGGGAATTTTCCCGCTAGATTTAGCGGGGAAATTTTCCCGCTAGTTTAGCGGGAAGATTTTCCGCTAGATTTTGCGGGGAAATTATTCCGCTAAATTTGGCGGGTAAATTTTCCCGCTAGATTTTGCGGTGAACATTTTCCGCTAGATTTAGAGGTGAAATTTTCTCACTAGATTTAGGAGGGGAATTTTCCCGCTATTTAGGGGGGAAATTTTTGCGCTAGATTTTAGGAAAAAATTTTCCGCTAGATTTAGCGGGGAAAATCTTCCGCTAAATTTAGCAGGGAAATTTACCCATATGCACCGCGCGGTAAAGCCGACCGCGACGGCGCTCAAACCGGAAACGGGCGCCTAAGGGTTGCGCTGTAAAAGCTATTCTTTATGTTGCTGTTAAATATAATACGGTTCCTGTAGAAACTGCTTCCAAGTGGCGCGCTGGGATGAGCGCTAAAAGTTTTCGAGCTTGCCACGGCGTGGCTCCGTACACTTAACACCTGCCGCAAGTCGCGACTTTGACTGCATTCAAGTTGATCAAAAAGCGATTTCTCTGCCCGTGACAAGCACGTACCCAGGATTGTGCTTTGGGGGAAGGGGGGGGGGGCGGGCCCGTGCCCCCCCCCCCCCCCCCCCCCGACTACGTGCCTGGCCTGTGAAACTGCACTTCCAGCTGAGTGAATATCCGATCTACAGAGATGAATTCAAGATGACAATTGCAGCCGCGCGCGAAGAGCACAAATAGATGAGCAAACACTACAATAGAAATACTGGCTACGACCTGTCGTGCGTGGAAGCAAACAAGTGCTTTGGAACCGCATTGGAGCGGCTTGATTTATTGGATTTCAAATAATTATGGCGTAAGCGTTTATTTGTTTTTTGTGAAGAAATTCATCCCCTGAGCCATTCAAAATACTCTCAGAGGTATGACACTGCTGAAAAAAAAAAAAAAAAATCAACGTGCTCGGAATATTTTTATTGCTTAGGGGGTTACCAAGAAATTTTGTACGTTCAAATCGACCAGTATAAAATACGGAAACGCAGAGCTCGGAAGTAGTGATCGGCTTAGTGCGCTGTTGTATTGATGCTTGTATGCGCCGTGTATGTGCTCAATGTATATGTTCAGCTGATGCTTTTAGTACGCGTAATATGTCTACATGTGTGTACAATAAAGCTCCCCAAGATCTCGAAGTGCAATGGTGGCGAGAGCAAATGAAAAAAGAGGCCGCATCTCCACGTGGTGAATGATGTTGATTGGGGCGATGCTCTGGTGGTGCTGATGATACTGATTTTATTGTTCATAGGTAGTGCTAATGGTGCTGATTTCTTTTATTGCTCATAGGTAGTGCTGAGTTCCGGGTTGCGTTTCGACTTCGTTATTACTGCTTTATGGTCGGTGAAATGCAGAGCCAGTGGTTCTTCTAGCGGATCAGCTTGGATCCGCTAGAAGCCGTGGGAACACATCTCCACCGCTTAAGTCAACGGTCCATGTCAGAAAGAGAATGTGTGGTATGGATCGTGGTTATATGCGCATTTGAGCATTTGACCGCAGCGCCCTCTCTTCTATACACGTTGAGCCAAAGCATGCAAACTTTAACGCGTGCAACGTTGGAGTGTAGCGTAGCATTCTATCGCCGGTGCTCGCAGCGTGCGAACGGTGGGATGGCAAGGCTCCGATGAAGCAGTGATAACGGCCCCCACTGGCCGCTTTTTTTCTGCAAGCAATGAGTATAAGTTAATTCTGCCCCCTCTGCCTTCTGAAGCAGTCACACTCAACTCTTTATTACTGCATTGCAACGTTACCGGCAGGCCGTATCGGATTGACGATTTCCGTGAAGCCTTCGAACGACTGGAACTTTTGGGCGACGTGGCGCCATTCGGCGCCTACCAGATGAATGATGTATGGCTATCCACCTTCCATTCAACGACAGCAAAGGACCGCCTCCTCGCGTCGCAGGAACTGCTCATCAAAAGCAAGCGGTGCATCCTGATTGAGCCGAAAAATTCGGAGATTCGCCTGAAGATTCACTGGGTCCCTTAGCATGTATCCGACGGCACGGTTCGCCGAGCCCTGGAGAAGTACACTGTTAGCAAGTCCCGTGTATTTGGTGAATATTTGGGGTGAAAAACACGCTATTTACACACATTACCATAAACTTACACGAAGAGTAACGGATAATACGTTCAGAAATCATGCGAGGTTGTAAAAACGTGTTTTGGTTCGGTCATACACGCATAACCGTGTAACCGACCTCGATAACACGCACCGCCCCCGGCGACGACCGCGGCATTGCCGGCTATCGAAGCACCGGAATGCTTGGGGATTCACTTAGAAAGGACCGTCGAGACAAATGCCGCGGAAAGAAACATGTCTCGGAGACAGATATGCACCAAAAGCAATTACGCCATGTCGCGGAACGTTGGCGAAACCCGCGCTTACCGTGCTCGCCGCCATTTTTTGGTCGATGGCAATGCGGCTTCCCTCATGTCGCCCATGTTTGCATTTAGTTTAGGGGTCTTGATAATAGTTTCTTAGACACCACAAATAAAGTTATGGGTCTAATTATTCGTTCCAAACAGTTAAAATGGATATAAAAAGCGTGTGCTCCATGTGAACACGTGACATTGCAGTTGGTTTCGTTTTTGCTTCAATCTTCAACTGCAAGCGAGCTGGCCACGGCGCAAGCGCAACGCCGTTGTATAGTGGAAGCAAGAGCCGGTTGGCTTTCGTTCTTTTTGTTTGACCGGAGAAAATCTGGCAACTACGCATGGCGCCGCTATTGTTTTGGTTTGACGGGACGCGAGAAGCTTCGCGTAGAGCTGGTAGAGCGGTAGAGCTTCGCAGTTTGCGGGCACATAGTGAAGACTTGACCGGAGAAGTGCCCCTGTGATGTTCCCGGAAGACGGAAAGTACCATTCGTTGTGTGTGCTTTGAAAGCGAAGGGAGTCACAGGTTTCACGAGTGCGCAACCACAAGCCAAGGTTCACGACAGCGCTGCGTTGACTTCGGCGATCTCGTTCTGTTTGGGACAACACGGCAATGCGAGAAAGAGCCGAAACGTTCGGGGTGTGTGGTGAGGTGCTTGGAGGTAGAAACCCGCACTAACACGGCGCTCACATTGGTTGTTGTGGGGTTGCGTTTGACGGGTTCTGCCCCGTCGTCGTCAGCTGATCCGGTCCAGCTGGTCCGGGAGGACGCAACGAGCGTTTTTAAAAGTAAATCTTCCTTCGTTCCGTTTCAAAATGTGGAAGATTCCCGACGCATACCGTGAGTAAAATGCTGCGGGCGTTTTCAACAAAATTACGTCGTTTTAATTGAACAAGAGACTTCGGATAGTTGTCCTAACTCTGCCGTTTTTATGCTTCGTGTCGTTGGACTGCATTTGCACAGCGACGTGTTCGCACAGCGACGCACACCGCTCGAGTAGATGATTCGGTCCCGCAAATGACCGGTTATACCGAATTTCAGGGAAACTTAAGTCACCACTGATGTTTTCCTGTGAATCTCGTGTGACTCGTGTGAGTTTGTTGCGCTCATCATGCGGTGTGAATAAATTAGGGCAAGATTTTCTACCTGCCCACAGATGCATGAACTGAGACCAATTTTTTACGTAGGGAACATAGTGCTTTTTCTTTACTTTGGGAAGAGGCCCGAATTTGTCTCTTTTCCTTCTGGCACTGCCCCAAGTTTCAAGTTGCAGTTTCAGTAGACATACCAACTAACAGGTACAAACTGCTCTAAAGCAGGTAAAGGACTGGGAAGTCAGGACGGTGCGGACACCGTGTTTTGCGCTTCTCGCAAAGTGTCTGATGCTTTTGCGAGGTATGCGGAATATGCAAACGATTTTGTTATGCCCGTCGTTTGCGTCTCCAGAAAAACGAATAAGATTATCTACAAATTTAGGCGCAATCACAAGCCAAGATATACGATAACAGTGCGTTCGCTTCGGTGGTCCGTGTAGTAGTATTATACCCTGCTTTCTGCAACACCGTGTCATGACGAAGAGCTGGAACGGTCACGGTCTGTGCTGGGCTGGCTGGGCCACCGGTTGACAGAAACCCGCATCGCCCGCATCGGCACCGAGTGCACTTGGGCTGTTGATGCTCAAGCCTTTCATACGCGGCTTGTCGCCACCTGATTTTGCTGCTCGACGGTGAGGAAGCGGCGAGAGTGACCTCTGAAGTAAATGTAAATCCTCGTTCATTCAGTTATCCAGTGTCAAAGTGTGGAAGATGTCCAACGTGTACTGAGGGCGGGAACTACGAGCGTTTTGCCTTGCTTTTATAACCGAAACCAGAGCAGCGAGATAGTTGCCTTGCGTGCTCCAAAATGACGGAAGCAATAAGTATCAACAGGTCGAGTACGTCACCGCGGATGTAGGCGAGACGGTGCACACTGTTTAAACGCTTGCAGTATCCACGAGTGGTACCAGAAAAAGGACATTAACGGAGAACGAGCTCGCGATTCAGCATAATGCAGTGCCATGAGCCCGTGAATTTTCAATGTCGCTATAAAGAAATATAAAAAAAAACGCATCAGCGCCACATTAGTTATCATGAATAACACCGTTCACAAACTCCCAAGCCTCACCGCTCCACTCGACACCAACACGACATACGACAACAATCTGCATCAAAACGCCCCAAAAGTGAAGGCGTCTGCTCCCGTACCCTTACTGCGCGTACTACAGCTAGCGGAAGTGAAGTGTTGGGCGGATGTCGTTCACAATAATATATATAAAAAATGTCTTGCGAAAGTATAATTTCCATTGATTATTGATTACGTACTGATAAAATCCCAATCATTTGTTTTTCTATCTGATTCAAGCTAGCCGGACTGCTCATAACACTGGTCGAGCATGAAAATAACAAAAATTTGAACTTTTCCATGGCCGGTTTAAGATTTATTGTTAGTACATCGTTGTTTTTCGCAGCGAACTAACTTTATAGATTTTGCCTCCATACTTTTTAAATACAAACAGTTCTTACATACGGCTGTCCATTGTGCCGTGTTTTATGTCTTCTTCTATAAATCTGTAACGGTCAGCGACCAAAGAGCTCACCCGCACATGTCAAGCTTATATACGCCGCGGGGAGAGTCCGTTGTTAGTAGGAAGTGTCGGGCGTAGTGTCGGTGTTGTGTTTGTGTATGTGTCGCTGCTGTGTCCTACGTGGTGCTCGTGTTGTCTGTGATGTATGTTGAGTTGCAGTTTACTCGTGATAGTTCCCAGCGTATTAACAAACTACTGCTTTTTTTTTCATTGGTTGCTAGAAATCTCACTAGGTGGCGCAAGTTACCTCCCGATTCCAAGTAGTTTGCTTGAGCTATTTATCCATGTAAATTCGATATTCGTTTTTTTTTTTTGTTTTGTTTTGTTTTGTTTGGCGGTTTTGTTGTAGCTGCCGACGCCACCGACCGCCGACGACGCACGTACGTACCTTTGCACGTAGCAACGTCCGCCGCTTGGAGACTGTTTACTCTGCATAAAAGACATCGAACGAGAACGAACGCGTCCTGTGTGCTTTCAGTTCGGCTGAAAGGCGCGGCTCGCTGGGCTCGTCTCTCGCCTGTTCTCGGCTGCTGGCCGCCATGTTTCATAAGGAACACGTTGAACCGTGCTTCTCGGAAGGCAAACACGGTGTAGCGTGTTAAGTTTACACAGCACCTCATGTGTAGACGAAAAACACAGATGGCTCCGTGTAAAACGAACACGTTTCGACGTGTCCGCTATGGGACAACGGTTTACACGTCTGGGCGTGTTATTTTTGCTAACAGTGTACGGCAAAGTGCATGAGGTAGTCCGCGAGAAGTGGCGGGCCCAAGGATTCCAGGGCGTGCAGTCTACAACTAGGCTAGTCCGGATAACGCTGAAGGAGGGTGTCAACAAAAAGCGCATCCCTCACCAGCTCCGCTTTTTCGGCGGCACTGCCCTCGTCTCGGTGCCCGCCCGTGCCCCTCTAAACCTCCGATGCGAGTAGACGGCGCATATCAGGAGGGACTGCCGCGTTCCTCGCTGTGAGGACTGCCATCGGTTCGGCCACACCAAGGCGGACTGCGTCAGATCCTACGCAACGGCCACGGCCGGCCCGCGTTTCGTCGAGAACTCCGACCTGGTGATGGATGAAGGAGAGGCGGAACAAGCTGCCAGCGCGGACACCCTTGAGAACACCTATACCCGGGACGTCGGGGGCAGGTGTACTGCCTGAAGCCACCGCCGGGACCCCGTCTCCTGAAGTCGAGGGCCCTTTAGACGCTCCTTCGGAGACGTCCCGGCACAGCGACAAGGCGGGCCCGCAACCGAGACCGAGGCCACGGAGGAGCCGCCCCTTGACGTGGCAATGCAGCACAGGGCGGTACACAACTTTGTGAAGCCAGTCGACTCGACCCAGGACGCTGAAGCGATGGAGGTGGCAACTACCTCAAGCAAGCGACACCTCGAACAAGAGAACAGTGCCGAAGAAGAGCTTGTCGGTGAACCGGTCCAACAACGCTGGAAAGCCAACTGGACGAAGCCCGGACGGCTTAGGCCGCCCAAGTCACGGACCCCTTCGGACAACCGAGATGAAAAGGCCTCTTAGCAGGTCAACCGTCCGAACTTTCTTCAGCGTCAAAAAGCGTCGCACCACAAATGTTACGGTATGCGCGGTCTTCTCGTTCCCCTCTCTGGCTCGTAGTTTTGTGTGGGCGGGTTTTGGGGTCTTGCCACTATTATTGTCACGATGGGACAGTTTAAATTTGTAACATTTAATTGCGTTAGTCTGATAGATCGTAAACGAAAACAATGGGTCTTAAGTGAGCTGCTGAAGCAAACTATATTGTGTTCTTGCAAGAAACGAAGCTTGTCTGCAGCTCACAGGCGCAAGAAATGGTATGCTTTCTGGAGCAACATTTCAGCTTATTTTGTTCAAACGCTATCGCTCATAGCGGAGGGGCGGCTATTCTTATCCGTAAAAAAAGGTGCTTTCAGTATCCTACCAGAGTGGGAAAGTGATAAGAATGGCCGTATCTGCGCAGTCGAACTGCTGTTTCTTCGCGAACTGTTCAAAGTAGTCTGTGTTCACGCCCCCGATTGACCTTCGACAGTAAATCTTTTTTTATTAGTCTGTGGCAATACTTAGACACACCGGCCAACACGATACTAGCGGATGAATTTTACTGTGTCTTAAATGCAGGAGACTGTTCAAACGGGTATAAAACCGACTCCAGCCTTGCAGAGCTAAGGAAACTCTTACGGAACTTTGACCTCCAGGACGTAACAGAGATGGTGATGGCACCGACCCCCGTCTATACCCTTTGGCAGGGAAATTGTCATTCGCATCTGGATCGAGTGCACGCAACAAGATGTCTGACGAGTGCCGAAGCATACGCGGTCACCCCCGTTGCATTCTCGTATCGCGCATTCGTATCGGTTCGGTTGGGTAAAACTAGACCCAAAGCAAAAAAAGACTCCGGGTGGAGTACATGAAAAATGAATGAGAGTTTGCTAGAAGATGAGCCACTTGTTGAAAAAATTAACGAAGTTGTTCGGGAAACAAACAAAGCTTGCGTAGTCGACTCAGTTTGTTGGGAACTTTTTAAAGAAGAAGCAAAATTAATTACCTTTAGGTACAGCCAAGATAAAGCTGCACGCACGCGAGCAGAGAAGCGCTCATTAGAAGAGACGTTTTCCCATTTTGATTCGCTTAGAAAACTTAAGTCCTGGCCAGTTCACCAGTGATAATCGTGAGTGCAAGGCGAAACTGTTTACGATTCTGGAGAAGGAATATCAAGGTGAAATGGTCCGATGTTTGCTGCATTTTCTGCATCAAGAAAAAGAGCCGGTAAACATTTTCAAAACTAAAAAACAGTAACCACATTCGTAACGATAAAATATCACTATAAACTGGGGACAAGATCGTTTCAGAGCAGAACGATATTGAAAATGATCTTGTGGACATGTTCTCAGAGCTGCCAAGTGAGCATAAACATGCCGACAAAACAACTTTAGAGAAGTTTCTTCAAGTAATGCCTGAAACTCCTCGTGACATCTCGGAAAAAATAAACGGGAAATTACAGGTGCAGAAATAGAAGCTGCGATTAAAGAACTGAAAGCTAAAGTGTCTCCTGGAGTGGACGGACTGGGGTCAGCTTTTTACAAGAAGTTTTCAAGCCTTTTAACTCCGATGCTTCGCAACGCATACGAAGACATTCTAAAAAGAAACCTGCTCCCTCCATCGATGCGTCAAGCACTCACCGTTCTTATTCCGAAAAAATACGCGGCCCCCAGCGTTACAAAAGCGGACAACCTCAGGCCAATCAGCTTACTCACGACGGATTATAAGATTCTTAATGAAATTCTGACTAAGCGCCTTGATCATGGTTTAGGTATTATTGTAGGAAACCATAAGTCTTATGGGTTCAAAGGCAGATCCATTACATCGAACGCGCATACAAGGAGAATTATCTATGAGACAGCGGAGGCGCAGCAACACCCCATAGCAGTCCTCCAAGTAGACCTAAGCAAAGCTTTTGACAGGGTGTCACACTCTTATCTCTTCGCTCTGCTCGAACGTTGCTGCCTGGGAGATCAGCTAACTAGATACATTAAAATATGCTATAGATGGGCACATGGGACTTAACAAGTGCAAATCACGAGCACGCCGTGTCGTCTTTTGGCCTGGTCTTAATGCAAACATTGACGACCTTGTGAGCAAGTGCGAAGTTTGCAGAAAGTACGCTTACAAGCAACCTAGTGAGCCTCTCATGATACGCCTTGTTCCTGAGTACGCGTGGTACAGAATTGGTGTTGACATTTTTGAGTATGCCAGGAGGTCTTACCTGTGCGCGTACGACGCATTATCAAACTTCTCAGAAGTAGAATTGCTGCGCAACACGTCGTCCGCTACAGTCATCGATAGGCTAAGTGCGATGTTCGCAAGGTATGGCATCCCCATAGAAGTGTGTACCGATGGCGGGCCGCAGTTTACGAGCCGAGAATTTGCCAGCTTTGCAAAGAACTACGATTTCAAACACACCATTTTCAGCCCTAGGTTTCCTCGCTCGAACGGCCTAGCGGACAAGGGGGTGCAGGTGGTTAAAAGAATTCTTAAGAAAACGACCGAAGGAAAAAACGATTTCTGGCTTGGAATGCTCAGTTACAGGTCCAGTCCTTTGGAAGACGGCAAGTCCCCAGGAGAGCTGCTTCAAGGTCGGCAGCTGCGGACGCCAATATCAGACTTCAACGAAACACCACGCACAGCGGTAGAAAAACATCATCAGACTAAGCTGAAGAGGAGCCATCTTCCAGCATTGCAAGAAGGACAAGTGGTCCGCATCAGGTGCGACACCTAGGCAACGAAGGCGAAGGTAATGAACAGGACGCGGGCAAGGTCTTATCAGGTCGCCACAGAAAAGGGCAACGTTTTACGACGTAATTGCCAACATCTGCTGGCAACGAAAGAACAGTTCAACGGTTCCGGAGAATATTCGTCGGATGAAGAAAACTCAAACGACGAGACACCGGAACAACGTCAGCGACCCGCAGGCAGCGTGGCCACGACAGCACCAGTGCTGAGAAGGTCCACGCGTTATAGAAGACCTCCAGAGCGGCTAGGCTATGGCGAGAACTTTGTTCAAGGCTTATGACAAGTGTTCCCGCACCGGGTGTCGAGCTACTACGCCGTTGACGTGCTGTACGTTCTTTTGTTTTTCATTCCCTTAAAGAAAGGAAGATGTATCGTGTTTGGTTGTGTCACGAGACACGCCCCGAACTTGGTATGAGCGCTCACACTGTTATCCTGACGCACGCTCTGTAGCAACTTCATCCTTTCCCTCTTCTTTACCTTCTTTCCATAACACCCTACAACTACAATAACTGAATAAACAAACGTCCTTTTATTCTTCCCGGAACCGGCTCGTTCGTGTCGTCAATCGAAACAGACATAACCACTCGATTATTAGTTAACGGACGCAAGACTGCCTCTATCCGGGTAAAATTCTTTCCTCCTCGCCACGCTAAAGCGCGATGCATGGGCACATACCACCAGCAGGAGGCGTCCGCCATTGATTTGCAAACGCTCTCCATGGTTTCAGTTGGTCCCGTTCTTAAATCTATGCTCTATGCGTGGACAAGGGACCACAGTTAAACGCGCTTGATCTTCCAGTTGGTCCAGAAGGATTAACCACATCTCTTTACTACAAATCAGGAAGCGGAAGTCGCATTGAAGATGAAGGGGCTGTGATAGCTTGCCAGAAGCTTTCTCCTCGTCGTCCGATTACTCCTCATCTGGACGGGGCGCTAGCCAAGTTTTACACGATCCGCCACCAGATGCGCCTTTCTTCGTCACGCCTGCTTTCGCGCCCCAACGACATTATGGATACGTCGCAATTGCCGGCTTCTACAGACGCTTATTGAAAGAAACTTTTCATGATTTTTTTTTAACCATGCTACATAATAGCGAGTTTTAGTACTGCGTATACCATCGAACGCAAGGACTCTGCGTTTCCGTGTATCACACCGCACGTGCTTGGAGCCCCGAGGACCTAGTTTATTTTGGAGCAATACACCTTTCCGGAAAGTCCCAAAAGGCCTCTTGCCCCGACCCCGCTCCATCGGCAGATTTAAAGGGGTATTCATGTGCTCTTTGAAGAAGTTGGTTTTGATGACATAATATTTGTCGGAAATTTGTCAATAAAAAAGACCAGGGCCCGTTTGCTCGAAGCGCTAACCGCAGCTAAAGTTCGCCGCAGTACCGAGGCGAGGGATTTTGAAATCACTTGACTGGGGGGCTCTGTAAGTATGCGGGGAAACATGCCGGTGCTCCGGTGAGTGAGCGCCGCTCGCTTTGGAACTAATATGTCGTTGTAGCCTCAATATTGGGCGCGTTAGTCAGCAACGAATGGTGCACGAGGCTTTCGCTTTGCCTTACCTCACTTAAATCGCAAAGCATGAGCAATGACCTCGCCGCATTTTTTAGATGGTCTTTCGATTCTGGCCATTCCTAAACCTAAATGAACGCGATAATTGTAGGCATAGCAACGTCTTCGGAAAGCGGATTGCCTTGACTCAATCGGCCGGGTAGTGATAGCACACAGAAGGAGACAGCGTCCCCAATAAATCTTTTTTTCTAAATTACCCAAACATCGAGGAGAACGCTGGAAGTGTAATTCTACGGTCCGCGCGCGCTGGCCTTTCTCTTATAAAAGATTCGAAGTAAATAATCATAAGGCTTTGACGAACGCGCGTGCAAGGCAAAATTTGTTTTAGACTTTTTGCTTTTGAACAATTACTACTGCAGACGCCAGCACGTGCAACGCGTGTAACTACACTCGTAGCATGCACCTCGGTGCTTTGGAAATTGAGAAAAAGGTCTATTGGGACGCTGTCTGCTTTGTGTGCTATCAATACCCGGCCGATTGGGTCAAGGAAATCCACCTTCCAAAGACGTGGCAATGCCGACAATTATCGCGTTCATTTAGGCTTAGGAGTGGCCAGAATCAAAAGACTATCTAAAAAATGCGGCGAGGTCATTGCTCACGCTTTGGGATTTAAGTGAGGTAAGGCAAAGCGAAAGCCTCCTGCACCATTCGTTGCTGACTAACGCGCCCGATATTGCAGCTACAACGACATATTTCCAAAGCGAGTGGCGCTCACTGACCGGGGCACCGCCATGTTTCCCCGCATCCCTAATGAGCCAGTCACGTGACAGGCTCAGTAGGGATGCGGTTAGCGCTTCGAGCAAACGGGCCCAGTTCTATATGGCTAGACCTCCCAGTACACTTGCAGCAATAGAAAAACAAGGACACTATTTTCTCTCGGGGAGGAGGTGTGGGGGCGGCAAGAGCATCCTCGGATTCTCACTACCCACATAAGATTTGAACAATGCAAACAGTTAATTTCGTGAGCATTCCGAGCGTTAGTATTAGTGGTTTTTATTGGCTCGTTGTGCATTAAATTTTGACAAAAAGTCAAATTTTTGGGTGTATGAGACGTAATACGGCGAATATTGTTTGAAAACGCCGTCCGACGCTGCACCCTAGTGTCTGCTTCAGGGTGCAGAAAGAGGATTGCGTCACGGTTTTTCCTTATCGCCCTCTTCGAGAAAGAATGTTTAGTTTTTGGTGACATGGAGAATATTAAGTCAAGCAAACAGATTTGGAGAATTGTAGGGCCGTTCCCATGTAAACTTTACGTACATTTTGCAAGTGGCTCAATTCATTCTCTGTTGACACTCCGAGTTCAGAACACGAAGAAAACATAGGGAACGTATCACAAAGCGTATCCCGTTTGGTCATCGTCTTGTTTTCTTTGCGTTCTGAAATCCCCAAACGCTCAACAAACATGAACAGCGCCTATCTATGGGCACTGCTTCACGGGCCGCACATGGGATTGCCAGAGTGTTGAAAGGGCGATGAGAAGCGCTCTGTATTTTTTCCAGAGTGGTCTATTAAACTAGCTCTCGTTGGCCTATATACACATTAGCCTATGCTCGCACTGGGTTATTCTCATGTTGGTCTGTGCTAATATTTGTGTGTAGTCGTATTTGGCTGTACTCACACTGGGCTATGCTCATATGTTCGTGTTGTGCACAAAATCATCACAAAATCCAGACGGTTACTAAGTGAAGCCTTTCCAAACTCACTAATCACCTACAGCTTAGATATTCTCATTTAAAAAAAAAAGAACGCACGATATAACTAACTATAGTCCGTTGCAACTCAAGAACGTAGGGCGAGGGTAAGACGGGTCGCGGAGGGGGAAGCAGACGGAACGCCAAAAGAAAACGGCGTTTTCCCCTCTCCTCTCCAGCGTTCCGTCTGTTTCCTCCTCGCCGGCCCATCTTAAGCGCCGTTCACACTCTTGCGACTGAGTAAGACCGAAAGGGAACAGACCGGTTTTTAAGCGTTTTGCGACTTCTTAGGACCGGATGCGCGGCAGCGGAGCCGGTCCTAAGAGATCGCAAGAGGCTTAAAAACCCGTCTGGTCTCTCTCGGTCGTACTCGGTTGCAAGAGTGTGAACGGGCCTGTACCATCGCCCTACGTTCTTGAGTTGCAACGTACTATAGGTGATTGGCTTTGAGAGTGCCAAAAAACGTTCGAAAACAGCTACGGGCTAATCTTGCTCTTTTTTTTCCCCCTAAGATACCGAGCGTTGAGAGAAGCAAAGAAATGCGCGGACCCTTCTTGTATAGCGAGCTGTTTTATTGCATTTACAGGGCCAGCCTCATGAGATTTTGTGTTCGTAACATGTAGCGTCGATGACGTCACGTGAAACTGTGACGTCACGTGACTCCATAGTGTCCTGTGATAGATAAAGAATCCTCGCAGTCTGCCTCTGCCCGCTAAAGAGAGGAGCGCGAATGAGGAATGCCTACATTTCGAAGCCCTTTGGAAAAAAAACAACCATTTTTTTTCTTCTTGCAGGGCTGCTGGGCCTTCCGGGACGGTCCGGCAAGATCCGGGACCTGTCCCAGTTCGACGCGCAGTTCTTCGGCGTGCAGACGAAGCAGGCGCGCGTAATGGATCCGCAGCTGTGACTATTCCTCGAGACGTCATACGAGGCGATCGTGGACGCCGGCTACGACCCGGGCACGCTGCGGGGACGCAAGGTCGGCGTCTTCATGGGCTGCAGCGATTCTGAGACCTACGAGGCCTTCAGCGAGGACACAGACAAGATCGACGGCCACGCCCTGGTCGGCTGCTGCCGGGCCATGTTCGCCAACCGCGTCTCCTACTGCCTCGACTTCAACGGTGAGCGATTTCCTCAGGGAGTAAAACCACAGAGCGAATTCCCGGCCCTGATTGGCCTATTTGAGCGTCCTGCTATGCGCTGCCTTATCTAATGAATGTCGAAAGGGGAAGGGGGTCCCTCGGCTGCTGTTCGAGCCAATAGAAGCTTCTCAGGGACAAAGACTTAACTTTTGGGGCCGTTCGTCAAATACAACTTTGGTGGCAAAGTCCAACAGGTGTGCTCATTGAACTTTCGACTTCAACAAATCTAGAGAGACTCCGTAACGTTGCGGTTTGTGGCGTGGAAGGAGGCTTGACGGGCGGCGTTGCTTGGATGATTTCCCAGGGCCAAGCTTCACTGTGGACACGGGCAGTTCGTCGGCCATAATGGCGCTCAACCAGGCCATGCTGGCAGTGCGCTCGGGACAGTGCGAGGCTGCCCTGGTCGGGGGCAGCACGCTCACGCTCAAGCCCGCCAAGGCACTCAACTTTCACCGCCTCGGCTCGCTGTCGCCAGACGGCAAATGCAAGGCCTTCGACGCCGATGGTGAGACTACTTTTTGTCGGGACCCGTTTTCGGAAGCCCGTTTTTTCTTTTGCCGCTTTTTGGGCGACAACGGCGTGTCCTTAAACCAGCCGGCTCCTATAGCACGCGCTCCATGCGTTCCGCACTGTGCTCTGGCTGCACGCCCGTGCTAGAGGAGCGCGAGACGCGCCCAGCTTTGTCGAAGGTCGCGCTAGAAAGCAGTGACAGCTACACTAATACGGTCTGTGCAGGTAAGTTGTACGAATAAGAGAACACTATACAGGGGTATAATTGTCACAAGTCAAATACTTAACAAAAATTGTTTTTAGTGCAAATAGAAAAAAAAAATCTAGATAAAAACCATTAAATTGGCAATTTTATGAATCCTTTGAGCGCGTGGAAAGCCCAGCAGTGCATCAAAACCCGTGCAACAGGCGCGAGGCGTGGGCAAAAAAATGCGGATAAAAGAGGAAAATACCGCGCGGGCACGAGTCGGTAGCCTCGCTCCTGCTGTACCAGAGGTAACTTTAGCGCTCCACCCTGCTTCCTATATATTGTCACGGGAGGTGACCAAAAGAAAATTAAATAAACAGAAATAAATGAACGTTTAAAGGAACGAATAACTAACGAACGCCGCCCGACAGCACGCTCGCTTTGCGCGTGACATAGCAGCCAGTGTGTTGATTCCACGCGCAGAGCAAAAGCCGCCGGGCAAATTTCGTCGGTTATTCGCAGCATATTTGTTCCATGCCGAAGATTACAATAAAGTTTCGCGGGCGTCGATAGCGGCGTAACAGCAGGATCAAACGCTGGGGTGAGACTGACTCCGGCTCGCCACGCGGAGCCCCTTTTGTACACACGTGGGCTTCTGGAACAATCTGCGTAGAAGAATCGGCGTGAAAAACATTCTGACCTCGAATCTGCAGCAGAGTTCTCAAATTTACCAGAACACTACATTGCAAGAATATAGAAAAGACGCGTCGCTCCCAGGAATCAAACCCTGGCTCTTCGCGTGGGAAACAAGCACGATAACCGTTAGGCCACGGCCGCGCTGCCTACTTGACTGGCTGCGCGCGGTGCATTACTCCCCCCCTTAAAGTGTATCGCCCCGATGCAGCTCAAAACAAAACAAAGCAAATAAAAAGAAAGGCAAAATAAAGAGTAATTTAGAACACATAAGGTCCGCAGTAGCGTAGTACGGCTTCAGACGCACGACGTGGACGACTTCAGGTCGTGGTGGGCGGCGTGATGATGTTCTTGTTCTGTCGGGCATCACCTCGTAGTTCAGATCTCCAAGTCGACGAAGTACCTTGTAGGGACCGAAACACCATTTAAGGAGTTTCTCACTGAGACTACGGCGGGGAATCGCTGTCCAGACCCACACCCTGTCTCCGGGCTGGAAGTGGACGTCCCGACGACGAAGGTTGTAGCGGCCAGTGCCGACACGTTGTTGGGCTTTAATCCGGAGTCGGGCGAGCTGACGAACTTCTGCCAATTGAGCTACCTATAATTACAATGTAGCGCAAAGGCAACACAGGAAGGAGACAGCGATAGGAAAGAACGTTACTCACAACTAGGTGCTTACTGTATTTATCATGAAAAAGGTAAACGAAGTGACAAATGCGATGAATATCTGCACTATACTTCGTTTCAGCTTCGGTTCAGACGCAGCCGATGCTACAAGCGCGAGCATGTGGCCCAGAACAGTGCTTGCACTGCACGAGCGCGCGTGCTTGGCATGAATGCTGAAAGCCCGGAGCTCGCGCTTGTAGCTTTGGCTGCGTCTGGACCGAAGCTGAAACGAAGTATAATGGTCGTGAACTCAGAAAAAAAAGAAGACACCTCGATCTACACTGATGATCGACTGACATGGCTGAGTTGCCATCGAGGAAGACGACTATTCAAGAAGTAATTACCGTTCTTTTCTCTGCCCTCACGTTTTTGAGTATTTCAAGCTTTGAATACATTTGGATGCGCTCGGACATAAAGAGAAGAGACCCGAAAGCACCAGCCGCGGCCAGGGACAACCGGTTACAGCTCCTCACGGCAGGGTCCCTTCGGGGAACCCGAAATACGACATGACCTTTGACCCGGTACTTCTGCACTAGCATCAGCGACCGGGTCTTCATGTTATTCACAGACATCTCCAAACGAAGACCGCACGTTCGCCACTTAAGACGTCTCACCCGCGCGCTCTACCCTCGGTAGACGACGCGGCGGTGAAGGCGACAATTCTGCTTTAACGCCTGCCAAACAAATGGCAGCGGAGAGCGACTCAATGAAACAAGAGCTCATCGAGGGCGATATTGAGGGGTTCGCTCTCGTGGAGCATCGTCGTCAGAGAACAACTGGCATCCCTGTCCTCTTTGTGCCTGCAAATGAAGGACATCGTTTGCAACATCAAAATCCGTTGAGCTTGAGCGCCGAAGTAAACGCGGAGGCGGCGGCTGCCATAACTAGAAATCGTTTCACTGCCAGAGGCGGACTTCTAGTAGAAGTCGCTGAAAACGCCACAGTGGACCGCCTTTTGAAGGTCCGCAGCCTCGGCGGAGTTCCCGTTCAAGCCACGGTGCCCAGAACATATCTAACGAACTGTAGTATAATCAGAGGCGTAGCCCTTTGGCACACGGACGCCGAGCTGGCAACGTTCCTGCAGCAAGACAGGGTCATTGCAGCCCGTCGACTCTACCGACGCCGAGGAAAACCTGGGGAAGCTGCCCAACCAACCGACAAGGCAGTCTTAACTTTCCGCCCCAACACAGAACGCCCATGCAGAATAAGCCTCGGATTCATCAAACACGAGGTCAGCGAGCACATCGAAGCGCCGTCCAGGTGCTTCGAGTGCCAAGTGCTTGGTTATGTTGCAAAATATTGCAAAGGAGACGCCGAGTGCAAGAAATGTGCTCAATCATACTTAACGAGGGACTGCCCGGGAGAAACGGCTGTCAAGTGTGCAAACTGCGGTGGTGACCACCCTGCAGAATATGTAAATTGCAAGGTGCGCCTGAAAGCCCTAGCCAGAACAAAGCAGTTTGTTCATGGGCCAAAGCGCACTTCGCCGTCGAACGAGGACACAATTCCAAAAAGCGCTACTTTTAGTGCAACGGACACTGCAGATGCCCACGAAACGCCTAGCGTAGTCGAAGAGGGTGCGAAGCCTAAGGGGCCGCCACAGAAGACCAAGAAGAAGACTCGGGCATCTGCAACAATCACACCAACGCCAAGCCAAGGATCTCCTCACAAGCCCGCTACCTCTTCAGATGAGCTCAAAGCTACAGACGTATTTTTCCGCACGGCCAACAGGCGCACATACAGCGACGTTGTCTCAGCTGTTAAGCGTCTCCAGGAACTTGCACCTTCCGTATTCTGCTCCATGACAATTGGCGATATCATCTGCCTTGTCTTCTCTGCCCTACGAAGTTTCACGGCACAACTACCATCATGCGCCTTGAAATGCATTCTGCAAGGAATTCTAGTATTTGAACCCGCTGTTATCGCGATGGCAGGAAATTCGCATCAGAATAATGGTTGCGTTTTGTGATTTCAAGAGAGAGTTAAAAATGCGACCGTTTTTCAGTGGAACGTGAGAGGACTTCGTCATCGGCTTTCCGACTTCCGACAGCTTATGTTCAAATATCACTTTCCTACCTTAGTTATTGGCGAATCACGCGTAGCATCCGGCTTTCGACTTTCGGGATATGAAATATTTCAGTGGGTTCGTCCTAATGGCATTAGTAGATTTTTTCTCGCGCTCTGGAAAGACCTAACCCATCTGTCACATGATATCGCCTCTCATCCGGACAATAAGTATGTGAGTGTCACATTTCGAAAGGGAAAACTTACATTCACAGTTACTGCTGTATACATAGCTCCGGCCTGCGGCTTCGATATCTCGAGAGTAGATAATATTATTCGACAATGCAAATCACAGATATTGTTGGTAGGTGATTTCAATGCCCATGATGTGGCGTGGGGCAGTGTAAGGGCGACGCCACGGGGACGAGAGCTACTCGATCTGGCGGACTCTCATGACCTATGTCTCCTGAATGATGGTTCACCTACGTTCATTCGAGGTAGTCGCTGCAGTAGTTGCTTAGATGTTGCGTTCATGTCGCGCGAACTCCTGTCCCAAAACTTCTGGCTTGTTGATATAAAGACTCATGGCAGTGACCATATGCCTACCTACATAACGGTCAGAGGGTTCCAAGCAAATTATTATAATCATGTTCTCACTTCATATATAGATTGGCCATGTTTTCGAGACAATGTGGAACTGCGCCTGCAAGTAACAAGCACTTAAGGGAAGTTTGTCTCAACGATAGAGCTATCAGCGACGGAAGCGACCAGGACTGTCCGTCTTCCAGCCTCGCGCACCGTTGTGGATGCGGAATACGAAAAACTTCGAGCGATTCGTCAACGGGCAGAGCGTCGCGCTCGACGAACCATATTAGCTGCTGACGTACGAGTAGTCAGGCGCACTCAGGGCGTCACTTGGATAAACTAGGTCGGAAGAAGTGGAGAAGAACATGTGCTTCCTCATTTGATCCCCGTGTTCCACTGTCAAAAATATGGCACGTTGCTCGCGGACTAAGATTCCAACCGCAACAAAATCGCCCTTTCTTGCGTTATCGTTCCACACAGGGTGCTCGCCACGTAACATCGCTGAAGAGTTTTGCGCTTCACTCGTTCTGCCAGCCTTAAACGACGATGTTCCACTGCATTTAAGCGCTGAACATTTTCACTATACTCCTTTTTCAACTCCCATGAATGCCATCTTCAGTGCGCCAGCACTAGATGAAGTTTTAGCCTCCCTTGATCACTCTTCCTCGCCTGGTCCATATAAAATCACTTACGGTACACTTGCCCACCTAGGACCAGCAGCGCGCCAGCTGCTGCTTTAGATATTTAATGACTCATGGACAAACTGTCATGTTCCACAAGCGTGGAAAATCACGAACATCGTTCCTGTACTCAAAGCGGGTAAGTCTCCTCTTGATTTGAAGTCTTACCTACCAATTTCTTTAACTAGCTGCGTCGGCAAATGCAAGGAGTGGTTAATTCTGTCACGGCTGGAGTGGTTTCTCGAATCAAGCTCAGCATATCCAGATACAATGACGGGGTTCAGGCAAGGCCGTAGCTCGATTGACAACGTCATTCATCTTGTAGCCCATGTGGAAGACCAGAAGCTTCGTGAAAAGTTTACTATAGCAGTGCTTCACGATGTACGTGGAGCTTTCGATAATATCCGACATTCAGCCGTTTCACAAGGACTCCAATCCGTTGGAATTAGTGGGCGACTCTTTGACTGGGTTGCTGACTACCTCCATCATCGAACAATCTACATGCACACCAAAGAAGGCGACACCTCCTACCATGTATTAACGAAGGGCGTACCCCTAGGGGGCGTTCTTAGTCCGGTTCTTTTTAACATCGCACTTGTCGGGCTTACGAAGGCTGTACCAGATTACGTGCACATTACACTTTATGCCGACGACATCTCCCTCTGGTCAACTGCTGCATCTCTTAAGCAGGTTTCAAATATCCCAATTCCTTTACGATCGGGGGCTTGAGATTGCTCCAACAAAATCAGCAGCTGTAGCTTTCACGAGGATGAAAATGAGCCGTTACCCTCTTTCCCCCTCCATGGTACAGATATTCCTTACACTCCCAATGATCTTTTTCTTGGAATTTATATAGACAAGGGCATAACGTGGAATCCGCAACTGAAACACCTTAAGACGAAGCTTTCTGCATTTATTAGTTTAGGACGGTTTATAAGCGGCACAACCTTGGGGACATCCGTAGCTGGGCTTCTGCGTTTATATAACAGCTTATTCGTTGGCGTTCTCCGCTACAGCTTGCCAGTTATGCATGGTTTAAGTTCGACAAACATAAAAAAGCTTGAATCTCTTCAAGCACAGGTGCTCAGAGTATGCCTTGGAGAACCTCGTTCAACCTCGACCATTGGTACAATAGCTGAAACTCACTGCCTACCTATCAGCCATTCGCGTTCAGGAGACTCTACCAAATCACATAAGGCACCTTACATGGCATGACTCGCACCACCTGGCGGACATACCGGAGAGGTGTTTCTACAGCCGCATTGCACAGGCCATTATTGATCACAGAGAGAACATTCCAGATGCATATCAGGACTCTCTCATCCTCGCCACGCCTCGTTGGTTGTTGCCTTCTCTTGTGCTCCACACAGCCATCGCAGGAATAATTAAAAAATCAGCGCTCTCTCCAGTTGTTCTTCGTCAGCCTTCTGTTTCTGCTTTGTATATGCGGCACTCTTCCTCCTGCCATTTATGCACAGATGCATCAACTACACATGAAGGATCATCGATTGGATTGGCGTCCTTGGCGCTCTGTCTGAGCGCGGGCCACAAGTTGTCTCACAGAATGTGCTCTACTGCGGCACAGTTGGTAGCCATTCATGAGGCGCTTTGTTAAATGGTAGATGTGTCTCCTCGCACTTGGACAGTCATTACTGACTCTAAGTCAGCCCTCCAATCGCTGCAGTCTCCACGTAGAAACAGTCCAAACAGGCAATTAGTTCTACGAATTCTGAAAGTTCATACAGATGTTAACCTTTTAGGACATTCAATTTCTTTCCAATGGATACCTAGCCACTGTGGTCTACAAGGAAATGAAATGGCTGATGCTATGGCTGCACGTGGCCATGACCTCGTTCAGCAAGTTATGGCTCCATTCACAAGATCAGACATTCGTGCAGCTGTGGCACTCCTGGGGAGGTCTACTGCAGCGCGTCATTGGAAAGCGGTCGCCCACTAGAGCTTGTCCTTAAAAACAATTGACCCAAATTTAATGTTCCAAGTTCCACGCGGTCTCAAGAGGCGACGGAAGGCAGTTCTTCATAGAATGCGCCTAAAAGTGTCTTGCACAAACTACTACCTTCATCTCATCGGAAAGCTCGAATTACCCAACTGTCCCCTATGCGGAACCATTGAAGACATCAAACATATACTACATGAATGCCCTAAGTATACTGATAATCGGCACTAGCTCTACAAAGACATTCATCAGACAACTGGATCAGCCCTCACTCTTCAACATCTTCTTGGACCATGGGATGACGAAAGCTACGCCTCAAAGTCAACGAATGCCCTTCTAAAGTTCCTCTCACCAACAGGCCTTGGCGAAAGACTCTCACCTGAGGTCGCAGAAGTTGCCCGCCTTTTTTTTTTCTAATTTATGTACTGCGCGTGCGTGTGAGTGTGTGTGTGGGCCTGAGATGGAACGCCTTTTTTTTTCTACTTATCTAAACCATTCCCTAACTCCCCTTCCCACTCAGAGTAGCCAGTCAGAAGACCAACTCCAGACTAACATCTCTGATTTCCTTTCTCTACATCAAATAAAAAAAAAAAACACACTGATGATCGACTTAAATTACCCCTCCAAAAAGAAGAAAAAAAAATGATCCAAAAATATTTTCTGTTACCCGTTAGATTTAAGAAAAAATGTCTAGATGTTGCTGCTCTTTTTGAGACAGTGCGACAAAGGGTGCAGTTATGCACTTGGTCCCCTGAGTCATGACAGTTTTAGCCTCATATATTTCTCTTGCCCTCTTGCTGTGATTGCGCTTGAGGACTCTAGTTTTATTGAACACAGGGGTGCAGGCAAAGTCTCTTACATGGATGGCGAGATGCCCTGATGGTGATGATTGAAGAGCCAAGGCATGGTTGCGGTAACCGCACGTGGACACAGCTGCCTGTTTTCCCGACCTACACGCTCCCACAGGAGCATGGAATTTCGTAGACCACATTGACGTCGCAATTCACGTACTTATTTTTAGGATGGACTGTGCATAGACTATGGCATAGACTGGTTCGCCTGAAAATTAAACTTTAGTTGACAGTCAGCGCTTTGTCCGTGCACTCCTTTCACTTGTCCTTTGTTAAATTTTTTGCGCTGTTTTCACGTTTGACGATAGACTATGAATTTGTAGAGGTCGATTGATTTTCGGGCAAAGCCTCTTAAGTTTACCCGGGGCTGAGAGTACCATTTGTATGTCATATCTTGAAGCTATCCGCTTCAAGTTATGCGATATTTTGTGGATGTGAGCTACCACTGCTGGCCGTGTTCTTCTCTCAGCACTTCGCGTACTCCTTTCATTGGGAGTTGCCAAGCTCTCTGCAACCTCAAACAGCAAGGAATTCGGATACTCTGGCTCTTGTAGTCTCAAAACTTGTGAATCAAAGCTCTTCTTTGCTGCATGTTTGCAGGACTTTTGCAAGGCGGCTTTTAGACAGCTCTGCACAATACCTCGTTTTATGATTTTTGAATGGGCCGAATAAACCGAAGAAGTCGTTTCTTATACCGTGGTTAGTAAGTCCAACATGTATGGTTCTCTCCCAAAACAAGTTGAATTGGTCCAGGAATGGAAGCTTACTGTCGGTTGGTAGTTCATATGTGAATTTCAATCCCTTGGCCTGTTTACAAAAATTTGGCTGGACGGTGTTGACTGTCACTGACTGAAGTTGGGCAGGTCTTTAATGTAGGAGTACGAGGTAAACATCCACATATCTAAAGACACGTGCCACCAGGTTGTTGGGAAGGTTCTGGGATATGTCACGGTCAGACTGGGAAAGGAAAATGTCACATAGTACTGGGGCAACACAGGATCCTATGCAAATGCCTTGCTTTTGTATATAGGAATGGGTGTTGAACATAACAACGGCGGATGTAAGATAAATTTTCAGGAGTTCCTGGAAGGACTCTACTGGTAACCCACATGGGTTTTGACAAGCCACGTTGCCATTAACCTCGCTGCAAGAGCCTACCGCCTCAAACATACCCTTATATGGTACAGAGTAGATTAGGTCCTGCACGTCTAGGGAAAGCCCCAAGTTTACTTTCATCGCATCTTGTGTTCGATATTAAATCACTGCCTCTCAGTGGGTAATTAAGAAAGGGTCATTCAATTTAAGGGTGCTCAGGTTACGTAACAAAAATCGTGAATTCGACGCGTAAGGCGCGGTTCTACTCGTTCGCCATCAAACACAGTGTCGTGGCACAAGAACTCTGCTTTGTTCAGCTACGCAAGTCCATCGATGCGACATGCAAAGAGGATCTGCAGGATTTTTCGCTCTGAACCGTTGCGACAGGTCCGGTTTATCGGTCCCATTTCGGTGTCCTTGCCGGCTGTGGCGACCCACATCTTGGCCAAATCCCACGGTATAGGTCACTCTTGGCCTCAGCAAGCCAGATGACGAAGTTCCCTTTGGGGGACCTACGTTCCCCATCTTAAAAGTCTCCGTGCACCCAGGACACCGTGGAAAGCCGAGTCTGTCTCACTACTAGGGGATGTAGCTCTCGTAACCTAAGCACCCTTAAATTGAACGGCCCTTTCTTAATTACCAACTCAAAGGCACTTATTCAATGTCTAACACAAGATGCGAGGGAAGTAAAGTTCGGGCTTTTCCTAGACGTGGAAGACCTAATCTACTCTGTACCACATAAGGGTATGTTTGAGGCGGTAGGCGCTTGCATCGAGGTTAATGGCAACGTGGCTTTTCAAGACCAATATGGGTTACCAGTAGAGTCCTTCCAGGAACTCATGAAATTTTATCTTACATCCGCCGTTGTTATGTTCAACACCTATTCCTATATACAAAAGCAAGGCATTTGCATAGGATCCTGTGTTTCCCCAGTACTATGTGACATTTTCCTTTCCCAGTGTGACCGTGACATATCCCAGAACCTTCCCAACAACCTGGTGGCACGTGTCTTTAGATATGTGGATGTTTACCTCGTACTCTTCAATGAAAGACCTGCCCAACTTCAGTCAGTGACAGTCATCACCATCCAGCCTAATTTTTGTAAACAGGCCAAGGAATTCAAATTCACATATGAACTACCAACCGACAGTAAGCTTCAATTACTGAACCTTCAACTTTTTTTTTTGAAGAGAACCATACATGTTGGACTTAGTTACCACGGTCTAAGAAACGACTTCTTCAGCGTGATTCGGCCCACTCAAAAATCATAAAACGATGAATTGTGCAGAGCTGTCTAAAAGCCGCCTTGCAAAAGTCCTGCAGACATGCAGCCAAGGACAGCTTTGATTCACCAGTTCTAAGATTATAAGAGCCAGGCTATCCGAATTCCTTGTTGTTTGAGGTTGCAGAGAGCTTGGTAACTCCCAACAAAAGAAGAACGAGAAGTGATGAGAGAAGAACACGGCCGGCAGTGGTTCCTTACATCCACAAAATATTGCATAACCTGAGAAGTCCTTTCCACGACTTCTCACGTCCATACGCATCATCCAAACTTCAGTCCCACCTTGTCTACAAGGGCCCGCAAAGACATTAATTTTCTATTCCGTGAATTATCAGACAGCCTTCATCCTTCAAAAGAAAGGTATAAAGAAGGAAGAAAAAGAAACCAAAAATAAACAGTTGTTATACTCCGTTTCACTTTACGTTGTACCGCAGCGAAGGCTGGAAGCGCGAGCTCACAGCGTAGGCAGCTGCCCCTAGTGCACGAGAGCTTGTGCCGCCGAGATATGCCCTAGAGCAAGGAGCTCGCGCCTGTAGTCTTTCCTGCGGTACATCATAAGGTGAAACAGAGTATAGTATGCGCGTTCACAAGTGCGTCATGTTCTTAATTGTCTTTAATATCATCTCGTAGTTTACGTCTTTATGTGTTAAGTGTTTCTTTGCAGCGCAGTATACATCAGAATGGCAAACCAACTAGCCCAAATCTAATCATTGTTAGCTTCAAGATATGACATACAAGTGGTCCTCTCAGCCCCGGATAAACCTAAGAGGCTTTGTCCAAAAATCAATCGACCTTAACAAACTCTTAGTTTATGCACAGTCCATCACACACATAAGTACGTGAATTGCGACGTCTATGTGGTTTACGAAATCCCGTGATCCTGTGGGAGTGTGTACGTCGGGAAAACAGGCCGCTTTGTCCACGTGCGCTTACGAGAGCATGCCTTGGCTCTTCAATCATCACCATCAGGGCTTCTCGCCATCCATGTCAGAGACTGTGCCTGCACCCCTGTGTTTAATCATACTAGAGTCCTCAAGCGCAATCACAGCAAGAGGACAAGAGAGATATATGAGGCTAAAACTATCATCACCCACGGGACTAAGTGCATAAGTACACCCTCTGTTGCACTGTCTAAAAAAAAAGCAGCAATATCTAGACAGTTTTTCTTAAATCTAGCGGGTAACTGAAAATATTTTAGATAAATTTTTTTCTTCTTTTTTGGAGGGGTAATTTAAGTCGATTATCAAAGTAAATCGAAGTGTCTTCTTCTTTTTTTCTAAGTTTCATTGCATTTGTCACTTCGTTCGCCTCTTTCACGACCATTAGTGTAGATATTCATCGCACTTGTCAGTTTGTTTACCTCTTGTATGTATTTTGTATATACTTAGTATGAGTAGCGTTCTTTCCTATCTCTGTCTCCTTCCTGTGCTGTCTTTGCGCTATATTGTAATTATGCAAAACCAACTAGTCCAGAAGCTCAATTTGATACCATTGAGCAACCACCTGGGCGACGCTGCTTCCGTCGACAGCCGGTTCGTGGGGTAACGTCGCGTCCAGCATTGTCGTTACTTTGCGACCATGAACCAGTTAAAAGGGTGTCACCCCGGTGGTCTCTTCCATGGCCCTGTTGTAGGCAAATGTGACGTACGGCAACACTTCGTCCCATGTCTTCTGCTCCACGTCGACATACATGGAGATCATGTCGGCGATGGTCTTGTTGAGTCTCTCCGTCAGCCGGTTAGTCTACGGGGGGTACGCTGTGGTGCAACGATGGCTGGTGTGGCTGGGACGAAGGCTTTCTTGTGTCAGCTGGGCCGTCAACAATGATCTACGGTGTGAGATCATAACTTCGGGAGCGCCGTGCCGGAGGACAATGAACTCAGTGAAAAACTTGGCGTCTTCCACAACAGTCCCTGAAGGAAGGGCTTTTGTTACGGCTTACGGAGTGAGTTAATCTCCGGCGAATATTATCCATCTAATTCCTTGCGTCGATGGTAGTAAATGGCCAAGTAGATCGATTCCAATCTGCTGGAACGGTGCGGTCGGGGGAGCAATCGGCTGCAGGAGACCTGCCGGCTTCTTCGGCGGTTTCTTCCGTCGCTGGCACTCGTGGCACGATCGTGTGTAGAGGTGAACGGTCTTCGGGGAGCTTGGGCCAATAATACCTTTCACGAATTCGGGCCAGCGTACGGCTATATCCAAGGTGTCCGGACGTTGGGTCGTCGTGGCGGGCATGAAAGATCTCCTCTTGAAGGTCGGTCGGGATTACTAGCAGCCACGGCGAGTTGTTGTTCCCGAAGTTCTTTTTGTAGAGTACACCTTGTCGAATGGCGAAGGTCGGCAGTGCTTGTGAGAAAACACGTGGTATGGTGCTCTCTCACCCTTCCAAGTACTCTATTAGTTTGCGCAGTTCAGGATCGTCTTGTTGAGGTCGTGCCTTGTCGTCCGTGTTCACTGCACCCAGGATGCACTCGTCGTCGTTGCTGCCGGAAGGTGTTTTGACGAGGGCTCTGGACAGGCAGTCGGTGTCGCTGTGCTTGCGGCCTGACCTGTAGACCACAGTCATGTTGAACTCTTGCAGTCGGAGACTCCATCGAGCCAGGCGTCCTGACGGGTCCTTGAGGTTCGCAAGCCAGCACAGCGAGTGGTGGCCCGTGACTACACGAAACGGGCTGCCGTACAAGCACGGACGAAACTTCGTGATTGCCCAGACGACCGCAAGGCATTCTTTCTCAGTCGTGGAATAATTTTTCTCCGCTTTGGACAGTGCCCGACATGCGTAGGTGTTAACTCGCTCGATGTCTTTTTGCACTTGAACCAGCACCGCGCCAAGTCCAGTGTTACGTGCGTCCATGTGAATCTAGGTTTCCACATCCTGATCAAAATGTCCAAGAGCAGGAGGAGTCTGCCGTCCTCGCTTCAGCTTGTCGAATGCCTGCTGCTGCTCCTCAGTCTATTCGAACTTCTCGGCGTCCTTTGTGAGGTTTGAGAGCGGAGCGAAAATTTTTGCAAAATCCTGAACGAAGCGCCGATAGTAGTTCAAGGAACCTTCGCACAGCCTTCCTGTCTGTCGGCGCTCTGGGTATACGCCTTCTCTGGGTCTGGGTATACGCCTTCGTTACTAACCACGTGACCTAGAAACTTCAGTTCGTCATAGGCGAGGAGACACTTTGACGGCTTGAGGGTGACTCCGGTGGTCCGTATGGGTTGGAGAACAGCTCGGAGTCGTAGCAAGTGCTCGTCAAAGTCGCCGAAAAACACTACGACGTCGTCGAGGTAGACGAGACAGCTCTGCCACTTCAGTCCTGCCAGTACAATGTTCGTGACACGCTGGAAAGTTGCTGGCGCCTTTCATAGTCCGAAGGGCATCACCTTGAACTCGTACAGTTCATCCGGTGTGACAAAAGTTGCCTTCCCTCGGTCCCGTTCATCGACTTCAATCTGCCTGTAGCCGCTCGTCAGGTCCATCTATGAAAGTATCGAGAGTGGCGCAAACGGTCTAACGTGTCGTGGATGCGGGGGAGTGGATAGACGTCTTTCTTCGTCGCCGCGTTCAGCTCCCGGTAATCCACCCAGAACCTAAGCGTTCCATCCTTCTTCTTAACCAGTACGACTGGAGAGGCGCACGGACTGCTTGAAGGATAGATTCTTTCGTCGTTCAGCATCTTTTGAACTTGCTCCTGGATCACCTCCCTTCCTTTAAAGGAGACTCTGTACGGCGATCGATGCACAGGGAGCGCGTCGTCCTCGGTAACGATGCGGTGCTCCGCAATGGCGGTTTGGCGCACCTTAGACGGCGTCGCAAAGCAGTCGCGGTATCCAGCGAGGAGGTTAATCAGCTGCCGTCGTTTGGGGCCAGGAAGCTTAGCGTCAATGTCGAGCTGCGCTGGCAACATTCTGTCTTGCTGAAGTGCCAAGGATTCGTCAGTAATGGCTGCGATTTCGACGGAGTGTCGGAGTTCCTCGACGTGGCCAATGGCTGCACCTTTCATGAGGTGTTGCGTTGCATTTCGATACTTCGTCAAGAGGACCACAGTGCGGACATCCTGAAGTTCAACTACTTCTCTTGCGACGCCTATTGCTCTTTCTAGAAGTAACTGGGGGCTTCCCTTGAGCAGAACTTCGCCACAGAGAGCTTCGATGATTTCGACGGGCACGAAAACACCCAACCGCGTCGGTAAATTCCTCGTAGCTTGCTTGGACTCGGACCGCGGAAGACGTGCCTTTGGGTTCCTCCGGTGGTGAAAGTTTTCCGTAGCTTCAGCCGGTTTGCTCCAAGATCGATGACGGCGCCATACTCGCAGAGAAAGTCCATATCGAAGATAACGTCCCTCGCACAGTCTTGCAGAACGACGAACTTCACAGGGCACGTCTCACCATGGATCTTGACGCGAGCAGTGCATCTCCCGACTGGTGTGATAAGGCGCCCACGGGCGGTTCGTATTTGAGGGCCTTCCCACGGCGTTGTCACTTTTCGCAGGCGGCGAGACAGCCTCCCACTCAAGATTGAGTAGTCTGCTCCGGTATACATGAGTGCCGATGTGTCGTGGCCGTCGATAATAACGTTTAGGTTTTTGGACACCGATGCAGGGGCGTCGTTGTGATGCGTAGCGTCGGGAGAGTGGGCGCGCCTTGGCGTTTTTGCAAGCTCTTTACATTGGTCGTCTTCGGCCCCGCCACCTCCAGGCGTTGCCGCACTTAGTTTTCCCGGCGACGCAGGGGAGACAGGCTCTCTTGGCGGGGTCGTGGCACTGGAGACGCCGATCGTGTGAGCGACGGCGAGCGGGATTCACTTCGGAGAGGCGGCGCTGAGGATGGCGAACTTCGGAGGCATTTCTCGATGTCGCGAGGGCGTTCGCCGTACCTTGGGCGCGGGTCATTCGGGTTGAACCCGCGCTGCCCCAATTGTCGGTAGGGGCATGAACGGTAAGTGTGTTCGGCTTCACAGCAGTGATGGCACATGGGTCGACGATCCGGTGTTGGTTTTCCTTGGAGCCGGTTGGTCTTGGCGGTCGCAGTGATGTCGTTCGTTGTGGCGTCGGGTGTGCACCTCCACTGCTGAGTCCTGTCGTGGCGCCACCGGGTAATGTTGAGTAGCTGGCGGCGGTCGTTGGGCCATTGTGGCGTAGCTCAGCGTAGGTGGTTTCGGAGCGGCGCTGACGAGAACCTCTGATTGCAGGGCTTCCTAAACTTCTTCCTTGACAATCTCGGTGATTGAGGGCGAAGCTGGGCTTACGGCGGCAGGTACAAGCTTCTTGATTTCTTTCTGGACGACATCGCATATGACCTCGCAGATGTCCGTGGTGTTGCAGCCGGAAGACGAAAACGCAGCGACGCCGGGAAGTCACTGATAGTGTCTGGCGCGTGCTAGTAGGGCACGTTCCATATTCGTCGCCTCCCTGACGAACCCGTCAACAGTTGTCGGGGGATCGCGGATGAGACCGCCGAATATCTCGCTTTTCACACCCCTCATCAGGTGATGCAGCTTGTTCTCCTTGGTAGCCTGAGGATCGGCGCGGGCGCTCAGGCGGAGAACATCCTCGACGAAGCTGGTGATGCTCTCATTTTAGGCCTTGGGCCCTTGTTCGCAGATCTTCGGCCCTATCACGCCGACGTTGGCACGCAAACGTCTCCTTCAGTTCTTGCTTGCACACTTCCCATGAAGTCAAGGAAGCCTCGCGGTTTTCCAGCGAGGGCCTCGCAGTTTCTTCCAGCGAGAAAGAAATATTCTGCAAGCAGTGCTCAGCTGATCACCCGTTATGGCGGGCCACAATTCATAGTGTTGCAGCCAATCTTTAATATCCTCGTGGACCTCATCGTAGAATTGCGTCGGTGGCTTTGGTGCGCCGGGTAGGTGTACAACGGCAGCGGCGGTTGGGGTCCGCGAGGACTCGTTGTTCATCGTCGTCCTCGTTGGCTGCTTGGTATTGGCCGCTGGGTGGCTAAAGTCCGAATTCCGGGTGTAGGCCTTGAATCCGGCTACTTAATCGGTTCTTGGTAGTGTCTTCGTCGGATCGTCGTGGGCTTGCTGTCGGACTTGCACTGCGGGCCCTCAGGAGGTACGCTGCAGGGATATACGGTACCCCGAACCTCCACTAGAATCTCTCAGGCGGCGACCTAAAGAACGGCAAATAAACAGGAATGAATAAACGTTTAATAGGGCGAACTTTTGCCCAAAACAAAAACAAAACAGAAGATCACAATAGAGCCTCGCGGGCGTCAATAGGGGCGTGACAGCAGGACCGAACGCTGGGGCGAGACTGATTCCGGCTCGCCACGTGGAGCCCCTCTTGTACTCACGTGGGCTTCTGGAACAATCGACGTAGAAGAATCGACGCGAAGAACATTCTTACCTCGAACATGCAACAGAGTTTTCAAATTCACCAGTCACTAAATTGCAAGAATAAATAAAAGACGCGCCGCTCCCAGGAATCGAGCTCTGGCTCCTCGCGTGGGAGGCAAGCGCGATAACCGTTAGGTCACGACCGCACTGCCTACTTGACCAGCTGCGCGCGCGGCAATATGCTCCTCTGAGTCTTTTTGATGACACTCGACAAGTTTCTAATTTAAACCTGGCGTTTGTTTTAATATTTGAACCAATATTTGGCATAATTTGCTGATCGTGACGGCCCTTATACTATGTCTCCTTAGCCGTATGACTTGCCCGCATAAACCGCTTTAGTGGCGGGACAACTGAAGATTTTCCCTGTCGTTCTCAAATCTCAGCTTGTCAGTGATCGGCCAGGAGTTGCCTCTACGCGGTGTTTGTAGTCGAGCGTTCCTTACTAGCTATTCTGAAATTATCAGGCCATATTTGGAGTTTGGACTTTGAGCTTGCATTGGGTACACGAGCGTTGCGTTAACGCTCAGCGTCAACTCGGATCCAATCGCACGCTTGGCGCAGGTAGCCGTGCCCCGAAAAATATGGCGGCCGCCGGTGTTCCCAACTTTTGGTGAGGATTCTTATAGGGGGACATGTAAAGACGAAGGTTGTCCTAAAGGGGGAGACATTAGAAGGCTTCGGCGAGCTTAGAACATTTTCACCAGATTGGATTTAGTTGTCATTTAGTTATGAAACTCTTTACAATAATAATATTAATAAACAGACTTAATTTTCATCGAGTATGATGGTAAACTCAAAGAAAGAAGCTGTAGTGAACAGTTTGACAATACTCGGACCTTCACAATGACCGGAGAAAACGCAAAAACAGCAACGCACTAGAATGAGCTAAAGTTAAACAAAAAATCATGCGTCTAGAAAAACGTGCAGACCTAAACAAGATCACATGCCTTGAAAAAATATTGTACGCAAAGGCAACGTTGTCTTTAAGCGTTTAGACTGTCTAGATCCATACTATTTATCCGGAGATTCTTCATTAAACGCGGTGGAACTTCGCATTTGCTTTTGATGTCTTTCCGAGTGCTTTCGGAACTCACGAGGGACCTTCCGGAAGCGAAAGGAAACCCTTCGGTAGAGGCGCTATGTTCGGGCGTGCCTCTGATGAGCCGGGTTTTCCTCCCAGGCAAGGGCTTCGTCAGGAGCGAGGCCGTGGGAGTTTTCTTCCTCCAGCGGGTCTCGGATGCACGCCGCATCTACGCCAAGCTGGTACACGTCAAAGCCAACGCCGACGGCTTCAAGGCCGAAGGTGAGCGCGGACCCCAAAGGAACTTCGGCTGTGTCGGGGACACACTGGCCACTATTGCATGTCGGTCGCGTACTTGGCCAATAGCATCTAGAAAACGCTTTTCATATGAAACATCGTCACATCCACGCGGCGCCGTACAGCTTGCGTCGGCGTCGCCTTCCAGCGTGTCTCGATGCAACGGGAGCGACTCTAGCACTCGGCCGACGCCAATGTGGATGCGCGTGCCAGTTTGCGGTGACGAGGTTCAGCGTGCTTGCCGCTTAGGGCGGGTCCACTAACAGTGACATCATGCACGGGCCTTGTCTTCGAGCTGGTGTGACTCAGTCCGCTGCAACACGCTACTGCATGCGCCCCTTCCATGTGTGGTAACTGCAAAGGCAAATGGAGCAAGATGTCCAGGAGACATCTTCGTCCAGACATCGCGGGTGGGCCTTCACCTGTAGACGCCTCTTACAGGGTGTGCTTCCCAAAATATTAACAGAAAGTTCTTTTGTTGTTGTTGTTTACTGCAAGAATAAATTTTGCATCGCCGAACGCTCGTTCTCCGCCTAAATATAGCACTAGAGGTTCGAACCAGATGGCAACGTTCAAGAACTAACCGTTGTATCATTACAAAATTGTGATTTTCTGAAAACAGTTGATAGGAATATGGGGCCCGTTTTTGCTAGTTTTCAGTAACTGACGGCGTTCGGCTTGTGTGGGAGTGCTCCTTCCGTCGGTCGCAAATTCCCCATTGGAAAATTAAGAAAATCGCCCTTGAAGAAGATAACTGTTAGTTGTAATACTTGGCATCTGGTCCGGACCGCTAGAGCTACATTTGGGTAGAGACATACTCGAGGCTCGTTCACACGCTTGCCCCTGCTTACAACCGAGTGCATTACGACATCTTGTAGGCACTTACGTCGAAAGAAAACCCTGGCTCCATCTATCGAAAAACCGTAGAACACTCGCGATTGCCGTATATTTCCTTTTTTTCGCGCATCGTTCTTTCGCTGTCGGCACGTAAAAACTTTACACAATGAATGACCATTTTTCATAAGGAGTACCGACGTTTGGCCTCGTAAATGCGGCCAAACCCTTGCTCTGGAGGAATGCAGTTCTAGGGTTCACCCCCTGAAAAGAACTGGAGCAAACCAAGATGATTATGGTCTCGGCCCTCGACTACGTCGGGTCAGCGAACATGGGATAACACACGATCTCACCCCATCACTCGATCTCACCCCACCACTCGGTCCAACCTCCCATTTCCCCTCCTGTTAAGATGACTCATAGTCAAGCTATCTTGGAGTTTCTTTCCTCTTAATCAACGCATTATACTACCACTAGATATTAAAAAAGATCATAATGCAATCGGTCTACGGCAGTTGCGGTTGCGTGAACCAGCCTTGAGCGTTTGGTAATGCGTAATTTGTTCTTGCAGAGGAAACAAACAAGATGTATACAAGCGCCAATATACTTTCAAAAACTGGTAAGCATAGAATGCTGGGGGAATAAAAGGAGGGAGGCCGGATTACGCACCTTTACGTCCGGGGACCTTTCCGGTACTCTGAGGGTAATCCGATGCCCGTCCCACCGCGCGGCCGACGGCTACCAGCGAGGGTGGTCGCCGCGCCGGGTTCGGCCAACGCCCTGCCAACAACGAGAATCCCGGTATCCACCAGCGTTTATTGAGTACCAGGGGTCCCTAACAAGACACTGCAGTCAAGCGAGCCGTGGACACAGTGTGGCCGTAGCGCCCGCCGACCTGAGAGCCACAGGGGTAATTGCGAGCGGAGTCATCGCTGGTCGGACGAGCTACCCGTCGTCGCAGGAGTTCGGGGCCATGGCTCTCGGCACACGGACGTCCACAGGCAGTGAGGACGCCGACTGTCATAGCCAGGGGAATCGATAGCGTAGAGTCAACGCCGGTCGGACGAGCTCACGCCGCGACTCAACCTGTTGCCCGGAGTCCAATCCAGGACTCCCCGACCACACGGCCGTCCATACGGAGGGCAGGCCCGACTCTACCCCGCGATTTCGGTCATCTCCGAAAACCGGAGACGTGCGGAGGAGCGCGAGAGAGTAGGCCAGCAAGGTGGCGCACTCTCTCCAACACGATACGGGACGAGCCAGCTCGAAGCCAGACAACTCCGGCCGGCACGTTCACGGCTTACGCCTTCTCGGGGGAGGGAAACCAGTGGCTCCTCCAATGTGTAGTAAGCCATTTATCGACAGAGGGGCCCCTGGTGAAGGCTGTTCCTGCTACTTTCGTCGCCGTCTCTTGTGTTCCCGATAAGCTCGCATACGCGCTACGGTTCTGCTTTTTAGGGAGGCCACGGTGTCAGAAGAGGTGTCTGAGGGCACGTTTCACCACGGAGAAAGTGGGTCGAAGATTCGCTCCAATTGTTGACAAAAAGCCCTGAGATGGCGCACCACAACAGGAGCTGGAGGAACCGCCCTTATTCGCGAAAAAATACTCGTGCAATTAAAATAAAAAAAAGCCCTCGATAGTTCTCTGGGTAAAGCACTTGACTCGCAATCTCAACGCCGTGGGTTCAACTCCCACCGGAGATTTCTTTTGGGTCGTTTATATGGTTCCCTACAGGAGTAGTAGCTGTTTTCGGCGTCGAATTTTTCTTAAGGCCCGTTCACATACTTGCGACCGAGTAGAACCGACCGAAACAAGACCGGGTTTTAAGCCTCTTGCGACGGCTTAGGAGTGGATGCGCTGCTGCGGAGCAAGTTCTAAGCCGTCGCAAAAGGGTCAAAAACCGGTCTTGACTCAGCCGGTCCTACACGTTTGCAAATGTATGAACGGCCCTTTACAAACAAACTTTACAAATCTCAATGGAAATGGTCGATGAAACATATTTCGTGTCAAAAGAAGAGCACATTTTTTGGGGTGTGTGTGTGTGTGGGGGGGGGGGGGGGGGGAGGCGGGGAGTACGCTCTCTACTTGGGGGGCAGAGCGGTGATTCTTTCCTCGTTGCAGGCATCACGTTTCCCTCGGGCCGTGCCCAGGAGGCACTTCTGCGGGACGTGTACGAGGAGGCCCGGGTCGACCCCTACTCGGTGTCGTACGTCGAGGCGCACGGCACGGGCACCAAGGCGGGCGACCCCCAGGAGTTGAGCGCCATCAGCAACGTCTTCTGTGGCGAGGGACGCAAGGAGCCGCTCCTCATCGGCTCCGTCAAGTCCAACATGGGCCATTCCGAGGGCGCCTCCGGTGAGCGTCCCTCCCGCGACGAGACGTGCCCGAACCGGAGCAACATGTTTAGATCAATTGACCAGCTTTACGAATAAGTGGCGTTCGAAAACGGTTCTTCTATGCCGCTGGTCGCGAGTACATACGGGCGCATAGCGATCCAATCGCTACCGCTCCTACGGGTGACGGCCGGAGAAAAACGGCTTATGTACGACCCTCGATTTGCGCAAAGTTCGTTCACCGTTAAAAAAAAGAAAAAAAAAGAAAATCGCTTTTTACCGCAGCCAATGTACATTCAACGTTCCACCGATTCCGTACGCGTGTGTCCCTGTTCTGTTGCTGACAGCTCGTTGAGGTCCGAGCGCAGGCGCCACGAAAAGACGCCCGGCTTTCTAGAAAGCTTGCCAACTGAGCTCGACCCTGTAACCTTGGTCTGCAACGCGTCTCCGACTGCCGTGTTAAGCGGCTCATCCTGGCCGTATAAAAGAAAGTGGTCCCAAAATGGCGACAAGTGACGTCACATGAGCTGATGTGTTACGTTGGCGGATGTCTCGATCTTGGCGGTTGGCGCCGGAGGTCCCTGCAAAATGTACGAGCGAACGCGAGTGTCGCTGTCGCCGCGGGGTCCCTCAGGTCCTCCGTCCTGGCTCAAGCTTCCGTGGACTGCCAAGCTGGAGAGCGACCCGCGACAGAACGGGCGTCTGCCACAGTCACCATCGCCGCTGTGACGCCGCCAGGATCGCAACCGGCGACAGCATGACATTTCTATGACATCGGGCACGCGTAAATTTAGAGGTGGACTTTTTAGCCGGCGGTAAACACATCATGCCGGAGACGCGTTTCCAGGCACCCCTGCAGGCACCATGACTCGCGGACTTTTGGCTTAAACTGAACTACAGGGTAGACTTTCGTCGAACGTGTAGTTCAGATCATAGAGACCCTCAGCTTCTCGTCTTCGGTGGGAGTAGATGACAATAATTTAAAGTTATTTTACAGCGGAGGTCTTAGGCGCCCGTTTCCGGGCTGAAGGGCGTCTCCGTCGGCGTCGGCGTAACCGCGCTAAGTTTACCGGGAAAATTGACCTCACATGTCCGCAACACCAATTCAGTTTCCCAGCTAAATTTAGCGGGAAAAATAACGTCACATGACTTGGTGTGACATCACCTATGAACAAATTACTTTTCTCCGCTAGATTTAGCGGGAAAATTGACGTAACATAAACACAACATTAATTTCCCCTCTAAATTTAGTGGGAACATAAACGTCACGTGACGTCAACACCAGTTCAGTTTCCCAGCTAAATTTAGCGGGGAAAATAACGTCACATGACTTGGTGTCACGTAACCTATGAACACATTCAGTTTGTCCTCTAGATTTTATCGGAAAAATTGACATCACGTGACCTGAACAGCAATTCAGCTTCCCTGCAAAATACACTCTTCAAATGCCAACAAATGACCGAATTGATAGCCCCAAGTATGCCCATGTTTATGTCTCCTCTTTTTCTCTTTTTGTTTAACGTTTTCTTTAAAAGACACATCACACTTGGAGCTAGTAGAGTGCTAGTAACGTCACCCGGATTTTGTACCTAAAACCGCACCTTTTTGTTTGGGGCTAGAGGGGTTCTGTCGGCGGAAATTTGTGACGGCAACGACCAATGGACCATTTCTGGAAATCACCGGTTTAGAAAGTTCTGCTATGAAAATGCGCAAGCATGTTTTTAATCGAGCGCAGGCACTCCCTCGGCCAAGGAAGCTAGATCCTACTGGCTTTCTTAAGCTTAAGTTACCTAGATTGGGCTTCTCCAAAGCCCCTTGTCTGCCTCTTTTGGCTTAACGTTTGCTCCCAAGCTAGTCTGAAGGTGTTTCTTTCATCTCGTTCCGAATGCGAGCACTGCTTCATCCTCGAAATCGTCGAACCCAGTTTTCTGCCAGGTGGAGCCAGTTATTTCTAAACTGATCGATTCTGATTCTGAAACCTTCACCTCAATACGTCACGAATGATTTCAGCAGATGCAGAAGGGATTCGATCCCTTGCCCTTGCCTTGCCGGTGGACCCTTTCCTGTGTTACATGTGTTTCCGTCTATACTTTTCTCATATTTTTTTTGTTTGAAGGTATAGGTGCTCCGCCTCTCCCTCGACTGCCCTAGTGAAAAGTCTTGTATGTATAAGAAATATCTTTGTCCCATAAACGCATACGATTAATTAAGATCCTATAGGAACATACGAGAACCTTGTAAGAACATATCAGAACAATATAGGATTACATAAGAAGTTATAAGAAACTTTTTATCAGTTTCTTATAACTTCTTATAAAATCCTATATTAGAGCGCAGCTCTTAGGGGCCCGTTTCCAGCCTGAGCGGCGTCGGCGTAACCGGGGGGGGGGGGTCACGTGACCCCCCCCCCCAGGTCACGTGACCCCCCCCCCCCCCCGAGGTCACGTGACTACCCGCAGGTGACGCGACCCCCCTCAGTACCCTTCCCTACTCCTCCTCAAGAGCTGCGCTCCGATTCGGCGTTACAGGGATTTGTAAACGGCTTTCATTTTGTTCTTATACTTTCTTATAAGGTTCTTGTATGTTCTTGTATGATCCTATTTGATCATAGGCGTATATTGGACCAAGGACCTTTAAGATTTTTCACTAAGGTGAGAGGACCACTTGTACTCATTCTTTGTTGTTGGTGAGCGACAGAGGCCACTGTCCTCGCGTCTATGTTCCTCCTGAGCGTGCACGTTTGTCGTTCGCTAGCGTACTCATCTACACGTTTGACTGTATAACAACTTATAGTTTGGCTGTTAGGCATATACAGGGTCTTCGAGATAAATCCGGAGATATATTCACCATATTCCGGAGAGAACAAAGTGGCAAAGATAAAGTAAATATCGACTGTTTTTTGTGATTTGCAAAGTCTGCCCTAACGTCTTCCTGTATGACAGATTATGTAACCGTCTTGGCAATGCTGTAAATTTGTGTCTTCTCGTAGCCATACCGCGCAATGGTTTGCTTAGGTGACTTTCCGGCGTGAAGCGATTCGAGTATCGCTGCCCTCAAGTCATATTGTCGGCTCAATTTATGAGTAACTTGCGAATAGTTTATCATGCGATGGTGCGCTGTCGAATTACGTGGCCGCAGAAGCGCAATTAGGCCGGTTAGCTTCACGGCATTGTTGACAGACAACTTCTAAACAAAGAATCGCGGCGAGGCATAGCATGAAACTTATTGCGGAATGTGTCCTGAGTCAAGCCTGTCGCCAAACTAAAGCATGGCAGGTGCCATGTCTACAATATGTGAGACCCCTTTTTTTTTTCTAAAATCTTTCTGCACTCAATGGTTGCATATCCTGAAATATTTTAAAGTAAACTTAGATTGCAGAAGCTAAGGCGCTTCTTGAAATGCATAATGATCGCAACAGAATGTTATTTTTAGCAGAGTCATCACAAGTAGACAATTCCCTTTAGGCTTTTTATTCTTATATTACCAGCTTTGAACATACTTGCCAAGTATCGTTGAAACTCTTCAGGTATTTGTACTCTGCTAAAGATAGTTCGTAGTAAAATTAATTTAAATATTAGATTTTAAAAATAATATTACAGAAAAACTGTACATCTCTACCAGCCAAGGTGATTCTCGTGTCGTTGGCGTTGTAAGCGAAAATCTCCCGGCGAACAATTGAAGGCAAAACAGCATATCTCCTTTGAAATCAGGCTTACAGCAAACAGCTCAGTATCCGTTTCAATAAAGAAAGCCAAAAAAAAACAAGCATCACAACCACATGATGGGTGACAAGGCGCGTGTGAGCAATAGGAACACCCTCCCACGCGTTCCGGTAAAGAGTAGGTTTGCAGCTGCTTCGAGAGGGGTTGACGTCAGTTGAAGCCCTCGTGTGAAGCGCAAACCGCATAACGGGTGATAACGGCGCCAGCGAACAGTGCGAAGCACGTTCTTTCTCCCCGCGTGTGTTTTCGTGTCAAACATCTCACGCAAAAAAGAAAAGACTTCAGAAGATTGAAGCGAAAAGTACAAACACCACACATGCAACATACAGCACAACATTCGTTTCAATAAAATATAAGCACAAAACAAGCGTCATAGCCATATAATGAATGATAAGGAGCTTCTGAAAACAATGCGAAGCACGTAGCGCTCACCCCATACGTTCCCGGTGAAGATTACTGTTGGCCAAGCAACCGCTGTGACGGCAGCTTGCGACGTGGGGAGTGACGACGTCACTAGCCTTTCATATATAAAAGAAGAACCCGCCTATGCCCTATTTCACCTTCGTCTGGACGCAGCGGTTGCTACGAGCTATCTTAGCCAATCCCGCTCTGTGGACGTGGCCTGTGATACGCTTTCCGTGCGTCGCTGTGCCCCCTCTCTAAGGTCATGTGACGCTCACGCGGCCTCCCATTGGCTCCGATGGCTCGCAACATCCGCTGCACTTAAACTTAAGATGAAACGGAGTCTAGCAACTGATTTCATTGTTGCTGCAGCACCGCGAGGAAAAGGCCACGCATAGTTAGGACTCCCGAGGAGCAGCGTGAATACTAGGAGCGGCAAAGGGAAAATTAACAGCAATACAACCCGCGGCGGCGTGCTGCGACCGGCGGCGGCATTTTGTATAGTGCAGTAGGCACTTGTTGGAGGTGATACCACAGCTTCGCTGACCAACGACCTTCACAGCGTGGATTGGAACCCCAACTTTTTCAGTATCTTATCTTAAATAACTTTTAATTCTGCATAAGTCCATGAATAATGAAAGAAGTCCATTCAGGGGAAGTTAAAACAAGATAACTTGCAAACACTACTTCTTACAGGTGTCTTCGTAGTCCTGTTTTTTTTTTGCAACGTCGGGAGACATCACCCCCCCCCCCCCCCCGCCCAAAGAAAATAAAAAAAACTGCTCCAACATTAGGTTTATATTGATAGGCAACACCTACCGTATCATAAATTTAAGGAAGGTCAGATATTCGAAAATTCACGCACAATATTTAATTGTGACATGGATGTCGTAAACTGAGATTGGCGAGTCATAACTGAAACTGTGACCAAGTGATGACCAAGATTCTTTGCACGACACTACACCGTTAGGATATTGCTTCGATTTTGCGAGGGGTTATCTATAAATAATAAACAGGTATTTATTGTCTCTTTTTTAACACAGTACACAGACCGGCCCTTAAAAGCATGGGTATGCTTGTCTGCGGGACCTGGTGTCCAACAAGTTCCTTACGCAGTTATAACAAAGCACGCATTACTTGCATGCAAGTAAACAAAACCAAACAAAGAGAATTATACCTGACATGAGAATAAGCGAAGAACTTGGTCCTTTTTAGTCACCCATCGACTGACAGCACCATTCTCTCAGGTCTTGTTTTAGTCTTTTTAGAGAATCTAGGTTATGAAACTCTTCTGGTAACTTATTAAAATAAAAATGAACATAGCATGACCTTGCACTCTTTCCATATTTAGTATAAATCCTAGGAAGAATGAACATTTCTGTTCGCCTCAGAATTCGTTCTTTTGTTAAAGGAATTTTAATATCACTATTGAAGTAATGTTTTACCAGAATTACATAACAGTGCAACCTCTCAGTAGTTAAAGCTCTCGCGGCATCCATTTTCTCATCTTTCTCTACTTCTTCGTACATTGCCCATATGTGATATTACATGCAATTTTATTGAGCATACTATCGATTTGATTATTTTCTAGTTGGAACACATTCCGTACAACGATATTCCATAACGTAGGATAGACTCACCCAGTGCGTTATACACCCTCCTTCTCAGAGAAACGTTCGTCACACTACGCAACCTCTGGTCCTCCCCCTTCATATCTTATCTTTATTTTTTTTTAGATCAGTGACCGTTTGAGCAAAAGAATCGTTAAATAAATCACACAATGAGACAATGTCGCCGTTTCCAAAAGCCTTTGCAATTGTATCATCAATTGTTCGCTTCCTTTTTGAGCCGGTGGTTTGGTTGATCAAGTCCCACGTCTCCTTTAGGTTTCCCTGGCGCATCTGAAATCCATTTGTATAAGAAAACGTTTTTGCTAGTCTTATTTTCGCGGATACCTTATTACGTAACTTTCGAAATCCTGCTCTCATTTGAGTATTGTCGGGGTTTGCCTTGCATATATTCTATAACCTATCTTTTTCATGGCATAGCGTCATGATTTCATCATTTATCCATACATTTTCTGGTTTTCTTTGTTTCAGTTTCATTGTTTTCCAACACTGTTCAAAAATGGGCCTCATTTTGTCTCTGAACCTTTGATAAACAGTAATATGGTCGTAGTCCAATAGTAACCCCAATTATATGCTCTTATCATTTTGTCAATCCTGTTATTATGTAGAATTTACTCCCAATATGGTCAGAGCTAGAAAATAGTGGTCTGAAACGTTTTGCTTAATCACCCCTGAAATTGACTTAAGATCGCTGCAGGATCGCGCTAGGCGCGTTCCTAAACATTCTTTCTTAGTGTAATCATTAATTACATGTTCTAACCCGTAGCCTGCAAGTAGATTCAGGTACTCAGACACACCTACCTGGCTGCATTCATAATATCTATGTTCAAGTCACCAGCATAATTAAATATTTGTTGTTATGGAATTTATTGAGTAGCTCGTCAAATTTATCGATAAAAGAATGTATATTCGCACCGGATGGTCTATATATTGCACAGATAACAAAGAACACCTGATGATTCGATACACACACCACCAAACCTTCCGCGTTATATCTATATTGATTTCTGTCAAAATAAGTATATTAAGACGCGTCAATTTGTTGCTTAAGTAGACATTTAATTGGTCGCAGCGTTTACGTAGAGTTTTTACATTTATATGTAATAAGTTAAGATCCATTCTAACATTCTACATCTTCTATCACACTCTGAGCGTTGATGTCCCAGTCTTGAAATGATGGGAATGATTTAGCCATAATTAACATACTTTAGAGGAGTCTTGTTCCTTTTCCACGTTGATCGCAACCGCATTTTCTTTCCGGACCACAATTTTTCCGTTGGTAATCCACACAAATTTGTAGCCCTTCTCTTTGGCGCACGACTTCGTTTTCTATAGTAGTTGTCGAAGTAACTTTGTTAAATTTTCATTATTAAATACCCGTTTTTTTTGCCAGAGCCCTTCTCTTGGAGATCCAGATGTCTCTTACCACTCTCGTTTTGAAGCGGACAGTCATGGGCGGGATTTTTCCTTCCCTTGGACTTCATCTGTGTGCCGCTTCTATACAGTCATGTGACGGAGCAGGTGGCTGCAGTTTAGCAGAAAGTTGCGGGAAAGTTTCCATCAGGTTCTCGTTATCTTTTTTGCGGATCCCGTGAATATAAACATTTTTTTCTCCTTGAGTACTGCTCTGCCGCATCTACTGCGGCCTTCAGCTCCTGGATTTCTAAGTATTTCTTATACATCGTCCCTTTCAGCTCAGTGGTCTTATTTTTTATTTCCTTTAGCTCTGCTTCTTGGACATTCACCTTCTCCAGAAGTTTGTGGTACACTTTTCCCATCACTTCTAACCAGTGTTCTAAGCCTTCCACAGTTTTTTCTGGACTGGTAAGCTTCACAATTACCGCCTAATGTTTGTCAGATTGCTCATCGATGGAGTTTTTGATGTTATTAATACGGGTTAAGACTTCTGTTAGTTTTGTGCTCATGGCAAGGATGTGCTTCAATAAATCTGAAGCATTCGGTTCTTCCGAAGTTGCGCCCACGACGCTGAATCGACTAGCCTCCTGGGAATTCCTAGCCGCCTTTGTCGTCTGTCTAGCTTCCTGAATCTTACAGGTTGCACACTGCCAAGTACCTAAATCCTCTCTCGTCAAGGTTTTAAGCAGAGCCTTAGTCACCCCGGCACACTTCCCCACAGGATAGCTATTATTACATTCAACACACTTCAGACTTTGGCTATCTGCTGGAATTGACTTCAAACAGCTCAAACACTCAACAAGAGGCATTCAGGAAAGGGGAGCAGTCCAGTGAGGCGGCAAACGAAAGAAAGCAAGATTGACCAGAAAAGATTCTTACCTAGAAAATGCAGGTGAGAAAACTAGAAAACGGCTTGCGCCACACCCCGCTGGACTGCGCCCCGCCGTAGACTGCTGCTTGGTTTTGTTGACCGCAAGGGGGAGGTACCGTAGCCAACAACGTCACTTGAACCAATCGTGTTTCATGCGACTATCAACATCTGACAGTGCAAGTATGGTTTCACTGTGCGATAATTCCGTGACTTTTTCCTTGGGGCAGATTGATGTTCTGCGATGACTCAGGCACCCCGACATACTGCGCTCATCATCCACCGCCGCTTGCTCTCGTTGACTGTTGGCGATAGTCCCAGTTCTGTTTCCTTGGCATGAAGGTAGGTCTTTGCCGGGAGCGCGTACCAGCTACTAGAAAATGCAGACGAGAAAACAGTGTAGTGTCTTGCCACACACCCCGCTGGACTACAAGTGCAAGCACCATCTGAGGGGAAGGGCTGTCGTCTCATTTGGACGTGATCTTTCTATGCTCGAAGTACAATACTCAGTACTATTCGCCTCGAGATCGAACAGAGTAGCCACCGTGCGGCCGATGTTGGAAGCATAACGAGTCTGGCCTCCGAGATCCCGAAAAGGCGCCCGTTGAAGTATGAATCCTCGCGTCGATGAAGGCTTGTTTTTGGTTAAGCTGGGCTGTTTACGTTGTGAATGCTTGTTTCTTCGAAAAGATTGTATCGTCCCATGATCGTGGACACACGCGAAGGCAAGGGATGTGAGGCCGGAGACTTACATAATGTTGCTATTGTGGTTGGTGTAGTGATGCAGTTTTGTTTCAGTTGCAGTGCCATTGCATACTAGTACATTGCCGGCGGACAGCGGTGCCGTGTCGAAGGCGAACAACTTGCGAATGCCGGGCACATTAATCAGGGCAGCGTTGAAGCCCCGATGACCAAGTCGACGAGCGTACACGTGCGGAGTTTCGTGCTGTGGTCGTCGGCTCTCAGCAGGGATCCCCACACTGTGGATGTGAAACTCACGGACAATGACACAATTGATGAACTTTCGTGCACTTGCTCTGCCGGGTAACTACTGTTTGTAACTCCAACCGTCGGAAACGTTAGAGGTAGATATATGTGGTCAAGCGGTTTGAGGGAAGGGGAACACGAGAAAAGGAAAACCAGTCCCACTCCCTTCAAACTTCTTTTTGCAATGGTACTAGAACTGTGTAATTTCCTTCCTCGTCTCCCAAGCACCTCTGACACACTAATGTCGTCAATTACCACAGAGGCATTAACTTTACGTAACTTAACCTAACTTATCTCTAGCAACAACACATTGCATGTGAATGTAATTACTGATCATATAATGTCTTAAAGCGATGCGTTACCTTTTATGTTTCTGGCATGTGGTGCTGTGGCGCTTGATTTTTTGTTTCAACACAGGCTGGTAAACCAAAGGCAATCCATTCCTCCAAGTCAACGACCGACTGAATGTTTTAAAAGCCGAGATGTAATCATGCCGTTTTCATGTAGCACGATTTTCTGTCGAAAATTCGTTTTTACAAACCACATGGCACGAAACCTTCGTCACGCGGAGGGTAAGCAAAATTAATGGAGTGTAAACAAGTAATTTATTAGGCTCGATAGTCCCTGTTGCTCCCTCGGTAGACTGACCAGTTGCCATCAGCCTTATTACCGCGTGCTTCCGACCCAACCTCAAGGAAATTGATCTGGTGCGTACGACGCACAAGCAGGCACTGAGCGAGTCACTTTCGCTCAGTGTTGGCGGTAACGCGTTACAAGTAACGGTGCTACCATTAACGTAGTAACCTATTCGTTACTTTTTTCAAGACAGTTAACGTACTTACGTTACTCGTTGGTTCTTCTTCGCAAAACTTAAAAAAAAATACACTTAAATTTTGTTTGTGCCTTTATCCGCCAAGTCGTGTGAATTTTTGGCGTTGTCTGCATTTTATTGCGTTTTTCTTGCGATCATTCAGCTGAAATCGTAAAAAGAAGATAAAGTTATCATGTCGAGTTTCTTCATGGACATAATATTTCTTGAAATAGGGCGCTTATGTGTAGCTGTCCAGTCAAAACAGTAACACGTGTTAATTCATAATTAAAAAAAAAGGTTACGCGAAATTAACGTGTGTTACTTTTTGTCGGTAACGGTAACGCGTTACTTTTCTTTTGAGGTAACGTAGGTTGGTAACGTGTTACTTTTATGTGCAAGTAACAAGTAGCTTATTTCGTTACTTTACTTTTTTTCGGTAATGCCCACAACACCGCTTCCGCTGCAGCTGATGTCTCTTTTCTCGTATCATAGTGTAGATAGGCTCGTAGGAGTGACACCTCTACAACATTTCAAAAGTCGGATTCTCACGAAGTAATATGTTCGTGGCATTCGCATCCTCTCCAAAAACACCGCAGCGGGAGAACCCCCAGTAAGGACGATCACACTGCCCAGCAGCGAGGATCAACACGCACACTTTACCCGTACTCTACCTTGGGACACTCGTGACACCTATGCAAAACAGTTTTCTTTTTCCACTTTCCTCGGTTGTTATGCATCGTTGGTTTCAAGTCTTCGGCAATGAAATGTTTAGAGCAAACCATGGATCGCGTGAATTGACGGCTCCTTCGGTAATCTCAACTTCGAAAGCCACTCTTTCTCCAGCGCGCCGGCCGCTGGATATCGGTGAACTGACACCCACCTCGGTGCATTAGGTATCGCACTAGGGAACTAAACAGTAACGGACCTTTTTTTGTTACAATTTCTTTCACAATGATACCGTGCGAGGAAATAAACGCGATATTCTGCAGGTTCTCCGTCGGGGCCGCAGATAGCCAATGTGGTAGCCATCTTCCTATCCACACATTGCTGACGATGATAGCGCGGCAGTAGCGCCACCTTTAGTTCGATATCGAGGCGAATACTGCGTTCTACTTTGTTTTTTCTTAAACGAGCAGTTTAACTTCTGTCCCCTTCAAAGCAAGGGCGGAGATTTCTAGGAGCAGAGCTTTACGGTCATGGCGGTATTCTTCACGAGGGAGAGACGGAAAACATACATCGCTTCCATCAGTTATAAACGGGTATAAATAAGAGTCTTGCTAGTTAGTGTTACGTATTAGCGGGTGGTTATAGGTGCCATGATGGTGACCCTGACATCCCCTCGCAGGCATCTGCTCGTTGGCCAAGGTGATCCTTTCCATGGAGACCGGCATCATCCCGGGCAACCTGCACTTCAACGAGCCAAACCCGGGCATCCCGTCGCTGAACGACGGCAGCATTCGGGTGGTGGACCGCCACACGCCCTTCCCGGGGGGCCTGGTCGGGGTCAACTCCGTCGGCCTTGGAGGCGCCAACGTGCACACCATCCTGGAGGCCAACCCGGGCCCCCACGTGGACTCCCTCCCCCGGGAGAAGCCCCAGCTGCCCCGCCTGGTGCTGCTCGCAGGCAGGACCCAGGAGTCGCTCACGGTGAGGTTTGCCGGAGTTCTCTTTTCGGGGGAGAGATTTCGGGGCGTCTTGGGCTGCGACGCAAAATGTCTACCGACCTGGGAAATCTGGAAAAGTTGAAAGCAGTGGCGTTGCCAGAAAGTGTTTTCGGCGAAAGAGCTAGTGTTCCGCTTGACGGGGCCGCCTCGGCCGGGGGGCTAAAGACGAAAACAGAGTACGGCAAAACATAAATGATGATATCGGTAATCCCAAGAGAGAATAAGAAAGAGAGTGTAATAAAAACTAAGAAATAAGATTGAAAGAAAACCTGAGACCGGGACACATGAAAATATAAACGGACGTCAAGACACATTCTCAAACGCATTTGAGATTATTCACAGGAGATCGCCAATAAATATCTGCCCGGACGAAAACACGAAGAAAGAAAGGAGGAAAGAAACATTCCCCACGGAGCAAGACAGACAGACACCATCACCACACCGCCGTCCGGAAACACCACCGGTTGCCAAGGGCCTGGGCGATAAGTTTCCTCAAGGCCGCGCTAGCCAGCCAACATATGAAATAAGCCCCCCCCCCCGCCCCCCCCCCACACACACACACCCACCCACACCTCTCTCGCTTGCCGCAAACCCCCAAGGTACTGAAAAAACAACAACAACAATGCAAGACAAAACAATCAAAGGAAGAGAAAGCCTCTGGCGCGTTCCCCCAGCTCCAAAGACGGTTGAACTTTTATACGTGTCTCTTTCTTTGAACAAAATTAAGGCCTCTTTTCTCAAGTGGGAACACAAACTACATTCACCAATGTGTTTAGCCAGTTCTAAATTTGAACACTTATTTCTCACATTTCTCTTATGCTCAAGCAGGCGCTCGTTTACGCAGGCATGTCTGGCCCACATAGCATAAACCACAATCCGAGGAAATTTTGTACACAACCTCCTTTCTACAATCTATCGACGGATCTCTATGCTTCTTTGCCCACTCCTGTTCCCTGTCCTGGCTAAATAATGTGATTTTTCCAGGCCGAAAATCTGCCTTGAAAACAACCCGTACCTCGAATCATCCCGCCAAAGTATTTGAATTAGGCGAGAACCCGTGGAATTATTTTTTATTTTTTTTATTATTTATTAATACTGTTCACCCTTTTTTCAGAGCGGTTACAGGAGTGGAAGAAAATGACATACCAATACATTTCACAATGTATAAGAAAGTATACAGTACAACCACGCGGATACAAGCACACAAGTTTTGACACGCTTTCTGAAAATGTTTGAAATGTAACTAAAAGACACACTCAGAGCACCAAACAGCTTCGCTTCTCCAGCGTTTCCTCAAAATCAACAATAGTTTCTATATTTACAGTATCTTCTGGTAGATCGTTCCGTTGTTTAACAGTTCCAACAAAAAACGAATACTTAAAAATGTCATTGTTTACCCGTTGTATTTCAAAGACCTTGTAATGCACACCCCACAATGGCCGAGTCGAGCGTGGTAGCAAGTAACGGGAGGTGTCGATGTTCAGCTCGTCTCGAGAGAGCTTTAAAAGAAGTTTAAGTCTGGCAATTTCTCTGCGACTTGACAATAAAGGGAGGCTTAGTTCTTTGAGCATTGAAGTCACCGAGTCAGTTCGACCATACCTCGAACAGATAAAGCGGGCTGCCAATCTTTGTATTTTTTCTAACTTATCAATTTGGTTGTTCCTATACGGATCCTACACAGCACAGGCGTATTCCAGAGTTGGTCGTACCAGGGTTGTGTATGCGGCTAATTTTACATTAAACGGAGCATGCCTTAGATTGCGCTTCAAGAACCACAACTTTTTAATAGCCTTACGATACAAACTGTCTACGTGCAGTTTCCATCTTAAATCTGAGGCTATCGTTACCCCTAAGTACTTTAAATGATCAGCTACTGTTAAAGACACATCTCCATTTTATAATTGTAAGTAAGAATGTTTTTTTTTGCTTGTTATGCTGATAAATACAGTCTTTTCCGGGTTCAGTTTCATTCCCCATTTTTAACACAAATTATCTGCTGAGGCGAGCGACAAGTTTAAGTTTTCTTGGTCTACAGGGATGCGAACTTTAGTGTAGAGCAGGCAGTCGTCTGCGAATAACCCAAGTGTAATATTGGAGCTTACTGTTTCCGCCAAATCGTTGACGTAGCATAAAAATGACACTGGTCCCAGAACTGACCCTTGGCGCAACACCATCAGCTACAAACTGTATCCTATTTCTAAGATATGCGCTAATCCACTGAGTGACATGTTCATTAACTCTGTAACTAGTTAGTTTTATTATAAGTCCTTCATGAGATACCCGATCGAATGCTTTTGGTAAGTCTAGACAAGTCGCGTCGATTTGCCCTCTGTCATTTGACGAGCACGAAAAAACATGAAACGTTTCAAGCAACTGCGTTACTGTGGACAACCCTCGTCGAAATCCATGTTGGTTTTTATAAAAAAAACTTTTGAACTCAAGAACCAGTGTCAGACCTGTTAGATTTTCCCCCTCAGCCTGCGCACAACTGACCCAATGTTGTCATGACCATAGCCCTCTGCTCTCAACCGCTCCAGCTGTCTTCCAAGTGCGATCCCAACACAATGAGTGCACGCCTCTTTTAGTGCATTACCTATTAGAAGTGGAGAGGTTGACCGCAGCGGGCTGCGCTCATGACTTCATCGGGTCAGTATTGCGCAGGCTAATAAGGGACACATCCAGCAGGTCTGACATTGGTTCTGGGAAACAAGTAGCCAAAATTTCATATTTCTATGGGTTCTCAAAAAACGTAAATGCTTTGGCGGAATGATTCGAGGTACGGGTTGCTTTCAAGGCAGATTTTCGCCCTTGCGAACTTACACCATTTAGCCAGTACAGGAAACAGGAACGTGCAAACAAACATATAGATCCGTCGATTGGTTTTCAAAAGAAGAGAAGACTGTGTACAAGATTTGTTTTGATTGTTGTTTATGCTATGTGGGCCAGACATGCCGCTGCATAAACGACCACCTGCTTGAACATGAGAAATATGTGAGAAATAAGTGCCCAAATTCTGAACTGGCTTTACACATTGGTGATGTAGTTTGTGTTCCCATTTGTAGGAAGAGACCTCAATTTGTTTTAAAAAAGAGACACGTATAAAAATGATTATAAAAGAAACCTTGAGTGCAGGCGACCACGGTAATTGGGTGAGTCAACCGTCTTTGTTGCTGGGGGAACGCGTCAGAGGCTTTTTCTAGCTTCGATTGTTTTCTGTTTCCTCGTTTTTGTTGTTGTTTCGGTACCTTGGAGTTTGAGGCAAGCGAGGGAAGGATGATGGGGGGGGGGGGGGGGGGGAGGGTTCATTTCATGTGTGGGCTGGCTCGCACGGCCTCGAGGGAGCTTATCGTCCAGGTCTTTGGGAACCGGTAGTGTTTCTGGGTGGCGATTCTGTCTATGTGGGGATCGTGTCTGTCTGTCTTGCTCCGGTAAGCGAAAAATAGGATATGTGACCAAAAGTTTAATAAACATTCACCCGATGTTCCGAGACCAGTTCGGTCCCGTGTTCAAGGGTGAGTGCGGAAAGAACACGCGTGGCTTAAATGCACAAACGGATGTATGAGGCTCTGCTGACGTCACGCAGTCCCGACACTTAGCTGCTGGGCAGGGAGCCCGAAGAAGGATTCTCTTTCGCTTTTGTGCGTTGGATAAGCCAAAACTCAACGAAGAGTCGCTTTCGCTAATTTCTCTCCAAGGCCAGCACGGTGCTTCCCTCGAAGTCAACTGTGCAACCGGCTGCTTGTGCGAGTTGCGCTAGGACGCTTGCCCCTACATCCTTCTTCCAGACGTAATTGTTTCGCGTAAGCCTCTCTGTGAAGTTCTTACTTTCGCCAACGTATATGAGGCCGGGCAATCTTTACATGGGATACGATAGACCAAACCATAGCCTTTTCTTTTAAGAGCCGATCCTTCGGGAGGCTCTGACAATCAGGGTGTCGAACCGGAACCGAACCGAACCGAAAACCGGAACAGAACCGTTATTTTTAGCCGAACCGGAACTGAACCGAACCAAAATTTTTGCCGCCATCTTGGAACTGAACCGGAACCGAACCGAAAAAAATATAACGGTAACCGGTTCAAAACGGTTCAAGGTAATATTTTTTTTCTTTTCTGTTAGTATCACAAAATGAACATATGGGAATAAAAAATTGGCGGCTGCATTTCTATCTATCGATCAAATCGTCATATACAGTTTTGTGAGGGTAAAAGCGCTAAAAACAACGGACGAGTAAAAGAAACAAACCACACAGAGCGCTACTTGCAACTGAAGTTTATTCTCAGAAAACACACATATATATGTGTATGTGAAAACACACAAACATGGATCACCAACTAGCCCTTCTACGTCATATACAGAATTGAAAAGCATAGTAAGTTGTGGGTTTTCATGGCACTATGATTAACCATGTGTCACGTTGTCACGTGACGTCATGGTGTCAATACATGTTGTCACGTGACCTCGTGACGTCACGAGACTCACTGCGTCAACTCGATTTCGTTTGAGGAAGTCACTAGGTGTATTAACATTGTTGACAGCATGACGGGACATAACATCATGATTTCGCACCGAGAGTTAAATGACACCGTGACGTAAGCGATTTTCATAACCCCTCGTCGAGTGCTCGGGTTCGTGACAATCAGCACCGCCAAACATTCGGGTAACGGCTCATGTCAAATAATTATGATAATAGCCCTACTCTAAAAATATCTGAAGCTCAGCCCAAGCTTTTGCTTTCCAAACCCTAGCTGCCTAGAGCATGACTGTGATGAACACTGGCGGTATCAGATCACGTGGCCGCTGGTTTAAATTGCAAGTTGAGGAGATATCGACAGCTGTCTCTTTCCTTTATTTTTGGTACATCTGCTATTAGGGGAAAACTAATGGCTGTTTCCGCAAGCTATCAACGTTAGGGGTTATTTCTTAACACTATTTATTGAAAGTACAAAAAAAATGTTGCAAGACCCATTTTTTATTATTGTTTTTTGCTGAACTGCATCCGAAAGATGTCCCTGAGAATAGGAGCACTGAAATTACCTAATGCGACTTATTGATATGACGTTACATAGAACTACACGTGTGTACGGAAGGAATACAAAAAAAGGATATTTTAGTGACCTCAGAGAGGCAGCCAAACGTTGGCAGTCGCTGTAAGTCTCACGCGAGCGTCGTTCTCAAGTTATTGCTTAAGTTTCGACTCCCTTTGTGCTTTGCTTAAAGGAGCTTTAAAAATATTTCTGTACATCACTAAATACTGCTCAGGATCACTCCCTAACGTTAATAACTGCTTGAACTTGGCTTTGGTATTTTTTCTAGGCAATGGCAGTCGCCAAAAAATTCGAGAAATATGAGCATCGTTCATCCCCTCAACTCGGAGCCAGAAGCGGCCACTTGGCCTGGTGCCTATCTTATGCCGTCAACGTTAATAATACCCCCGAGCTGGAGTTTTAAAGGAAGAAAACGCGTGCTCAGCTCCAGGAATTGTTAGAGTTCGGTTACTCTCATCACCGCAGTGGTTGGACACGAGCCTCTACCCAAGTGTCTGCCGAGACATTGATTGTTACGAGCCGATGTACGGTGCTCACGCAGTCCTCCTGTCCAATCCATGAGCCGCGCTCGACTGTCGTCAGGCGAGTGGTTTTGATCCTACAATTGCGACATCAATCTTTGGGAAGGCAAGACTAAAAGAAATAGTCTCATTTAAACCTCGCAATTTCACCGCGACAAAAAAGCTTCTCAGTTAGATGCGGCCTGTGCACGTATACTTGGGCCAGAGGACCAGTACGCCTCGGTAAAGTCATGAACATTCCAACCCGAAGTCGTTTTATGACCCATCTAAACTTCACGGGGTGCAAAATAAAAGGAATGAAGGGTTGCGGTTAACAAGTGTCAAATAAAATTGTCGAATGAACACACACCAAAGAAGGAGGCAATTCCTCAGGAATGCTTTCAGCCTTTCCACTCTGGTGAAGAAGGAAGACCAGCGATGCTGTACTATGGTGGGAATGAAGTAATGGCCGGCCGCAAGTCGGCAAGCCAGAGTGGAAAGGCTGGAGAGGTTGCCGCCATCTATACGCGACAGCGGCAACCAGACAACCGGCAAGCCGGTTCTCTGGTTGCCGTCGTCATTTGAAGATGGCGGTAGCTGTCCAGAGTTTTGTGTCATCATTTGTTTGCTGACGGACACGACACTAGTGAAACTAACCCTTAACAGCTCCGCTGTATAAAGAAGTGCGCGTGTGTGTGTGGGGGGGGGGGGAGGGGGGAGTTTTAAAAACATACTGTGTTGTAAAGGTTCCTCTTCCCAACATCTTTGGTGCAGACCAAAAAGCGTGACTCCGGAAACTACTTTGCTTGCAAAAACGCTCTTACCAAAAAGCACGTTTTCGTCGTGCCAGACGCTCGCGCCGTTCCTAGTGAAAAGCGTCTGACTCGCAACTAAAGGGTCGTGGGTACGAGACATACGGCGACCTTTGATTCGCATTACATGTCCTGTTTTAATCACTCTCATTCCACGCGTGATGTCACGTTTCGCGTGAGCATTGTGGGTTGCTTGAAATTCTTGCGCGAGGGTATGTAGCTCTGACGTCATGAACCTATCGACCAATCAGGATTTTCCAGTGACGCCACCGACATCGGCTTTTCTGCGACATGAGCTCCTTAACGCTATCGAGTTAAAATCATCAGTTAGCAGAGGTGATGCTCATTTGCAAATTAAATTGACCGGCATCTTGTCAAGAACAAACCTCAACAACCGGGCTATGCCAGCTTATTCTGCATAAGAAAATGTTCACTTGGGCAAGCGCTATTTTGGGCCAGATTCGATCTGAGTGCTAAGGTGCGTATAGATTAGAGTGAACAATTGCGATTACTTCTTGCTGCATGATTAGTGGCATGCATGCGGTGCTGAGTGTAAACAATGTTTGGTTAGAACAACAGGCATTTGGATTGCCGCTCTGTGTTTCTATAAAAATATAGACTGAAAGCATTGTTACATTCTGAAAATTTTATTGCTTTTAGCTCTGTTGTGTCGTCATCATATGCATATATATTGGGAAGTGTATTTCGTGAACCTTATTTCATATTTAGCATGAGCACGAAGTGCTTATTTCATAATTTTGTGTGATGCAAATCCTTAGTTCAAGGACACAATCACGATATCATTTTTAACACTGCGACACAAAGTTCGACACAAAGTTGTACCAATCACGGGTATCTAGGCGACCTACCACACTTTGCGACAACATTTTATACCGTGTAAATAGATCAGCTTGAGCTTTAGAAGTTTACTTAAACACAAAAAAATAATAATAAAGTACAGTACGGTTTTAAAATTGTAGCTGATCTATTTACACCAGCTCAACTCTTTGCTCTTGTACTTAAACATTTTGATTCAGGTAAAATATATGTTACTGGTAAACAAAGGGATGTGGAGTCGTATGAACACGTTGTGTATGTTAATGCAGATTTTTTTCTACTCTTGCGTCGAAATTAAATAATGTTAATATTTTGGTACCTAGAAACAAAAGTAAATTGCACGGACGATCGAAGAAACTATATAGTTAATCGTTTCACGGCGTAAATAATGTATATTGCCAGTACAACGCGAAAAATATATTCCCAATTTTGCGGTTCAAACCGGTTCGAACTGGTTCAAACCGGTTCGAACCGTTATTTTTTGCTCCCCGGAACTGAACCGGAACCGAACCGAAAGCCGTGAACCCAAACCGGAACCGAACCAATAAAAATTTCGGTTCGACACTCTGGTGACAATGACCGAGTGTTGACACGGGCGTTTGAGGCACCGCCATCCTGTAGCGACCGAGGAAGCGGGAAAGGGCCTCGCTGGTGCGGCTAATGTAGGGAACACAGATACGATCGGAGTGGGGAATGCTGCGCCCTACGTTGGGATGCTTTGAGTACTCGAGTATTCGAAGAATAAGCCGTCGAGGGTAGCCATTCTTGCGTAAATTCGATGTTTCGACCTTGATTTTCTCCTGGAGGCTCTTCTTTGCGAAACTGGTGGCGAAGGCGCGCCTGAAAAGCGCAGAAGCCACCGACGCTTTATGACACAGGGCATGGCGGGAATCAAAACCCAAGTATCTGCCAGTGTGGGTTGGCTTCATGCAAACAGAGAGGCTTAGATGACTGCCACTTCTGGTTACCAGTACATCCAGAGAGGGAAGGGAACCTTTCTCATTACGTGGGAAATGTTTGTTTCTTCTTCCTTTCTTTCTGTTTTCGAGTGAACGGCTATTTATTGACGTCCTTATATGAATAAACGGAGCTGCGTTTCAGATTTTGTGTCGTGCTGTCAGTGTTTTTTTATTTGTCTCAGTCTCACGTTTTTTTTAATGATGTTTCCTAACCGCTCGCCTGCGTATTTTCCCTCCTTCCGAAGAAAGCGTACTATAGGTTGGTTTATTCGTTTTGCCACGATGGATTGAAGTTATTCGAGCGCTCGTCAGCTTCATTTATTTTTATAAATCGCAGAATGTTTTTACGTAAAATAAATCTAGGAAAGAGCTAGGAGCAGACCTTGGGAGCATCGTTGTGCTGCTTCCTTGTGTATATAAAGGTGTTGCCAGTGATATGGCCCGATAGAGACCGCGGAAGTCCACGTCTGTCATTCCGATGGCCGTAATGTCCGAAACCTTTCATATTTTTGTGAACTATGGTGCCTGGGAATCTTGAATGGATGAGAATGCTCACGGCAGACCCCTGTGATCTCGCAGGCCACCCTGGACCGGCTGGAGGGGGACGGACCCCTGCCAGACCCAGCCTACGCTTTGCTCAACCGGGTGGGGCAGCCCAGCGTCAACCAGTTCCCGTTCCGCGGCTACACGGTGGTGGCCGTGAACGGCTCTCGCGAGCCCATCAAGGCGGTCGAGGTGGGTACCAGCCTTCCTCCAGTCTCGGTGGCCCAGGCGCCACAGCCCCAGTGCTATTGCATCGAGGGCGGCGTTCTTCAACGTACGTTTATATTACATTTTCCTCGAGATTGGGGCTAGCACCGAATGTGTGTTCCAGTACCAGTCGAGTGTCTGCGAATAGAGCCCAATCTCGAGCTGCAATTATTTTTCCTTGGAATTGGGTCGTCGTACGTGGCGTCTTTGTAAAAATAGAGGCACGCATGAAACCTCTGCAGAAGGCCTGTGCACAAGGCGTGTTCTGCGGAGCATGTGCAAGCGACGTGAAAGATCTGTATAAGACTTGTGCAAGGGCATGTGCGTGGCATGTACTAGGCATGTGGCCGGAATGCCACGGGGCATTTGAAACGCATCTGCAAGAGCCTCGTCAGAGGCTTTTATTTTACAGTGGTAGCTGTTAGTGCTCCTTCCTGGCAAAACGTGCTCATATATGAACGCAAAAGCCCACTCTATAGCAGAGGCACTGCTCTCCCTCTCCTCATCGTTCCTCACAAAAGGCAATGCTCTCTCTAGCCTCCTTGCACCCTCCCACCTTCTTTCCCTCCGGTAGGCCTCCGCTGTTTCGGAAAATTCACGCGATCATGGGAAGAGAGCTGTTCACCTCCCCATCGTTCTGCTACATCCAGATACCCTCCCGCAGCGCCCTCTCTTCCTCCCCCACCCCTCCGGCAGCTAATGTAGCGAAATGCCCACCAGGTCGCTCTGTCCGGACACGCTCCCTCGCGTCCCCACTGCCGCCGCCCAGGTTCTGTTCTCGCGTCTCTCCGCGGCTCTAGGGTATAGTTTGCATGCATACTGCCGCTTCTTCCACCGTATGTGCAGTCATGCGAGCCGCCGTTCTTATAGAGCGTTTCAGCCCCCGAAAAAGCACGTTTTCGTTTCTTCCAACAGATGCGACATCTCGCACAATCTTTCCATTAAAGTATACATCTCCTCACACACGTCTCCTACATCACTTCCACTGAAAGCAAAGAACCTATGGCAACCATATGGTACAGCGCACTGGCTGAAAGCCAATCTTCTTCAACGTGCTTTTCCTCAACGCGGCAGCTACCGCTGCCAATCGCATGTAGCACACTTTGTGTTGTCGTTTGCCATTTATTTTCTGTCCACTACCGCACCCGAGTTACGTGTGCGTCCTGACCTTTGCTCCTTTCTCCCACGCTACAGCGCGCCCCGTCTGAGAAGCGGCCCCTGTGGTTTGTCTTTACGGGGATCGGCTGCCAGTGGAATGGCATGGCCCGCCAGATGATGCAGTTCGACGTGTTTGCCGACTCCATCCGGCGCTCCCACGAGCTCCTAGCACCCTTTGGCATTGACCTCGTAGACCTGATCACCAGGGACGATGCCAACAACCAGACGACAGTGTCGCCCTTTGTCTCCATTGCCGCCGTGCAGGTGAGTCACGTTGAGAGCCTAAGTTTAGAAAGGGAGCTCGGGCGGGTTTTTTATAGCGACAAAAATAAAACACATTTTCGGATAGCCCAGGTTGTACTCTTTCTGGTGTGCTATTTAATCCCTATCGAAAAATCCGGTATAACTTTCCCTATCCGGAATATGGAACCGGAAATTTGTTACTGGAAACCCGAAATCCAGATTGAGAAGAAAGGAAAAATTTCTGAAAACCTAAATTCCAGATAGAATCCAGATAGAATCCAGATAGATTTCCGGTTCCATAATCCGGATAGCGAAGAGTTATACCGGATTTCTCGGTAGGGATACCTCTAAATTCGGAATGGCTATTGAGAAAATGGGAAAGAAAGGTGATGTTAAATTTATAATTCACAATTTGCCCCACTCTCCAGTAGGGCGACGTCGGTTTCGTTTGATTTTCAATTTACAATTTCCTGGACCGGCGCAGGCTGGTGCAGGTGAATTGAAGGAGCCCATCACATGTTCCAGTGTTTTACGCATGCTTTTTTGTCTTGCTGGCATGAGCTGATAAGCAGCACTCGTTTCACATCACCAAACGTCTTGTAACATGTTACGAAGAACAGCTCTACAGCACTCATATTGTCCCGTTTTACAACATCTAACATAAGTTTTTGTCATGCTTCCGGATTTAATTTGAAACTTCAACATCTACGAAAAAAAACGCACACAAAAGTGTCTCCAGGGCAACTTTTTTTTTTTTTATTGAAAAACAAACACTCCAACTTTCTAGGGAAGAGGTGTTTTCTTTTTCTTAAAATGGCGAATTCGAGGTGAACCAGATAGACATGGGAAACGCCTTGCCCGTAACGTCACATCCGTCTGCGACGTCAAAATGCCCCCCGAGCCCGACCCATAAATTCACCCCTGGCCGGAGTGCAGCATCACCAGGGGGGCAAAGACGGGAGCAGAACATGACTAAGCGCCGACATCTGTGGCCCCGAAAGAAATAGAAAGAGAGTGACGGAAATGTGAAGACAGGAAGGAGACGGTAGGTTAAGTGTGGTCGCTTCACCCCGACGACTTGTTAGAGTGCCTGTCATATCTATTTATTCTTACACAATACCCGATGCCAGTGTTTTCGTGCAAAATAAAGCTAGAACGCTAAGTACAGAGCTTGCAAGTTACGTTTTGTAGCCACTTTGTGTACACTAAAGCATCGCCACCAATATGGGCCCTCAGCAACCACCGATGTCGGTACATGTCAGACATGTACAAATTACTCAAAAAAGGTAGTTAAGTTACTGAGTATTGACGCCAAAAGTAATTAGAGTAGAGTAGAAATTACACATTTGTTATAGTAATTGAGTAAACTACTAACTACTGTAAAAAGTAGCGAGTTACTTTGAAGTTACTTTCGAAGTTACTTTTTTATATTTTTGTGGTAGCGAAATGAAGAACAGTTTTAATCAATGAAAAACCCTGCGAGCCTAAAATTAATGCAGTCTATTTATGGCTTGCGTTTGCGCCAAAATAGTTTATTCGCTCGCAGAAGCAATTGACTTTCAAAGTTCTTGATAGGAGAGTTTTCCCTTTTTCCTTCTAAAGACGTCCCCAGCCAAGCTAAAAAAATGTTCCACCGACGTGCTGGATGGAACGGCAGCATTGAAGTTGAGAAACAGGCTGTGCAGGGTCGGGTAAGCGAGTGTCGGCATCTTAGGTATCCATGACGAAACATGTAAGGTTTGCCTCGGGTAGAGGGTCTTTTATAACAAACTTTCCTCCTTTTTTCTTTTTTCTTCATCAGGTTGAGATTGTTATGACAGGCTCATCTATATTCCGACGTCGTTCTGAGAGTACGCTGAGCGAGTGCACCAGACCGTCAAGGGTTCAAGTCTCGCGCCACGACGATGGGATCATCCGGACGACTGCGCGTCCCGTTATAGTGCTAGTGCTACGCTCCTGAAAAAAAAAAAAATTGTTTTTGTTTAACAGAAGATGAACCGAAGTATACTTCGCCGCTGACGCCGGGTCCAACAAAAATATCTCCCAAGGGTAACTGCCAATCCTCGCCGGCGACTACAACATTCTGACGCGCCTGACACGCCTGACAAGTAAATAGTTTTTAACAAAGAGGAGGTCTCCCAGGCATGGACGGTCGGAAGGACGCGAAGGATTACGTGAACAAGCATTGGCGCTCGTATACAGTTGCAGCTGGAAGCGGGAAAGTGCTCCCATGAGCGGATTATCCGTGCCAGGGTTTGTGCGCGGGGGAGTCCGGCTTTGCAAAGGCGTATGCGCTGACGACAAGGCGACCATGGGAACAGGCGCCCAGCTGCGAGGTCATTCCAGTGGCGCCTCCCAAGGAACCTACCGCTTGAGTCAGTACTCACTAAGGACAGACAACACGAAAACAACAACAACTCTCGGAGTGTCCCCGTCTTTCACGGTTGCAGCTGGAAACGCGGCACCTGCCAACAGGATTAGGTCAATACCCGACCAAGGCTTGTTAAGCATCTCTTCCTGCGTTCGTGCGTGCCGGTGTTATGTTTTGGCTGCTCGTCGCCACCTTGGCCCAAGGACGCCTTCCCGAACAAGGGGGCCCCTTGTTCGGGAATGCCACTTTATCTGCCGGCGTCTTATTCATTTCTGCGCTCAAACTTTCGTGATGGGCAAAATGAGCACTATATAATTTGGAAAGCAGTTAGTAATTTGAGTAGAAGTTACCTGAAAAAAGTAGTTAAATTAAACTACTAATTACCCAAATAAAGTTGTAATTGAAAGTTACCAAAATACTCGAAAAAGTAGTTAAACTACAGTAGTTTGAGTAGAGTAGTTGAACTACGTCCAAGTCTGGTACATGTGTCCCTCAGTTCCGAAGCGACCGAAATACGTGGGACCTTTCCCTCTCGATAATTATAGATTACCTCTTTGAGCTGCACACGTCTGTTTTCCATCTTCTCGGGCGTGGTTGGCAGGACGAGTGACGTTGCGCTTCCCCGCAGGTGGCGCTGGTGTCCATGCTGAAGATGGTGGGGGTGAAACCGGACGGCATGGTGGGTCACTCGTTGGGCGAGATCGGCTGCGGCTTTGCCGACGGGGGCTTCACGGCCGAGCAGACGGTGCTGTGCGCCTACTGGAGCGGGCGCTGCATCGAGCTGGGCAACATGCCCAAGGGGGCCATGGCTGCCGTCGGTCAGTCTTCTCTGCGCGGGTCGTTGTCTCCAGGTTGTCCAGTCTGGACATGGGCTCTCTATGTGTCGTCGAGGCTGCTGGAAACTCCCTTAAGTCTAATTACACTGATATCTCGTTAGTAATGTGCAAATAGTGGATTTTGAGTTCGAAGCCAATTTGAAGCAAAAAGTGGTTTTGGCCGATTATTTTCTAGTAGAATGTCGAATAGTTTCTCCGAGCCTTTCACTACCGTGCACCATGCCTAAACGAAAAATCAGGGGAACCCTTGAGGGTTGTTTTCATCCTTCCACTTGTCCACTACTAAGCTTAGTTAATATTAGTATAGCTATATTTATGTATAGTGACATATGTAAAAAAAAACACAATTGTTGCAGCTATCCTAATCGAGGAGGTTTGTAAGTCTGCCTTCTACTTGCCAAATAGTGTTTCTTCAATAAAAAATTTAACAAAAAATATCAAAGACGTTTGGGGCTCAAACCCACGCTTTGAAGGTGGTTGAACAGCGAGGCTATGATATTAAACGATTGGCCACTGCACTATAGACCCTTTTTATGGCAAACGCCACCAGCTGGTGCTTCAGTCTTTGATGTCCCAGAAAACTCTCCGTTTATAAAAAAGAATAAACACAGCCCACTTTAATACTGCTGCTTGAAATGTAGATGAAACGTCTAACCACCAATTCACCAGGTGAACGCCAAACGAAGGACGGAGTGCGAGATTTATTAAATTGTTTCGAGTATAGTACTTGTAAACCAACTTGCCTCCTTCAACATGTAATATTATACAGCCGAAGGCACTCTTTAAATCTCTAACTTTGTTTTCCGTATAGCATTTATGCTTTCTAGCACTGGTGACATGCGCAAGCTCGACAGGCTTGCAAAGGCGGTTCGATCGGACGTCGCTTGCGACGCAAGCGGCAGTTCACGTTCGTAAACAGCAAAAGGGCTATACTAAATGATTCACGAAAGAAAAAAAAATTTCGGCAACGACACTTAACACTACTTACGTGCGGAAATTCGAAAGCATTACAGTCGCTTTGGTGAAATGTTTTTGATTAATGTTTTCGACATGCATTAAAGGTTTTTGTGCTGATTCGGTGTGTGTCGCGCGGGAGGCAGCGCGCTCATTGTATACACTAATAAAGAGGCGCCACCCCCTCCCCATTGTCTGCGCCGTCACGTGCCCGATGACACACAGACGAGGCACACCTTTAATCATCCAAAATCCTGGAGCCGTCATGGCGTTGGGGAAGCGAGCTGGCCTCGCACCCCGGAGGCCCGGGTTCGATTCCCAGCCAGACCAAAATGTAAATAATTTTCTTTTCAAACCTTTTAATTTACTTTGTTTACGCGAACCTGCATGAGAAATTCGACGTTAATCTGAGCATTTATTTACCTGTTTTCACTCTTTTCGGCGGGGGCCATTTTCGGAAACAATCGCTGGGTCACGCCGCCAACGATGCCGGGTTTTCGCGTATTGGTGCATATAATCCTTTCGCAATAAAAGTAAATGCACTCACCAAAACTTTTTATATGTGAACGGCTAGTGACGTCACTCCCCACTCGCAAGCTGCCGTTGCCACGGCAGCTTAAGCAACATCAATGTTTACCGCGAAACGTATGCGGTGAGCGCTACGTGTTTCGCACTGTTGTCAGGGGCGCCTTATCATCAATTATCTGGTTCTGATGCTTGTTTCGTGCTTCTGCTCTATTGAAACGAATGATGTGGTCTATGTTGTATGCGTGATCTGCACTTTTCGCTTCAATCACTGAAATTTTTTTGTTCTCGTTAGGACGGTGAAACGATAACATACCATAAATGCGACGTGTGAGTAATATAAGCTTGGCTGTAACAAGCACGAATGAGGAGCTTCGGTTATCAAGACATAGCTGCCTATATTTTTCTCTCTCATAATCGTGGCGAAATAGCCCCGTGGAGTGCGCTTATCACCGAGCACCTGTGCACTGCGGAGATGCAATGGGTATTGCTTCCCTGCAGTGCACTCTTGCTCGGTGTGAAGCGCACTCAACGGAGGTTAAGTCGCCGCGATCAACACTTCGAAAAATATTAATATCACAGCTCATATCGAATCGAATGTCGAATAGTGTATTATTTGAAACTACTATTAGAAATTTCAAATATTTGCGCAGCACTGCTCGTTAGTAGTTACTATGGACGCCTCCGTTCCCTCAAAAAGCGTTCATAATCTGAGTGGTTCATAATAACGAGACAAAAATGCATATATTTATCCAGTTCTTCCCCGAGAATGTTGTCTATGTTTAGGAACCTTAGTTTTCAGATAAAACCCAATAATTCCCAATACTTGCACCCCAAACACGCTGCATAAAAAGCACGTTGCATCTAATTTGTTTTTCCGAATTCGAAAAATGAATTTTAATATTTTTACATTTGTTGACCTAGGATTGTGAAGCTCCAAATTGAACAGTGCTTAAGCGTGGCTAGTTGATCGCATTTATTTTTGTATTTCGCGTCATCTTTCTCGTGTCGGTTCATTTAATTCTAATCCTTCGCAAAATAGTTTAATCAAGTCATTAACTGAACTTGCTGGAAACGTGCACGACAGCAGCAAAACAGAAGCTTCAAGTTATATTTAAAAAAAAAAAGTTATTATGTCAAGGCAATTCCAGTGAGAGATTCACTCGAGCCACGTTTAAGAACCCAAGAAATCACACGAAAGCGGAGCCCTTCTGATGCCATCAATTCCTTAACGTTGAGCTACAGCAGACTGGCGGCGATGTTCGGTGAAGGCGATAGGAAAGTACTCGGGAGCTGTTTTGTCAATGTTAACCGAGAGCACCGCCATGTCAGTGAAAACGGGCTTGCAGTAAAATGGATTGCACAAAAATGACTAAAAGATGGTACTGCTCTATTGCAATGCAACGTCTCTGAAAAAGACGCATTTTGGCAATTGGAAGAAATTCAAACGGTAGTAGCCGCTAGAAGTGAGCTGCCCTAACACTAGTATTGACTTCGTGGTCCATAGGCGGTAGGCTATTGCGGGCTACCCCCGACTACCGAATGCCGCGCTGACGTTGTTGTGCCTTGCAAACGGAAGTTGTGATGTTCAGGCAACGTTGTCAATAAACATTGTGTATCCTCAACCAACCAATGATCGTAATCTCTGCGAAGCCGTACTGGGCATGGCCAGCGATCTCTTGCCCTAACCGGAGGGACCTTTATCCGGCATCCCCTAGGCCTGACCTGGGACCAGGCGAAGCAACGTTGCCCTAACGGAGTGATCCCGGCCTGCCACAACGCGGAGGACTCCGTGACGGTGTCAGGCCCAGCCGAGGCGGTGGCGGAGCTGGTGGCACAGCTCAAGGCGGAGAATGTGTTTGCCCGAGAGGTGAACAGCCTGAACATGGCCTTCCACAGCCGCTGCATGCTGCCCATTGGGCCGGCCCTGCAGGAGGTCCTCGAGAAGGTGGGGCCCGCTCTCCTGTGCTCACTCCAACGCACACCCACCGCCGTACCCGTGTCATCCGGTTGCCTGGTTTCATTCGTTTGTCTCGCGGTATCCCCACTTTTTGGAAAGTGGAAATCTAGGCAACTTCCGTTTCAGTTTTTTCCTTCGCTATCCCAGAACGGCGAATCTCTTCCGTTCGACTCCGCGCTCCATAGAAACACACAGAGATCTATAAATTAGGAATCAATTCTGAATCCGAAGATTGGGAAAATGAGGAAGTTGTGGTTCGCGGTTCTGAATGATCTAAAACTTCCTCCTTAAAAGGTAACTGCAAATCAGAAAAAAAGATTTTTTAAACAGTTTAAGTGGGACAAGCATGTCACAAAAAAAGGTTTCCGCGAAAAAAAAATATTTTACAGCAATATTTATTGCGCGAGATTGATTTTAGTTTGCGGCAATTTCGTCCGTTTTACATCGCGTGCCACAAAGTTGGTATTATACGTCATGGAGTGACGTGCGATAGCAACTCTTCTCATTGGCTAAGAGATTGTTTTACAGCTTAGATCTTGGTTGTTAAACCTTTGTGATATGTTGTAATTTCCTTTTGAGTAGCATATTTTTACGTTTAAAGAGTAACTCATGTAATGAGTTATTATTATCGTTTACAAAGGGTTTACAAGACGGTCACTTTTGTTTGGATTCATACCAGAACAAACAAAAATTTCGCCATTCTTTCAATGGCCGCTGCTATCTGTGCTTCCGCCTGTCTCTCCTACCTCGACTAGTCGTTTCGCCGAAGAGATCAGTGTTTCCTGTTGACCCAGGAGCTTGAGTGAGATTTCCTGAAGTGAAGTAGTGTGTGTTTAGCAGCTGCCGCAGATGTTAGTGATAGGAAGCGACGCGGGGTTTTGGCTTTCATAGCGCGATTAGTTACTTTAGTTTTCTTCAGGTGTTCCCTCTGCTTTCGTTGCGAGTTCTCTTTGCTTTGTGAGCGTGCTTTCTTTTTACTTGCGAATACAAATGCTTACTTTTTGGAGATGTTAGCTTCTGTAAAGTGGCGCCGTTGCTCTGTAAAGTGCTGGTAGATTAGTGATCGTGAGAGCGAGTCTTCCGGTAGCCATGCCGCCCCAAAAGATGACGAGCTGAATGCTATTTGCTTTGAGGCGATTGGGCGTTCGCGTAGTGACAAATGTGTCCAGGCATGTTCTCACCATTTCGTTCCGGAGGTCTTCGAGATTCGCACCGGGTGCACCGAACGTCCACGACTGAGACAGGGGCGGTCCTGTCGCTTTTCCTATCGAGCGCGCCGAAGGCTCGGGAGGCTCAGGCGGTGCGCCGTCTTCGTTGCTGGCAGTCGTCCTCCGCGGCGTATCTTCGTATGGCCGAAGACCCAGTTCGTCGCAGTGGCCAAGAAGCTGACGCTTCAATTCAGGGTTCATTTTGCGCGTAGTTCCCACAGAACACAGAAGCTGCAAAAGGCTGTGGTGGCTGTGATAGTACACAAGACTCACCAAAAGTAGAGACGCTGCGTACGTCGTTCAACACCTCAGCCAAGTCAATCCAAGAGCAAATCCAAGAGTGAGGGGCGGGGCGTATTTCTCCTCCGCGCGGGGTGAAAGTGCGGGAGTTTCAAATAGGAAAAGGTTGTGACTCCTCCTAAATTAATCCTGTGGCGTAAATGTTGCCCATTTCTTTTTCACGGAAACATTTTGTGACATGCTTGTCCCAATTGGGTTGTTTAAAAAACCTTTTTTTTTTTGCAGTTACCCTTTAACGCCGAGTGGCCGATTAAAAGTGTGCCCTCAAGTTGCGAGGTCGAGGTAACATTTTGCATCATAAAGTGTCTCGAAACAAACAGCGCCAGAAAATATTCCTCGGTTAGAGACGCAAGGTCATCAATTAACGCCGTTCCACTAAATAAGTGTGTAATTGACAAGCGAGTATATTTTATGAAACGCTGCGCTGAATTAACCTGAGAGTGGGGTAGAAGAGAAACATCAAAACCTAGAGGGAACAGAAAAAAAAAACAGGATGATCGTGTCCACATTTTCTACATATATATTTTCGTTCTACCACGTTACTTGCACTGAAATTTGCATCCAGCGTGCAGAAAGAACCCTGGCATAAGATGCGCACCGGTGAAAAAGTTCGGCTGTCAAGGGGTTAACCTGCAACAGGCTATTCATTATTTCTCACGTGAGTTGAAACGTGGTGGCACCGGTGTGCAAATGACCCTCTAACACTTCCGCAGTATTCAACTAAATTAACAATTTGCAGTGTTTACGAAAGAAATTTATGCCTTGTCTCGACAAACTGGTCACTTAGAGCACTTGCAGATGGAATTCACCCTGACGGCGAAAGAATTTCGCTTAAGACTAAGGAAATATGCCCGAATCGGCGGTGTGCCGGGGCTATCGAATAGACGGTGCCACCGAGTTTGTTGCCACAAAAAAGGAGCGAATTGACTTGCCCGCTTTTCGACCCTGCGACGTTCCGCCCCCCGGAGCGCCCGCTTGAACCGCCGCAAGCGGGCGGTCGTCGCCTCGAAGTTGACGGTGTCCGCCCCCTCTTAGGTGGTCCCCGAGGCCCGCCCTCGTACGGAACGCTGGATCAGTTCGTCAATGCCACAGAGCCGCTGGGGGGAGCCGCTGGCCCGGAAGTGCTCGGCGGCCTACCACGTGAACAACCTGATCTCGCCCGTCCTCTTTCGGGAGGCCCTGGAGCACGTGCCGAAAAATGCCATCATGGTCGAGATTGCGCCACACTGCCTGCTCCAGGCCATCCTGCGACGGGCCCTGGGACCGGAGGTGGGTTTCTTTTTTTAATCTGCTAGACGTCTGCCTGACTTTCTTTGTACCCAAGTATTGTGTTCGCTAGGTATTGAACACCCGAAACATTGAAAGAGAATATTTAACAACAAACCTGTGTGTGTGGTGTCCACTTTCATTCCCTAAGATGTCTCGGTTGCTTGAGATGTCGAAAGTTCACCGGTTCACCTGCACATTCTTTGTTATTTCTATAAATGTATTCCTATCAATAGAAACATTAATACATTAACATAGATAGAGATGTGAATCTGTGAATTCACAATGATAGAAACGTTTTTGCACAGGAGCACACAGAAAAGAAATAACATTTAAGGCTAGCTCACTCACCTTCGACTGGTTGCGACCGAGTGCATGGAGACCTCTTGCGACAAGAGAACACGCTGGCACTCTGGCAGCATCTACTGCGTGACTCTGGAGCTGCATTTTACTAGAGCCAAAGTATTGCAGTATTTTCGTGATGAAATGTACATACTGCCGTGTATTGTGTGCGTGTTCGCCACGGATAGCGAACACAACCTTTGGCTCAGGCAACGGTGGGCTGATGATAACCGGAGACGCCGGAGGGGGAGAGCGGTACATCACAATAGCGGCGAGGATGGGATCCATGCAATAAAGACGGATATAAACAAATGAGCGGCATCGAAACAAAGGAGACAGCGGTTACGTGAGTGACGCCCATTCTTAAACCTGGAGAATGCCTCGCATCGGGAAAATTGAAGAGTTCGGTCAGAAATCGGAATCATAGTCTTCGTACGTCAAAAGGATCTAAGTGCTCTTCTCTGCAATCGACATTCCGGAATCATAGTGAGCCGATGTTCTTCTCTCTGTCGTCGGACGAGAAATGTACGGACTAATACGGAACTTGGTGGCACCTGCTATACCAAGCACCAAGACGTACGTACAGATCGTTCAACTAGTGCAGAGCCACATCGACCCGACGCCAAATAAAACGGTTGAACGCTACAAATTCCATCACCGGAAGCAGCTGGAATCCGAAACTATTGCAGAATACGTAGCTGCGCTCAAACAGCTTTCACTGCAATGCAACTTTGATGTTTCCCTTAACGACCGACTTCGACACAAGCTCATTAACGGCATTAAGGGCGGAAACTTTCTCGAAAAGCTGCTGGCTCAACAGACGCTGACATTCGAGGCACCGGTGGATCTTGCTACTTCGATGGAGGTAGCCATGAATGATGCGAAGGAAATAAGGAGCGAGACCGAGACCCAACACGATAGCAATCGTTTGGCGCAGGGGCGGAAATACAAGACGTCGCTTTCGAAAAAGGGAAACGAGAGAAGAGGGAAATCTCGCACAAGCGAGATTTCCCACAAGCGAGATTTCCCATGTCACAGTTGCGGCAAAGCCGATCACGACCCTGAAAACTGCTTTGCAAGGAACACGACTTGTAAAATATGCGAAAGAACAGGATAGGTCTAAATGGTCTGCCGTGACAAAAAACGAAGTCTACAAGACAAAAGAAGAAAGGACAAGCCAAGCTCCACCAACCATGTCACTACACAGAACTCGGGAGACGAAACTCTCTTTCATTTCATCGGCTCAAGCTATCCAAAACCCATCAGAGTAACTGTGGACATTTGCAACAAATCTCTTCAGACAGAGATTGACACAGGCTCACTCGTGGTTGGGATCAATCTGGGGACGTTTCAAGAAATTCTTCAAGACCTCCAGTTGAAACCTTCGGGAATAACGCTGAAGCCGTACACTGGCAAGCCCATCGTTCCAGAGGCAATGGTTCAAATCGAGTTACGGTACAACGGGCTAGTCAAGCGTCATGAAATCTAAGTGGTGAAGAATGGGGAACCTCCGATACTGGGACGGGCATAGCTTCAGGATTTTGAAGTGAACTCAAAGGAAGTGCACAACATGCGTGCAGAAACCTTAACTCTCGCAAGTGTGAGACAGAAACAGAGTTCCATCTTTGAAGGTCAGGGAGAACTGAAGGACTACGCCGTGAAACTCTGCGTGAATGATGATGTTCAACCAAAGTTTCTCAGACCAAGGTCAGTTTCATGCGCTCTCCGACATAAGATCGAGGAGGAGTTGGATCGTCTTGAGAAAGAGCCCATAATCACTCCTGGGATGAAGAGTGAGCTGGAAACTCCAATCGTTCCAGTGACGAAGGCAAAGGGACAAATGCGCATATGCCGGGATTGCAAGGTCGCACTCAACCCAGCCTTCAAGCGAGATAGGTACCCACTACCAAAGACTGAAGATATCTTTCTGAAGATTTCCAATGGGGGGAGAAGTTCACCAAGCTGAATTGCAAACAAGCTTACTTCCAGATCCCCTTAGCGGAATAATCAAGGGATCGCACTGTGATCAATACACACAAAGGGCTCTATCAGGTGATCAGAGTGCCATTTGGAATAACCCCAGCATCAGCTATCTTCCAACGCGTCATCGAAGAACTCGTTGGGAACTTGCAGTGCACAGGTGCATTTCAGGATGACATTGTGGTAACTGGCAAAAACGATCAACATCACCTGCGGAACCTGGACATCGTACCGCAAAAACTCAAAGAAAGTGGTGTTCGCTTCGGAAAGAAAAACTGCTGCTTCATGCAGGACTCCATCGAGTACCTAGGACATGTCGTAGACAAACAAGGGATCCACCCAAATTTTAAGAAGGTGGAAGCGATCCTACAAGCGAAGACGCCAAAAGATAAAAAATAACTCAGAGTATTTCTGGGACTGCTGAACTACTACGTAAAGTTCTTCACCAACACCGCCGACATCCTACATCGGCTATATGAACTGTTGCGAAAAGATAAAAGGAGGAAATGGTCGAGATCATGCCAAAAAGCCTTCAATGAAGCAAAGAAGCAACTCACCAAGAGTCTGCTAGTGCACTATGACGCTGCACTTCCTCTGAAACTGCACTGTGACGTATTGACTCATAGCATGGGTGCAGTACTTCAACACGTAGTACCCAACAAGCAACGAAGGCCGATCGTCTTCATGTCAAGAACGCGCTCCAAAAGTGAGCAAAACTACTCTCCGATTGACAAAGGAGGCGTAAAGAAATTTCACCAGTATTTGTTTGGAGGCCACTTCAGGCTGTGGACGGACCACAAACCCCTGGTATCGATTTCCAATCCCGGTAAGGGAATCCCAGGCATGGTTGCAGCAAGAATGCAGCGATGGGCAATCATCTTGTCAGGGTATGACATCGACACAAAGTGCGTTTCAAGCGATAAGAACGTAGTCGCAGACACGCTGTCGAGACTCCCAATGACTGACAAGTTCGCTACAAAATCAGAAACTACAAAACTGGACAAAATCAAATGTCTCCATCTAGAAAATTTCCAAACACTCCCACTGACACATAAGCATATCAGCAGATACACGAAAGGGCGCATGTTGTCTACCGTTTTAAGATTCACCGTTGATGGATGGCCGGAACAAGTGAATTCCGATGACCTCAAGCCTTACTTCCGTCGCAGAAAGGAACTAACCGTGGAGCTTGACGGCTTAATGTGGGGAGCACGCGTCGTCGTACCTTCGAGGTACCGAAAACAAGTCTTGAACGATTTGCATCAAGGTTATGCGGGAATGACAAAGATGAAGGGACTGGCACGAACCTACATGTAGTGGCCGCTTTTGGACTATGAAATCGAAACGATGGTCGGAAGTTGTCGACCGTGCCAGGAAGTGAGCAAAGAGGCACCCAAAGTTCCCATACACCCGTGGGAATACCCAAAAAAGAAATTGCAACACCTGCACACAGACTGCATGCAGACTGCATGCCCCAAAACTTTTCTTGAGTGCATTGTTGAAATGTTACACATGGTTTGCCTTTTATTGCAATTAAGTGGCGACGTGGAACATAATCCCGGACCGACCGTCCAAAAGATGTTGGCGCAAGGTCTTGAAAATAAGACCCAGATGACGAGGGAGCTATCAGCTATAAAAGAAAACCAAAAACATGCAGAGAATCAGGTTCAGCAGTTAAACGAAAAGTTGGCTGCCGAAGATGCGAAAATGTCTGTTTTGCAAACGACTGCAAAACAGTTTCCCACCCATCAGCACAAGATATCCTTACTTAAAAACCTAGTCGAAAAAATGGATGACAGAATTGATGATCTTGAAAACAGGAGTCGACGCAACAACATTATCGTTTACGGCGTTGCCGATGCAGCCGACGAGACGGCAGAATCCCTTCAGACTCAAATCGTGAGTGGCATTTTTGGTGAAAAGCTCGGGGTGTCTATTACAAGTACGGAAAGATTGCACTATATTGGTAAACGAACGGCTGATAGACCAAGGCCTCTTATAGTGAAACGTTTCCATTTTTTTGAGAAAACGTTCATTTTTAAGAATTGCCGAAAACTGAAGGGCTGGACAATCTCTGTCTCTGAGGATTTTTTAGAGAAAAGTACGCAGTATTTGTAAGAAGCTGTGGAACAGTGTTGCCGAAAACCGCACGAGGCGCGATAAAGTCAATCTAGTGTACGATAAGTTCGAAATAAACAACACGTTTTATGTCTGGGATTTTGAAAGGCAAACGAGGGTTCCAATGAATCAGCGGTTTTCAGAACTGACAGTCAAAGCGAAAGCCTGATGCTGCCATAAAACTTATTAACCTAAATGCAAGAAGCATCAAAAACAGGGATGGGTAAAATACATGGAAATATGTATCGAAATACAAATACAAAATACTTCGTCAAAAATGTATTTAATTATAAATCTAATTACATTTCCAAAAAAGCATTAAAGTACAAGATACAAATACAACCAAGTGTATTTGGTCTCCCTCCAAATACTTTTCGAAATACATTCCTCAAAATTTGCGTCAGCGACTTCAGGGCACCTGCAACGGGTTTCTGGGTACCTCATTTTAATTTTGCATCGCACACTCAGGAGTTAGTGTGCGAGGTTCTAGTAACGCAATATAATTATAATCACAAAAAAAATGTAATCAGCTTGGACGTAATAGGTGAAAAAAGTACAAAGCTTCAAGCAGCTCTTTTTATCGATTACATTTTGGTATAGACCAACAAAGAACCGAGAAGACCAAGACACGCAGCACTAGCTAGAAAATGTTTTATTGTTGCAACTCGCACCAGTTACGAAAATCTGGACGACCCGCGCATTTAGAATGTTCCAGGCAAAAAAAAAATATGGATGGAGATCAGACTGGAAAGCATCACAAGTTGTCACAGGCACTTATTTAGCCAGTCTGCCTGTGCAGGTCGATTTCGTCACTATTCTTGCCCTGGACTAGCACCGTAATCACAGTCACTAAACGCTTGTGCTTGATTGAGAGACACTGCATTCGGTGCAAAACGTAGTTTTCTTCCTACTCTGGACAATGACAATAAATTTGAGGGATGTATTTTCGCCTACAAAATTGTATTTAATTACAATTGTATTTGAAATACCCATGTTTTAGTATTTAAATACACACATCAAATACATTACCCAATTTTAATTAAATACAAATGCAAAATACACAAAGTATTTGAAATACGTATTTTAAATACTTGTATTTGAAATACTGCCCATCCCTGATCAAAAATAAAACTGTCGACATAGAGCATGTATTTATATCAGATAAACCACATATCATGATTATTACAGAAACGTGGCTAACTAATAACATAATGAATTCGGAAGTAGTTCCACCCGAACATAAAATGATATGGAAAGACTGAGATACACGGGGCGGGGCTGTGGCAATAATCTTAAAGGAGGATATACGTTTTCGTAACATGCCTGATATGGACGGGTTGGAAATCTTGTGGGTTCGTATTAGTATTTATTCTACTTCCCTTATCGTTGGTACTTTTTATCGTCCACCTGGTAACGACAATTCCTTTGAGGACGTTAATCAGTATTTCTTAACAAACGTACACTCAAGTTCAAGTATTATCTTAGCTGGAGATTTCAATCTCCCTAATATCCAGTGGGAGAGCACACAGTCATCCTGCAGTATCTCACAGGCGTTGATTGAGTTAACACTAGTCCATGATCTCGTTCACATAGTAAACGCACACAGGAGAGTGTCGGATAGAAGAGATTCGATTATTGACTTAGTTTTTCTTTCTCAGAATTTGGTGGAAAGAGTGAAGGATGTTGATATTTTTGGGGGCATTTCGTAGCATAAAGTGGTAAATCTTACTTAATCAGCTACAAAAAGTGTTAAAGAAGAACGACAAAACAGAGTACTATGACTTTTCTAGAGCAGACGATACTGGCCTTATTGATTCCATATTGAACAGCTGAGACATGTAGCCAAGGGTAAAGAGAGAATATCTCCGAATCAAGACGATAGCTTCAGGTGCGCAAGAACATCGAAAAAGTCTGCCCCTTCCCGCGACATCAGTCAGCGAAACGGTTCACCGTCTCCGATTTTCAGTGACGACTTTGCAACTACGATTTAGGACAGTCAGAACAATCGTGCAACACCGGAGGCAGGCACTTCAAGCTCGCCAGCCACACCGCCTGAATGCACACGTGACCAAGGCAAGGAGGGCATCCCTCTTCTTCTCAGAAAATCAACACGGACGCGCCAACCACCTACGCGACTGGGCCTGTGAGAACGTGAAGCTTTTTTAATTGGGAGATATTGCCGTGACCAACGCGCCTGGTGCGAATTCACAATTGGCCCTCTCATCCCCCCTTTCATCTACTTTTAAAACGCCTACACACACACACATCTATTGCGTGCGTGTTTGCCACGCATAGCCAACAGGACCTTTGTCCCTGGCAACGGCGGAAGCTGATGCAACCGGAGACGCCAGAGGTGGAAAGCGAGCCACGGAGAAGAATGTGATGCCTGGAAAAGAGCAGACTGGGCGCGGTCGCAGACCAAACCAGACCTAACAGTTGAATAAATATGTCCTGCATTATTCTAAATTTACCGGTACATCACACATACTATCCAAGATATGGACATTTATAACGTTGTCAAAGGTGTTTCAGTCACACTCAAAAGAATAGTGTAAAACCAGAAATGTTGAGTGTTTTATGGCTGCCCTATAGATGGTGCCAGTGTGCTGTCTCGTCGCGAGAGATCCTAAGAGGGCGTAACACACTCGATCGTGGGCTGTCCCAAGTGTTCCAAACAGCCTTTACCCAATTCACGTCCCGCGTTTTTTTTTTTGTTTTTTTTCTGGCAGGGTACGGTTGCACTTGATTCGTCCCGAGCCAGAAAGTACCGGTAGTGGTATTTCCAGAATAAAGACATAGCAACGATGGCGCACGATTGTGGTGGCAGAGTGGTCATCCTGACCGCGCGTGTGTTCCGTAGGCGACCTGTCTGGGGCTGATGAAGCGGGACGTGCCGGACGTGCCGGCCTTCTTCCTGACCTCGCTGGGCAAGCTGCACGCCTACGGGGTGCCCCTGCAGCTGGAGGCCCTGTTCCCCCGGGTGCCGTGGCCCGTGCCCAGGGGTACGCCCAATGTGGCCCACCTGGTCAGCTGGGACCACTCGCAGTCCTGGTCGGTGGTCACCTACAGCGACTTCTCCACCTCGTCACAGGTGAGTGTGGCTGCAGTGCCCGCGGAGAAAGGCCGGTCTATGTACTTCCGTCTGGTTGCAACCAAGCGCGTTGTGCAGCCTCGTGCTTCCATGCCGTTATCGAAACGTTTATGTGAAAATTAAAGGGGCTTCTGTTTCGCTTGACTTTATAAGCTGTCTATTTAACCTGGAAAATCTGGTATTGTTAAAGAATATTGAAGCATCTGGCAAACCCTGAGAACTGTCTGGGAATTCATCCAAGAATTGGTTAATTCGGAAACAATAGCCGACAAAGACGGCGCAGCGACACGCAACAAAGCGGGACGGTGAGGCTTGTGGTGGCACGGATGACCTTCACGCCTTGCGACAGTTTCCCGAGGTAACACTGTGCTGCTTCAGCCACCACCCTACTCTCCGAAATAAATAGGAACAGTCCGAACATCCGCCGAAACTCCATCTACTGCACATTCGTATTGATCGGGGAGTTTTATCGAAATATTCGACAAAAACCCGGTAACGTCACACAATTTGAGAGAATCAATATTGTATACACCCTGTCCTAGTCATAAAATGATGGTTAGGGGAGGACAGACAAGGAAAGACGTAGAAAGGAATGAAGAGTTATATGTGCGAGGGGAGGCTCGCTGCCTGCACGAAGCCAAGCGGCAAGTCAAAAATGTGTTTCTGGTGGTCGGGCGGCTTTGTTGGGCGAGGGCGTGTCCAGTCTGCGTAGCTAGTGGGTCGGTATCTCGGCGGAAATTTATTAGGGTGCGCGGTTCTGTCTGTGGAGAGCTCGAGGCAGAAGATGCGAGGGCACGTCGAAAGCACTCTCCCTTGGGTGCAGAATTTTCCTACGGCGAACTAGGCCGGTAAGATAGGGCCGTCCACACCGGCGTTAAGGCGGTTTGCTGTAGCGAAAGAACTGGTAGACCTGGCTCCAGGTTTACCTTCTATGAGGTAGACCTGGAACTCCATTTACTACAGTTGATTTATATTAACAACAATTTCATAAATATTGATAAATGCGTTAGTGTAAAATTGTTCGCGGACAACTTCGTAACGTATACTCTTGTCAAAAATTCTTCCTGTCAGACTATATTGAATGAAAACCTTGGTGAACTTGCGGACTGGTGCGATTTTCCGAAAATGAAAATTAACTTCCCTAAAACCGTCTTAATGACACTGACTACAAAAAAGCCTCTTTCCTACATTTACCATATTGGCACTCAGTGCATTCAAGAAGTTTCCTCAGTGAAACATTTAGGTGTAACAATTAAAAACAACCTCAAATGGGACCAGCACATCAACAACATATGTGCCAAAACGTTCAGAAAGCTATGCTTTTTTCAAAGAAAACTCAAAGGGTGTCACTCGGCTGTGAAACTTGTAGCTTATCGTTCTCTAGTTCCCCAAGCTCTAGAGTACGCCTTTATTGTGTGGGACCCGTATTTTGTGAAAGACATTGCGGAGGTGGAGTGTATCCAACGTCTCGCTGCAAGATTCATCCTATCAGACTACCGCACTTCATCATCAGTACCCAACTTCTTAAAGCAGCCTGTGCTCGAACCGCTCCACGTTCGCCGACAAATCCCTAGGCTGAAGTTTCTTTACTTACATTATAACAATTCACCTGGTCTATCAAGTGACACTTATCTTCCTCCTGTGCCACAAAAATCAGTTAGACTAAATCACTCCCAAGTCATATGCCCATACTATGCTAGAACTAACCTTTTTCAGAAGTCATATTTTCCTAACACAATTGAACAATAGAACTGCTTGCCGTCATTGCTTGTGGAATGTACTGATGTCAACCAATTCGAACATATATTGAATAAACTCCTTTTGTAACCCTCCCCTGCTTGGGCAGCGCCGCTGCCTGCAGTGTACGAAAATAAACAGAATAAATAAGTTAAAAGGTTTTGTAATATCTGAGTGATCTAATGTATGTACAGGTGGTCACATGTATGACAAGTGGTCACATGTAATAGTATCAAAAGTATTTAAAGCCCAGAGTGAAAAAAGTGATGTGCATGAAAAATTAGAAACTATGCTCAAATTGTAAGTATGCCAAGACTACCCGACGGAATTCACCAGTCTGTCCTTTCGTAAGCGGTCCCAAGGCTGCACTACGTACTCGGTCCCTTCGAAATGAATGCGTCGCCTTCCGACCGGTCGCGATACGGCAGCCGTTTTTTTTTCTTTATTTGTTTGGGGATCTTTTTCGCGTAGGGGGGCAGAGATAAAGGCATGGTGCCTGACGGAGCTTCTGCCGCTCCTTAAAGTTCAGCAACACAATATATACGGTCTACGAGATAAGAAAGAACTATTGAACAAATATAAGGCAACTATGGAACAAATATGAAATAACTCTGGAACAACTGTGGAAGAAATAAAAAGCAACACTAGACATACAGAACATCAGTCACGCCAATGTTACGAGATATACCAAAATGCACAAAATCTTTGCGATCACACTCTCAAGACATTACTTTAAAAAAAAAGTACAATCTGTCAACAAAAAAAAAAAAGAAACAAATTGAACAGTTTACGAAAAGGACATTAGTTCAAATAAACTATATGGTGGACACATCCTAAACCGGAGAGCACATACAATTGAATATGCAATGTCGTTTAACAACAGCATTTTTCTGCAATGTTTTATGAAAGTATATAATGCTTGATCAAAGTGTATGCCTATATCTGTTCTGTTTAAAGTTCTAGTTATCTGATAGGTGAAGGCTTGCCGACTGTAGTTCGTCCTTATGGCTGGCATCTTTCGCTTTGAATCTCGTAATGTGTATGGATTCAAACTATTTATTGGTGCGGTGTCAAGTTTGTTTACCTGTATCCATTGGAGGAGTTTGAAATAATATATCTGGTCTGCCTTCAGCATATTATATTTGATAAATAGTGGCCGTGTGCGTAGATCCCTTCTATCCGTTTATAATTTTCGCATATACGTAAAATCTTCTTCTGCAGTAGGATTAACTTATTGCAGTTTGTACCAGCCGTTGTACCCGAGACCATAATGCCATAGCTCATTTTGGAAAAAAAAAGTGAGTAGTGCAAGATCTGTTTAAGCCTAGTAGGCAATAAATGTTTTTATTTTAAAAATACACCCAGTCACTCGAGATAAGTCAGATTGATATGTGTTGTCCATGAAAGGTCCTCACCGAACCATAAACCCCAAAACTTTTTGTTTGTCATTTGCTCCAGTACTATGCCTTCAAATATTATGTGGACAGTGCTGTCATCTCGTTTATTTACCGGCTTACAAATTACATACTTTGTTTTATTTGTATTTAAATATAAGCGATTCAGTTCTAACCATTTTGATAGTTTTGACAGATATTCATTAGCTAGTGTCTCTATACCTTTTTTTGTTGCAGCAGAAAAAAAAACTCTGATAGTGTCGCGTAGATTTCGCTCGCGGGTTGAAAGTGATTTCGTCCTTTCCGTCTCACAGGACTCCGATGAAATGGAGGTTTTTGACCTGGAGGCCGGGGAGAACGACGGCTACCTGGCGGGGCACCAGGTCGACGGGCGGGTGCTGTTCCCGACCACGGGATACATGGTGTTGGCCTGGATGTTCCTGGCCAAGCGGTCGGGCAAGCCATACACCCAGTTGCCCGTAGTATTTGAGAACGTCACCCTGCACAGGGCCACCATCCTTCCCAAGAGCGGTACGTCCACGCCGCGATACAACGCCGCAATGCATCGCCGCTTTCGGCTAGAAATCTCCGACGAAATATGTGCCGGTTACATTCGTAAGCTTTTGTCCTACGCGCGGATGCCGCGAAGAGTGTTGGAACGGAGCAGTGATGTAAAATCAACTTTCCTTTCCGCGTGTTCCGTCAAATTCGTCGCTGCAGGATCAAACCATAGCACTTCCGGGCCTGTCCTGAATTACTTGGTCACTTAAGAACTTTATTTTCACTGGCGTATTATTTCACAAACCTGAAAAAAGAGTGGAGTTCAGTAATTCTTTTCAGGCCCCAAGTTTCGTGATTTAAAGTGATATGCTATATATTTGTAAGAAGGGACTCCTATCTTCGTGCAATTAATTTTTTGCTATAATTACAAGTTGCAAGATTTGCGAACCTTTGGTGCTCGTGGAAATTTGGTTGCTTACAATATTCTGTCCTGTATGACTCGGCCCATTCTATTTCGCACGTCGCATGGTTAATTCCAGTGTTGGAAAAAGTAATGTTCCCGTTCTTCTTTCATTGCAATTCTCTTTAGCTGAGGAGACACATCACAGCCAATGCTGCGACACAATCCACCAGATAGTCCTATAGGGGGTATTCACCAGCCGCCATAGCTTTCTGCGCGACTGCTGAGCGCGTGCTGACGGCGAGATTCTATAGTTCTGCAACGTGCACTCCGCACCATTAAGGTTCCCGGTCTTAGCAGACTATTAATGTGAGCTCGTTCTTGTGGTAATATTGTCACAAATGGCCAGGCGAGGAAACAAAGAATAACTGGGGAAACTGAAACGTTAAATGGGGGCGAACTTGTGCCCAAAAATAAAAAGGAAACAAAAGATAACAGCAGAGCGTCGCGGGCGTGGAAGTCGGCGAAAGAGCAGAATCGAACGCTGGGGCGAAAACTGGCCCGGGCTTCCCACGCGGAGCCCCTTTTGTACCCGCTTGGGCTTCTGGAACATGCGGCGTAGAAGGTTCGGTGTGTAGAACATTCTAACCTCGACAGCCAAGACGGTTCTCAATTTTACCAGAACATCACATTGCAGCCTCATCAAAAATGTGTGGACGCTGCCAGGAATCGAACCCTGGCCTTCTGCGTAGAAGGCAAGCGCGATAACCGTTAGGCCACGGGCGCGCTGCCTACTTGGTCAGCTGCGACCGCGGCAATATTCACGTTGATGTGTTTTAATAAAACCACGAGAGGGGGAAGCTAGTTGGAGCGCGTGTGTGTGACTGAGCTCGCCGGTGTCGGTCGCTTTGTTCCGTCTCCCTCCTTGTGGTCAAACAGAATTATCACGGACATGATATCAGGACATGGGGTAGTGACGGCTACGACATTAGAAAGGGCCGGCGACAAGCGACGTTCAGAGCGAGCTGAAAAAGAGGTGTCCGATAGAGCAGAGGGTATACGAATTGGTTACCATTGTTCGTTGTAGGCAAACATGGCGAAGCGCGAGCTACGGTCCAACAAGCCAACCCTCGGTTTCCAGCCACCAACGGCGTTTGACTTCCGACGCCCAGAGGAGTGGACAGCCTGGTAGAACCGCTTCGTCAGGAACAGCAGAGTCTCATGTCTAGTCGAAGACGAAGTGCCAGCCCAAGTGGACGCTCTAATTTACTGTCTGGGTGGAGATACGCAGGACATACTCGCTGCAGCAGCGCTGTTAGAAGAGGACAAGGCGGACTTCGACAAGGTGATCGAAGTGTTACAAAATCATCGCATCGGGAAGAGCAACGTCATCCATGAACGAGCCAGGTTTCACCAACGCAAGCAAGAACCCGGCGAAACAGTCGAAGCTTTCGTAACTGCCTTACACAAAGTGGTCTTCCATTGCGGCTAAGGCGCATTAAAAAACGAACTAGAGCGCGACCACCTGGTGGTTGGCTTGCAAGATGCGAAGCACTCAGAGGCGTGGCAGAGTGATCCAGCACTCACCCTCGAGACGGCGGTCCAAAAGGCAAGACAAAAAGAAGCCGTACGAAGACAACAGGCTGACCTGCATCAGGAAAACGCAGCAAAATTGTCTGTCGACGCCCTCCGGAAAGCGTCCAAGAAAGGCCGCTTCAGTTCCGGAGACCCAACAAACAAGAAGGCGAGATGGAAGAGCCCACCGCACGGTTCCGGGAGGTACGGCGGACAAGGACTGCACAAAAAGAGCAACTGTCCAGCTTTCACGTCCAAATTTTATTCATTTGGCAAAAGAGGCCACTGGCAAAAAATGTTCTACGAGAAAACTCCACGGGAAGTCACCACAGACCAGAAGAAACCTTTGCCTGGAAGAGGGTCACTGGATGCACTCACGGAGGGCAGCAATGCATCAGCATAAAGAAAAGAGCTCAGCGACTATGAAAAATTTAGCATTTTCAAGATCGATACAAGGGCAGATGTAAATGCATCGCCGCTGGGAACCGTGACGGATGTGAGTGCAGTGCGCCCCAGAGCAGTGAAAGCCTACGGTGCCGGTGGACGGCCACTGAAGGTGTTAGGAAAGGTTCAATCCACCCTCAGCTGTGGAAAGAACACCGCTTGAGAGGAGATGTACGTTATCAAAGGGCTAGAACAACCTCTGCTAGGTCTTCGGGCAAGCACGGATCTCAAGATTGTACAGCTGCTGCAGGTGGACACCGCAGACGCAGACGCAAAGTACAAAGTAAAATATCCGGAAATGTTCAGCGGACTCTAGAAAATGAAAGGCGACTACACCATCAAACACGAGGTAGGTGCAAGCCCAGTGTCAGTAAACACATCACGCAAAGTGCCCTTGGCGCTGTTGAACAAGGTCAAGGCCCAGCGAAAGGAGGTAGAGGAATACGGCATTATTAAGAAAGTGGTCGAGCCGACCCCTTGGGGCTCAGCTGTGGTGGTGATCCCCAGATCATGTGGGGAAGTCAGGATTTCTTTTGACTTAACAAACCTGAACAAGTCCATCGAAAAGGGGAAGCTTGTCCTACCATCGGTAAAAGAAACTCTGGGGCACTTAGCTGGAGCAAGGTTTTTTTTAAAGCTGGACTCCAAAGCAGGATTTTGACAAGTGAAATTGGCTGAGAAGTCGCAGCTGCTCAGAACTTGGTTCTGTTTCCAAAGGCTTCCCTTCGGCATCTCCTCAGCGCCTGAGGACTTTCAAAGACGTGTGAGTCAAGTTGGCACGTTGACACGCACTCGGCGGCAGCAGCGGTAGCGAGTGGTCTGCACGCAGCTAATTTTCTGCTGCTTTACGTCTTTCAGGCAATACCTTGTGAACTGCATTGCCAACTCGACCGACACACGCACGGAACAAGTGTGCTGATTTATCGTAACAAGCAGCACAAAGAAAGCCGGACTTCAACAATTGGACGCATCCAAGCGCGTGGAAGGGACGTCGCCGCGACGTCACTTCCATTTTCACTTCCAAAAAGTCGTGACGCCCCAAGACATCTTCACACGCACTCGGCGGCAGCAGCGGTAGCAAGTGATCTGCACGCAGCCAAATTTCTGCTGCTTCACATCTTTTAGGTTGGTGGAACTACTTGTTTTTCCGTAAACCTTTCGAACGTTTCCTATCGCTGCTGCCACTGCTTCCACTGCTGTTACGGTTTGTAAATTTTTAATACCATCGCTCGTGCAAAAGAAGGGTTGGAGAAAGGGCGAACAATGTCGGAGGAAGATGATGTGTGGTTGACTTGTAAAATAGCCCTTATCGGGTGAAACGTGCATTATTTGCTCAGGGTGCAGCTTCGGTTATCACCAGGGGAAATTTTATTTATTTATTTATTTATGCAATACTCACAGCGCCAATTCAGGCATTACAGTGTGTGGGGGGGGTATATACATACAAAAAACATACAATGTCAGTCAGGCCTCTGCTGCACGGCAGATGAATCATTCGAACAACACACGCACCTTATAAACCATTGAAGTAAATAGAAACTCCTAAACAATACATATAAACATAGCTTTTAAACCACGCAAGGGAATGCAAGTTAATATAAAGAAATCAAGCTAGATGTAATCTAACAGAGAAAAAAAGTCATCATTTGATAATACACCAACCACAGACTGAGGCAATCGATTCCACTCATAGATAGTTCTCGGAAAAAATGACACCCAAAATACCTCCTAAATGCTCAGAAATAGTATAAGCTGCACTGAACAAAATGACTGCAGAGACGAGAGAATCATGGCAGTGTCGAAAGTGTCGAACTGCAAAGAAAAACAAAAACAAAAGGCACTGCCTAGTTCGAAAAAGCCTGACGAAGCGGTAAAACCGAATGGCACAGATGAAAATATAACTGTACGCCCTTCTTCTTCAAAGCAACCGTGGATAGGATCGAGCAGTCTGTGCAGCACATGTCCGATAAGTACGATGAAGAACTTGCAGAAATAAAAAAAAAACAAAATAAAGATATCAGAGAGCTGAAGGAACGCGTGGAAAAGATCGAAAACAGTAGGACACAAACGGTAATAGAAGGACTGAGGCAACAAGTAAATTATCTACAGAAGTACAGTCGGAGGCAGAACCTCGAGGTGCATGGTATCCCATGCCTATCGAATGAAAACCTGTTGAACAGACTAAATAAGGTAGCAAAGCTGCTAGACGTTGCTGAGCTCACAGAGGGAGACATTGAGGCCATCCATAGACTCCCCGGGAAACCAGATAAGGTACCCCTAGTTCTTATCCGTTTTGCATCCAGAATGACTCGAGACCGCTGGTTCGAAAATAGGACGTGTCTTAAGCAGAACAATACTGATGTTGGGTTGATGGAAAACTTGACCGCTCAAACCAAAAGACTGCTCTGGCTTGCAAAAACCAAGGCCACCGAAATGCATTATCAGTTTACATGGCAAAAGGGTGGTAAGATTTTTGTTAGAAAGAAGTCAGGTGACCGACCTATGAGCATAAAAAATGACAGCGATCTATTTAATATCCTGGTGTTATGCTCCTCTGAAGTGTTTGGAATATAGAATTAGCCATGGCGCTTCAGGGCATGAAGGGTGCTTACTATGACGTGACGTCCTGCCGAAGCTGTATAAGTAAAAACTTTCCGAATTGTAACACTTAAACTGTTTCACCTAAATTCACGTAGTCTGCGTAATAAATTTGATGATGTCTGTCTATCTCTGGAATCGCTTTGTTGTACTTTTGATATCCCAGCTTTTACTGAAACACGGTATTCTGGCGAAAGAGATATTGTTCAATTTGATGGTTAGAAGTGTGAAGCGACTTGCCGCGATTCTCGTTGCAAGGGCAGTGTAGTGTAAAATGGCGCGCCGCTTACTATCGCAATTTACTTGCTTAAACGTTGATTTCGACTCTTTTTTACCAGGTGTGCAAGTATCATAATTGCTGTAGTTTATCGACCGCCATCTGGTACGTTAAATGTTTTTCTAAACTTTTTGGAAGAGTTACTAGAATACGTTACCTCAAGGAATCTGCAAATAGCATTAATAGGTGACGTAAATATTGATGTGTTAGGAAAAGATTCAATAAAAATTGATTTTTTAGAAATTGTTCAATTAAATGGATGCGAGAATATTATCAATATCCTAATTCGCATAGCCGAAAGTACGGAAACCTTGATCGATATCTGTATCACAAACTGCCGAAGCTCTGATGTTTTTGCTGGAGTACTAACTGTAGATCTGTGTGACCAATTGCCCTTGTTTGGTTTTCTTTCTAGAACAATTCAAATCACGATTCCTCCTCCAACAATATTAAAATATTGTCACGGGTGGTGACCAAAGGAACACTAAATAAACAGAAAGAAAGAAACGTTTAATGTGGCGAACTTGTGCCAAAAACTAAAAGGGTACAAAGATAATAACAGAGCGTCGCGGGCGTCGAAGTCGGCGTAGCAGCACAGTCGAACGCTGGGGCGAAACTGACTGCGGCTCGCCACGCGGAGCCCCTTATGTACATGCGTGGTCTTCTGGAATAATCGGCGAAGAAACTTCGACGCGTGGAACATTCGGGCCTGGAACAAGCAACATGATTCTCGAATTCTCCAGAACACTAAATTAGAGGAATAAACAAAAGACATGTCGCTCCAGGATTCGAACCCTAGCTTTTCGCGTGGGAGGCAGGCGCGATAACCATTAGGCCACGCGCGCGCTGCCTACTTGACGAGCGCGCGCGGCATTACTCCCCCCTTTAAAAAGCGCATCGCCCCGATGCAGCACAAAACAAAAAGCAAACAAAAGAACGGTAAACTAAAGAGTCATTTGGAATACGTAAGGTCCACTGTCCTATCGGGCGTAGTACGGCTTCATGCGCACGACGTGGACGACTTCTGGTCGTGGAGGGCGGCGTGATGAAGTCCGTGTTCCATCGGGCATCACCTCGTAGTTCAGATCACCGAGTCGACGAAGTACTTTGTAGGGTCCGAAGTAGCGCTTTAGGAGTTTCTCACTGAGACCACGGCGGCGGATCGGTGTCCACACCCACACCCTGTCTCCGGGCTGGAAGTGGACGTCCCGACGACGAAGGTTGTAGCGGCCAGCGTCGACACGTTGTTGGGCTTGAATACGGTGTCTGGCGAGCTGGCGGACTTCTTCTGCCTGTTGGGCAACCACCTGCGCGTCGTCGCTTCCGTCGAGAGCCGGTTCGTGGGGTAACATCGCGTCCAGCATTGTCGTTACCCTGCGCCCATGCACCAGTTGAAAGGGTGTCACTCCGGTGGTCTCTTGTACGGCCGTGTTGTAGGCAAAGGTGACGTACGGCAGCACCTCGTCCCATGTCTTGTGCTCCACGTCGACGTACATGGAAATCATGTCGGCGATGGTCTTGTTGAGTCTTTCCGTGAGCCCGTTGGTCTGCGGGTGGTACGCCGTGGTGCGACGATGGCAGGTGTGGCTGAGACGCAGGATTTCTTGGGTCAGCTGTGCCATGAACGATGACCCTCGGTCTGTGATCAGGACTTTGGGGGCGCCATGCCGGAGGACGATGGACTCGATGAAAAACTTGGCGACTTCCACAGCAGTCCCTGAAGGGAGGGCTTTCGTTTCGGCGTACCGCGTGAGATAATCTGTGGCGACGATTATCCAGCGGTTTCCCGATGTTGACGGCGGAAAGGGGCCAAGTAGGTCCATTCCGATCTGCTGGAACGGTGCGGTCGGGGGAGCAATCGGCTGCAGGAGACCGGCCGGTTTCGTTGGCGGTTTCTTACGTCGCTGGCACTCGTGGCACGATCGGGTGTAGAGGTGGACGGCTTTGGGGAGCTTTGGCCAGTAATACTTTTCACGAATACGGGCCAGTGTTCGGCTGTAACCGAGGTGTCCCGACGTCGGGTCGTCGTGACATGCTTGAAAGATCTCCTCCCGAAGGTCGGTCGGGATTACCAGCAACCACGGTGTGCTGTTGTCGCCGAAGTTCTCTTTGTAGAGTACACCTTGTCGAATGGCGAAGGTCGGCAATACTCGTGAGAAGACACGTGGCACGGTACCCCCACCCCCTTCCAGGTGCTCGATTAATGCGCGCAGCTCAGGATCGTCCCGTTGACGTCGTGCCATGTCGTCGGCGTTTACAGCTCCTAGGAAGCTCTCGTCGTCATTGTCGTCGCTGCAGCCGGAAGGGGTTTCGACGGGGGCTCTGGACAAGCAGTCGGCGTCGCTGTGCTTCCGGCCGGACTTGTAGACCACTGTCATGTTGAACTCTTGTAGTCGGAGGCTCCATCGAGCAAGACGTCCTGACGGGTCCTTCAGGTTAGCAAGCCAGCAGAGCGAATGGTGGTCCGTGACTACACGGAACGGGCTCCCGTACAAGTACGGGCGGAACTTCGTGATTGCCCAGACGACCGCAAGGCATTCTTTTTCAGTCGTGGAGTAATTTCGCTCCGCCTTGGACAATGTCCGACTTGCGTAGGCGATGACTCGCTCGGTGCCTTCTTGAACTTGAACCAGTACCGCGCCAAGTCCTGCGTTACTTGCGTCCGTGTGAATCTCGGTTTCCGCATCCTGGTCGAAATGTCCAAGAACAGGAGGCGTCTGCAGTCGTCGCTTCAGCTCGTCGAATGCCTGCTGCTGCTCCTCGGCCCATTCGAACTTCTCGGCGTCCTTCGTGAGGTTTGTGAGCGGTGCGGACATCCTTGCGAAATCTCGAACGAAGCGCCGATAGTAGGCACATAGCCCAAGGAACCTTCGCACGGCCTTCTTGTCTCTTGGCACTGGAAATGCTGCGACCGCGCGAGTCTTCTCTGGGTCTGGATGAATGCCTTCGTTACTAACCACGTGACCTAAGAACTTCAGTTCGTCATAGGCGAACCGGCACTTTGACGGCTTGAGAGTGAGCCCGGCGGTCTGTATGGCATGGAGAACCGTGCGGAGTCGTCGCAAGTGCTCGTCGAAGTCAGCTGAAAATACTACGACGTCGTCCAGGTAGACGAGACAGCTCTGCCACTTCAGCCCTGCCAGTACGGTGTCCATGACACGCTGGAAAGTTGCTGGCGCCGTGCATAGTCCGAAGGGCATCACCTTGAACTCGTAGAGTCCATCCGGCGTGACGAAGGCTGTCTTCTCTCGGTCCCGTTCGTCGACCTCGATTTGCCAGTAGCCGCTCTTCAGGTCCATCGATGAAAAGTATCGAGAGTGGCGCAGCCGGTCTAGAGTGTCGTCGATGCGGGGCAGTGGGTAGACGTCTTTCTTCGTAACCGTGTTGAGCTGCCGGTAGTCCACGCAGAACCGAAGAGTTCCGTCCTTCTTCTTAACCAGCACGACTGGAGAGGCCCATGGACTGCTTGAAGGTTGGATTACGTCGTCATTCAGCATCTCTTGAACTTGCTGCTGGATCACCTCCCTTTCCTTCGCGGAGACTCTGTACGGTGATCGATGCACAGGGCAAAATGTCACGGGTGGTGACCAAAGGAACACTAAATAAACAGAAAGAAAGAAACGTTTAATGTGGCGAACTTGTGCCAAAAACTAAAAGGGTACAAAGATAATAACAGAGCGTCGCGGGCGTCGAAGTCGGCGTAGCAGCACAGTCGAACGCTGGAGCGAAACTGACTGCGGCTCGCCACGCGGAGCCCCTTATGTACATGCGTGGTCTTCTGGAATAATCGGCGAAGAAACTTCGACGCGTGGAACATTCGGGCCTGGAACAAGCAACATGATTCTCGAATTCTCCAGAACACTAAATTAGAGGAATAAACAAAAGACATGTCGCTCCAGGATTCGAACCCTAGCTTTTCGCGTGGGAGGCAGGCGCGATAACCATTAGGCCACGCGCGCGCTGCCTACTTGACGAGCGCGCGCGGCATTACTCCCCCCTTTAAAAAGCGCATCGCCCCGATGCAGCACAAAACAAAAAGCAAACAAAAGAACGGTAAACTAAAGAGTCATTTGGAATACGTAAGGTCCACTGTCCTATCGGGCGTAGTACGGCTTCATGCGCACGACGTGGACGACTTCTGGTCGTGGAGGGCGGCGTGATGAAGTCCGTGTTCCATCGGGCATCACCTCGTAGTTCAGATCACCGAGTCGACGAAGTACTTTGTAGGGTCCGAAGTAGCGCTTTAGGAGTTTCTCACTGAGACCACGGCGGCGGATCGGTGTCCACACCCACACCCTGTCTCCGGGCTGGAAGTGGACGTCCCGACGACGAAGGTTGTAGCGGCCAGCGTCGACACGTTGTTGGGCTTGAATACGGTGTCTGGCGAGCTGGCGGACTTCTTCTGCCCGTTGGGCAACCACCTGGGCGTCGTCGCTTCCGTCGAGAGCCGGTTCGTGGGGTAACATCGCGTCCAGCATTGTCGTTACCCTGCGCCCATGCACCAGTTGAAAGGGTGTCACTCCGGTGGTCTCTTGTACGGCCGTGTTGTAGGCAAAGGTGACGTACGGCAGCACCTCGTCCCATGTCTTGTGCTCCACGTCGACGTACATGGAAATCATGTCGGCGATGGTCTTGTTGAGTCTTTCCGTGAGCCCGTTGGTCTGCGGGTGGTACGCCGTGGTGCGACGATGGCAGGTGTGGCTGAGACGCAGGATTTCTTGGGTCAGCTGTGCCATGAACGATGACCCTCGGTCTGTGATCAGGACTTTGGGGGCGCCATGCCGGAGGACGATGGACTCGATGAAAAACTTGGCGACTTCCACAGCAGTCCCTGAAGGGAGGGCTTTCGTTTCGGCGTACCGCGTGAGATAATCTGTGGCGACGATTATCCAGCGGTTTCCCGATGTTGACGGCGGAAAGGGGCCAAGTAGGTCCATTCCGATCTGCTGGAACGGTGCGGTCGGGGGAGCAATCGGCTGCAGGAGACCGGCCGGTTTCGTTGGCGGTTTCTTACGTCGCTGGCACTCGTGGCACGATCGGGTGTAGAGGTGGACGGCTTTGGGGAGCTTTGGCCAGTAATACTTTTCACGAATACGGGCCAGTGTTCGGCTGTAACCGAGGTGTCCCGACGTCGGGTCGTCGTGACATGCTTGAAAGATCTCCTCCCGAAGGTCGGTCGGGATTACCAGCAACCACGGTGTGCTGTTGTCGCCGAAGTTCTCTTTGTAGAGTACACCTTGTCGAATGGCGAAGGTCGGCAATACTCGTGAGAAGACACGTGGCACGGTACCCCCACCCCCTTCCAGGTGCTCGATTAATGCGCGCAGCTCAGGATCGTCCCGTTGACGTCGTGCCATGTCGTCGGCGTTTACAGCTCCTAGGAAGCTCTCGTCGTCATTGTCGTCGCTGCAGCCGGAAGGGGTTTCGACGGGGGCTCTGGACAAGCAGTCGGCGTCGCTGTGCTTCCGGCCGGACTTGTAGACCACTGTCATGTTGAACTCTTGTAGTCGGAGGCTCCATCGAGCAAGACGTCCTGACGGGTCCTTCAGGTTAGCAAGCCAGCAGAGCGAATGGTGGTCCGTGACTACACGGAACGGGCTCCCGTACAAGTACGGGCGGAACTTCGTGATTGCCCAGACGACCGCAAGGCATTCTTTTTCAGTCGTGGAGTAATTTCGCTCCGCCTTGGACAATGTCCGACTTGCGTAGGCGATGACTCGCTCGGTGCCTTCTTGAACTTGAACCAGTACCGCGCCAAGTCCTGCGTTACTTGCGTCCGTGTGAATCTCGGTTTCCGCATCCTGGTCGAAATGTCCAAGAACAGGAGGCGTCTGCAGTCGTCGCTTCAGCTCGTCGAATGCCTGCTGCTGCTCCTCGGCCCATTCGAACTTCTCGGCGTCCTTCGTGAGGTTTGTGAGCGGTGCGGAAATCCTTGCGAAATCTCGAACGAAGCGCCGATAGTAGGCACATAGCCCAAGGAACCTTCGCACGGCCTTCTTGTCTCTTGGCACTGGAAATGCTGCGACCGCGCGAGTCTTCTCTGGGTCTGGATGAATGCCTTCGTTACTAACCACGTGACCTAAGAACTTCAGTTCGTCATAGGCGAACCGGCACTTTGACGGCTTGAGAGTGAGCCCGGCGGTCTGTATGGCATGGAGAACCGTGCGGAGTCGTCGCAAGTGCTCGTCGAAGTCAGCTGAAAATACTACGACGTCGTCCAGGTAGACGAGACAGCTCTGCCACTTCAGCCCTGCCAGTACGGTGTCCATGACACGCTGGAAAGTTGCTGGCGCCGTGCATAGTCCGAAGGGCATCACCTTGAACTCGTAGAGTCCATCCGGCGTGACGAAGGCTGTCTTCTCTCGGTCCCGTTCGTCGACCTCGATTTGCCAGTAGCCGCTCTTCAGGTCCATCGATGAAAAGTATCGAGAGTGGCGCAGCCGGTCTAGAGTGTCGTCGATGCGGGGCAGTGGGTAGACGTCTTTCTTCGTAACCGTGTTGAGCTGCCGGTAGTCCACGCAGAACCGAAGAGTTCCGTCCTTCTTCTTAACCAGCACGACTGGAGAGGCCCATGGACTGCTTGAAGGTTGGATTACGTCGTCATTCAGCATCTCTTGAACTTGCTGCTGGATCACCTCCCTTTCCTTCGCGGAGACTCTGTACGGTGATCGATGCACAGGGCAAAATGTCACGGGTGGTGACCAAAGGAACACTAAATAAACAGAAAGAAAGAAACGTTTAATGTGGCGAACTTGTGCCAAAAACTAAAAGGGTACAAAGATAATAACAGAGCGTCGCGGGCGTCGAAGTCGGCGTAGCAGCACAGTCGAACGCTGGGGCGAAACTGACTGCGGCTCGCCACGCGGAGCCCCTTTACATGCGTGGTCTTCTGGAATAATCGGCGAAGAAACTTCGACGAGTGGAACATTCGGGCCTGGAACAAGCAACATGATTCTCGAATTCTCCAGAACACTAAATTAGAGGAATAAACAAAAGACATGTCGCTCCAGGATTCGAACCCTAGCTTTTCGCGTGGGAGGCAGGCGCGATAACCATTAGGCCACGCGCGCGCTGCCTACTTGACGAGCGCGCGCGGCAATATTTATTAGGAATATAAATCACAATACCTTGGAATGCTTCTACAACCTCTTCTCTTAGAAACATAAAATTACATTAAATGAACGAAATCCAGGGAAAGCCTTCGATTCTTTTGTAATAAAATTACAAGAGTACTACCATAAACCTTTCCATTACTTGAAGTAAGAAAATACAAAAAAGTCAAGGAAACCTTGGGTTACACGTGAACTCTACAAACGAACAGTAGCGCGCGATAAAATGTTCGCCAAATTTATCAGAACTATGAATACGAGTTTACTCAGTGACCACAAAAAATAGAGGAACAAACTGGCACTGGATATTAAAAAAACAAAAATATTAGTTTATAAAAAAATACAGAAATATTTAGGGACCCTACTAAAACTTGGTACACTAAGAAACAATTAGTGCCTTTAAATCATGTTGCCATTCCAGATGAGTGAGAAATTGACGGTTACGCAAACGCCTGGAGCTTGTCGGCGAACAAGTTTAATGAATATTTTTTGTCGTCTGGTGCCAGTGAATTGCCAGAAGAAATTTCGAATTATCACTCTACCGACCAGCCGCGTATGATAAACTCAATTTCTCTTCATCCCGCTGATGAATTAGAAGTACGTACAAATAATGTCGTTTAAAAACAGTTGTGCGTGTGGTGATGGCGGTATTAAGGTTATTCCAATTAAGGTGATAATAGACTTCGTGTTACCCCCTTCAGTTTATATATGTAATCAAAGTATTGTTTCGCGTATTTTTTTAGATAAAATTAAAATTGCAAAAGTCTTTATTATCCACAAAAGTTGTACATTTGAAATTCTCAATAACTATAGACCCATATCTGTATTGCCTCTTTTCCCGAAAGTTGAGGAAAAAGTTATTACCTCAAGATTGTATAACTACTGTGCAAGCAATAAACTGATAACTTATCACCAGTTTGGTTTTCAGAAGGAAAAATCAACTGAATCAACCCTGATGCAGATAAAAGACAAAAAAAAATTTCAAATACAGAAAACTATGATTATACAACTCGAATATTCTTAGACTTTAAAATGCATTTCATTCAATTAAGTACCAAATTCTGCTACAAATTTGGAGGCATTTGAATTTAGAGGGAATGCGCTGGAAATAATTTGTAGTTATTTATCATCCCGTTTTCATAATACAAAACTATAGGGTTTTCAGTTAGAGTTGGCACCTATTCGATTGGGTGTTCCAGAAGGCTCTATTCTTGGGCCTTTATTATTCATTTTATATTGTCACGAATGACAACGGATGAGGCGATGGTAGCTGAAGAAACTAAACGTTTAATGAGGCGAACTTGTGCTCAAAAATAAAAAGGAAACAAAAGATAACAGAAGAGGGTCGCGGGCGTCGAAGTCGGCGTAACAGCAGAGTCAAACGCTGGGCCGAGACTGACTGTAGATTGCCACGCGGAGCCCCTTATGCACGCGCGTTGGCTTCTGGAACCATCGACCTAGAACGTTCGGCGACTAGAACATTCGGAACTCGAACACTCAAGAGTGTTCTCGAACTCACGAGAGCGCAATGTTGAAAGAATAAATAAAAGAACATTCCACCGTCTGGAATCGAACCTAGACTTTCCGCGCGACAGTCAAACGCGGTAACCACTCTGCCACGCATTTTTTTTTTTTTTTATTTATTGCCTGATTAGACAATGGGAACAACAACAGAAAGCACACTCACGTTCAGATGGTAAAACACGTAGGCCTCTGTGCAGTCACGCGACTACTTTAAAAACTTTTTAAACACACCAATCCGTCTAGAATGGATATCCAGTCCGGAGGCTCTGACAAAGCGCGATACACTTCCCGAATATACGCGACACTTTCAATAAAGTACTCTCTAGCGGGCCGCACGTTTATATCTGCGTTGTTTACTCCCGTTCTGGTCCTCCAGAGACTGTGGAGGCCGAGAAGCATGAGCAAGTCGTACGGTACCCCACCTTCATTGACCAACGGCAAAAAACGGATGCCATGTGGGGTGAGGGGGAGGTCTTTCTTCAACGTGCGCTGAAGAATGTCCCACAGGAAAACCGCATCCCAACAATCGAGAAATATGTGTTCTATTGTTTCGGGTTTTTTACATAGTAGACAATTGATCGACCATGGGACAAACAGACCTCTCTCCTCAAGCCACGGCTTTACAGGCAGCGCGCCGCAGTGTAGTTTAAAGAAAAAGGATTTAAACGAAGGCTTCACCGGCATTTTCTTTACCCTCTTTAAGACGTCCTGCCCTGGTGCGCCACAGTACAGTGACCTATATAAAGGTACGGGTAAAAGCACGTCTACGAGGTCTTTATACAGCCGCTTGCGACTTACTGAACTTAGGTATTCCAAGGAAAAGCGTACCTTGAGCATACGAAAGGAAAGTACAACTTCTCGCATGAACCCTTGAACACTAGCACATATTGGGTCACTAGACGACACCAGAAACTCAGGCAGAGAATTTTGCAAAAGAACCTGCAGAAATGTACGCAAAAATGAATCATTCTGGTCACGTAAAAACATGAACCTTGAAACAACCTGACTGATAAACAAGTGGGACAGCCCCAGACCTCCACTGCGAACAGAGCGAAACAAATTTGTACGGGAAGAGCGTTCCCAGCACGAACTCCAAATAAAAACCGCAAAAACTCTGTGCAGTTTCTGCACGTTTAGGCGTGACATAGGCAATGCTTGTAGTATATACCAAATTTTCGCGATCAAAAACAAATTACAGACAGTGGCGCGCGCAAACATAGATAAATCGCGACCCCTCCAACCCTCCACTTTCGCCCTTGCCCTATCAGTCTCTTCATTCCACATTTGAGTAGTGTCTCGGTAGTGTTCGAGCGGCACACCAAGATACTTCCCCGGCAAGGTTGTCCACTGGACGTTCAAAAAAATCCCAGGTGTGGTGGCCCAGTTAGCGTGCCAGAACCCTGCACATTTGCCCCAATTTATTACACTACCAGTTTGCCTGCAAAAGCCAGCCGCGACTCTGACAACTTCACGCAAACTGTCGTGGTCAGTACAAAAAACTGCTATATCATCCGCGTAAGAAAGCACTTTAACTTCGGATGACTCTAATTTAAAACCTTGTATGAGTTTGTTATTAAGAAGCTTTAAACAAAAGGGTTCTAAATAAATCGCGAACAACAACGGGGATAGAGGACAACCTTGCCGCACAGAAGAGTGGACTTCGACAGTTTCACTGACACTCTTATTAACTATAATTGCTGTTGAACAGTTCGCGTAAGCCATTTTTAATCCATCTAAAATAACAGAACCTACGTTTGCGTGTTCCAAAATACAAAAAAGGACATCATGCGAGACACGATCAAACGCCTTCTCCAGGTCTAGTTGCAGCATTGCAACACGACCCTCCAAAGCGTCACAACATTCTAAAATGCTTCGCGCAACATGAATGTTCGTGCATATGGTACGACCCTTTATGCCGCACGTCTGATGCGGCCCGACCAGGGATGTGATAACGCTTTGCAACCGTCTAGCTAAGACTTTCATATATATTTTGTAGTCGACGTTCGTAAGACTTATTGGTCTGTAAGACGAAACGGATAAAAGTTTGACTCGGTCGTCGGACTTTGGGACTAGTACAATATGGGACTTCAGAAAGGATGGCGGCAACAAAGATATTTTGTACGCCTCCGACAGTACCTCATACAAAGCGTCGGCGGCTTCCTTCTTAAACGTTTTATAGAAATCGACACAGAGCCCATCCGGCCCAGGAGTTTTACTATTGATTAAGGCCACGATTGCCACTTCCAACTCGCTAACGCTGATAGGCGCTTCTAACTCTTCTCGTACATGCCCTTCAAGCCTGGGCATGAGTGCCAAAAATTCACTTTCAAACCCGGTACCTTTCTGAGCGCAGTGACCAAGCAGATCGCGGTAATGTTCGACAAAAGCTCGCTCGATTGTCTTCTGATCGCGCGTTATCAGATTACTGTAACAAATTTCTTTTATCTCATTTCGATGAGCATGCCTCTTCTCATCGCTCACCGCACGCTTCGTTGGCCTTTCGCCCAGCCACAGCTTTTCTGATCGTGATCGCACGATAGCCCCTCGGTATCTTTCACAATCGAGTATTTCGAGCTGATTTTTTATATCTCTAATTTCTTTTTCAAACTCGCCCGGCTTCACGCCGTCTTCCTTTAAAAGAAAATTAAGCTGGCTCCGTAGCTTTTCCTCTTTTTGCCGCTTTTGATAATTAATAATACTGCTCCTTTCAATGGCAGTAAGTTTTACGTCTTCTTTAAAAAGCTCCCAGCGCACCCCCACATTGTCGGTTCATCCTCGCGGAACTTTCTGAACAAGTCATCTACTTTTTCTCTGAATACTTCATCGTTCACAAGACTACTATTCATCTTCCAAAGCGACCAATTCCACCTTGGCTTTCTAACTTTGTCGCCAAGGGTGAACATGACTAAAGCGTGGTCACTGAAAGAAACTGGCAATACAGAATACTGATCGCATAACGGGACAAGATCGAGCAAAATATAGGCCCTGTCGAGACGAGCATGACTAGAGCCTTGAAAATGTGTAAAATGGACGCTGCTTTTTGAGGAAACGTGCGCAATGTCCTCCAATGAATTACCCATGATAACATCATTTAAATAAAAAGCACTTTGGTCACGAACTCGGGTCATATTCGCACGATCCTCAGGCGCGCAAACACAATTAAAGTCCCCCAGGAAAATAACTACCTTATCGCAGTTAAGATACTGACTTACGCCTTCAAAAAAAAACTTGCGCTCACGCTCGCTGGTTGGTGCATAGACACAAATGACGCGCCACTCAATATTCGAAAAGAAAAAATCGCATAAAACAAAACGGCCATACGCGCAAGAAAGCATAGCAGTCTCGACAACTTCCAGAGACCGACGAATAAACAAACAACATCCCCCCGATGTTCCCACAGCGTGCGAAACACATACATTAAAAAGAGTTCGGAAAGGTTGCACCATACGATCTGTCTGTTCTAGACTTCCGACTTTGGTTTCCTGAATGGCGATGATGTCCAGATCGTTCTCGGCGAACAGTCGACTTAGTTGGTACTGCCGACGCCTCGCTGCAAGCCCGCGGACATTAAGCGTCGCAACACGTAATGGCGCCTCTAACACCACCGCCATTCAGGAAGGGAGACAGACCGTATGGCGCTTACCTCGGAACGGACATGCGCGACGACCCGTCTCGACGCAGGCTGGCGTCTGTCCTCTAGTGGCTCCGATTCCGAGGCCCTAGGCTAACTTCGGCGCGGGCACTCACGGGGGCGGCTTGGCCGCCCTCCTGTCTTCCGCAGGAATGTCAGGCTTGAAGGGGCCACGTCGCCTCCACATAGGGGCCGCCTTTGAAGGTGGCTCCACCTTCTTCTTCTCGGTTGGGTCAATGCCGTCGTCGTCATGCGCCCTTTTCGCCGCAGAGCTGCCCGCCGAGGCGTCAGCGTCGGCCATAGGCACGTCGTCGGGCCGTCCCTCACCGGCGTCGTCACCAACGGTAACCTGCGCACCAGGCGGTGCAAGCGTTTCCACCGACGGCAGCTCCCGTTGCTCAGCTTGCTTCTCCACCATTGGTGCCGCTTCTTCCGGTCCTGAGGCCCCGCCGCCTTTAGGTTGAGAGGAGTCGTTCACCGCAGGGCCCTCGTTGCCCGGAGAACCCTTGGCAGCCTCCTCGGTCTCAGCCTCATCCATGAGGAGCTCAGATTTCTCCAAGCCCCCCACGGGCGCAGCAGCCGCCGCGTACGACCGGACGCACTGGGCGCCCTCATGGCCGAACAGGCGGCAGACACTGCACCTCGGGACACGGCACTCCTTGCGGATGTGCCCCGTCCGCTGACACCGGAGACCGAGCGGTGCCCTGCCAGGGACGACTACGAGGGCCAACTCGCCGCCCACACGAAGCTGGTGCGGGATGTCGTCTAGGGTGACTCCAGCCTTGAGTCGCAGCACCGCCGTGCGCGTCATGGTGCCGACGCTCTGGCAGCCGTCGACGCGCCACTTCTCCCTGGCCACCTCGGTAACCTTGCCGTACGGCGCCAGTGCCGCCCTCACATCGTCGTCGGGCACGTTGAAGAGAAGCCAGTGCAGCTTCACACGTATGTCCTGGTGGCAGGGGTCAACGACGACGCAGCGGCGGCCCTTGACCGTCAGCTCCGGCGTTTCCAGGATCCGTTTTTTTCCCACGGGAGTCTTGAACGTTACCGCCCACACGTGGTTCATCTGGTACGCCCCGAGGGCAGAGACCTCAGGGAGCGCACCCAGACGAACCAACGCGTCGCGGAAATCTTCGATGCGGTACGGCCGCCCTTTCATGTCCGCATGCAAAAAGACGGTATTTAGAACAACAGACCCGGTTGGCAGGGGAGGCAGCATGACCTGGTAATCTTCATTATCGGAAGCCCTGATACCGCGGCCTGCGTGGGCCGCTGACACCGCTCCTTCGGAGCCAGACATCTCACGTCCGTACGCTTCGGCGGCCGGAAGTGGAATCCACTCTGCCACGCATGCGGTCACTCGCCGACCCGCGTGGCAATATATAAGCGGCATTGTAACTATACCTCAATCACACGATATCATTTTATATGCTGAACGTACGAGCGTCTTTTTTTCACTTAGAGACCTGCTTCACCTTGAACATGTCTCGAATAACTGGCTAGAAAATTTATCTGAGTGGTTAAACTACATTAAATTGCTTCTAAATGCTAGTCAAACAAAATATATTATTTGATATCAAAGAATAAACCAGTTTGTTACGACTTAAACATTTGTTTCGAAGGATTAAAAATGGGGCGCGTTATAACACACACATTTTTAGGTGTCTTGTTTGAAGAAACCCTTAACTGGACTCCCCACATTGAGAAAATAAGAATCAGTATATCCAGATCAATAGGGTTATTAAATAAACTCCGGAAATACTTACCAAAGTGGTTAAAGTTACAACTTTACTATACACTTAATTGTTCATGACTTTGATATTATATAATAGTATGGGTACAACTACAAAAACAAATATCAGCAAATTACTTATACTGCAAAAAAGGTCGTTCGATTTATTGGAAACATTTAGAAATATGCTCACTGAATGCCACTTTTTCGGGAGTATAAGATATTGATTGTAGAGCAAATTATGACCCTAAAAATACCAATCATTGTTTTAACAAGATCAGAGAGGATCAGTCACTATTTTTAACATGTATAAAAAAAACCCAGGAAACTACAGTTTGCGATATAGTCATTGCATAAAAAGCAAAGTTCGTACAAATTATGGTTTCCAGCAACTTTCATATCTTATTGAATACGCACCTTACTATAGCTCAAATGGTACAAAACAACGGCTCCTTTTGGACATTCGAAGAAAACCTTGTAACATATATTTTAAGTTTCTCATTATCTGCCGTTCGTGTCATAAATCTTCAGTTGCATTCATTTGTGTTTTCGACATATACCCGTTTATAATAGAATTCATTTCAGTGTTTGTTTTGTTTTTGCTGAGTGCTGTAAAAAGACTAGGGGCCAGGGTCCCGTCAGAAGACAAGACTGTCTTATTTTATCCCAGCCTCCCAGACTTTTCTTCCGTCTGAAATAATGAATACATACATACATACATACATACATACATACATACATACATACATACATACATACATACATACATACATACATACATACATACATACATACATACATACATACATACATACATACATACATACATACATACATACATACATACATACATACATACATACATACATACATACATACATACATACATACATACATACATACATACATACATACATACATACATACATACATACATACATACATACATACATACATACATACATACATACATACATACATACATACATACATACATACATACATACATACATACATACATACATACATACATACATACATACATACATACATACATACAAGTTCTTGAGGCGATACCTGGAGTGCTATGCCAGATGAATTACATTTTGGTCACGGGAGCAAATCTCTAAGAACACGACGAGAGGCTGCTGAAACATCTCTGAAGTTCTTGGGACACATCCTGAATGCGGAAGGAATCCAGCCAGGCCCTGAAAGGCTGAGAGCAATCATGGACTTCCGGGCACCGGTCACCGTTACTGAGGTTCGCCAGTTTATCGGCATGACTAATCAAGTGGGGTGATTTATACCCAACTTGTTGCAGAATCTAAAGCCCATCAAGATCTCCCTGGAAAAGACAGGGAAATGAAACTGGGACGTCCACCAGCAACGAATTTTCGACCAAGTGAAGCGAGAGATCACGGAATCTATAACGCTGATGCTGTATGAACCCTAACAGCAGTTAATAGTGTCGACAGAACCTCGTCGTATGAACTAGGTACCGTGCTGCTACAGAAGGATAGACAAGGACAGGTGCGCCCTGTTGCCTTTGCATCAAAAGGACTGAGCGAGACGGACGGAAGGTATGCGCAAATAGAAATGGACGGTTTGCTGTTGGGCATGCGAACGCTTTGAAAAGTTCCTGATAAGAACCAAGTTTCCTGTTTAAACGGACCACCAACCCCTGGTTGCGTTATTGGGTGACCGATAGTTGAATACTATCCCTGCAAGAATCCACAGCTTCAAGCTGAGGCTTGTGCGTTTCAGCTACTCCATGGAACATGTACCCGGAAAAGAGGTGTGGACGGCAGATGCTCTCTCGAGATCCCCAGTAGAGCCCCCAGAGAAGATGGAAGAGGAGTTAGAGGCGTATATCCAGCTGTTGACAAGCTTCCTGCCAGCTACGGGTCACTGTTTGGACGAAGTACGCATTACTCAGAATCAAGATCCCGTGTGGTGCAAGTTAAGAGAGTACTGTGCAAAGGGCTGGCCCAACAACACGTGCGTCCCACCAGAGATTGCTCCCTACTTCAAAAACAGAGACAGCCTCATGATGCAGAGCCATCTCCTAGTAAAATACAACCGGCTCGTTATCCCTAAGTCATTGAGGGAGAAAGTGCTGTGCCAGTTACATGCAGGTTAAAAAGGAGTATCCAAGCACAAAGAACGAGCAAGAGTATCAGTATGGTGGCCAGGACTCTGCACTCGGTTGCAAGAGGTGGTTGGAAATTTCACAAGCTGCATCCAAAAGTGCATATCAAAAGTGGAACCTATGATAGCATCAGGGCACCCAGACTATCCATGGCAACGTGCTGCAGCTGACCTTTTTCCATTGAATGGCAAGCACTACCATTGGTAGTGGTAGATTACTACTCCAGGTTCATAGAAGTGTGTCGACTGACGCAAACGACACCGGAAGCGGTTGTCGCACACATAAAATTTGTGTTCGCCCGTTACGGGGTACCTGAGGTCCTCAGGTCAGACACCTGACAGCAGTTTGTGTCTAAGCGTTTTCACTAATACACAAGCAAATACCAGATTCGCGACATGAAGAGCAGTCCACACTATCACAGAAGTAACGGAGAATTAGAACGTTCGGTAAAAGTTGCCCACGACATCCTTAAGAAGGCCGAAGACCCCGACTTGGCACTTTTGATCTACAGAACTATACCAGGCCCCTGCGGGTTCAGTCCAACTGAACTACTCATGGGACGGCCACTGCGTACAACGTTGCCTATGTGGCCATCACAGCTGATTCCGATAATGCAAAACCATCCGGATTCACAAAGAAAAGATAAAGAGAAACGGAGACAGGCCCAAGAGTACGGTCAACGGCACACAGTAAGCTGTCACAAGGAACCGCTCATCGGTGGATTTGTTTGGGTCAGAGACCCTGGCACTCAGGGGCAGATCGTGAGGAAAACAAAAAAACCGAAATCATATATTGTGAAGACACCATCCAGACAACTCGTCCGGAATACCTCTCATTTAGTCCCATCAGAAAAACCAAGAGAAGACGAAGAACTACATCTAAACAAGAGCCCGGTCTAAAAGTGACTGCTCAGATCCCGTGCATCAACGACGCTGACCCGACATCCGAACAAGTGTTCGATCCACAGCGAGATCCAGCTGTGGCTCTCGTTCCAGAGGATTCGGATATCGACTAAAACACAAAGGAAGAGGAGTCCTACAAGTACACTGGAGCTGGGCGACGAATCATTCGACCTCAGAGATCCAGGAACTAGTTCCACCTCCCCTTTAAAAGAAAGGGGGACGTGGTAATATTCATGTGTAAAAACCCCATAAAACCCCGAGAGGGGGCACCTAGTTGGGCGCGCGTGCGTGACCGAGCTCTCTGGTGTTGTTCGGTCTGTTCCGTTTCCCTCCTTGTGGTCAAACAAAATTATCACGACAATCACGACAGTTCTCAGCATGCGCTCTAAGCACCGCCCTTAGATACGGCTTCAAGTCAGAGATGGGCAAAATACATGCAAATATGTATCGAAATACAAATAAAAAATACTTCGTCAAAAATGTATTTAATTACAAATCTAATTACACTTCCAAAAAAGCATTTAAGTACAAGATATAAATAAAACCAAGTTTATTTGGTCTCCCTCCAAATACTTTTCCTAATACATTCCTCAAAATTTGCGTCAGCGAGTTCAGGGCACCTGCAACGGGTTTCTGGGTATCTCATTTTAATTTTGCATCGCACACTCGGGAGTTAGTGTGCGAGGTTCTAGTAACGCAATATAATTATAATCACAAAAAATGTAATCAGCTTGGACGTAACAGATGAAAAAAGTACAGAGCTTCAAGCAGTTTTTTTTGTCGATTACATTTTGGTATAGACTAACAAAGAACCGAGACGACCAAGATGCGCAGCACTAGCTAGAGAATTATTTATTGTTGCAACTCGCACCAGTTACACAAATCTGGACGACCCGTGCACTTAGAATGCTCCAGGCAAAAATATGAATGGAACTCAAGCTGGAAAGCATCACAAGTTGTCACAGGCACTTATTTAGCCAGTCTGCCTGTGAACGTCGATTTCGTCACTATTCTTGCCCTGGACTAGCACCATAATCACAAAGTCACTAAACGATTGTACTTGATTGAGAAACACTGCATTCGGTGCAGACGTAGTTTTCTTCCTGCTCTGGACAGTAACAAAAAATTTGAGGGATGTATTTTCGCCCACAAAATTGTATTTAATTACAATTGTATTTGAAATACCCACGTTTCAGTATTTAAATACAAACGTAAAATACATTACCCAATTTGTAATTAAATACATCTGCAAAATACACAAAGTATTTGAAATACGTATTTCATATACTTGTATTTGAAATACTGCCCATCCCTGCTTCCAGTGAATACATGTCACGTGCTCGAGCAGCCTATTTTTGAAATATTTCCAGCGCCAAGACGACGCAATCGAGGGGAATAGAAACATACAAAAAGGCTCGAAGTACACCTAAGCACTTCTTATGAGTTGTGATTGCCAAAGCATGAATGTCGTTCTTGCGCGCGTCCTCGTGAAGTTTCCGCGCCTCGGTGCTGCAGGGATCGGCTGGCACGCTCGGGTGGCCGCCGCCCAAGCGCGCCAGCCGATTGCTTTTGCCGGCGCGCAGGCACACAGCGCCATGGGGTGGCGCTGATTAGAACTGACCCGCGGCGGCCTCCCTCGGCTTCGTTTACTTGCCGTTTTGAGTGGCTTCAAACCTGGGATGCCTCAGATCGCGGCTTCCCGAATTTATCTGGCGTTTGGCGCATCTGATGACGTCGGCTGGCTCCATAAAAGAGCTAATGCTTTCGCATTAAAAACAAAAGTACCTCAGTACCTCGGTCTTATGGCCCCCAAGTGCATGCGGTTTCTGGTCGGCACATCTACTCGGATCCCTGTGGGCGATAGCTCAAACACCCGTCTAGACGTCTCTCCGCTTCGGCGATTTCCTAAGTTCAGCAAGAACATTCAACTGCTCTGGCGGGCGTTGAGGCACGAAACGGGTCTATTACGAAGCAGCTTCTAAGCAACACATGGAAGGCAAGTGGCAAGATCTGCATGACGTGGCCCACTCAGAAAACGACTTGAAAAACAAGAGCGTCTCTCGTGGAAAACGTGGGAAACCGAGCCCTTGACGGGCTACCACTGGCAACTCGTCGAAGTGGCCTGCGACCGAAGTGGCGCCGTTCACGACCATGACAGGCAGAAGACTTTATCAGGCAGCTGCAATGCATGTGGTGTCCACGCATATATATAATTCATCGTGCATCATAAATATTACGATTTACACCCATTTCAATTTAACAGTAAGGACCGAGGTAAAAAAAAAAAAAAAAACGCGCTAGAACGCTTAACTAATTCTCCGCCCCCATATATTCCAGAGGAGCAGCGTGACAGGGATAGTCGAGCGAAGTACAGATAATTTAATACTCGGCGCTCAGCGAACACTCAACTCTATAAAAACATACAAGAATCTGAACAGCGAACGATTTAAACAACACGGTTTAATAATCGAAGCATTAACGCCTAAATGAAAATATGTGCATAGCGTTTCTTAACTTTCGAAGATTTGTGGTGTCCATGGTGACCATAATTGAAGTACTGCAGCCAATTATATTTTTTCTTACACCCCGTGCGTGTGCGTGTGTGTGTGTTTTGTCGCCGTGCAGGCCCAGTGCGTTTTATGGTGAACGTGATGCGCGTGTCGGGCGAGTTCGAGGTGTGCGAGGCCGGCACGGTGGCCGCGAGCGGCCGCATCTTCCTGGCCGAGGACCGGCAGAAGCTTTTGGACCACGAGGTGCCCTCTGGGCCCCCGGAGTCCATGACCTTTGACCTCGACGCCAAAGACATCTACAAGGAGCTGCGCCTCCGGGGGTACGAGTACTCGGGAAGCTTCCAGGGCATCTTGAAGGCCGACATCCTGCGTAAGTCGGAAAGGGTGGGGATTTGGTGCCACGAGTGTGCCTCGGGCTCATGTGAGGGGCACGGTGCTTATCCGGTCCGAGGTCATTGGTAGGACTGGTTCACACACTTGCGACTTCTTACGAGGGGATTACGAGCCTTCGCCATAAGTGACGACAGAGAACACACTTGCATGCCGGCCTTATCTATGAAGAATCCCTGGAAGTGCACTGGACTGGAGCGAAGGTTTCGTGGTATTTGCGAGATTTGAGAGATCAAATGTAGATACTATCACTGAGACTTCTCGTTTATAACATTTTGAAAATGTTTTCGAGCCAACAAGGGAATAATGATGAGCGAAAAAAATTAATTACTGTGCAGGAATCGCAAGTGTTCCACGTGGCTCCAGTGTTTTCTCTCAAGAGATCACAAGAAACTGTAACGCACTCTGTCGTAAGCAGTAGCATGTATGTAAAGGAGCATTTACGACGAGATGCTTCATTCGATTTGTGCGTGTCATTTTAAAATAGTAGTCTCTACCATTTTGTTGATCGAGTGCAACTGTGTGCCCGTTGATACAGACCCCTACGGCAAACTCAAGTGGGAGGACAACTGGGTGACCTTTCTGGACAGCATGCTCCAGTTCAGCGTTCTCAGCAACCCTGTGCGCTCTTTCAACCTGCCCGTCAGGATCCACTCGTGCAAAGTGGACCCGGCCGTCCACGCCAAGGTCGTCGGTGGAGCGGGAGACCAAGGTGGGTGGCTCAGCACGACGCTGACGTAGCTCATTGCAACGCCTCGGAGCGACAATGGCAGCTTGGCGCACCTTGAAGCAACACCCAGCGAACCCGGGACTGTGCTTTACGTGGGGAGCTAGCGGTCGAAAAAAAAAAAGAAAAAGTTAATTGGGGGGTAAAGAAATTTTTAAAGAAGCATTAGGAAGGGTTTACTCAGGGATGGGCAGTATTTCAAATGCAAGTATTTGAAATACGTACTTTAAACACTTTGTGTATTTTGCATTTGTATTTAATTACAAATTGGGTAATGTATTTGGATGTGTAATTAAATACTAAAACGTGGGTATTTTAAATACAGTTGTAATTAAGTACAATTTTGTGAGCGAAAATACATCCCTCAAATTTATTGTCACTGTCCAGAGTATGAAGAAAACTACGTTCCGCAGCACCGAATGCAGTGTTCACGTTCACAGGCAGACTGGCTAAATAAGTGCCTGTGACAACTTGGGATGTTTTCCAGCCTGATTTCCATTCATATTTTGCCTGGAACATTATAAATGCGCGGGTCGTCCAGATTTTCGTAACTGGTGCGAGTTGCAACAATAGAAAATTATCTAGCTAGTGCTGCGCGTCTTGGTCGTCTCTGTTCTTTGTTGGTCTATACCAAAATGCAATCGACAAAAAAAGCAGCTTGAAGCTCTGTACGTTTTTCACCTATTACGTCCAAGCTGATTACATTTTTTGTGATTATATTTCTATTACGTTACTAGAGCCTCGCACACTAACTCCCGAGTGTGCGATCCAAAATTAAAATGATATACCCAGAAACCCGTTGCAGGTGCCCTGAAGTCGCTGACGCAAATTTTGAGGAATATATTTGGAAAAGTATTTGGAGGAGACCAAATACATTTGGATGTATTTGTATCTTGTACTTAAATGCTTTTTTTGGAAATGTAATTAGATCTGTAATTAAATACATTTTTGACGAAGTATTTTGTACTTGTATTTCGATACATATTTGCATGTATTTTGCCCATCCCTGGTTTACTGTTTATAGAAGGTTTATTATCATTACCTGTACCGTGTGTCTATGCATTCATCTAACATTCCTGTCACGCAGCAATGAGATGCTGACATAATCTGAGCCAGTAATCTAGTACATACGGTAGCATCGATCTACGATGGGGATGTAAAATGCACCGGAAAATCCGGCGCCTGCACATAAAGAGCTAACAGTTTCAACGGAGGTGTATTTTAATTGGGGACGCATTCCTCTGAAATGTCTCGCCGCAGCCACATTCCTGAGAAAAATTCCTGCATTCTTGAAGACTAAAAAAAAAAAAAAAAAAAAATTACCACTGGGTGGGCGCGTTACGTCCGTACTCCGGGACGAAAGAGTTTGACGCTCCTTTCACTAAACAGAAAGGAGTGCCACCGGAGACGGACACTCGAGCGCGCTCTTCGTGCACCGAGTATTTCTCAGAGCGCGAGTGACTTCTTCGCGTTCCGTGACGTCCCGTCCACAAACAAGATGGCTGCGCTGTTGTCGAGACCACCGAGACGAAAGGCGCAGCCGGACCACTGCCCCTTTTTAGTTGATTAATACTTCTTCCAGCGGGTAAAAACGATTTGTTTTGAAAGCCCAGAGAGAAATGAGCGTTCCGGAAAAGGTTTGTTCGTGCATTTCGCCTGAAAACGAATTTATCTATCAAACGGTAGCGTGCCGATAGCACAGCGGCAGGAATGTTGTCGAGATGAAGAGACATGCGGACCACTACCCTTTTATAATGCTTAGCCCAGTGAATAAAGATGCTTCGATTAGAAAGCCGAAACACCAGTTAGCGTTGAGGAAGAAGTTTGGTCATGCGTCTTGACTGAAAACCAATTGATCTGTCAAACGAGAGATATGCTCAAAGCGAGTCTTCAAACCTTTTAGGAATGTTACAACGTCCGTAGAAACTTCATAACGTCGCTGCCTCTTTTACTTTAATCTCTGCCTCTCCACACAGGCCAAAATAATTTATCTTCGAAAAAATGTCGGCTTCTGCCACCCGTTTCCACGAGATGCCGGGCTCATCATAACCGTGCGGTCGGAAGCACCTCGTGTGGCTCGTCGATAGTTTCGGTGTGTTTCACTGCTGTACGCCATGCGCCATTTAGTTGCTGCGCTCGGAGTATGAAACTCGGAGCTTCGGAGTAGCAGTAAAGGAGCGCGGACTTAACGCGCCCACTCACTAGCGATGCCCTTCTTTTATTTCAGCACGTTTCCTGATTCTACGGTCGTCTTTGAAAAAAGGGTGATACAGTATGTGTATAATAGGGTGCCCGCCTGAACACAGCAGGCTGGCTCGCTACTAACCAAATTGTGTTTCGAAAACCAGACACAGAAATACAGGCGAGAATGCCGCGATTCTTTGATGTCTCTGACGATCACGGTGATAGCGGCGCTTCAACACAGACTGCAGTGCGATCTCTCCCTTGACAACCTGCGTCGCCTGCTAAGGCCTCCTCTCGCCTTGGGAGTTGGGATACTTGGTTCCCTCAACTTGCTACATCCGTAGGCAGTCCCTCGTTCAAGGACTTTACTCTCGCGCGGACCGTCTCCCCGCCTCGCACTTTTGGCTCACCCCACGGAAGCAATTACCCGACCCTCGTGGTTGCTCAGATATCCAAAACAAACACAAAAACAAAAAAAACTTAGCTGTAAAAAAAAAACAAAAAAACTAGAAGAAATGTTTTGTCTTTTGAGAAACACCATTGCACAAAATTGAAGCAAAACGAAGAAGCTGGCTGGCTGAGTGGACAAAAACAGCGCACTGCGCGTTCCCGCGCATTGCCAACACGTGAGTGCAGTATGGGAGAGTCCCAAGGGAAACGACCAAGCAGGGGTAGCGAAGAGATCTCCCCGACTGTGCTATGCGGACCCCAGGTGCCGGCTTTCTTTTTCTTCCCATTTCTCGGAGCTGCCGCGTCGTCCGCAGTTGCCTGACACTTTGCTTAACTTCGTAATTTTTTTCTAGAATTTCTTGGGAAGACGGATGGGAGGGGAGAGAGATGGGAAGGTGACAGGGTGAAGGTATTGTTCAGTAGGCCTTCAGCCAAACGCACGGGGGCTCAGCATATTGCCCACATTTCCTGGAAAATGTCAGCGGGTGCTCACGCCCCCGTTGCTCCCCCCTCCCCGATTCCCGGCTAGTTTAATGCAATACTGGCACCTCTAGTTCAGTGTTAAAGTGTGCTAAATAGATGAGCATTATGAACAACAAATAGCGCCAAGGACAGACAAGAACACAAAGATGGGACAAGTGCTAGACTCGCCCTCGTTCTCTCTTTCCTGTCCTTCTCTGTCCTTCATGTTATTCATTGTTCAAGACTAGTTGCTCGGTGGAACCCCTCGGTGTAACATGCAGTAGCTTCGTGCGACGCCATATGTCTTAGACCGAAGTTAAAAAACTGCACGCAGGTATCGTACTCTGACATTAAACCAGGTATACATGGGAGGGGGGGGGGGCGACCTCAAGCCAGTTTCATCTACATACACTTCGTAACACTGCAAGCCCAAGCACGATATCTGCGCTATTTCACATTTTACTTCTAAGGCTATTGGTGGGCATCTAATTCTACCAGATAGGTTTGTGCTCCTAAACAGAACCTGCCACCACAATAGCATATTGGATATCTCCCTAATGAAAATCGCTTTGATGGGGAATTCAAAACAATTTTAAAGGGTGTGAAGGGGACTTCAGGAATTCCTGACATGTTGGAAGGTGACTAACAGGCTGTAGTTGAGTTTGTTGGTGCATAATACAAAAAAACGACAGCTGAACTTGGAAAATAGAATATAAAGAGGGAAAGAGACAAGCATACCGCTGTATGTTTGAAAGGGGCACCAGTATTTGCTGGTGGGTTCATTGGCCCCGTCAGAGGCTCTCCTGAAATGTCTGAAGTGCCCTTTACAATGCCTTGAAATGTCTGAAAGCCTGTCACGAACTTTTCTAGTGGTGTCAGGAGAACCTTCAGGCTTTTTGAGGTGTCTGTGGGCCACGGCTTAGGTGGAGAAAACACATTTCGCAGAATGAGAACAAAGCTACATATTGTTCGCGAAGGGGAAAAAATAAGCATTTGGAGAATGTCGACCGTATGAGTGTACGGTCAGACTTTTATTACTGTTATTCTATCAAACACGACTGGGCTGCTGGACCCGTCTGTCACTGGCCGGGTGTTCGGTCGCCAAGGGGGCTACGGGGGGCGACCGCCCCATGTGGAGAATTGACGAGGCGCGGGACGAGTGTTGTCGGCCGAGCGGCGTTTTGAGGCGAACAAGCTTTACTTGTTGCACTAATAATAATAAAAAAGGGCAAGCCGAGAGCAGCGCGTTGCCCGAGAACAGGGGCGCGGGGGAGATTGCGAGGGCGAAGCGGCAGCGACTCGTCCCGGTTACCGGTTCCTCCACGGGGGACGGTTCCCAAAAAAGGAGAAAATAAACAGAACCATTTTGCTTTTCACCAGAGTCGGAAGTCCTCTCTTTTTCGTCATCGTCAAAAACTCGAACAGGCAACTCAAATTGTCCCCCCCCCCCCATCTTTTACAACGCCTACACGCACACACTGCGCTTCTCTCTGTCCGGCAATCGGCAATGGGGAGAGGGTGCAGAACCGCCAGGGCCGGGCAACCTGCTTCTCCAGTGGTAGGCGGGAGAGAGTAGTGTGAGGACGCCGGGGAAGTCAGGAGGCCGCTATAGCCATTTTCTTTCCACTCGTGGGCGGTTTGTTTCTTACCGCCGTGGATATCTGGAACGGACCGGTTTCCTCCAGAAAGGTGAGCATGACTTTGAGGGCTCGCATCTTGTTCTCTTGGGCTCTTGGGCGCTCGAGCGGCGCCTTCAGCACCGCTCGAGCGCCATCGTGTTCAGCACATTCAAGGATATGGTGGCCGGTGTCAGCCTACCCGCCGCAAGCCTGGCAGTCGGGATCAGCGTCCCACTGCAAGTAGTGCCTGCATACCGGGATCATGGCTCTGTGGGTCCTGAGACGGTGGATGACGGCCGCTTTCCCGCCTTGTTTCTTGCGCCTCTTCTTCCGTCCGGCTTCACAAGCATCCCGCGAGCGAAAAATACGCCGAAGACGCCGCTCCGACGGTATCGTGGACGAAACCGTGACTGTGCTCGGGATTTCTCAACGGTGACGGGTGCTGCTTGCGAGTTCGTGATTTTCGCTAAACGTGCTTACTAAGACTGTGTATATGTACTACGTGAGGTACACCTGCTCGGTTTTCTTAGTTGAACTACCGTACATCTGGAATTTACTCAGCGGCATTGTGAGTACTTTGAAAGATATTTTTCTTTGTGATAAAGAAGTCAGTTGTCCGTGTTTGATGTGATCTCTTTCGTCTACAGCTGCTTGCGCCCGGGTTTGAACAAGCGTTGGTTTTTATCATATTTTTGAGTTTTAATATGCATGTGAAACTCAATGTCCGCAATAAACTTCAAATAACGTTTTGAACTGCATTTTTGTCTATGGTTCACAGTCATTTGGGCGCCTAAAGGGTTGATGGGCTAAGGGGTTTGAGTTGAAGGGTCGGACGGGTTGACGGGCTGTAGGGCTGGAGGGTTTTTCTGCGGGGTATGCCTGAAGGGTTTTTCTTAGGGTAGTTTTGAAGGATTTTGAAGGCCTGTGAGGTCCCATAATCCTTCAAGGTTGATGGGCCCCTGAGAATTATTTTCAATAGGGCTGCCCTTTCTTTCTAAGAAACACGCACAAAAAATGGCGATCACTACTTTGTGAAACAGTGCTGCACCGTGCACATTCTTGCCAATATCATTAGGGTGCACAGTTTTCTCAGGAACTATGTTCGAGGTATATTTTTGCAAACTAGCTAATAGCTCCGCCTTTCACGCTTCTTGCGAAGGAGTGGACGTGTTCTACGAGAAGTACCTCAACGCCTTCCGCACCGGCGGCGTGGCCATCAAGGGCCTCGAAGCAAACGTGGTGCCCCGCCGGGCCATGCAGCAGGAGGCATTTCTTGAGGAGTACCAGTTCGTGCCGTACCTGGACGACGAGTCGGCTGGCCGCCAGCGCGAGGCCGCGGTCCTCGAATATGTCGAGGTCTGCAGCAGCGTGGCCCGCCGCGTGCTCGAATCGTCCGGAAAGAACAAGGTTCAGATCTCGGACATAATGAACAGGTTTCGCGAGGCTCCCGAGCAGGTTTTGAACAAGTACCTGGAGAGCCTGGCAGAGAACCACGGGCTGTTGCGCGTCCTGGCCAGCATCCAGAACGAGGCCAAGAGCTCGGCGGGCTCCCTGGTGACCACGGTCCAGTCGGCTCTGGCGGCCCACAAGGAGGACCTCGAGAGGGACCTCCTCAACACGGCCCTCCTGAAGGAGGACCCACTGCGGCACCTCCTGGACGTGGTCGTCGAGAACACCGGCGTCAAGAGGCTAAAAGTCCTCGAAATGGCCGCGGATGCGGTCCCCTTGCTCCTGGCGCCCCGGGTATCCGCTCTCCTGGCGCTATCCCACATCCTCCTCAAGATGGACCTGACGATTGCACATCCGCAGCCGGATGTCTTGACGGAAGAGCAAGTTCCGGAAGACGCCAAGAAGATGGCCTGGGATGTGGCATCTCCGCCACAGACCGCCCTTGCCGAGGCTGACCTCCTGGTAGCCCGTGACGCAGCCAGCAGCGAGGCGCTAGAGGCGCTCATGGACGCGCTCGCGGCTCACTCGAGGGAGGGCGGCTTCGTTCTGCTGTCTCTGCGGACCGCGCTCACGCCCGCCGAGATGTTCCTGTCGAATGTGGGCAAGGTGCCGCTCAGGGTGCACTCTCGAGACTTCGTCGAGGCTTCCTTCAGAAAGCGCGGCTTCCGGGTTGTGTGCCTCCGATCCAACAATTTGTCTGCGCTCCTGCTGTTCAGGAAAGGGTCGGCGACGCCGGCCGGTGCAGAAAAGCAGGCGGTAATCCGGGTCGGAAGTGGCAGGTTCGACTGGGTGGAAGAAATCAAAGCCAAGGCGATCGAGTACCAGGAGCGGCCGGCGGGCGAGAACGTCTGGCTGGTGGCCGAGGACGTGGGCACCAGCGGGGTCGTCGGGCTCACCAACTGCCTCAGGCAGGAGACTGGAGGGGACCACATCAGGTGGGCAGTCCACGTTGCGGAAGCGAACGGTTCCGGCAGTGTGCAAGCGTCCGAGAGAGGTTTCGGTTGATCGTTAAAGTTCCACAGGCTGCTTAAGTGTACCTAACCCTGGTCTTATCAAGCATAGTGTAAGCTGACAGTTAGGTTGAAAGTCTCCTGTTACATTTGACACAGGCATAACGATGTCCTTGAGACTTCTTTCTACCTATAAAACACGTTCTTCAGAGCGTGGCTTGTAATTTAGACATCCCGCTTGAAGCGAATCTGTTTTTTCAACTGCCTTCGCTTAATCCATTGTTCTTTCATTGTGTTATTCATTGGCTATTTTGGTGTAGTGAATTCTTGCATCCCCATATACCTGTAAGATCATTCAGGCATAGTCTACTGTTTTTAATTCCAAGGTGTTATACTCGCTTTGGTTACGTAGAAACGTTTATGTTCCTAATGCGGAGGGCAAGTTCGTCTGCTTCTTGCGCAGGGGGTAGCGGTGACGTCAGAACGCCGAGCCCTGATTGGCTGATCGCGACCCCCCTATCTGAACGTCGTCTGCTTCTTTGCAACGTCGTCTGCTCGCAACGTCGTCTGCGTCTGTCTTACCTTTCCTGCGACTTTCAGAAGTGCAGAGGCCAGATTCACGAAACGAATTTACGCCAAAAATGTGCGTAAGACAGAACTTAAGAAGAAATTCGTATTCACGAAACAAAATTTTCGTAAGTTTTGAGCAGGTTACGACGAAATCCTACGACAGTTCCGAAGCTGTCTTACGCACTTCTTACAATCAAATCAGCATGGCCGACAGCGTCGCGGTCGCGACGACCCACGGACATTTATTTTTCTACGTGCGCTTCTCACGCGTCCGGACTTCAAGCAGCAGCAAGAAAAAAGTAAAAAGTACTTGAAACAGACCACGACGAACAAGAACGCTGGATCCAGAAACACCCGGGAAAAGCTCCAACGGCCACGATTCCACTGAACGCGACCAAGCGAGCACGGCAGTTAGGCCTAGCAGACACTTCGCGACTCGGCGACCGTCTGCCCATGACCGGCTGGTGTGCTGAATGGAATATGCCCGCGCGACCCTTGTGAACCCTTCCCGTATTACACGCACGTTGTACACGCACTTTAGTTCGATATATCCCATATTTCGCTATATGAAAACCGGGCCTACCGCAAATTTTTAAGGCCGGGCGTTGTAATGAACAATTATTTTCTTGACACTACGCTAAACACGCGCTTTAAAAAATTCTTAAGCGGACCGAAAAAAAAAATAACAACGAGAACGTTTTAGGCGGGCTAACTGCTGGAACAAGAAATATTTCTTGAACTGTTTATTCCGCGACGACGTTTGCACAACCAGAGCACCAAGGCGCGCGTGGAAAGAAAAATCTTAGCGTTTTAGCTGATTGTGAAACTTTTTCGTCTGGGTTTAGACCCAAAATCTTCAGTACAACAATCGTGTCCTCGAAAGAAATGGGATTTTGCTGCCGTGACACCAGAGTACGGCCACAACCAGCGGAACTGCACAGAGACGAAAAAGAGAGCCGCGCAAAGCAGCCGAGCCGCAGCGTGGATTACTGCTTGCACACGAATGCCGCGGCGTCTCCAGCCGCGAAGGCCCCATGATTGCAGGCCCCAGAAGTTTGATGATCGCTAAAATCTACCCTGCGCCAAGGAACCATTTCCAGCTTGTCAAGGAATGACAAAGACTGTTGCCATTTCCCGCGTAAACCGGATTAGCACGCGGAAGTCAAAAGAAAAAAGAGCTAACAAACGAAACTTGGCGGTTAAGAAGCCGCCGACGCGGTCTCTGAATGGCTTTAGGCACTGACAGAATGAGAACGGCAGGGCGCGTCTTTCGAACATTCGGCCTTCAGCACTCGTTCCGTGCCTTCCGTCGTGCTCTACCATGCACGCGCACGCTCGTGATGCACGAGATGTTGGAGCATCGTCGGATGCAGGGAGCTCGCTCTGGAGACTAGCAATGAAACTCCTCCCTGCCCTTGTCATTTTGTCGCCGACTGTAGTGACGGAGCGAGACAGCACCGTTTCTCGGCGCAGGGTCTAAAATACAAACGGCCGCAGTTCACACCCGCACGACAGAACGACAAGACAGCCATGGGCTGCAGCCGCGTAAACAAACGTGACTCGAATGGACAAGCGACCGTTGTAGTGACGTCGTCCGGTAAGGGACGAGGTCACTCCTTACGACGGCACATGGGCGAAAAGTTCTACCACAAGAACGGTAACATTAGGGGCCGATTCCAGTAAGACTGGTTTCGATGCCCGGATTACGTATCTTCCGTGAAATGGATGCACGTCGAACGGTTGGTGTTCCGTGCTCTGGCTCGAGTAAACAAAGACAGTAGCTCGTGACAGAGATGATATCTTTTGGCTCTGTGTTGCTATCACCCGAATATTAGTGGAAGCAAGTGCACGTGTTTGTTCTTTTATTTTTCGTAACTACTCCAGGTGCAACCGGTTGCCAGGGGCATTTGCCGTGTGTAAGCTAGAGAGCCTAGATTGAAGAGAGGGTTCATCTCAAACCATGGGGAGCGTCTTTGATTTGATCGCGAATGCCTCCTGCGAGTGCCTCCTGATGCCAAGTGCGCATGCACTGCGCGTGGAGAGGAGGAAAGCAGGCGGAACCATTTGCCGACAATCGACGTGGTCGTCACCGCCTCGCCCGCTCGTATTGCAAGTGGGGTCCGTAAGCCACATGACCGCGATCGAGCAGTTGGAAACCCTCCATGATCTCGGCTCTCCAGTATGCCTTTCCGCGGTCACCTGCATGCCGAGCACGCCTCGGACTAAGTGCAATAAATACAATCGCTATCAAGACTGGACCCCGTCTCGACGGCTTACTCTTGGCCCTCAGCCGGCACCCCTTGCCTGTGGACGGAGCACGCGGTCCTCAACGTGCAGACCCGGGGTGACCTGTCGAGCCTGCTGTGGTTTGAAAGCCCCCTGCGGTACCGGCCGGCCTCGGACGACCGGGTGCTGTGCAGCGTTTACTACGCGCCCCTCAACTTTCGCGACGTCATGCTGGCCACAGGCAAGCTGGCCCCGGACGCCCTCCCCGGTGGGTGCATGTCGCTCAGCAACGCTGCGGATCGCTTTTAGTTCTTTTTAGATGGGTGATGTCTCCCGCGGGGACGGACGTAAATAGATCCTTTCCGAAATTCAGCTCCGCCATTTTGATCACTATCGTCTTCCGTGGGATGGGATACTAATGCAAACGACTTTATTTTCGTGGGCTCCGTACTTCGCGAATTTCACGTGTCAGCTGCTTCGGCAGTACTGGCAATCAGAGTGCCGGGTCTTCCAATTCAGAATTTTAACGCCTTTCAGAGTTGAATTCGGAGGATCCGATGTTACTGTCCCACAGACCAGCTATAAGTCATCCGATTCTAAATCCGAAACCGCCAGAATGTTCTGTAGGGGGATGCATGAAAATAAAATTGAATAAAAAAAAAGGTGACAACTTTTTGCCGTCAGTATTTTTATTCGATACTTCTAAATCTTAGAAGCTTGGGTGCATTGTACGCGCTCCCGCTAGATAATTGAGAACACCCCGCGCATTGACCTTCGCTTCGAAAACGAAACCCGGCCTCTGGGAAGCACGTTTTGAGTAAAAATCGACAGTCAAATGGTTAAAGTGCAGCTGTTTGGGCTTTTGCACATTCTTCCCTCCTCGAGCTAACGGGTGCACCACTTTCATCTTCGAAACCGACAAGAAGGGTCGCGCGATGCGTCTTGAGATGCAGGCAATCTAGCGACGTCGGAGTGCGTGCTGGGGCTGGAGTTCTCCGGGCGGGACCCCTCGGGGCGCCGGGTGATGGGCTTGGTGGTGGCCGGGGGCATGGCGACCGCCGTGGCGGTCGACCCGGACTTCCTGTGGGAGGTGCCGGCGGACTGGAGCCTGGAGGAGGCGGCGACGGTGCCAGTGGCCTACTCGACGGCCTACTACGCCCTGCTGGTGCGGGGCACCATGCTTCCCGGGGAGGCCCTTCTGGTGCACTCGGGCAGCGGAGGCGTCGGCATGGCCGCAATCTCCATCGCCCTCTCCATGGACTGTACCGTCTTCACCACCGTCGGTGGGTGGGACCCTCCTCACTTAAATACCCCGCGTAGGGGCAAGAGTCGCGGGTGCCGACGTCGGCGGTCTTGAGACAAGAAAACGAGAGCAAAGGAAGAGGAGAAAAAGAATGCGAATGATTAGTTGGACGTGTTCACTTCGCTGCGACGAGTCCAAAATGTTAGATTGGTCGTCAACATTATCTATTTTGTAGACATTGCACGACGTCGGCGTTTTTTTGCGAAATAAGCTAGAAACGTGTTGGATACAGATCTTACGGAGGACGTTTTGCTGGCGAGATGGGCCCATCGGGACCACATACTGGGACCACTAATGTCCATGTCTATGCCCCGCTGTTACAAAGGGGCCAGAACGAATGGGACCTTTACATTGCTGTACAAGAAGGCAGGAAAAAGCTGCTAAAGCGAACGAAACCCAACAAAACGTCCGAAGATAAGGTCACTGTACGCTTTGACAAAGTGAAAAAAAAAGACCAACTGTAGGCATGGGATAAAAACAAGAATGACATCACTCCCCTGCCTGGAAGTAGTACCCAAGAATGACCGCGACCAAAAGCTGTTACTAAAACGTCTGCAATAGAAATACTAAATGTTAGCGCATGAAGCTTGTTCAATACACTGGAAAAGCCTGAGGCGATGCCTAATAAAAAAAGACCGTCATAAAATTTCTGATGGTTCATCAGGCTGATGGCCTGTCGTATTTTGGGACATTGATGGTTTATTGGTGTGATGGTCTGTCGTATTTTGGGATATCTGACGGCTTAATGATTTAATGGTCTCTTGGTCGGTATGAATTTCTAATCGCACATATGAACGACAGGAAACAAACATTCCATTAGAGTCAGTTGTGAACTTTATTCTGTTCCCATTATTGTTTCATAAAGGAACATCCGAAGCGTTAGGGTACTTTCCGAATTCCCTGTAGGAACCTGAAAGCAAAGTTTGTATTTAGGTTATGGCATGTTATTTTTCTTTCTACTTATAAATGATTCAACGTTGAAATATTAATTTGCAAAAACTAAACGGGAGAGAAAATGCGTTTAATCCACTCACTACTCTCGAGACTCCACGACGCGCAGCAACTTCATCGGTGTCCGTTACCCCCGTGGCTATCTTCACTCTCCCCATCGTCTATGCTGGGCATGACGGCTTCGTGCGACAGCGTGGAATCCACTAAGCCTCGTCGGCCCGAGAATGCAGCAAGCGTCGTATTATCGCATTCGCAGCTTTGTAAACGTTTTTCCTCGCAAACATTTAGTTCACAGTACACGTACACCTAGTATATGAATTTCCTATCAAGCAAAATTAGTTTTTCGGCACATTCTCTGCCACTTAGATCGTAAACATGACATAATTGACATTCAAAGCGGATCAACAAATTGTTTCGCCAACGGATGATAAAACAATTCAAAACAAAACTATGGTTGCAAAAACATACCTGAGTTTATAAGAAGTTATCTTCGTTGCCTTTCCAGTATCCTAGGACAACTGTTGAGGCGAATTATCACGGATTGAACACCCTAATATTGAGCCACGCCGCTGTCAGATTACCACATCGAATGCAATTCACGCCTGGGCGACGACATGAGATCATCAGCGCCTTCCCTGGGCCACTGCTGGAACCTCCCGAATATAGTCAGGTTCTTTCCACCACTGAAAGGTGTCATGTGAAACGCCATCAGCGTTTTCGCGTTCTGGTGGTCTATCGAGATATTCTGATGGTCTCACCCGGGCAACATCAAAACGTTTTGGAAGTCTGTCGGTCACCACAAGAAACGTTTTGACGGTCTCTGAGCTACAAACAGAAGCCTGTAACGGTCAATCAGCCGCCATCAGGCAAGGTTTGATGGTCTATCAGGCACCATCAAGTAAGCCTCTCGGACCATCGACAGTTAATTACGATGTTATAAGCGCGGTTACAAGTACTGTGTTAATACATATACGGCAAAAAAAACGTACTTAAGACGGTTGTTTGGAGTTTTATAACATATTATTCGTAAAGTTCGTCGACATGTCGGCCTGAGACAGACGTTCTTCAAGTCTTGAAAAAGGTCTGTCTCGGGCGCCGTTCATAACGGACCATCCGGTGCCGTTATGAACTTCTGGTGACCGTCAAACTCTTTTGATGGTCCACCAGGGAAGTCCGATGGACCATTAGCTGCCATTGGAGCCCCTGACGGACCACCAAAAAACTTTCGATGGTCCATCAGGGAAGTCTGGTGGAGCATCAGGTGCCATTGCAGCTCCTGACGGACCATCAAAACGCCTTTGTTGGTCCGTCAGACGCTATCAGTGAAGTCTTATGGACCATCATATCCCTTTAATGGTCTAATTCGAAGGTCTGATGGACCATCAGGCGCCATCAAGTAGGTCTTGTGGGGCATCAAGGAAGCCTGATGGGAAATCAGAGAAGTTTGATGGGCCAACAAAAAAGTTTGATGGACCATCAAGAAAGTTTGATGGACCATCAAAAAAGTTTGATGGACCATCAGATTTTCTCGATGGTCTTTTCGATCAGGATAACCATGATTCACGAACCGGACGTGATGATAGTGACAGGAACCTGGCTTTCGTCGCGTATTCAAAATAACGAGCTTGATATACCAAACTACTCTGTAATAAAAAAATATCGACAGTCGCGCGGTGGAGGGGAGGCTATCTTGTACAAAATATGGCTTAAAGCCACGCAGATCCCGGACGTGACAGACATGGAGTCATTATGGTGCAAACTTTGGTTTAAATGATTTCACCCTTTATGTTCGTCTGCTTACAGGCCTTCCAAGAATCTGCGATTTTTTCTGGCGTTTTGAATACCTAGATGCAACCGGACGTTCAACTAAGGGATAAAATAATAAGGGCGTGAGATTTCAACCTCCTCAAATTGCTTGGCCCGAACCTCAAGACCCTTTGGCATGTCTTGTCGCAATAAATACTATGTGCGACATTTGATTGAGTTATCAGTTGACCCAGATTGTGTCAGACTTTACACGTACAAAGGCTTCGCGCAGAGTGTCCCGGACCTGATATTTGTGAGACTACTTTCTAAAAGAGCTAGACGTGGACACCGTTGACGGCATATCTGACCGTGAGATTGTGGCAGTCTCGCTAAGACTAGATGCTGTGCCAAAATGTACCAGCGAGGTTATTCAAGTTTTCGATTTTAATCATGCTAATGACGTGGCCATCCTGGATTGTTTCAACTTTCACTTTGACATTTCCTATGAACTATTCCTGCGATCAAATACTTCCACAAATTACCTTTGCAATTTCTTCAAGTCATATGGTTTTTCATTGTATGAACACCTATATTTCAACTAAAACCAAAAGAACCGCTCAGCGAAATCCTTGGATATATATAACGTGTGAAATCGTTCATACCAAGCGAGAAACTAACATACTACCAAAACAAACGACGATTAGGAAAAGAGCATAGAAGAACAAATCACGAGCTTAACTAAAGAACATGCGAGTGAAATAAGGTGTGCCAAAAAGAAGTTTTACAACGACAGTCTTCATTCCTTTATGAGAACACCACCAGATAAGTTATGGAGGCACATAAATCCGCGCAAACGTAAGTAACGCTACAGCAATCGTCAGAAAACCCGGACAAGGCTAACAACTTCAATGACTACTTCCTTTCAGTCTTAACACATGACAACGACGTTGTGTCACCCTTCATGGATAGGCAATTGCAAGGTACCGTAGGCAGCATCACAATTTCTGAGGACTTCATGCTCTGTCTTCTTAATCTTGACCCTAAAAAACTGCCGGGCCAGATAACATTACAAACCCGTTTCTGATAAGGTACGCAGAATAGATATCAAAATACTTATCACTAATATTTAGGAAATCGCTACATGAATCAAACATTCCACCCGACTGGAAGGAAGCTAAAGTTATTTCAATTCATAAATCGAGCAACAGAGGAAGCATTTCAAATTATAGACCGATTTCAGTTACATCAACGTGTTGCAAATTATGGGACATGTTATCCTAAAGAATATAGCTGCTTTCGTAGAAGAAAACAACGTGTTAGATATGTGCCAGCATGGTTCTCGATCCGGCTTGTCAGCCGTAACTGAGTGAATTGAAAGCGTGCACGTACCTCGTTTATAAATCGTAAAAGCAAGGCGGATATCACATTTCTAGATCTGTCAAAATCATTTGACAGGGTCTCCCATAATAAACTACTTTTCAAATTAACTGAAATTTTAGGCGACAGAGAAGTTGTAAATTGGATTAAGGACTGACTACCTCTCTGGATAATCCCAGTTGGTGAAAATTAGCGGAAATAGCTCAAGTAATAAGTCAGTGTGCTCCGGAGTACCTCAGTGTTCAGTACTTTTTCCGCCTCCCTTCCTGCTCTTTAATAATGATATAACTGATAACATCGCCATCAACGTTAGACTTTTTGCAGACGATTGTATAATACATTCTGAAATAGCGAATGCTTCGGACCACTTAACATTACAAAGCGCTTGGACAAGATCTTAGACTGGTGTAAAAAATGGCAGATGGTTAGTAACGGAGACAACACAGTAGCCATGTCCATAAGTAGGAGGGAAAATATAAGGATTCATTCTTATAAGATCAACTCAAACATAATACAAGACGTGCACGAGTTCAGGTACGTGGGGGGCATGCACATAAACGCAGTGGTCAAAAAAGCACCGACGTACTTTCGGTGCATAAGAAGGCGACAAAAATACGCATCCCCCGATACTAAACTCTTGACCTACACAACACTTCCCCCGCCTGTGCTTGAATATACTAGCCCTGTTCGGTTCCCCTTCACAAGAATTAACATACAAAACTTGGACGAAGTGCAGAGGCTCGCTATAAGGTTCATTACCAATAAAATTGGCACGCGTTATTCACCATCTGAGCTGTGTAGAGGGCTCAGGGTGCAGCCACTAGAAAAGAAAAGCTAAGCTCACGAGATTGAAACTAATTTACCAAAAACCCAATAACTTGACTAAAATAAAAAAAAATCCAACTTCCTTATTCCCCACGATGGAAGAGCAAGCCATTCGAACATAAGAAAATTATTCGAGGAGTTCCAACCTAAAAATAATTGCTTTATATTTTCATATTTTCTGCTAGCAGTGTAGGATTGGTACGGTTTGCCTGAAACACGTTGTCCACGCCAGCTCACTAACACAGTTCAGGAATGGTGTCGAAGCGCTCTTGATGCGAAAATACCATGTCTCATCCACTCCGTTTTTTTCATGTTTGTTGACCCCTGTTTTCTGTTTCCTGTTTTCTCTGTGCTGTGTTTTCTCTGTTTTCTTTGTGCTAGCACAGAGAAAACAGAGAAAACATCCACACATGCATAAACACAGCTGTGTTTATGCATGTGTGGATTTGCACCACCCTATAAAAATCATACAATGAGGGTTAGTAGTATTGGTAAATAAATAAAAAAATAAAAGAATAAATAAATAAATAAATAATAGAACCTCATTGATACGTTCCCGGTTTTTACGTTTTTCCGCCTTTTACGTTCAAAACCGCCGGTCCCAGCGAGCCTCCAGCACTTAAGGGCCATGTTTTTTTTCCCTTTTTTGTTCATATCGCGGTCCTTTCAGATACTCATCAAAGAGGTTCTACTGCAGGATATTAACTCTATGGCCCAACCAGGCTGCCTGCTGTTTAGTTTTGCTGAGTTTTTTTTTTTTCGAGGCGACTGCGAACCATTTACTGTATTTCCCAGCCTATAGTCCACGCCCGGTGTATAGATCAACGTGCCTTTTACATGCAAGTCCATGTTTGCTTACACCAAGTGACGGCACTACACGTGTGCAGAAACCAGATTAGCAGGACGTGAAGTGTCTGGGCCTGCACCATTCCGACATTGGCGACACCTCGGCGGCACGGCGTAGGAGCCGTGCACTGGTGTGTAGTCTGAAGGGACGAAGTTCGGTTGAAAAAGAAAATATTTTCCTTAGATCGCCTGTACCTGGTGCCCAGTCTGCGTGTAAAAAATTCTCAGGCAAAGCACATCTTGGCAGGTGCCTGCTTCATTAGCTCACAAAAAAAACTTATATGACACATTAATCACCGTTAGCCTATACTCAGTCATTAAAAAATACACATCTCACGTCTTATCGTAATAAACCACCAGAAAAACAGAACTTTATGTATAGTCCTCCTGTAGATAGTCTGCACTGCATAAAAGTTTAACATTTAAACATGTATAGTGTATTCATCATAATGTAACACCCAAGGCTATGGTGCGAAAAAATTAAGAAACTTAAGTCGAAGAAAAAAAAAAACTGTAGGAGCACGTCTCAAACGCAGCTAAAAATGTTTATCTTTCTCGCTCATTATATACACCCGGTGTTGATATCGCCTACTTCTTGACGGATGCACTCTTAATGGAAACAACAACCGAATGACCTTTTTAACATATTCACTCGTACTCTCGCAAAATATTCACACGTATTCTACTTGTCGTGTAGAATTTTGGAAAATGGTCACTGCAAGAACGAACTATGGCACACAAATGCTTAAAGGGAAGGTGGGGCACTTCTACATTAAAAAAAAACGTTTGAATTGCGTTCATTCGCCCTTTAGAATAACACGTATCAAAATTATATTTCGATGCGACGCGCCGGAGAGCCACAAGAGCAATTTCAAAATAGGGCTGAAGCCCCGCCTCCCTAGCCTTGGGCAGCCAAAAGATCCGTCGATGACGTCACGGACAGCGACTGTCTTTCGCGTTTTTCTCGCGTTTAACAATACTTACGCAGCAAATGGTTTGGGTATTCGGGTTCACGGGGTAAAAATACACTAGAATTCACTTCTAACTCATTTTTTCTAAGAAGCTCCGTAGCTTCCCTTTAAACATACTATCCCAAAAATGCTTAACCTACTTGAAGATGAAGGATTAGAATTCAGTACATTGTCCGTTAGAAAAAATCAACTGATTTTTTCCGTAATAGAATTTAGGTATGAACCATACTTTTTGGGTCTCATAACGTCTGTCTGCAAATGATCACTTTTTATGTTATAGCTGATGATAAAATATATTGTCTGAAACACGCTTTGTTAAATTGCGGTAATAAAAACTCTTAAGTGTTTTTCTTTCTTTCTTTTTTTTTGAGTTGTTGCTATAGGTGCCTTGGAGCCGGTCAAGGACTTGTCAAGCTATGCCACACAGCTTTTTCATTTATTTATTTTATTTATTTATTTATACATGCTGCTAGCTGTCGTTTGGCAGCCAAGGCAGGAGAGGGCACACAAGGCAACACGCAAGAAGAAAACCACATCACAGGCTAGTGAAAGAAAAAGCATCTAGGACTGCACATCTAAGATATAACGCTGTAATAATGAGGCAAACTCCTGAACGGACGAGACATTGGCATTGTTGGCAGGGAGGCTATTCCATTCGTTAATGGTTCGTACGAAAAAGTAGTTTTTTAAACATTGGGTTCTGCTGTAAGGTACCACAATTGTGTTCGAGTGCTTGTGTCGTGTGTGACGGGATGTGTTAAATTGCATCAATCTGTCGAATGAAAGGCGAGATGAGTCATGTACAATGGTATACAAAAGCTTTAGACGATTAATTTTGCGCCGGGTTGAAAGAAGCTCAATTTTCGACCTATTGTACAAGTTAGTGATAGAGCTCATTCTTCTGTATTCGTTGTAAATGAAGCGCAGTGCTTTCTTCTGTACCTCCTCGAGTCGATCAATATTAAGTTTAGTTGCAGGGTCCCAAACGACATCCGCGTATTCTAAGACAGGTCGTATTACTGTGGTGTAGATTGCAAGTTTGGTTGCAGGGGTACAGTGCTTCAGCCGCCTCTTTAATGACCATAGCTTTGCTGATGCCCTCTGAGCAGTCCAGGACATGCGGCTACTCCAACTGAGGTTCGAGGAGATAATGACACCTAAGTATTTGAATTCGTGCACAACCTATAAATGGGAGTTTTGTATACAGTAGTTTAATTTCAAGGGTGACCTCTTGCGCGTTACTCTCATTCGTACACTTTTCGAGCTGTTTAGCAACATTTGCCATTCGTTACACCATTGAGAAATTGAACACAGGTACTTGTTCAAATTAAGTTGGCCATTGCTTGAAGCTATTTCAGTAAAAAGCACACAGTAATCTGCAAAAAACAGGAAGTGCATACGCTCGTCAACCGTCAAATCGTTTAGAAAAACAAGAAAGAGCAGTGGGCCCAGCACCGATCCTTGTGGAATGCCCGAGATAACTGATACAAATGAACAACAAGCCCCACCTACTTCAACCAACTGGTGACGGATGCTCAAGTATGAATCCAACCATCGCAAAAGCTTATCGTTTTTTAGAATCACTCTTAGCTTGATAAGTAGTTCGCTGTGTGACACGCGGTCAAAAGCCTTGGCGAAATCTAGGAATACTACATCCATTTGCCCCCCCCCCCTTTTTGGTCAACGACTTTTGCAAGTTCATTTACTCTATAAAGGAGCTGAGTTACCGTAGAGTAGCCACGCCGGACACCATGCTGGCTCTCTGATAAAAAATTATTCGTTTCAAAATGTGACATGAGGTGACTAAATAAAAAGTGCTCTAGAACCTTGCTGCACAAGCAGAGCAAGGAAACGGGCCTGTAATTCGATGCGTCATGTTTATCTCCTTTCTTATGAATGGGTATAACTTTTGCCACTTTACACCGTTTAGGTACCACCCCTCTCTCTGGAGATCTGCTATAAATTAGAAAAAGAAATTTAGAACACTACTCAGCGTACCTTTTTAAAAAATAACATTAGGAATTTCGTCTGGACCGCAAGACTTTTTTGTATTCAAATTTAGTAACGCAGAGAAGATTCCCTCCTCTCATAGTTGTATGTCTGGTACATGAGCGAGTTTAATCGAGAACACAGGAACGAAGTTGTCACTTGTGGTGTACACAGAGGCGGAGTAGTCGTTAAATATCTTCGCGATTGAACTAGTATCAACAGATTCTCTCCCATGATGAATGATCTTGTTAACTGAGTGTCTTTAACCCGCTATATGCCTCCAAAACTTCTGGGAATCGTTACGAAGGAAGTTCGACATTTTAACGTTGAAATACTCATACTTGGAATTCTTAATGAATGTTCTCAATTTATGACGTAAGACAGTTAATTATATTTCGTTTCCTCGTTTTCTGCTTAGCCTATTGGCTTTCCTTTTGATTTTTAAAATCTCCCTCGTGATCCATAGGTTATTCTTTTTTGTTCGCTTCCTACGACATGGCACAAATCTTGTGCTTTTAAAAAGTGCACCATAGTTCGTCTACATCGCATCCCGGAACTGAAGCCTGTGGGATTTTGCTAGCTACCAACTAACACAGGTACCGATAGAGTAACCAAAGGGTTGTCTCAACAGCGGCGATATCTCAAAGGAGACGTCAAACCTAGTAGCCCGCGGTCCCCACATCTCCGCGGCAATGTAGACGAACGTTTAGGGCTACATTACCGCGGGTCGGTTCGATTAATTACCTCCGTCGGTGCCAATGATCGTCTACCTTGTCTCACTCTTTCGAATATAGCGGAAGAGAAGACACACGTACCAGAGTAAGGACAGAGTCCAAGAGCATTTATTGGAACACTCTTAAAATGAACTACTATGTCCCCATCCAAAATGCCCCCCGCGCCGGCAAGGTAAGAAAAGGTCCTTACCTGGCCAGACGCGGGGTTCCGGAGAGCCAAGACCGGGGAAGCATCGGAGAAGTCGCCGACGCACGTCCTATCTCTTTCGCGGTCACCCGGACGAGTCCCTTTCCCGAAAGCGGGAAAACAGGAGGCGAAACCTCCTCGCCGGTCAGCAGTGATCCGCATCCGAGCGGGGGGACGGAAAGAGGTCCCCCCGGGAGAGAGTGAGAGGAGAGCCCCCCAAGCCAGGCGGCCCTCTGCCTCACGAACAGGACGGAGCTCACGGCGAAGAAGGCCGAGCGTTCCGACCCGCGGCCGTTATCACAGCCATCGGGGAAGGGAGACCAGAGGAATCCCCACATCCCCCCCTCCTTAAAACGGTAGGTGGGTCTCAAGAAAGAATAAAGGAGGCCCACCTGCTCTCATAAAATAATATATCTCTCTGTGCACCCCCAAACATATACACGCGACACCCAGCGCGCGTCTCACGCACCAGGCCGAAGAAAAGGAAAGTTCCAGCTCCAAGCACTTGACAGTCGCCGCCACAGCACGGCAGAGCATCACAGGCACCGCGCTGACGCCGCTGGACCCAGGTGTCGCGGTACGAGCTGGCCTGCAGTGGGGGCAGTCAGGCGGTCGTGAAGGCGGCAGCACCAAAAAAAAGACCGACGACCGCCGCCCACCAGCGGAGACCAGCTGGGGAAGTCCCAGACACGCTGCCCGGGGGGTTCGGCGCCATCTCGGCCGCAGTGGGCTGGTGAAGGGGGGTGGACGACCTCGGAGCAGACCTGGGAAGTCGAAATGCGCCAGCAGCCAACACGCCCAGAGCCGGCCGTAGACCTCCCGAAAGGGAAGAAAGGGCGCCGCCGCCTCCAAACGAGGGGACGCGCGCAACCGACGCTCGCCTGCCTCAGGCCGCAAAGGCGGCAAAACGGACAGGGGCAAACGACAAACAAAAACCACAAAAAAGGTGGCCAGTTTGTCAACGGTGACAGGAACATGCCAGAGTGACCCGATTCGACACCGGAAGAAGAAGCCATAAAAAGAGGGCCCCACCGTTCGAAACGCGTCCACATTCCAAGCAAACTAATTGAGTTCGCTTAATGTGGGCCCCGGGGAGAGAGCTTCTAGGAAAAACGCCGAGTTCTCAATCCTTTGCACAGGCAGCTAACACAGAGGCTGCCCACACTACCCGGTTTTATAGTTACCGGAAGAGTCCGTTGACTATAAGTGGCCAAAAACAGATAACAGTCTGCAGCTGGCCCGTCTTCTGAAGTCGAGGTAAAGAGATACGGGGACTTCGAAGGGGCGGATAGAAAGAAACCGCCATGCATGCGCGTCTGCGAGCGGGGAAGATGCAAGTTCCCGCGCAAAATAGCCGCCATCTTGCTCCCCACGGAGGAAGACAAAAGGGGCCGCAGCTCACACGCTCAAACCTGCCAGCTTCGCCAAATATTTGAGCTAGCTAGCTTACCGAAGGTAGAAAAACATGTCTTGCACTCGATACGGCTTGATCAAGGGCTCACAACGGTGTGGACCCTTCTTTTGAGGCAAGGCCAGGTTTCAGAGCAACGTAACTGCTAAGAGTCTTAGAGTCACTCTTCCACCTGGATCACGCGAGTCTGACAGATATCGCCAAAGGGCGCTCTGGCTACATGGCGCCCGGGTTTCAGAGCAACATAACCTCCGAAAGTCTTAGAGTCACTCGTCCACCCAGATACTGTCACAGTGCGCCTCAGACCGCGTAGCGCCACCACCATGAACGCAAAACTAGTGTCGTTCTTGGAAAACAACAACAGGCTGCGGAATACGTTGGCATCAAGCAGATACAAATCTTTCCCGAAGAAAACCCTCCGCGCCCACTGCAATACCAGCAGTGAATCCAGCGCGCGCGTCAACAGTATGCGAACTGCTTCTCGACGCCGACGGTTACGCGGCCCGGCTCCCGGAGCCCGTCAGTAGCAGTACCAGCTACTTATCGACGTTATTGGCAGGCGTACCGTCCGACTCTAAATGAGTGTCCGCGACTACTCCGAGTCAAAGAAAACGCGAATATTTACATTCCCAGATTGCACTGCTGATCCTTCGCTACTCTTTTCTGCAAAGCCTCGCTCGCCGCCGGACATAAAAGTCCGCCCGGTTCTGAAAAACATCATCAAAACTTCTATATACATTTTCCCTTCAGGACAAGTTGTTGGTGGCGCGCAAGGAACCCAAATACACACAGGTGAAGGGTTCGCCTCAAGCATGGAGAACAAAGGGCCTCCCGCAACAACGAATGTTGCTTGACGCACGCCAATTCAAAACAGGAACACGCGCACGAATCACACTGCGCTCGCTCAAAGGAGTGGCACTGCGGGTTGCCGACTCGGCATTAATCGCTCAGCCATAATTGGCGAGATAAGGACGCTCGTGGTACGGGGCGATCAAAGGCAAGGAATTGCTGGCAAAGGCCGGACAAAAGAGGCGGAGGCCAGGAGCCACGACCACGATAAAGGAAGCCGTGGCCCCACGTTGGGCGCCATTTTATGTGGGATTTTGCTAGCTACCAACTAACACAGGTACCGATAGAGTAACCAAAGGGTTGTCTCAACAGCGGCGATATCTCAAAGGAGACGTCAAACCTAGTAGCCCGCGGTCCCCACATCTCCGCGGCAATGTAGACGAACGTTTAGGGCTACATTACCGCGGGTCGGTTCGATTAATTACCTCCGTCGGTGCCAATGATCGTCTACCTTGTCTCACTCTTTCGAATATAGCGGAAGAGAAGACACACGTACCAGAGTAAGGACAGAGTCCAAGAGCATTTATTGGAACACTCTTAAAATGAACTACTATGTCCCCATCCAAAATGCCCCCCGCGCCGGCAAGGTAAGAAAAGGTCCTTACCTGGCCAGACGCGGGGTTCCGGAGAGCCAAGACCGGGGAAGCATCGGAGAAGTCGCCGACGCACGTCCTATCTCTTTCGCGGTCACCCGGACGAGTCCCTTTCCCGAAAGCGGGAAAACAGGAGGCGAAACCTCCTCGCCGGTCAGCAGTGATCCGCATCCGAGCGGGGGGACGGAAAGAGGTCCCCCCGGGAGAGAGTGAGAGGAGAGCCCCCCAAGCCAGGCGGCCCTCTGCCTCACGAACAGGACGGAGCTCACGGCGAAGAAGGCCGAGCGTTCCGACCCGCGGCCGTTATCACAGCCATCGGGGAAGGGAGACCAGAGGAATCCCCACAAGCCGTATCAGCAAATCTGTCGAACGATAGCTCGAGGTAATCTATTATACTTTCGTTTTGTGCTCTCTTATAGTTCTTAAACTTCGATTTCTTATCAGGACAACGTTTGGGGACCAGTCCCGGACAATCAAAACAACCATATGGTGGTCGAATAATCCCCCTGTGACCAGAAAGTGATCATCGGCAACATACAAATTCTGAGAAACAAAAACACGATCAAGAATCGAACTAGTAGAATCTGTGATGCGAGTGGGACTTGACACTATTTGTGTTAGATTATATGCGAATTAAAGCATCGGAATGTTTACGAGAGGCCACTGTGGTCATCGAAGGCCAATCGAGGTTTGGAAGGTTGAAGTCACCCCCCATAATTGTATTCATGAAACTCTTAGATTGCTCCTGTAAGAAGTCTTGAAGTTCATACATCACAGCTATGCCAGCACTTGGTGGCCTGTAAACAGTTCCAACAAGAAGAAATGAGTTACAGAAAAAAAGTTTCAATCATAGAGCCTCAGCTGTGAACTTCGGATTTAGCTGAAAAAAATCAATGCTATTTTTGCTACCGATTCCAACCCCCCTCCCCGGGAGGAACGGTCCTTACGAACAATTTTATAAGAACAATCTCAATTTCAGATCTACCATCCGTGAGCCAAGTCTCTGTAACTATTATTACATCGGGGTCATAACTGAGAATTATATCTTCGAATTCCACCGTTTTATTCACAATGCTTCTAGCGTTTAAGTTAATCAATCGAAGCGGTTTATTAGTTGCAGTGTGGGGATTATTAGTTACAATACAAGGATTATTTTCAGAAGCAGTTGACGGAAACCGCTCTAAAACTGGGGGGGTACTGGCCCGTAGTCAATTAGTATCGTCTCGCCTGGTATAAGTTAGTGGCCCTCTTTCGTTCGCAATGTCATCCCAGCGGAAAGCTTTGCCATTTACTTTTATTTTGTTGAAAGATAACTTTATAGCCATTTTTTCGTAGGTCTTTGGCACTTTCCCATAGCTTTTTTCGAATTTGTTGCACTCGTGGGGAAAAATCTTCCGAAATGCTATAAGCCGAACCCTTCAATAGCCGGCAACTGCTCAAAATTTTAGTTTTGTCCCTAGTATCGAGTACTTTAGGAATGATTGGCCTGGTCTTGTTTGGATTTTTCCTGTCCAGTCGATGTATTCTTTCTATTCCAGCAGTTTGAACTTTCAGGATACTTTCAAACACATCTTTCTTCACAAGGTTTTCAAGAAAGGTGCTATTCTCATCCGCTGTTTCGTGAATTCCCTACACAATCAAATTATTACGTCTGCTCCGGTTTTCTAAGTCGTCAATTTTAGCCATTAGAAAGTCGACGTTCTTTTCCAGACACAAGATCTTATCCTGCAAAGCCGTCACAGTTGCTGTCAGCTTGGTCAGGCTGTCCACTCTTTGTTCGATTGTGGTCAGTCTTCCGTTCGTTTCTGCAATTAGTGAGTCCGTCACAGCCTTCCCTTCTTTGATATCTTTAACATCTCCGGCGATTATCTGCAGCTGCTCCATAAGCTGAGCCATGTCGGGTCCAGGATTAGACTCGACGTCACCGCTCAACATTAGAAGCACACTAAATACACTCCTACAATGCCGAATAACATCGCACAATGGCCGAGGGCACGGCAACTTGAACAGACAAAGATCGTTGCTACTAGAGCTGTGATCGTAACGTTCTTCTCTTGCCTGGACGAAAAGAGCGAAAGGGTTGTTTAGACGCATAGTCCTGGTGGAGTCGCCGTGCGCCACCATCAATGTTCGATGGAAATAAACTCTTTATTATTATTATTATTACATCAGGACCCATTCAACTGAACTGTACAACCTTTTTTCACAATGGCTATTCACAATGGCCGCTGAATTTAGCAGGGTAATTTACCCATAATGCACCGCCCATTTAAGCCGAAGGCGACGTCAACGCCGCATAAACGGGCGCTTAAGAGCTGCTCTCTAAAACCAAATGTGCCCTCCTCGTAAAAAAAAAAAAATTAATGTAATTTGGTTATTGTTGTCTTTTTGTTCGACTTAAAAGTTTCTTTCTTTTCCCGTACCAGACTTAGGTGTTACATTAGGACTAATTATCACCAGCTCACCTGCACACTCAATTATTTCGTTAAGGTATTGCACGGACTATAATCCGAGAAATATAGTACTACGAGCCATTTAATGCCCAAGTGCTAGAGGGGGTAGGAAAACAAAACCCGCGGTGTTAACAGAACTGCCGATCTCTGGCATCCATAGTGCTCACGCTGCCCGCTCGACGTTGCCCGCAGGTTCCCAGGAGAAGCGGGAGTTCCTGAAGCGGCGCTTTCCACAACTGCAGGACCGCAACTTTGCAAGCTCTCGGGACCTGTCCTTCGAAGAGCACATCCTACGCGAGACCGAGGGCAGGGGTGAGTCGGCGTTTTGCGTTTGCCCCGCACCTAGACCCCAGGCCTCGACGGCCCTCCCTTTTCCCGCGTTATACCGGACGAACAGACGGTGCGAGAAAAAAGGCTAGATCCGGGAGCTCGCGGGAGTTGGCCAAGAGCACACTCGTGCACACCCAGGGGTGGACCTGGTGCTGAACTCGCTGGCCGAGGAGAAGCTGCAGGCAAGCGTGCGCTGCCTGGCCACCCGCGGCCGCTTCCTGGAGATCGGCAAGTCCGACCTGTTCCAGAACAACGCCCTGGGCATGGCGGTGTTCCTCAAGAACGTCAGCTTCCACGGCATCCTGCTGGGCGCCCTGTTCGGGGACGACCCCCGGGTGGCGGTGGACAAGCGCCGGGTGATCCAGCTGGTGCGCGAGGGCATCGCCTCGGGCGCGGTGCGGCCCTTGGACGCCGTCCGCTTTGTCCGGGACCGCGTCGAGGACGCCTTCCGCTTCATGGCCTCCGGCAAGCACATGGGCAAGGTGGTGCTCGAGGTGGGTGCCCCACGCCGCTCGCCAGATAGTTCCGGCTAGTGTTGCCGTGGCGCTTTCGTCCCATTTGTAGCACGAGGACTGTATTCGGACACGTTGCAAGCACACGTATAAAACAGAAATACTTGCAACATACTTGAGGCCTCTCTGCAGAGAATTCTGTTGCGTCCGCAGCAAGTGTCTTTTTGCACTCGGTCGCAAGCATTTACAGTTGGGACTACTTGCGACCGAGTGCATTATGACTAGGATTCCGTGTTTTGGGTGATTATTTCTCGTGAATTTCGGAAGGTGTTTTTCAGAGGTTATTTTTTGCTGGGGATTCGGGGTTTATCGGAGTTTATTTTTGTTAGATTACCCATTCTTTGAAATTTGGAGTTTATTTTACTGCGTAAAATAAGAAACATAAAAATTCAAGAACAAAATAAATAAGGTCCGGGTACCATCACGCGTTGTTTCAAAGGAGCCTCGAAGTGCTAAAAGACAAACACCTTTTGTCAGTAATTCTAGATTTCAAGGGAAACTGAAGTGGAATCCTCTCGGGAACACTGGCATTGTGCTTTTATGAAGTTTAGTTCCAAAACTCCGTCTTTTTTGCCGTTTATTTTGCCGCTGTGACCTCGTAATTCGGAGTTTTTCTGATCAATCCTAATTGACGGAAAATTCACCGGCAAGTGTTTTTTGGGTTTTTTCGGATTTATCTGAAAACACGGAATCCTGATTATGACCTCTCGCGATACCTTACGAGATGACACGCTGGCGCCATCTATGAGGTAACCGTTGAACTGCGTTTCATTATAGTGAAGGTTTTGCCAAATTTGCGAGGTCAAATGTACATATACTATGTACGTGAAATGGTTGCTTAGAACTAGGGATCTCGAGAACCTGTCCAGCTTCAAGGTCGACCAAGGTCGACTTTTTTAACTTTCAACGTGATGTTCGACAAATGTTCGACTGAAGTTCGACTTTTGTGCACATGCGTGAAATTGAAAAAAAGAAAAAACAGCGGAGGAAATGTGCAATATTTGTTGGGTGTATTGGCACCACTGGATCACATTACTAACTAATGGAAGCATGAAAAGCGTATATTTTCGCTTTTATATGGTGTAAATAATGGTAACCATTTTATAAAATTTTAAATAAACTACTTTATAAATAGTTTGTTTCCCGAAATTAGAAAATATTCGTCTAGAAGTCGAGCAACGCTATCCATAAGTCGAATTTCTTCGAACTTTAGTGAAAGGTAAAGGTTCGGCGAGCCAGTCGAACCTAGAGGTTCGACGTCAAAATCGAGGTTCGACAAACGTTTGCAACACTTCTATTTATAACATTGCAAACGCTCTTTCAACCAATGCGGAGAGCAAGTTCGTCTGCTTTTATTGCAGGCATTGCAGTGACGTCAGAACGCCGAGCTCTGATTTGCTCCGAATGGGAGTATAGTGGGTAGACCTGAATGCTAGCTGCCTCGAGGTCTGCCCACGCTCCTTCGATCAGAGCCAATCAGCCCTCGGCATTCTGAAGTCACAACAACCCCCGCAAAAGATGCAGACCAACTTGCGCTCCGTATAGCGAAAGAATGAAGTGGCAAAAAAAAAGGTGAAATACATATATGGCAATCGCGTGTGCACCACGGCTAGCCAATAGATGGCACCACTGCGCTCTCTCGTCGTTAGAGAGCCTACATTACAGAGAGTTTCCAATTGCTTGATCGGGGTTACGTGGTTTCTATTTGCAATATGAGCTACGAGGAGGTGAATGAAGAGTCGGCCGTCTGCGAGCGTCTCTGCCTTTCCACCCGCTTGTCTCCTTGCCACGCGGAACCACGGCGCATGCGCACTTGCGATCAATCTTCGCCATTAAATTGCAAACGCTCCCCGTGGCTTGAGATGGATCCTCTCTACTTCTAGGCTCTATTCTCGTCATAAGAGAACACGGAAGGTTATAATGCACTCGTTAGTAAGTAGTGTGTGAAGCGACGTTTAGACTGCACAATAGTGCACAGTGTGCTCGGCTGCAACTCAACTCGAGTGTGTGAACCAGCCTATAGAGTGAATTCGGAAGATGGCGATTGTGTCGCGTTTTGATCCGCACTGGAGCGCCGCCGTTTCCTGAGTTGCCCGACTTGTTTTTGCCACGTTCCACGGACGGTCGAAGTCACTGCTGACTGCAACCAGGTAAAGCTCCTCGATGTGTCAAAAGCTCTTTTAGCGTCAAATCTGCAAGTGCACGCTGCCCGTGGCTCGTGCGGCAAAAGGAAATGGCGGTGAAGTTATGAAATGAGCCACCCTTGGATGCGAATGGCGACTGAGCATTCGTTGGTGCCGCGCGTTTTGAGCAACAATAATAATAATGCTCTACTTTCTTCGTGCCCCGGAACGACCTCGCGATTTTCGGTACTTGAAAAGAATTATTTTCGGTACTCGAAACAAACGGGAAGCGTGAATTTTGCCGAAAGGCCTAACGACCGAACGCGTCCTCTCCCAGGTGCGGCCCGAAGAGCCCCAGCGGCAAACGATGGCGGCCACGCCCCTCTCGGTGGAGGCCCACGCGCGCACCTACTTCTTCGAGGACAAGAGCTACGTGGTGGCCGGGGGCCTGGGCGGCTTCGGCCTGGAGCTGGCCGACTGGATGGTGGCCCGGGGCTGCCGCAGGCTCCTGCTCACGGCCCGCTCGGGCGTCCGCACGGGCTACCAGCGCCTCTGTCTGCACCGCTGGCGGCTGGCCGGCGCCAAGTTGGCCGTGAGCCGGGCGGACGTGGCCACCGAGGAGGGCGCCAGGGCGCTGCTGCGGGAGGCAGCCGCCCTCGGTCCCGTGGCCGGCATCTTCAACCTTGCCCTGGTGGGTGGCGCCCGGCTGCGGCGAAAGCGTCGCACTCTTTTTAAAATGTGGTGCCATCTGGTGGCTCAAAAAGCAGGTTCGCTTTTTGGCAAACTGAAGGCAGACGCGAAGCTGTATTTTGTCGGGCATAGTCACTTTCGCGTGTCAGTGGCAGACGAGAACTGGTTCTTCGATCGAGGGACTTTTTCCAAGTGGCGAGTACCTTCGGGGGTGTCGCCTGCGAACTACAAATGAAGAGCATCCCATCTTTGCCCCAGCGTTATTCCCTCCATCAGAACATACACTATAAGAAAAAAAAATGGAGGAATAAGGTAGCAATGGCACGTTTTCCTCCCTTCTAGTGACGCGCCCCCACGCGGACATGAGAATAAGGGGGAGCGAGCAACATCTCCTAGAAGGCAAGGCTGTAGCGCTCTCCTCGGGACGTCACAAAGGAAGGCCATTGCGGGCGCGCGTCGAAACGCCGGAGCGAAGGTAACGCACGTGGATCCACCGTCGCAGCTGCGCTTTTTTAGTGCGAAAGAATTAAGTCTCTCATGAAGCGAGCTGACGTCATCAGTTTGAAGCGCGAAAACGGCTCCTAGTTTCCGCCGCGATCCTTATAGGAGCGATTCGCCTTCGGTTTCATTGGCTGGAGCGCGTCGACGGGGCTCCCATTGGCCGCTGCGCCATGGCCTCCAAGATCCCGAAGCGCGCGCGCGCGATAGTACGCAGCAGACGACAAAGGGAGCGGACGAGCAGACGACAAAGGGAGCGGACCAGCGGCTTGCATGCTTTCGCATTCACAACTCATAAGAAGTGCTTAGGTGTACCCCGAGCTTTTTAGTCGCACAAGCGTTTTTAAGAAGCTATATTGCCACTGCGCTCACAATCTAAGCTTGGAAGCTGATTTTATTACTCGGGAAAAGTATTGGGGCGTCGAATTTTTTCGACGTTAAATGGAAGAATGCTGTACGTGTTTAACATTGTCACAAGGTATGCCGAGTTCATTTGTAAGCAGCAATATTCTGAGTGGTATAATTATTCTTTGAAGATAGATTTTATAAAAACTAATTTTTATGAAATGACTAGATGCAGTGATCGCGATATAACCACATCCCTGCGTGAAATTAAAGCGTGAGAAGTTATAACTGAAGAGGAGTGGTCTAATTCCTCTGATCACGAACTGTTTCTTTTTCCTTTTTTTTCATGCGTAAGTGCAAAACGTACAGCACCAAAGGATTGGCAATAAAATGTTTACAAAAGTAGTGAACATTATCTGAGGAAGACTGCGTGTAACTTGTCAGCTGGAATGTAACTAATATCTTATCATTTATAACCCAGCAAGCGACACGCCAGGAAAAAAAATTTTTTTTTTGCATAGTAGGCGTTGAAATGGCATGTCAGGACATTACAAAAAAATTGTCTCACTATAGAGGTGCGTGGATTTTTTTGTATAAAAAATAGAAATACGAGGCCCAATTCAAAGCTCCCGCCAGTACACTGTGACGTAACAGTGTACAGCACGGTGTTGGGGCGGTCAGAAGGGAGGCATCGCCGGAAGTCATGTGAGTTGTATCCCTCCTCGAGCTTACCGCGAGCGCGTGTAATATTTTTTAAACATTTTTGTTATTCTCCGCACTTCCACGAGCGATCCAAGCAGACAAGGTTTCTTTTATTCGCTTTTCAACGCTTAAAGTTGCTGTAAAGGTAGAAGAAGAGGAGTCAGTGAATTGACGTGATCAACTGCAATGCCTAGAAGGTGCTGTGTGAGGGACTGTCCCGGTATTTCAGGAACTGAAGAAAAGATCACACTGCGTGCATTTCCGAGAGACGGCAGGCATCTTCAGCCTGGAGAGTATACGATGATTCGACGACCTCGGTGTCCGAACCTTCAGCAATGCAATTGGGCGTGTCGTACGCTAGCAATCCTAATTTCTGCGAGCGTTCTAAATTTTTTTTTCAGAACTTGATAGCTTTTTTTGTGCCCAGTATAGCTCTGTATCATCGGACTGACGGCATGCACTCGTACACTGGCTTGTACTCGGAACGCTTTCATCATAGACCTCGATCACGTCGATCCACCGCCTCTTCGTCCTCAAGTTTTACAGCACGCAAACTAACCAACGGTGCAGCGATAAAGAGCTAGTGGAACTGAAACTTCGTTTCCCACATTCGCTCGTACAAAGAGCAGAAAAAAAAAAGTCTTAGGCACGGTCGCGGAGAGCACGAGGAGTGAAACTCACGTCACTCCCTGCGAACCCACCTTTAGTGACGTAGGACGATGCCTCCCTTCTGACAGCCGCGACACCTTGCGGTACACTGTTACGTCACAGTGCACTGGCGGGAACTTTAAATTGGGCCTCGTATTTGTATTTTTTTATAAAAAAACTACGCAACTCTATAGTGAAACAATTTTTTTTGTAATGTCCTGACATGCCATATCAACGCATAGCATGAAAAAAAATTCTTTTGGTGTGTCAGAGGCTTTTTAAGGAAATGGCTACCTTACACTGCAACAAAAGCTTTAATAGACGGAAACTTGTGTGCTTCATCACATGCTTCCGACAAATTGGGAAGATGTCTAACAAGCCAGTAATGTTATCATAAGAACTTAGTTGTAACTAGTTTGGTGCAGCATGTGTATTGCTTGTGGCTGCTTCAATATATTAGTCGCGCATTACATCAATATATTCGTGCTTGGCAGAAATGACAAAGCCCCAATCCAGTTTCTTATGCAAATCACAGTGTTCTATGAAAACTGAAAATAAATCTCTTCAGTTACAAGGAATAGTACTCCAGTGTCATCTGACAAGCCTACAAACTTCAACAAAAGGAATATGGACAGCATCACAATCGTATAAGTAGGTTTTCAGTTTAAATGTTAGTAGTTGGATGATCTTTATGCACATGACTGCATTCAGCACTACAAAAAGAAATTGTAGATACAGCAATTCTCAGCTGAGAGAGTTGAGGAAGAAAACTTCTTGGCTGTCCATTGGTTTTCATACAGCCGCGCCTGCGCATTTCGCATGCCGTTTTGTAGCTCTCCCGACATTGTGACATGCACCACTCATACTGCATGTAGACCTCAATGTCGTACCACCACCAGAATAGTCGAGGAACAGCACACATAACACAGAATAATGTGTCATAAACCTGCACCACATATAATTTAGATGCGCACCAATACTCTCTCTTCGCTGTGTGCAATAAATGGCTTCAGTTTTTTGGTTGCGTGACTCTCAGGATAAACAATTATAATGTTCATATCAAAATTGATCATCAGCAAGATATCACTAATGAAATAAAACACCGAGGTGCCTGTTATGTGATAGAGGCTTTCACAGGTATAAAAGCCGGAAAAGTTATCGCTGAGTGGCAGTTGATTCGAAAGACTTGTGGCGAGCTTGCGCATGTCCAGTGGTTGTTGATTTGGCTCTAAGAGTTTCCGCTTTCTTTTTCTTTGCCTTTGCGTCAGCATCAAATAATTCGTCATTTAGCCTGCGGCACAGATTCTTCACCAGAATGTTCTTGCTGCACCATAACATATGCTTAAGCACCTGCTCGCCCGTGTGTACATTCTTACAGGCGTCAAAGTCCGAGCATTCGTTATTGGCTAGAAGTTCAACAGTGAGCTCTGTTGCCACCTGCCGCTGGTTCGGCATCTCCAAAAACTGGCTGCTTCGACAGTTGGACAACAACAACATAGTTGTTTGCCACGGCATTTACAACAAACATTGTCGGATGGATGAGTCCTCCCCTGTCAAGTTATCTTACAAGGTCGTAGTGCTGCTGCATGACTGAAACCATGATTCTCTTGTGTATTGTCAATGCAGCCCTCCATTTCTCACAATTAAGCTCTTTCAAAGTTGCACACATAGCATATCTTGCCACGTAGACAGAGACCGGGATGGTGTCGTTTATCTGTGACAGCACTCCCTCAGTTACTTCGATGTCGCAAATGGGGCGTGAGGCAACCGTGCGTTTGAAGATATCTTCCCGTTGCTCATCTCTTTCGCCGACACATCTAGACACTGTGGCGATCTTTGGCAGAGTGATTAGCAGCCGCTGTTTATGCTCAGCTTCATAATCTTGCCTTATAGACACATGATATTGAGATCCAACCAGCCGTCTGTACTTTCCAAAGCGGTCTTTCAAGCTGTCCGTCTGGGTCTTCCCCAAGAGAACGAAGGAGAGCTGCAGTTCTTCGAAGCAATACCTGGCTACCTCCAAGGGTGCATAAGTCGTCTGGTGGAGAGCGGCATGGGTCTCCGGGGTTAGCTTGACTCCGGTAAAATCCCTACTCTTCCACTCCTTAAGCCAGTCAAGAAGGTTGCACAGAAAATCCACATTGGGATCATCCATCGAAGGAAGGAGGGGTTTTTGAAACTCATCCCTTTTAGCCATTCCTTTGCATGGTGTCTTGACATTCGTAATCTTCCACCATTTCAATATGATTTCGATGAAGCTCGCCGTTTCCTCACAGTATCAAAGACTTGTGTTCGATTTAAGGGCGCGAAGGGCATCGGGCAAGGACTCGTGGAAGATCTATAGAGCAAGCTCCTCAATTCGTCAGAGCCTTCCTTGACAGAGTGTAGCCAAACACACTTGCTCACTTGCTCGCATTCCAAGTTGTGACCATCTCTGATTGTTTTAAGAGATGCACACTGCATGCGCCGCTGCCGTGTCGGCTCAACCTCAAACTCTGGGTAGTGGAAACAAACTTTGTCATCTTGTTGGTTGAGCCAATTGTTCCGGATACACTTCAGGATCTGCACCGGATCTATCCCCATCTATCACGATCTGTCCCGGCGGGGTGTCGCATGTTGACATTCCGCTTCACATTAAAGAGTTTAGGACCGCTTGAGGAATTACGGTGCAATCGAACGATCTGCGGATAGTTATGTTGGAACGCTGGGCTGAGCCGTAGCTCCTATCGTACAGCCGCCAAAATGACTGTCGTCTGCCTGTTGTCCCTACCCCGAGAGCTTATGCGCTCTGAGGAAAGGACTGCACCCTATGAAAATATAACGGAAATTACGTATATTTAGAGTTTGGAATTTTAGCATTAAGGGAGGATGATAGGTAAAATTGACAAAAAGTTAACCTTTATTTTATTGTTTAAACATACTAAGACTCCTGAAGAAACTGCCCTAAAAGTGGCGCGCCGGAAGGAGCGCAAGAAGTTTTCGAACTTACCACGGCATAGTTCCGTATACTTAACACCTGCCGCAAGTCACGGCTCTGACTGCATTCAAGTTGATCAAAAAGTGATTTATTTGCCCGTGAAGCATCGCTTCCAGTTCAGTGAACACTCCCTCTACAAAGATTAATTCAAGACGACAATGGCAGCCGCATGTTAACAGCACAAACAGAAAAAAAAATACTACAACAACAAAAAACTGGCTACGACGTGCCGTGCGGGGAAGAAAACACATTGCTTGGAACGTACCGCAGTGGAGCGGCTTGTTTTATTGGTTTTCAAATATTTACGGCATCAGCGTTTACTTTCTACTGAGAGGTTTATCTTCTGAGCTGTTCAAGATACTCTCAGAGGGCAGACATTACTGAAAAAAATCAACATGCTGGGAATATTATTTATGGCTGAGGTGGACACCGAGAAAATTCGTACCTTCAATTTGACAAGAATAAAATGCTGAAACACAGAGCTCGCAAATAGTGATCGGGTAAGTGTGATGTTCGTATGCGCCGTGTATGTGTATGCGGTCAATGCATACAAGGTATACACACGCGTCAAATTACAGCCGCCTTTGCTGACCTTCCGTGTCTTACCGAAATACCGGGCTACTGAAACTGTCTTTTACGAGCTTCCACAAAAGCCAATGCTGGGTAGAAGGACCCAGTGGAATCTAAAGCGACAATAACCTGTCCAGCTATGGTAACGATGAAGTCGAGTAAAAGGAATTCGAGGAGACAAAAACTAAAGGTTGATTATTGCGGTGCCCATGCACAGCTGCTGCAAAGCGTTTATATGTCTAGCTGATGCTTGTACTATCCGCAATGTGTCTGCATGTGTGTATAAAAAGGTGCCCGAAGGGCCTGAAGCGCAGTGGTGGCGTGAGCAAATAAACGTTTTTTTTTTTTGTAGAACATGATTTGAGCGGTATGTAGCGCCCCCTTGCCTAGACACTTGCAATTACTCTGCTTGACCCTGCCATCTGGTGGCAAGCGATTGAACCTTTTTTCATGCTTCGCGTTCATTTCGTGCAACAAAGCCAAATAGGCCGCTGCGAATTTGCTCGTTAAAGGGATACTTCAACGAAATTTGAAATATTACCGTCGTGTTCAAAAATAGGTTGAATATGATCCACAATATCCGTGAATGACAATCGCACGTTTGTATTTTGAGCCTGGTGGCTGTATTCTTAGTTATAAACGGCCCACTCCGGCAAGCGCTCGAAGAAGGCCCAGCGGAGACCACGTGACATCGAACGCAATCGTGACGTAGGTCGTCTCAGGACGAGCAAAGCTACGGCGAGGCTGACGTTCAGAAGATGGCCTAGTCGTTCCAGCCACCGAAGCGGCTGCTTTTGTACGAGTTTTGAGTGACGGGTTAATCTTCTATAATCTTGTAGGGGGACAATAGCGACTTCTGCGACACACAAAAGGCATTCTCGGGAAAAGGGGAGTTCCTTATAAAAGCTTGGTCTGCTGGGCAAGTTGGTAGTGGACATTCATATTAAAAATAGCGCAAAAGAGACGGGACAAAAAGACGAAGAAGCACACAGGAGTTCCTTCTGCCCCTCTTCTCTCGTCGTGGCCGGAGGCGAGACAACCTCCGTCACTAGCTGTCAAGGTTCTTAGACGGGTATTATAAGCGAGGCGTTAGCGACATCCACCAGTTGCTCTTTGCTAATCGTTTAATTCATTTTAAAATTCCTTTTCGTGACTTTTTTTAAAAAGGTATTATATGTTCGATGTGATGCTGCTCTTTTGAACACATATAGACCAAATAATGAGCGCCGAAATTTCGTTGCAGTATCCCTTTAAGAGCGCCTTTTGGTTTCGCGAATCTCCGGGATGTGCGGTTCACGAAGGAATTGTGGCTCGAGGAATAGCGAAGGTAAGACGTAAAGTGTGCGAAGTAAGTGGGCATCGGTTGCCTTCACTGATCTTTATGAAAATTGCTGGATCGCGGTTCCGGCATCCGCGAGGGAAGCCACCGGACGGCCATCTTGCTCGTAGACGAATTCCGGTTTTGCTAGCGTTGCAGAGGCTGGCGGCAGCGTGCTGAAGACACATTTTCTACTCGTGCGTCGTGATTCGCCGAAGTAGTTTGTTAAGACCCTGTGTAAGCGCTGAGACTTGTCGTTGAGAACACGTAAACAAATTTACAAAAGCGCAGGACCGCTGAAAAAAGGCATAACTCATAGAAAGCAAGTTTCGCCGGTTTCGCGGCATGATCAGATCTCCCTTGGCACGCCCAAATGCTCCCCCAAGCAGCACGGATTTTGGCCAGGCCATGGCCAATGGCTGGGGATGGTCTTGTGGCCAGTGGCCAAAGAGTGACCATTCGTTGGCTCATGCTTGGCCGCTGGTTGATGACCAGTGGCCAATGGCCAATGGCCAGAGAAAGACCAGTCATCCGCCAATCTCTGGCCACTGTCTGGCCACTGGCCAAATGACCATTGCCAGCCATTGGCCAATGCTTGGCCAACTATGTGCTGCTTGGGCCGTTTCTGCGCCTTTACACGCTTGCATACTGATCAAGAACCGACACCGTGTAGATGTTGTTTGTGAGTGCAATGTGCGTGAAGCCGTATGTAAAGGCACGACTCGTCGAAAGCAAGTGTCGCCGTATTCGCCGCCTAATCAAAGCTCCCTTAGCACGCCGAAGTGCTGCGTCTTTGTGACTTCGCACGCCTGGATATCGATCAAGAATCGGCGCCGCGGAAAAGTTTTGAAGGTATGTCGCGCGTAGATGTCTTTGCATCCTATATCGGCCGCGGAGTTTTGAATCAACCCGCTGTTCAGGCGATTTGTAATCCATAAAGGGGGGAAAACAACATGTACGGTTCCTCTTATGCACTGTGGCGGGCTGGCAGGCGCACTCGCGTACGGGTTTTAACCTTTCTGCACAGCCGTGCACGCCACTCAGGATCAGATTTTTTGTATGCAAATAAATATTATTATTATTATTATTATTAACCATGGCTATGTTACAAATATACTCTAATGGATCACATGGCAGCACAAATAGAGCAACGCTGTGGAGCAAGCATGGTTTTCGAAGGCAAAAGTAGAACACGGCGAGATTGAAAATCTTTGAGGTGCGGCCCATATGGCCATGTGCAATCGGTTGACCGATCACAATTAGGCGAGCCGCGCTCAAACTTGATGTCACGTGCAGTTGTTGATAATGAGCCAGACCACTGATCAGTGATGAGCTGTGTGCGCAGTATTTTGTAAACCGTCTAACGACTTAAAAAAACACCTACGTCCCCCCCCCTCCCCCCCCCCCCCCATCCTTCCGTCGCCACTGGACACTGGGTCAAGCTCATTTCTGGACTGCGAGAGCCGCAAGTTACAAATACTGTCGTCAGAGTAAAGTAAAAAGTTGCTCCAGAGGCATAGACGGCCTCACGCAAATTTCACTTGCAAAACGCATCCACACGGCGTCGATTCTTGATTGGTATCAAAGCGTGCGAAGGCACAGAGACGCAGCACTTCTGCTTGCCAAGGAAGCTTTGATGACGCCACGAGACCGGCGAAACTTGCTTTCGGCGAGTTGTGCCTTTCCCCTGCAGCATGTGCTTTCGTAAAACTTTCCACGTGTTCTCAACGGCAAGTCTCACGTGTTCTCAACGGCAAGTTTATGTGTTGTCAACGGCAAGAGTGACGACGCACGAGTAGAAAACGTGTCTTCAGCACGTTTTCTACTCGTGCGTCAGCCAGCTTCTGCAACGCTTGCAAAACCGCAATTTGTCTATGAGCAAGATGGCCATCCGGGGGCTTCACTCGCACTGCAGTGACCAAGTGGGAATGCGCGATCCAGCAACTGCCGTAGAGATCAGTGGCTGCCTCCGTTCAACATCTGCTGACGACGAGAAGACTGAGTGACTGCTCTCGAAACGCCAAGTTTCTTTACCTGAAGGAGGATGCTGGCTTCGCAAATAAATACAGTTCGCGGAACGTTATGCTTTTTATTTTCTGCTCCTGTCGCCTCGTAAAATAGACGTAGCGTCCTCGTTAAGCCTTATTGAGCTCAATTTGCTCGATTCGGGTCCGACATAATGCGATGCAGCTGACGGAGAAACATTGCTCCCCTGCTTTCCGGACAAAAATTTCTCTTTTTCTAAAAGATCATAGGTTAATTACAAGAGCGTTCCTCCCTTTACGGAGCACTATGGAGACCCTTTTCTTAAGAGTGCATTGGCATCGTACCATTGTATCACTTTCTGTCGCCTTTTTATGCCCCTTGCTACTTATGCTCGGAAGGGAATCGCCAAAAAGGACGAAATTTGCGTAAATAGATGCTGGCAATGTTGGTAGTACTATACAGCGCCCCGTATAAGTGGCGGCAGAAGGAAGGAAAGGCCAGGGATGCAGGCGTATGCATGCGCACAGGCTTACTCGACATATATGTGACCTCGCGGGTAAAGCATTGACCAGATTTATCCTGTTGACCTAATAATTGCAATTTCTTCCTAAGAAACTGGTGTATGTCGTTCTTTCGTAAAAGAAGTTACCATCTGGAGACCTAGAGGCGAACGGTCGACTCCGAGGGACGGCCGACGACAACTTGGGAGAGACACGACAGCGCATGCGCGGTTAATCGCCGCCTCATGTCATTTAACCCGCTGCGTCTCCTGCAAGGGCGACGATCTCTTCTCCCGCAATACTTGCAGTAAACACTTTGAGTTTGTCGCGACACTCTGCTCTGCAAGCGGGGCATTTACAGTTACTATTGTCGCAGGGAAACGCGGACGCGTGAGCCTTTCCCGAGTGTGTGTGTGTGTGAAGCGCAGGTGCTGAGGGACGCCCTGCTGGAGAACCAGACTGCAGAGGCGTTCGAGGCGGTGTGCCGCCCCAAGGTGGCCGGCACCCTGCACCTGGATGCGGCGTCCCGGGAGCTGTGTCCCCAGCTGGACCACTTCGTAGCCTTTTCGTCGGTGTCGTGCGGCCGGGGCAACAAGGGACAGACCAACTACGGCTACGCCAACTCGGTCATGGAGCGCGTCTGCGAGAGGAGGGTGGCCAACGGACTGCCCGGTGGGTGTCTCTTGCTCTGGGTGAAGGCGTCTCGGACTCTGCGATCCTGAGGAACTAGGGTTGTGCGAATATTCAATTAGTGGTTTCATTTAAAACTGGTTTCTGATTCGCCTCGAGGTGAACCGCAATATTCATACTTACCGAAATATTGATTGCGGCGACTCCGCTGGTATTGCTTCGCCGCGGAGCACAGGTACTCGTTCAGAAGTGCACTCAACGGGGCTAACCCGCCGCGATAAACGCTTCAAAAAGTATAAATATCGCAGTTCACCTCGAGGCGAATATCGAATGGTCTGTCATTCGAGACTACTATTAGGAAATTTGAACATTCGCACAACGGTACTTGAATATGACAGCTGAGTAACTCCTCCTAAACTAGGCGGTGATGCGATAAAGCGGTTGAGAAGCCCACAAATAATAACGTAAACAGTAATATGTACACACTAGAGAATGTCTGGTTCATGAGTGTGCGTCATTGGATGGCTAAAATTTTCCGAAGTGGCGCTTACATTTCTGCTAAACTGTGGCTTAGAGGCAGGAGCGGTCAGGGAATTTGTTTGGGGAACTAGGGTTGTGCGAACATTCAATTAGGGGTTTCAGTTAAAATCTCTCTGTGGAGCCCCAGAGTTCCTAGGGACCAATAGTCTCTGGGACATGGTGTAAGATACTCTTATGTACATCTATCGAAGATACCATGTTGTGCTTGCAATCTTCTCAAAATCGAAGCTAGTTTGACCGTTTCCTTTAAACATTTTATTGTGCACTGCTGCCCCAATGGTGGACACGTCGCTCTTCACGATGGCCGGAACTGCCAGAATCGCACCAAAGATGTCTTTTTTGGCACGAAGAATTATGTTAATGTCCTTTGTAAATTTCATCGTGCTACACTTGTTCAGAGATATCTCACTAACAAAAGTCCCAGCCACGGTGTAAACTACTACTTCCGCCGGGCTGCGTGAGGACACACTGCCCGGCGAATGCTTCGACGTGATCGACTGCATAGAGTCGTGTTGCCATGTGCCCGAATAGCTAATACCAAGATCGTCAATGTTGGCCTAACGGCGCAACTGAATAAAAAAAAAGTGTTTTGTTGCCATGGCACCCGGGTGCAAGTACTTTCTGCTTGGTGCATCTGTTCCGATCTCAAAGAACCCTGGCTCGAGCGCTGCGTCAAAAGTCACTGCACTTCAATTCGTTGCTCTTGCTGCCGTCTATCGAGGCACAAAACTAGGGTCAACAGTGAATTTTAGAATAATGTACTCAATTATAGTGCACACTTGCCCTAAATTTATCACGTGTGGCGTCCACACGCGCGATACCGACACCTCTATATCTGGCCCCTTGGTCCCGGCAAACCTTGAACGATTCTTGTACAGACCTGAAGCGCAAGATGCGCGAAGCCGGAAATCTCTGCCGATACAGTGGAGCAATCTAGTGAGTTGGAGGTGAAACTCGCGAAAACTGGATGCGAGGCCGGACAGCCCCCGTTGACCTCTCTCGTCCCCACAGGCCTGGCCATCCAGTGGGGCGCCATCGGCGACGTGGGCGTCCTGCGGGAGACTATGGGGGCGGACGTGGTGGTGGGCGGCACGGTGCCCCAGCGCATCGGCTCGTGCCTGACGGTGCTGGACCGCTTCCTGCGCCAGGGCCACCCTGTGGTCTCGAGCCTGGTCAAGGCCGACCTCTTTTCCGGGGCGAAGACCAAGGACAAGCACGACCTCGTCCAGACCGTAGCGCACATTTTCGGTAAAGCCTCCCCCTCGTGATCATCGTAGGAGGTGCCGAGGCTCGCTCACATGGTTGCGCTTACATAAAGGAGCGGTGCAACAATGTTTGTACTCTAGAAAAACGTCATTTAGAATTACTACCTTGCGGTTGTAACATATGAAACACGCGTGCGCTTTTAATATGGGAAAGCCTTATATGTCCCATTACGGTAAAAGGCGGCGTCGGCGTTGTGCCCGAAAGATGACCATAAAAATAAGTCATCAAGCACGCGCCACTCAAGGTCAAAGCGGACGCGCCTCAGAAATAAAACATACAAAAAAATGAAAGATAACTCCCTGTAATGCCGAATTAGAGCGCAGCTCTTGAGGGGGAGGAGAGGAGGGGACGGAGGAGACGGCATGCCCCTCCTCCTCATCCGTACCTACTCCTCCCGTGCTCCTCGCCCCCTTCCCCTCTTCCACCTCCTCCCTCGCCCTCCTCCTCCCCTCCTCCTCCCCTGCTCCCTCCTTATTCCTCCCGTGCGGTGCATTATGGGAAATGTCCCATAATACAACGCGCGTGTCACAGCGGTGCATTATGGGACGTTTCCCATAATGCGCCGCACGGTTACGCCGACTGCGGCAGCTACGCCGACGCCGACGCCGCTCAAGCCGCAAACGGGCGCCTAAGAGCTGCGCTCTAAAAAATGCAGAGCAACGCAGGTGCTTTGTCGCGGAAGCCGTGGAGCCGGCGGGGGCGCCGCGCCTGCGCAGTGAGGGTGCGTGATGTCACCGCCGGAGCGCCGTGTGCAGAAGGAAGACGTGGAGCGCTCCCTCGGGCGTGTCAGTTGCGCCTCGGACTTGATCTGTGCTCATGGTTGGGTTTCGTGCGAAGGACTGTGAGGCGACCGCGTCTACATCTACGGCCTCCATATCGGCAGCAGCTTCTACATCTACGGCTGCTTCCGCCGTAGATGTTGTTGCTGCTCCGTACCCTCCCCTCCTCCTTCTCGAGAGCTGTTCTTTTGGGAAGAAGGAGGAGAGGTTATGGTCCCTTCCTCTTCCGCCATACCCTCTCCTCCTCCCCTCCTCCTTATCTCCTCTCCACCTTCCTTTCCTTCCTTCACCTCCGCCTTCCCTCGTCTTTATCTTCCCTCCTTCTCCTCCTTCCCTAATCTTCCTCCTTTTCTAGCCTCCTTCTCTTCTCCTCCTTCTCCTCCTCCTTTTCTCCTAGTCCTTTGTACCTTCCCTCCTTCTCGTCCACCTCCCCCATGCCTTCCCCTCCTCCTGCGTACTCTCCCATCCTCCTCCTTTGTACCCTCGTTCCCCTCAATACCCTCCCCTCCTCCCACAGTTTCCCCGCTAAATTTAGCTAAAATATTAGGGAGTTTTAGTAGACCGCCGCCGCAGCCCCTTAAGCACCCGGGTAGCGCTCCGTAATCCGCCACAAGACCATGAACTATGCAGACAAGGCTGGCGGCGCGCATGCGCAGCTGCGGCGTTTTCTTTATGGATACCGTAGCGGAGGAGAAAAACGATCTACTACAACTCCCTATGGAGGCCACCTGACCTCAACACCACTTCAGTTTCCCGCTGTATTTAGTGGAAAAAATACGTCACATGACTTGGTATCACGTCACCTAGGAACAAATTCAGTTTCGCCGCTAGATTTAGCTCGCAAATCGACGTCACGTGACCTCAACAGCAATTCGATTCCCCGCTAAATTTAGCTGGGAACTGAATTGGTGTTGAGTTCACGTGGCGTCAGTTTTCCCACTAAAGTGAGCGCGGTTACGCCGACGGCGACGCCGACGCCGCGAAACACGGAAACGGGCGCCTAAGCGCAGCGCCCTAAACAGTTATAAGAAACACGAACAGCATTTTTTCTCTCAACTCGCAGCCAGAACAAGCAGCCATGTGATCTGGAGCCGATTATATGCCGCCAATGTTTCTTATAGCCATACGGTGTTAGGGCTTCGGCTATTGTCGTCATTGCAGCGATTGGACACGAGCGGAAGCTCGTCGAGTTATTGATTATCGACAGCCCAAATTGAGTGCTCGTGCAATGATCAGTTCCAAAGTACGAGCCGCATTCAAATTTTGCCACTGAAGGACTATGACAATACTGCGACCTCTAAACTACGTCGTGAAGTTTTGCGAAGAGATTGAAAGAAAACGCTCGTTTTAGAGCGCAGCTCTTGAGCACCCATTTCCGCATTGAGCGGCGTCGGCGTCGGCGTCGCCGTTGGCGTCGGCGTAACCGCGCATGTTGCGTTATTGGATGTCACAGACTCGGCTAAATTTAGCGGGAAACTGAATTTGTGTTGAGGTCATGTGGCTACAGTTTTGCCTTTAAATTTAGCGGGGAAACTGAATGCGCAGTGTTGCATTATGAAATGTCACAGACCTACACGCCAATTCAGTTTCCCCGCTAAATTCAGCGTGGAATTGAAATGGCGTTAAGGTCACGTGACGTCAATCCTCTCGCCTAATCTAGCGGAGAAACTGAATTTATTCATAGGTGACGTGACACGATGTCGTGTGACGCCTTTATCCACGCTAAACTTAGCGGGGAAATTAAATTGGTGAGGTCACGTGGCGTCAATTTTCCAGCTGAAGTTAGCGGGGAAGCTGTGGGAGGAGGGTAGGGTAGGGAGGAGGAGGGGAGGGTACGTGGGGGGAGGAGAGGGTATGAAGGAGGACGGGACAATACGGAAGAGGAAGAGGGGAATATGGGGAGGAGGATCCCAAGGAGGAAGAGGGCCCGGAAGAGGAATAGGGTGCAGAACCACTATGTGAGGAGAGTGATCTATATTTGTACATATATGTATATTTCTTTCTGAAATTGTTTAACACAGTATCTCGCCAAATGCAAAATACCTCGAGCTGCACTATATTTCGGATTACAGATTTTTAAACGACTTTAATTTTTTATTCGTGAAATTACACCGCAACAAAAGGTTTCTTGGTCAACGGTGTTGTGTGCGCTCATATACTTGAGTATTTTTAGTGCAAGTATGCTTGTGTAAAACGAAACACATTCCAAGCGAACATCATTGCAGGGCTTCCTTAAGGCCGACTGCATTACGACCGACCGCGTTATCTTAAGAGAGAGTGCGCTGCCGCACAGGTGCCGTCAATGAGGGGATCCTGGAGCTGCATTTCACTAGAATGGAGGTTTCCCGATATTTGCGATGGATAGTACATACTAACCATGAGAACTGCTAGGTTATAACATTATCGAAAATTTATTGAGCCAATAAAGAAAGAACGATGCGTGAAAAGGAAGGAAATTTACGAAAATGTGAAGCTCTCCACTCCCTCGTAAGCAATTCGAAGTGCGCGAACCAGCCAAGCGTTGCTCTAGGCCGCGTAGTGGGGCTCTTGGAACGAGTTCTGTGGGGTGACTCGCGGGCTTGTCATGGCGGCGACCTGAGGTGGCGCTCCCTGGCTGCAGGTGTAAAAGACCCCTCGAGCCTGAACCCCTCCCTGACCTTGGGGGAGCTGGGCATGGACTCCCTGATGGGCGTCGAGGTGATGCAGACCATCGAGAGGGACTACGACCTCAACCTGTCCATGCAGGAGATTCGGCAGCTCAGCATCGGTCAACTCAAGGAGATCGGCAGAGGGGCCGCGGCCAGAGGCTCCACCGCTCCCCGGGGGGCAGGTGGGCCTTCCCTCTTTCGCGGAACGCGGAGTAGTTTTTGTTTAGCCGTTGACTTGGTTAATTTCTGTGCGTGTGGTACTCAGTTGTTTGACGGTGGACTGGGACGAATGACCTCTTGCGTCAGCTGGGCCATGAATGATGATCCACGGTCTCTAATAAGGACTTCAGGGGCGCAGTGCCAGAGGACGATGGACTCGATGAAAAACTTGGCGACTTCAACAGCCGTACCTGATGGAAGGAGCTTCGCCTCGGCGTACCGTGTGAGATAATCGGTCGCCATGATTATCCATGTTTTCCTTGCGTCGATGGTGGCAATGGTCCAAGTAAATTCATTCCGATCTGCTGTGCTGTGGCAGATGGTGGCGCAATAGGCTGAAGCAGTCCTACCGGTCTCGTCGGGGGTCTCGTCCGTCGTTGACACTAGTTGCAAGATCGGGTGTAGTGATAGCATGTCTTCGGAGGCCTGGGCAAGTGGTACTGCTGGCGTATCCTGACAGAGTCCTGCAGTAGCCAAGGTGTCCCACCGTAGGATCATCGTGGCAGGCTTTAAGCATTTATTCTAGAATAAACAGCTACTGCGTGTTGTTTTCACTGAAGCTCTCCTTGTAGAGCGCACCTTCTCGGATGGAGAATGTTGGAAGTGTTCGTATGAAAACGCGGGGAACAGCACTTTCTTGTCGTTCTAGGTTCTCGATGAGACCTCGCAGTTTAGAATCCTCTCTGGGTACACGTCGTCGTCGGTAAAAATGCGATGTTTCGCCACTGGTGTTTGGCGAACTTTTAACGACGTGGTAAAATAGTGGCTGTATTCAGCGAGGAGATCAACCAGTTGCCGACGCTTTGGAGCTCGGTGCTCGGCGTTCGATGTCGAGATGCGGCGGCGACGGGCTCTTGTGTTGTGACGACGAGATTTTCTCTGAGATTGAGGTGACCACGGCTGGCACCTGAAGGCCCTCGACGTGGTCCACGGTAGTACCCTTCGTTAGGTGCCGCGGCCAATGGCGTCACTGAGGTCAGCGGCCCCTGGGACGGTAGCCCGCCGCGACAAGCCTCCCCTCATCTCGCTCTCGAGGCCCACCGCGCCCCCATTTCCCGCTCTCGTGGCCCGCCGCGCCCCCACCCCCCGCTCTCGTGGCCCGCCACGGCACCCCCCTGAGCGCTGCACCCGGGGCGGTCCACCCCCCATCCCCCCCCCCCCCCCCCCCACCCGCCACCTTGTGACGCCACTGGCTGCGGCTCCTCTCAAACGTTCGCCACGAGAAAAGTTATTCGTCCTCCTTGGAGATCCGTTACGCCTCGTGCGACTTCAATTCCTTTTTCAATGAGCAGTTGGACTCTGCCTTCCAGAAGAGCTTCACCGCGCATGGCTGCGTCGGTTATTACGGTTACAAAAACACTCGTACGCGGTGGCAGGTTGACATGGTCGGCAATTCCTCGGATCATGGTTGACGTTGTGTTGGTCACCACCGGCGGCAAAACAGGCTTTCGCAGCGTCGAATGGTTTCTCCTAGATTGACGAGAGCCCCATATTCGCAGAGGAAGTCCATTCCGAGGTTAACGTCCCTCGCATAGTCTTGAAGAACGACGAAATTCACAGGTGCGTCTCACTGTGGATTTTGACGCGAGTAATGCATCTCCTGACTGGTGTAATGAGCCGCCCTCCGGAGTTTCGTAATTGACGTCCATCCCAAGTCGTCGTCACTCTCCGCAGGCAGCGAGAGAGTCTTTACTTAAGACTGAGTAATCTGCTCCAGTATCCACGGGTGCCGACGCGTCGTGGCCGTCGATAACAAAGTTTAGGTTGTTGGGCACCATTGCAAGAGTGTCGCTGCGATGCGTGGCGTCGGGAGGGTGGGAGCGTTCCGGCGTTCTTGGGGGTTCTTTATTTCGGTCGTCTTCGGCAGCGCCACCTCCAGGCGTCGCCAAACTCAGTTTCCCCGACGAGATAGAGGAGACAGGCTGTCAATGCGCGACCGACGGAAAGGCGATGCGGAACGAGGGGGATGAACAACGGGAAACTCGTGGTGGTCTCGGTACTGGTGACGGAGCTCGACGGAGGTATTCCTCGATGTCGCGAGGGCGTTTACAGTACCTTGGCCGGGCGTCGTTTGGCGCTAACTCTCCTAGGCCCATTTGTGTGGTATGGGCACCTCCGGTAGACGTGGGCAACCTCGCCGCAGTGGTAGCACAAAGGTCGTCGGTCAGTTGTGCGCCAGACGTCGCTCTTTCTTGGCACTGCTTTTGGGGGCGGCTGTTCGGAACCCCGTCTTCCTGGCGTCGGCTATACGGCGGTGTTTGGAGCCCTCGACGAAGTGGCGACGAGTATTGGCGGGTAGCCATTGGCGGCCGTCGAGTCATTGAAGCGTAGGTTACCACCGGTTCTTCGGGTTCAGCGATGTCAACAGGAGCCTCCGTTTGAAAGGGTCGCTGCATTTCTTGGACGAGCTGAGTGACACAGAGCGTAGCTGGTCATTCTACTGCCGGCACCAGTTTGCTAAGCTCCTTGCGGACAATGTTTTTGACGATCTCACGGATCGCAGAGAGGTCAGAGATGCCGGAATCGATCCTGCAATTCGACGGTGCAATCCCGGTAGTGCCGGTGAACCGCTGGTAATAGTTCGCCCTCGCGAAGAGCACACTTTACAGGTTTGTTTCCTCTGAGACGAAGCTTTCCACTGTCGTCGGAGGACTGCGGGCAAGGCAGCCGAAAATCTCGTCCCTGTCACCTCGCATGAGTACCCGCAGCTCATTTTCACCTGTGGCTTACCGTTCGGCGCGGGCGAACAGGTGGAGGACGTCATTAGCGAAGCTGGTGACGCTGTCCTTGGGTGCCTGGTTCCTCTCTTGAAGCAGTTCTTTTGCCCGCTCCCGTCGGGTGGCTCTTAGAAACTTCCCACGTGGTCAAGGCGACTTCGTGATTTTCGTACCATTGCATCGCTGTTCGTTCCAGCGAGAAGTAGATGTTCTGGAGGCGTCGCTCATCAGTCCATTCGTTGTGGCGGGCCACCTGGTCGTACTGCTGCAGACAGTCCTCTACGTCCTCGTATATTTCACCTCAAAATGGCATCAGCACACGGGGAAACACAGGCAAGAACACGTGGGACGACACTGCTCGAGGGTTTTCCGTCTGCTGGGCCGTGGAGCTGATCGTCGGCTTCGACAGCTTCTTTGTCTTTTCCTGCAGTGGCCGAAACTCAAGGCGTTGCCGTCGGAGACGCTGTCGTGCCCGGGGCCCTGTCTCTTCTACAAAAGTTCGACTTGGAGTGGGGCTTGCCGAACGGTTCGTCGTAGGGGTACGGTAAAGAAACATAGAGTGCGCACCCCCCACCTCCACCAGGATGTCACGAGTGGTGAAACAAACAGATAGAAATGAACTTCTAAGGGGGGCGAGCTTGTGCCCATAACGAAAGTCGGACAAGGCTGACGTCGCAGGAGTAATGAACTCCCCGTAGCATCAGGATTCAGCGCTGGCGAAGCCCTGACTGCGCCTCTCCACGCGGAGCCCCTTATGTACACGCGTGGGCATCCGAAACAGTCGGCGTAGAAAGTTCTGCGCGTGTAACATTCGGAACTCGAATACTCAGCGCTGTTATCAAATTTTCTAGAACGCGACCATTACAGTAACAACAAAAAGGCGCGTCCGCTCCGAGGCATCGAACCTCGAGCCCTTTGCGTAGGAGCCAAGGACGATAATCATTCGGCCACGGGTGAGTCTGGTCAGAGACGCTCCCGGCAGTATTATTGAGAAGGCGCGGTAAATAGTTGAGAAGAAAACCAAACTCCGAAAGTACAACAACAGGAACCGCCAAACGGGTAATGGTAGAGCGCCGGTCACAGAGGGGCAGTGGAGAACACAAACGCCGCCGTTCGGCGTGTGAACGTGTTCGAAGGGGGAGCAGAGACGAAGGCGGCGATCTAGCAGGATTCAGCGCTCAGATATCCCAGCGTGCTCTCATCTCTGATCTCTCTGTTTTTGTCTGTATAACTAAAATAATGAAAAAAAAAAAAAAACTTAAAAGTTTTCGGTTACCCCGAAAGATTCCCGCGGACACACGTTCTGCGTACACAGACTTTATCCCTCGCATGGAGATCAGTTTTGTTTTCACCACCCAGACTGGCTATTCTTTTTTTTTTACCTTTACTCTTTTCCGCACTTTGTTTGGGATCTCTAAATTCGGAACGTCACTGGAAGGCGGACTTGCAGGACGGGCGGGTAGTCTAGAAAAACGCGCATAGTGCACTTTTGTTCCGTGCTGCTGCGAGCTTCGAGAGCATTTATTTAACAGTTACGTTTTGTCCTCAGTTGTGAAGAAATTATACTATTCTTTCTGGTCATTTATGAGTAGGGCTCCGTGTTTTCGGATAAATCCCCAATCCCCAAATCTTCGAAAAACACCCGCCGATAAAATTTTAATCAATTCGGATTTATCCGATAAACTCCAAATTTTGATATGCCAATGCCCCCCGCTCCCCCTTCCAATAAACTAAATAAAGATGGTATCTTATAATTAGGTTGATTAGCGCAAAGGGTCAATGGTCCCGGAAAAATGCCACCAGTTATCTTTCAAATCTCGGTTCATTGACAAAAAGGGGTCTTTACCGATCATCTTGTCAAGGTTCAGAACGACATGTCATTGTGCATTCGGGTCACGACAAAAGCCCCTGTGTTGGTTTTCAGTTTGGGACATACTATTTCTGTTTTAAGAGGAAGAGAGGTTGTGTTTTTGTAACAGCTAAAGCTATATATGGATCCTAGGGATTGCATAAAATGGGAAGAGGGGCAGTTGAAACTTCCCTATTACATCCTTTACCACACCCCCTAGCGCAACCGCGGGGTAGCATGGAATATGATTGGATAAATACCTGCTTCCCAGCGACTACCTCCACGAGTTTAGTTTTAAGGTGTCGGCGTTTATCCAAGCCACGTATGTGTGCAACTTTTGCCGTGGGACAAACTAGTATTGCCAATGGCAACGGCACCAACACCAAACGCAGCTGAAGAAATATTATTTGATATAAGCGCGTTTTATTTTTCCTTATCTAGCATAGGTATACACCCGGGTAATATTGTTTTGTTTTCCATAAGAAACGCTGCGAAATTAAGCTCCGAATTTTGAAGATTTTGGAATCAAACAAAAATAAACTCCTATAAACTCCGAGTTTTTGGGAAAAAATAAACTCCGAAAAACACCCTCCGTACTTGACGAAAAATAAACTCCGAAAACACGGCATCCTATTTACGAGGCAGCACGAGGCTGCGCTCTCTTGAAACCAAACGCAAGTGTCTGAACCAGAGTTTAGCGATAAATCGAGGAAGGGTTTTCCCGGAGAAATATTTATTCGCCTCTTTACGGCGACTTCTCTCCCCTTAATTTGTGAAGCGGTCGAGAGGCTTTGACAGTGCTGCGCGCATTTTGCCCCCGAGCAGATTATTTTGAAGAAATTCCGTTCGAAGCTTGGCTTTTGTCTTATGCGTCCTCAGTTACGCGCTAAATTACCGGTGACTGCGGCGCATTTAAAAAGACGCTAGAAAATGAACCCTCCTTTAATTAAGTGGTTCAATGTCGCGCTGAAACTCACGCTTTATTTATTTAAATATTTATTCAATATTCCTTTCAGCGCTCAAAGGCATTACAGAAAAAAAGGGGGGGGGGGGCTACATACAGAGAGAGGAAAACCATTACGGAACTCTAGGTATGTGACGTAAAGTTTGCAAGCGGCAAGAACAATAAGAATAGTAAGCTATATACAAACTTTAACACATTTAACACAATCAGGACATAATGTACAAGCACTCTTCAATAAGTCTGAAAAAAAAAGACATTGCTGGATAATTTCATGACAAGCGACTCCGGGAGACAGTTCCATTGATGAATCGTAAGAAAAAAAAGAGTGTTTAAGGATATTAGTGCGGCACGAATATTCGCGATCCGTTTTCTGATGATCTACCCTGCGTGATATGAAGTGAGGTAGCTGAAGAAACGATCCCCCGTTTATGCCCGTTTTGGTAAAAAAATGCTATAAAAGAGTTTTAAACCTAACGCAAATCTTCGGCATTTTAGCGGCTGCCAACCAAGACAGTATTTTAGGAGACTCGACCTTACATTAAAATCATAATTTCCGATCACGAATCTCGCTGCTACGTTTTGAACCCTTTCAAGGCCATCACAAAGATACCGTATCTGGAAGTTTTGAGTAAACAAACATACTCAAGATCGGGCCTTATATTTGTCGAATACAATGTCTCCTTAACTTTGGAAGGACAGTTTCTAAAGTTGCGTCCAAAAAATACAACCTATTAGTCGCTTTAGCAGTTATTTTGGTAACATGAGACTGCCAAGATAAGCGTTCTCTAAAAGTTATCCCAAGATATTTTACTTCTAGAGTTACGGTCAGTGTAGTGTCATTTAGGCTGTATAAACAAAATTTTTTTTTTTTTTTTTTTTTTTTTTTGAAGCCCACATGTTGGCATTTATCAATGTGTAGATTCATATGCCAACTTTTTGATCAGTCTGCAGTGCAGTCTATATCCTTTTGCAAAGCAGTGCCATCAACAGAATTCTGAACAGATCGATATATCACGCAGTCGTCGGCATAAAGACGAATACTTGGCTCTATGTCCATGGTAATGTCATTAATGAAAATGAAAAATAAAAGGGGACCTAGAACGGAACCCTGCGGGACCCCCGAAGTGACGTTCACATATGTAGATTTTTTTACCGTTTACTGCAACGCACTGTTTTCGCTCAGTAAATTAATCTTTTAGCCACAGTAACACATTAACTGAAATATTTAATGAGGATAATTTAAGTAGTATTAATTAGTGTGAATCAGTGTCGAACGCGTTTTTAAAATCAAGAGAAACATAATCCACTTGAGAACCTCTATCATACGAGGACGCCACATTATGAAAAAATTCTAGTAACTGCGTTTCGCATGAGAAGCCGCTTCTAAGCCCATGCTGGAAGGGAGAAAAATAGTTGCTCGTGTTCAGAAGATTGACTAAAGCGCTAAATATTATGTGCTCAAGTTGTTTCGAGCATGCGGGTAGAAGGGATATAGGCCGGTAGTTATCTACTTTACTCTTAGACACACTTTTATGCACAGGCACAACGCTTGCTACCTTCCACTTTGCTGGCATCTTTAAGGGTGACGAGGATTTTGGGAAGAGAATAGAGAGATAAGAGGAAACCACGTCAGCACATTCCTTCAAAACTCGATTTAGGATTTCGTCAGGGCCAGTGGCCTTATTGATGTTCAAGTTTAGAAGGAGGCTACGAATTCCGTCAGTATTTATTTCTAAGTTCAACATTGGAGGAAGTGACTCATCCAGAACATGATGGAGCACGCCAGTCACTGGTTGGGAAAAAATTGATTGGAAGTAATTATTGAAGCATAAGGCTTCCTCGCAATCATCAGATACCGTTGTACCATTACTGTCAATTGGCCGTATTCTGGCGTCCTCTTTTTTGTTACTCCCAATATATTTCCATACAGCTTTGGGATTTGTTTTTAAACGTTGTTCCAGAAAATTATGGGAGCTATGTTTCGCCGTTTTAGCTGCTGTTTGAAGATACAATTTAATTGTTATAGTTGCCTAAGAATCTCAGTCGTTTAGTTTTTATGATAGCGTAAATAAGCACACCTTTTTTTCTTTATGGTGGACCGCAGCTCTCCGTTTATCCAGGGTTTATCTTTGCACTGCCTTGACCGTAGTATTTTCAATGGTGCGTAAATATCAATTAAATGCTTTAATTTACATGAGAACGTATTCGAAAGATCGTTCGTTAAAGATAAACTGAGTTCCTCAAACTCCAAATGAAAGGAAAATAGTCTTCCGTCAGGCTAGAGTAAGAACCCTGGTCATAGTAGTAAACCCTTCTGGGAACACATCTGGAAGTTTTAGCTTGAGCTCATTTCAAATTAAAAATAATGACGTCGTGGTCGCTGATTTCTGGCAGAACCGATACAGAAGACGAAATAGCTTTTTGAATCGTAAAAAGGAGATCTAGCACACTGGCCCGTTCAACACCAGTTCTTGTTGGCGATATTACGTTTTGATAAATATTGCAACTTGAAATAAAATTGGTGAATTAAGAAGAAATGGGAGACGTGTTAGTCGTTCGAGGAAGACCAGATTCTCTTTGGACATTGGGAAAGTTGAAATCACCTCCTAGTATCAAATATTCAGGGCAAACAGATAGCAGCGTGTCTGATATTTCTCGAAGGGACTGACAACTAAAACCCGGAGATCTGTAAAAAAAACCAACCGTCAAAAATGCACCGTTTTGAAGTGCTACCTTACACCATACTGACTCAGCACTGTGATTAGTAGTGATTCCAGTGCTCTGCAAGTTGTGATGAACCAAGACAAAGACCGTGTTTCTGTCCTTGCGACAGACACAAAAGTCAGAGGCAAAAACCTCGGCGTCAGTAGAAGAAGCATCCAACCAGAATTCAGGGCCAATGACTAGGCTAGATTTTATACATGCAAGAAGGGAGGAGAAGTCGTCAACCTTATTTGTATACTGCTACAGCTCAAAAGCAGAACAAGAAGATCAAGCACTGGAGATACGGGTTGATGATGCCGATTACGGAATTGTTACGATAGAGCTCTAACAGACTGTTTAATCTCCTTGCGATTTCCCAAAGAGCAAAAGCTGCCTTCGTTCGTAACGCATATTTTTGGGAAAATCCACACTAATAGCAATTCGAGAATCCTTGAGCTTAAATCCCAAAGATAGAAGGTGTTGTTTTGTTTTAAAAGACAAAATATTTACAGTCATGGGCCTTAGCTTGTCAGATCTAAAGCATCCCAGCCTATGGGAGCGCTCTATGTCTGAATGATTCGGAAAGTTTTGTTCCGAGTTTAGTTTCACATAGTTCCATAACTTTGATTTGTGCTTTTGGGACAACGTTGTCTTTTTTCGTCGCCCTCTATTCCGTAAAAGATAACATTGCAACGCCTCGATCTGACAGATGATCGACTTGTTTAGTAAGCTCTGTGGCGACATCCTTTTTTTTTCTTGCATCTCTACTTTCACAACTTAACGACGCCATTTCTGTTTCTAGTGAAGTCATTTTGCGCAATAGGATATCCAGTTTTGTTTTAACAATAAGCTGGCTTTGTTTTATAACTGTTGCGCTAAAAAGAGAATCTTGCCCTTTTTCTAGTTATGGCAGGATCGCAATAGCCTTCAGCAGCTGTTCCGCTTGTCGCTCTATGAATGGCCCAGGGTTGTCCTCGATATCTCCGGACATCATTAGTAACAGCTTAACTACATACGCTTCAACAGCACATTGAAATAGGAAGGTTTCACAAATGGCATTACTATACACAAACAAGATGGTGCTGGGTCACGGCACCGACAAGTAACTTTGTTTTGAACGGTAGCTAATCATAATAAGAGAGACCAACCTGGAGTACAAGGAAGCGTAAGCGATCGAAGCACTTCATGTCGGCATCGAGCCCCGTCCAGACGGAGACCGGTGGTTCCTTTTGTAGGTTGTGGTCAAAGGCCGTGCCCACTTTTGGTCCCCTCGCGTCGAAGTTTATGCCAATCAGCGGCAGCCGATAGGCATCAGATGCAGGCAGTCGTAGGAAGTCGAGTGGTGGGGAAATGCCAATGTCATCCAGGTTGCCGATAATGCCGATGTCATCCAGGTCTGTTGTGGCCCGAAGGATTGTTGTGCCGTCTTGTAAGTTCCAGGCAGCGAAGCAAACCTGAAGTACAAGGAAGCGTAAGCGATCAAAGTACTTCATGTCGGCCCCTCCCCCCTCTCCCCCTCCCCCCGCCCGTCCAAACACCGCTTTAGTTGCAAAACAATACGTACAAATGAACGCATTTTGCGAATGTCAATCACCAGAGCCAAAAGCGATCGTGCACAAAGTGAATAATGGTCCAAACAATAAAGAGCTTTTCTGGTGATCTTCTTTGCCGTAGTTTACAAATACCTGGCGAGTGTGCCAGGCTCACGGGCACTTTTGCCACGCAGAGGACGAGTCGGTGTCGGAGGTTCCCCGGTTGACGCTGATCGAGAAGCTGGTGCCGGACCAAGTGGCGGTGGAGATGAACGGGCGCCCCGGCGGGCCGGTGTTCCTGGTGCATCCCATCGAGGGCCACGTGGGGTCCCTCTCAGAGCTGGCCCAGCAGCTGCCCGTGCGGGCCGTGGGGCTGCAGCGCACGCGCGACGTCCCCGCACGCAGCATAGAGGAGCTGGCCGCCGTCTACCTAAAGGTGCGCTCGCAACGCCCGCCCTTCCGCCGGCCTGCAGGCGAAAGGTGTCGCGCGCGGGGTCGACCGAAAGATTGCAGGGGCACTGCACAAACTCTTAGTCGCGGTGATGCACCTACGGTGCGATCCACTTATAACGATACCACCTATAACAATGTACCGCCCATAACAATCTGTTCCAGACTAGAAAGGCCCAGTTTCTCACCCTGATACGACAATAATCGGTTATAACGATTGAATTTTAGGGATTTCTCATTGTCACTACGAGTGGATCGCGCTGTAATACATCGCCTAAAATACATTCGGCAGGCACTGTCCCAGTTTTGTTCCTTCCTGCCAGATTGGACAGACATGTTCGAAGCTCGCACACGTACAAACATGTTTCTAACATGCGCGAGGGCAGATGATCTCGTCTTCTGCAGTATGCATGGGAAGTGCGACTGGCCAATACAGGGGCCATGTAACCATTTTTGTACTTTCAGTTAATACCGCTTGGAATCGTTCCTTGAAATTCGTAAGCTATAGCTGTGAAGCGTGCCTTAGTTTAATTTTTCTCAACGCAATGACAGCGGCGGAAGGAATTAAAGAAAAAGGAGCGGCATTCGTCCACTCGACGGAGTTCCAACATTGATACGGTTCGGCTGTTCCCGTCATCGCGGCGATCGGGCACGAATCATTAACCGAATTCGCGTCGAGTTATTGTCACGAGCCCTAATCGAACGCTCTGGTAGTGCATGCTTGCACACACTGTACCCGAGCCGTAGGCGCCCACGACAGGGGCCCCAGTGGGCAGCCGTTTAGATATTGACGCTGCGGACATCGCCAAGCTCGTTGATTATATCCTGGGGATTGGATCGTTGACGACACCAACGACATGCGCACGTGCGCTTCCGCATCTTGAGCGCCCGTCGAAGCTGCGCACGCACACGTTGGACTTCCGAGAAATAGCTGACCGAAAGTATAGTGTGGTAACTGCGGTTGAGCATAACTGCAGTCAAGGGTACCTCAACTCAGGTTAAGGTTGCCCGTGTAAGTGGGGTATAAAATGCGTTAGGGGGACTCTTGAGAAACGTCACTGATGCCTTTTTTGGGGAGAAATGCTAATGCTGCTCCCTTTACTTTTCTTTTTTGGCTTTCTCTTTTCCTTCCTCTATTTTTCGATGCCTCTTTTTCACTTCGGTACAGGGTCAGTGTTATTTTTTTTCCAAAGGGGAACGTGTGTGACGTTTCCCAAGGGTCGTGCTGACGCATTCCCTGAAGATCCACCGATGGATCTCCTTTTATTTTTTTTTTGCCACCTCCTATGGCGCACCGTGCATTCGCAAGGGCGCCCATCAAACCACTCTGGCATCGTTGCCGCGAGGCGGCTATGCAGTTGCCTCGCCGCAGACACGATCACATGGTCCTGTCGCCGCGGGGTCGATTGGGATCTCGAATTCGGCTCCCGACGTGCCGCTTTCTCTCCTAGCCACTGGATGGCGCTGCAGGTGGCCCAGGGCGGGCGAGGAGAAACCTCCTCGCCCAACGATCGAGATATAGCAATACCTCCTAGAAGAGAAGGCCGTAGCGCTCCGAGTAGTTACGTCACAATCAGTGGCGTACCAACTTGTTTTTGAGTGGGGGGCAAACCCTTTGGGCGTACCACCCCGCACCCCCTTCCCCCCCCCCCCCCCCCCCCCCCCCCCCGAGTCGCAGATTTTTACTAGTGATGAGCCGAACTTTTGCCAAATGGAAAATTCAACGGAGCGGAACTTTTGTCGAACTTTTCTAAAGATTCGGAGAAGATATAGCAAAAAATACACTGTTACCAGACTGAACGTTGATATTTAGTTTTTTTTTAACAAAAAGTTTTTTTTCTTTTGTCTTAACTTAAATAAAACATGTAGTGCCTATTGACACAGTTATTACTCATAATAAGGTGAGATTCTACAAGATAGTTGTGTCGGTGTCGCTTTTGGTGTTTCCCGGCAATTTTAGTGTCTGCTTGAAGAATGTGGCGTGAGAACGAGGTTGGGTAGTAGCCGGCGCAGTCACGAATCGCGCTACGAGAGTTTGGATTTTGAGGCCTCATCAGCGCAAGCCTGCAAGTGTGTGTGGTGTAAATGCAAATGCAATAACACTGCGTTTTTTCTTTCTCTGGGAGTCACCGTTTTGTCCCTGAAAACAAATGCAACAGCTGCTGACCCTTCACCAGAAGAGGTAACAATATTGTAAATATGCATGTTTTTCGGTTTGAGTCTCTTGACGTCAGCTTGACACAAAAGTGTGCGTCCCATATTCGCAACGTGCTTTTTTTAACCTTTAAAATACCGGTTTCTGATGTTAGGACACACATGGACGTTTATAAAGATGGGAAGAGTTAGGAATGTCGAATGTGCAACGTCGAGCGTGTGTAGTTCTGTGTTTCATTTTATGCAGATACATGAAAATCGCGAAATAACGCGAACTAAAAGGCAATATTATTTTGTTTTGGCACAAACTACTTGTGAGCCGAAAACAAGATTGTTATAATAATAGTAATTATAATTATAATAATATTACTACAACTACTACTAATAATAATGTTATTTGCACGTACTGGAGGGGCCCATGTGGTGGTGTGCGGGGCTAGGCAGGTAGGTGAAAACCCTTACTAGATTAACACACACTACAGCGCACTACTGCAAAAGTACACTCATTCCTTACACAAGAAAAAGAAAGAAAAAATTCAGACGGACCGCGCTGACTGACAACTCGTTTTTATATGCTTTGTCTTCTTCTATGTCTGGAACTACCGAATCTCCCGAATCACGCGCATCGATTTCTTAGACGCCTGGAAAATATTTTTATTTTTCTGTCAGTTTCAAAGATGGTATATTGATACAGTTCTCATAATTCCTGACGATGTGTTTGGCTTCTATAATTTTTCTCGTTAATTGATTACTGCGCCTACCTAAAGTTATACGAGATGGCGGGTGAATATCGCACCCACAATCGCGGCAGTGTATGCCCAGGTGGCTAGAGTTAGCTCTGATTCTATTGTTTTTGTATTTACGGAGCCTATCATTAAGACAAGAAAAAGGAAATGAATACACCACTTCCTCTGCGCACTCAACGAAGCTGTTCTGATGTTTCTTCGTACAAGTTACTGTTCGGTGGGAATATGATGAGTTTACTTGTTTGCACAGGTTGGCAAGCTAATTAGGAGCAGAGAAGACGCCGTCGATGTGTAACTTATGAGTGATTTTTTTGATGTCATGAGAGAACCTGTGTACGTAGGGAAGAACGACTGGTCTAGTGGTTCTATCTCTGGCTCTTGGTGTGACAGATGTTCTTTTATTTTTTGGTTTCCAGGATGCTCTGTGCAATCGATGTTAATAAAGAGATGGGAAATCCGGCAGATGTTAATCTTAAAATTTGCGCATCAAAGCTTACTCAAATGGAGTGCTCGCAAGATTTTTGAAGAGAGTTGTTTAGACATATTTTTACGATTCCTCTTTTTACCAGATTAGAATGTGCTGAATTGAAAGGAGGAATCGGTTTTTCACCCCTTGACTCACTGAAATGGTGCGCAGAGGAAGTTGTGTATTCATGTCCCCCTTCGTGCGCTAAAACGTACATAGGGCAGACTGGACGATTCCTTAAGGGAATACTACAACGAAATTTCGGCGCCTATTTTATGGTCTATATGTGTTCAAAGGAACAGCGTCACGTCGAACATACCAATCTCTTGTGAAAAAATGTCACGAAAAGGAGTTTTAAAACGAATTAAATGATCAGCAAAGAGCACCTGGTGGATGTCGCTAACGCCTCGTTTGTCATGCCTGTCTAGGAACCTTGACAGCTAGTGATAGTGAGTGTCTCGCCTCCGGGCACGACGAAAGAAGAGAGGAAGGAGGAACTCCCCTCTTCCCGAGAATCCCTTTTATGTGTCGCAGAAGTCGCTATTGTCCCCCTAGAAGATTATAGAAGATTAACCCGTCACTCACAATTCGTACAAAAGCAGCCGCTTCGGTGGCTGGAACGGCTAGGCCATCCTCTCGACGTCAGCCTCGCCGTAGCTTTGTTCGTCCCGAGACGACCTACGTCACGATTGCGTCGCATGTCACGTGCTCTAAGCTGGGCCTTCTCCGAGCGCTTGCTAGAGTGGGCCGTTTATAACAAAAAATACAGCCACCAGGCTCAAAATACAAACGTGCGATTATCATTTACGGACATTGTGGATCATATTGAACCTATTTTTGAACACGACGGGAGCATTTCAAATTTCGTTATATCCCCTTAATGATAGGCTCCGTGAACACAAAAACAATAGTACCAGAGCTAACTCTCGCCACCTGGGCATGCACATACCGTGATTGTGGGTGCGAGGTTCACCTGCCGTCTTGTACAATTTTAGGTAGGCACTGTAATCAATTACCGAGAGAACTTATTGACGCCGAACGCATCGTCACGAATTATGAAAACTGTATCCGTACATTATCTTTCATCCTGACAGAAGAAGAAGAAACATTTTTCAGGCGTCTAGGGCTGTGTTCCAAAATTTACTCGATCCGACTCCGGAGTAAAGTTTTCGTACCATCAGGTTCCAAAACTTACTCAAACTTACTCGATGACGTCAGAACTCGCGTTCCAGAAGCGGGTTGTTTACTCCGGAGTAATTACTCGCGCTACCCTCCTCGATCGGGGGGTAAAGTCGGATCAAATCGAGTAAATACGTCACGTAATCTGCTCGTCATCTGCTTCCTGCGCTGACAGCCGTCAAAGCTCGTTCGCTCCGTTGACTTTGGCGGCAGACGTTCGAAATAACAAAGAATAAGGTGCAGCCATTTATGTGCTGTTTTCAACGCAGGAATTGATTGTACTACATTTAGACCGTGTACCTCCCTGCAGGGAGGTATACTTGTTATTATCAGAGTGCGAGTGTAAACAGGAGCTTCTCCGCATCCTCGTCCTCGGTGAGAACTCTGTATTCTTACGTTAAAAGACGGAAGTGTTCGAACGCAGTAGATAATGTGGAAGTTTAGGGGTTTTTTTTCTCCTCAGAGTGTGCGTAATGAGAGGATAACGCATGTAAAGCAGTGAAGGCACGAAGATTTTATGTATGCGGTCAGTCAACAACCCCCATCACATTTCCCTCCCTGATAAATTGTCTTAGCGGTTTCGAAGTGCTCTTTGTGATTTTATAATCATATTTGCGTCAAAGCGAACGTAAGTTACATATCACTGTTGAGAAAGCCCCATGCGCTCTACCGCTACACCGTGTGGAAGCAATATCCGCAAAACGTAATCGGTGCTAATTACCATAAGTTGAGGCTGTTTAAAGCACCTCTGGTATAGACTTACAGCGATCGCCCAGATTAATCAAAACAAAAATGTTGATGTCTAACTGAAAGGAATTAGTAATTTTTATCTCAATATACAGCCCAAAAGGAAGGTGAGCAAAAGGAGCTGGTTGAGCTATCTCAGAAAAAAAACCGCGTCGTCACTGTCAAAGAAAAACTCCGAAGCGGTTAACATTACCGTCTCTGTGTGGTTTCTCCATGATCAAAAGAGATCGTCTGCTTTTTTCCGCCATCGCTGCTATGTTTTCTTTTTTCCGTAGCCCAAGACGAAGCCAATCCGCGTAGTATCCAGGTGATTATCCCAGTTGTTCCAAAATCGAGTCACGGATCGTTTACTCGCGATGTCACGTAGTATTACCCACTGACGTAGGATACAGGTTACTCGGGTAAGATTTGGAACATAGCCTAGGAGATTGGTGCGCGTGATTCGGGAAACTCGGTAGTTCCAGACGTAGAAAAAGACAAAGTATATAGAAACGAGTTGTCAGTCGGCGCGGTTCGTTTGAATTTTTCCTTTCTTTTTCGTGTGTAAGGAGTGAGTGTACTTTTGCAGTAGTGCGCTGTAGTGTGTATATTAATATGAGCAACCAACTCGTCCAAGCTGCGACCCTCCGCAGAGTGCCTGCCAGCCCGCCACCACATGTGAAAAAAACAAAACAGACATTTATATGTACAGAATAGGCACACAACGTAAAGTACACAAAAAGGAAAGAAAATATCTTTCCCATACATCCTGGCCAGCTCTCGTGACTCTGCCCGTTTGACAGTAGTGGGCTGGGCACACTGAGCGTAATTTTCAGTTGTCAATCAATGTTTTAACTACCTCGTTGCATCAATGGAAAGGTCCAATGAAAATCACGTTATTCAGAATGTACTGCATCATTTGTCACTTGCGCAGTGGACTGCGTAAATTACTGGTCAATTTTCTGTTCTAGAGGCAGAGAATATTGAAGAGAACCACACTCGCAATAGCTCACAAACGCACAGTTACCGTGACGCCTACTCCGCACCTCGCCGTAATACCTGGTTGTTCTAAACTGTACGATGCTAACAGCACGACTACTTGGCGTTTATTTGCAATCCATGGCCCCGTCGCGTTGGCGCGCGTGCTCAGACATTTGCCGAATTTTCGCTGAATCTTTGCCGAACTTTCCTTCGAAATTTCGGCATGTGCCGGACTTTGCCGAATTTGAAGTTCGGCAGATTCGGCTCATGTCTAAATTTTATGGCGCAGACGATTCACCCCCTAGCAACGACGCTCACGCCGGATTGGCTGCTCGGCAACGCGCGGGAACTTCAACTTCGGATTTGGACGGCAGTATGCAGCTACTAATTACAAAACTATTAACCCACTTAACGCACCCCTCCCCTCCTCCTTACACGCCGCTTTGCGGCGTCCAGCCGGCAACCCAAGCCCCACTGTCCTACTTGAACCTCAGTAAATAGAGTCCCATACCGTTTAGTTCAGCGAAGTTTCGTCGACAACATTCGTTTTTATCAGTGTTAATCGCAAAAAAGAAATGTCGTAAATATCGCCAAATGTCTCGACAATACAAAATGCTCAAAAATAAATAACTAGAAGAAGTAAGCCCACACTGTGAATCGAACCCGGGTCCGCTACGTATGAGGCAGATATTTTACCACTAAGGTATACGCTACCGCTTCGGAAACTCGCGTTGCAACCGCTGCCTATATTGACGGCGGCAGCGCCTATCTCCACGTACCATCCAATCCGGCGTGAGCGCCGCTGCTGGGATGTGTATCGCCTTCGCGTTAACATTATGCCCCGCGGGTCGGGGGACGGTGCCTTTGGTATTCCTTGGGCGGCTTCGGCCAGTGTTTTCCCTGCCCAATGGCGGCTGTTTTAGGAGGGGCAAAACACATGCCTTGCCCCCCCACTCTGAGAACTGGGGGGGGGGGGGGGGGCAAGCGCTCCCCTTGCCCCCCCTCCCCTCCCCCGGTTGGTACGCCCATGGTCACAATGTCGGAAAAAGAAGTCCATGATGCAAACACGTGAAAAAATTTCTGGCATCGACGTGAAATAAACGTTCCTAGTAGAGTGGCACGGTGGTGTTCATGAGCGTTTATCCGACATTAATATATGTTTTAAAAGCGCAGTCTTGTACAAACGTAATATACAACGCGCTACCAAGGCTGAAAGTACCGAGTTTATATTCATGATTATCCCCGTAACCGCGGGACTACGTGCAGTCCAGCAGCTCCCAACACTTTTCGAATGAACCGGTCCGCTGCGACGTTTCCTTCCCTCGTACTGGCTCAGATTTTGGTAAATTTACGTTGTGTGTGAGCTGCTGACTGCCTTAAAAAGAAGGCTGAGACTTTCAGAATGAAAGGGAACCGAAAAAAATCCAGTCATCGCCGCAGGTATCGCACACGAGCAAGAGATGGGTCGTCAACGGTAAGCCTCCCACACTGCTGCCGCTGCTCTCGTGTGTGTGTATAAAGTTCTTTTGATCCTCCTAGCCGTCGTTTTTTTGTCGTCACCGCAGTCTCGGATAGTTTTTTGTGTTCGCTTGATAATACGGCATTTACGTGGATTCGCGGAACAGGTCCTGCTGCGATTTGAGTGACATGTGTGGTGACTAGCCAACGATGACACTGGTCGATTATCGATAGACCTTTCTCTCGATAGAGAGAGACTTAAAGTTTGTGTTCAATTTTTTTTGTGTGTCAGATATTGTGGGACGTATGGATACGATCGACAGGTGAGAAACAACTGTTTACGGGCTCTCTTGGTCATGTGGGACGCGAGTAATACGCTGCAGTCGGTTTGTGTTCTTTTTCGTGATAGAATGACATTTACATTTTTATTTATTTATTTATTTATTTATTTACCCTAAAGGGCCAAAACATGTATTACAATGGGGGGAAGCGATAGTAAAACGTTTAACACAATTGGGTCATGTAAAAAAAAAGATTACATAGTTGGCATAAACAATGTTAAAGAAGAAATAAACAATATAAACAACAAGAAGACAGGATGAAAACATGATACAAAGCAGCACTATATAAGTTGGTACATATTACTTAAAGAAATATTGAACATATCAGGGGAAGTGATTAATGCGATCTCTCTGAGCAGGCTGTTCCATTCGGAGATGACAAGAACCAGGAGGGAATTCTTGAACCAGCTAGTGCGGGCAAAGATGGGCGATACTTTAAAGTGATGATCTACGCGAGACGAAATACGATGTGCAGGCTGATTGAATCATCTCCTAAAGGGAGACGATCTATGATAGATCTTGTAGAAAAATCACATGCGAGCAATACATCGTCTGTACTGCAGTTGGGTTAGGTTGAGGTTATGTTTTATGCTCGACACACTGGAAGTACGGGAGAACTCGCGGGTTATAAATGTTGCAGCTTTATATTGAAGTGCCTCAATATGGTTGGTTAAGTAAAGCTGATGGGGGTGCCATATGATGGATGGATATTCCAACTGCGACCTGACGAGGGTAACATAGGCGAGGAGTTTAGTTTCTTTCTTAGCTTGAAATAAAGAGCGTTTAAGAAAACCAAGAGTTCTGGAAGCTTTGCGGGTTACATGTTCAATATGAAGGTTCTATGATAAGTTAGCTGTTAGGTCTACGCCGAGGTATTTAATTGACGCAACATTTTCAACGCGGTCCTCTCCAATCATGTACGCGTGATGAGTGATTTGTAATTTCGTTGTAAAAGTAGCAGCTTTAGTTTTGTTAGTGTTTATTTGCATAAACCATGTGGTGCACCATTGCTGGACAGTGTATAGGTCCCGTTGAGGTATGCGAATCCAAGGGGTTAGAAATGACCCGATAAATGACGAAATTGTCCGCGAAGAGACGTGTAGTAGATTCAATGTTAGAGTGAAGGTCATTTATATATAAAAGAAACAATACCGGACCGAGGGCGGAGCCCTGAGAGACGCTAGACTTCACCGGAATAGGGGAGGAGACACACTTGTTAATTACAACAAATTGAGAGCGGTTTGCTAAAAAGCAGTTAACCACTTATTAACAGAAGTGTTTATATTCATAGTTTCTAATTTGTATATAAGTCTGTCATGGGGAACCCGATCAAAAGCTTTAGCAAAATCAATATAAATAGCATCGGTAGGAAAAGAGGAGTGAACAGAAAGGTGAAGGTCAGTAATCGATTTAAATAGTTGTGTTTCGCAGGAATGACCACGTTGAAACCCATGCTGATTAGAGAAAAGAAGGCTGTTTTGAAGGTAATTAGGTAATAACCTGTGATGAAAGTATATGTTCAAAGATTTTAAACGAAACGGAAGTGAGCGATATGGGCCTGTAGCTATTGAAATTATTTTTATCTCCGGCTTTGAAAATTGGAATGACATGAGCAAGTTTCCTGTCATCAGGTAGTTGACACTGAAGAGGGATTGTTGAAACAGTCTGCACAGTAGAACTCCAGCTATGTGTTTGGTTAATTTTAAAAGCTTAGTAGATATTTCGTTGGGACCTGGGCTAGAGTTGGTTTTCAAACCATCAATGGCACACTCAACTCCGTAACTAGAAATGACAATATCGTTCATTATGTTTTCGGTAAGTGAAGGAATACAAGTAGGATCTGGAAACACGTTCTCCTCAGTAGAAACACTGCTAAAAAGTATTAAAACCAACAGCTAATTGATGTGAAGTTTGTACTGATCCGGTCGTCATCAATAATACAAGGTAATACTGGAGTTGGCTTTGAATTTATTACTTTCCAAAACGTTTTTGCGACGGATCGAAGCATGTTTCAGACATCGTCATCGAAAAAAAGTTGCTTGGCATTTTTATTTTGTTTTTGCAGAATACTGAGTGAGCATGATAAATGGTCCAATCGTGCTGACTGTGTGAAAGCACGGCACGACTGTACAGACGTTTCTTCATTTTCTTTTGTAGGTAGCTTTTAATTCTTGTCGTAAACCATGGTTTGTACAGGCTAGGGGTGATTTTTATAGTGGGTATTCACATTCAGCCTGAGCCTCCAGTAGCTTATACCGAAACAGGGTCCAATTGTCGTTTAAAGTCCGTTCATCAAACCCACTCAGGAATGTGCTAGAAAATTCCCTTAATACAGAATACAAAGTTTCCGTATCAACTCTCATATAATCAAAGATTTCTTTGTTGGTTTGGTCCTGTTTGTTTAGAGTCAGGGCAAAATCGCAGTGGATAACACGATGATCACTAATTTTGTCGATGACGCGTACAGATGCATGCTCGGGATGGGTGGTGAAAATTAAATCTCAAACTGCATGTTCACGTGTAGACGTGGTAATCATTTGCAGTATATTAAAGTATAGTCGGCCATTTCCAACACTTTCCGGCACTCAATTTTTGGGGGGCTTTCAGCGGACGATGTACATGCAGCCCAATCTAGGGAGCCTTCATGTGCGTTTTGTAGGGTGATGCCACCCTTTGTAATACCACTCGTCGACAAACCAGCTGCCATTTTGGTTCTTGGCGATAATCTATGGGGCTTATAACCATCCCGGAAACAGGCACCTTATCTCGCAAGTTCGGAACAGCGTTGTGGAACCCACAGAGGGAGGATTAGCCTTTTCCCCCTCGGATGGGAGGACCGATGGACACAAAGGCCACTTTCCGGCGCACGGGGAAACAATGAGAGGAACAAAATAGCGGTGGAAGAGGGTAGTGGGAAAGGGAAACAGGCAGTTGGCATCACTCTATGCGAAGCGCACGTCAAGGCACCCTAGCCCAATGAATACCGGGGTAGTTAAAATCGTCAGCTGATATGAGAGGGCTCTGAAGGATTTTAGAATCAACTTCGTCTATAACTGTAGTTATATTTTCAACTAAGTCGGCTGGAGGAGCTAGGAATCCTGTAACACGCCCTGATGAAACACGACTGAAAAGATGGTTTAACGGTAATCCATAAAATTTCGAGAGCGCAATGAAAGAAAAGCAAAGAGAATGGAATGGTGTTTCTGACAGCTGCCATAACTCTGCCTCTTCTGGTACCAGTTCGATCTTTGCGATAAATAGAAAACGAATTAGCAAGAGACAGCTCTGAATTCGCAATATTCGAAATAAACCAGGTTTCCGTACCCAAAACAACATCAGCAGAGCAAGAGTCAATACAAGCCATCAAGTCATCTTGCTTCGGCAATAGACTGCGGAAGTTGGCTACCAGGAAAAAGAGCGGGCCAATATGCGTAGTGGGCAAGAGTTGGTTTTATATTTATTTTGAGGTCATGGCCGGTGGCCTATCGTATTTCCTCGGAAAATTTAGATAACCAGATCACTGTTTGCATCGTAAGAGTGAACAACATCGTTCAATGTAAGCTTATCGTATGATAGTCGGAATATATTTGTACCTCGGTTTTCTTTCGCATAGTCACGACGTTTTTTGAGCGCAAGCTGCACACTGGGCGAAAAATCCTCCCTAATCCAGACTTTGGGGGATATCAGGTTTTTTAACCTGGGAGCATTGCGTAAGACCTCGCACTTGCGTTTGTAACTTAGAAATTTTATAACTATCGGCCTATGTGTCCCAAACCTAGGCCTCCCAATCCGGTGCGCGCGCTCGATTTCACTGGAGGTGATGCTTAGATGGGTTAAGAAGAACGCGTGAACGTTTTTCTCTGTGTCGTTCCAGGTTTCACGTTCCTGTTCAGATAGGCCTTTCACTATTAGGTTCTTTTTACGAAAACGATTGTTTAAGTCATAAACAAAACTAATTACATTTTCCGTTCTGTGTTGCCTGGTGATGATACGTTCGATCTCTGTTTTAAAATTAGAAACCATCAGATTCAGAGATTTTACTTCTTCTTTTAAGTGAGTAACCTCGCTAAGAGATTTTTCAAGATGCGACACGCGCCGTAATATGTCTGCGATTCCGGCGTTAATGCCCGGTAGTGTACCTGTAGTTTCTCTCTGGTTCTTTTCGTTCGAAGCAATGACACCCTGAATAGACTCCAAGACCAGATCCATCTTGTCAGGTTCCGGATTAGCCTCAACACCTCCCGCGCAAAGCAACAGTTGTACAATGCATAATGGCAGAAGCAGGATTTTCGTGCTGGGGCATATTGATTTGACGTTCAAAACATGGCGATGCGAACGAAAAGCACGGCTTCTTTTTCGCAGAACAAGACATCCAATACAAACTCTGTACGACCCCAAGTCAACCCCCATGCAAGTACCAACGAATCTCAGAGATTCACAAAGATTTGCACGGATTTGCGGCCACAAAAACTCGAAGAATATTCCGAAGCAAAAGGAAAAATCAAGTTCTGATTACTCACCTGTAACGAAGAAACAAGCCAACTTAGTAGGGTGTACACTTGGTCGCAAATCCCGCGTCTGTGATGGACGACAACTCCTTTTGAGCACTGAGACGTCCTGTCCACCAGATGTCACTTCTGGGGTAATTCTGAAGTCGACCAACTGGAGCCAGGCGCGAGCCGAGCTTGACGGGTGGTTGAAAGGATTACGGCACGAGGCAGATAAAGATGAGTTGACGCTATAACGAAGGAACAAGCCAACTTAATAGGGTATACACTTGGCCGGAAATCCCGCGTCTGTGATGGACCACAGTTCTTTTGAGCACTGAGACGTCTTGTCCACCAGATGTCACTTCTTGCGTGATTCTGAAGTCGACCAACCGGAGCCAGGCACGAGCCGAGCTTGACGGGTGGTGGAAAGGGGACGGCACGAGGCAGATAAAGATGGGTTGACGCTATAACGAAGGAACAAGCCAACTTAGTAGGGTGTACACTTGGCCGCAAATCCCGCGTCTGTGATGGACCACAGTCCTCTTGGGCACTGAGACGTCTTGTCCACCAGATGTCACTTCTTGGGTGATTCTAAAGTCGACCAACCGGAGCCAGGCACGAGCCGAGCTTGACGGGTGGTGGGAAGGGCGACGCCACGAGGCAGATAAAGATGAGTTGACGCTATAACGAAGGAACACTCCAACTTAGTAGGGTGTACACTTGGCCGGAAATCCCGCGTCTGTGATGGACCACAGTCCTTTTGGGCACTGAGACGTCTTGTCCACCAGATGTCACTTCTTGGGTGATTCTAAAGTCGACCAACCGGAGCCAGGCACGAGCCGAGCTTGACGGGTGGTGGAAAGGGTGACGGCACGAGGCAGATAACGATGAGTAGACGCTATAACGAAGGAACAAGCCAACTTAATAGGGTATACACTTGGCCGGAAATCCCGCGTCTGTGATGGACCACAGTCCTTTTGAGCACTGAGACGTCTTGTCCACCAGATGTCACTTCTTGGGTGATTCTAAAGTCGACCAACCGGAGCCAGGCACGAGCCGAGCTTGACGGGTGGTGGAAAGGGTGACGGCACGAGGCAGATAACGATGAGTAGACGCTATAACGAAGGAACAAGCCAACTTAATAGGGTATACACTTGGCCGGAAATCCCGCGTCTGTGATGGACCACAGTCCTTTTGGGCACTGAGACGTCTTGTCCACCAGATGTCACTTCTTGGGTGATTCTAAAGTCGACCAACCGGAGCCAGGCACGAGCCGAGCTTGACGGGTGGTGGAAAGGGTGACGGCACGAGGCAGATAACGATGAGTAGACGCTATAACGAAGGAACAAGCCAACTTAATAGGGTATACACTAGGCCGGAAATCCCGCGTCTGTGATGGACCACAGTCCTTTTGGGCACTGAGACGTCTTGTCCACCAGATGTCACTTCTTGGGTGATTCTAAAGTCGACCAACCGGAGCCAGGCACGAGCCGAGCTTGACGGGTGGTGGAAAGGGTGACGGCACGAGGCAGATAAAGATGAGTTGACGCTATAACGAAGGAACAAGCCAACTTAATAGGGTATACACTTGGCCGGAAATCCCGCGTCTGTGATGGACCACAGTCCTTTTGAGCACTGAGACGTCTTGTCCACCAGATGTCACTTCTTGCGTGATTCTGAAGTCGACCAACCGGAGCGAGGCACGAGCCGAGCTTGACGGGTGGTGGGAAGGGTGACGGCACGAGGCAGATAAAGATGGGTTGACGCTATAACGAAGGAAAAAGCCAACTTAGTAGGGTGTACTCTTGGCCGCAAATCCCGCGTCTGTGATGGACCACAGTCCTTTTGGGCACTGAGACGTCTTGTCCACCAGATATCGCTTCTTGGGTGATTCTAAAGTCGACCAACCGGAGTCAGGCACGAGCCGAGCTTGACAGGTGGTGGAAAGGGTGACGGCACGAGGCAGATAAAGATGGGTTGACGCTATAACGAAGGAACAAGCCACCTTAGTAGGGTGTACACTTGGCCGCAAATCCCGCGTCTGTGATGGACCACAGTCCTCTTGGGCACTGAGACGTCTTGTCCACCAGATGTCACTTCTTGGGTGGTTCTAAAGTCGACCAACCGGAGCCAGGCACGAGCCGAGCTTGACGGGTGGTGGGAAGGGCGACGGCACGAGGCAGATAAAGATGAGTTGATGCTATAACGAAGGAACACTCCAACTTAGTAGGGTGTACACTTGGCCGGAAATCCCGCGTCTGTGATGGACCACAGTCCTTTTGGGCACTGAGACGTCTTGTCCACCAGATGTTTCTTCTTGGGTGATTCTGAAGTCGACCAACCGGAGCCAGGCACGAGCCGAGCTTGACGGGTGGTGGGAAGGGCGACGGCACGAGGCAGATAAAGATGAGTTGACGCTATAACGAAGGAACACTCCAACTTAGTAGGGTGTAAACTTGGCCGGAAATCCCGCGTCTGTGATGGACCACAGTCCTTTTGGGCACTGAGACGTCTTGTCCACCAGATGTCTCTTCTTGGGTGATTCTGAAGTCGACCAACCGGAGCCAGGCACGAGCCGAGCTTGACGGGTGGTGGAAAGGGTGACGGCACGAGGCAGATAACGATGAGTTGACGCTATAACGAAGGAACACTCCAACTTAGTAGGGTGTACACTTGGCCGGAAATCCCGCGTCTGTGATGGACCACAGTCCTTTTGGGAACTGAGACGTCTTGTCCACCAGATGTCTCTTCTTGGGTGATTCTAAAGTCGACCAACCGGAGCCAGGCACGAGCCGAGCTTGACGGGTGGTGGGAAGGGCGACGGCACGAGGCAGATAAAGATGAGTTGACGCTATAACGAAGGAACAAGCCAACTTAGTAGGGTGTACACTTGGCCGGAAATCCCGCATCTGTGATGGACCACAGTCCTTTTGGGCACTGAGACGTCTTGTCCACCAGATGTCTCTTCTTGGGTGATTCTGAAGTCGACCAACCGGAGCCAGGCACGAGCCGAGCTTGACGGGTGGTGGGAAGGGCGACGGCACGAGGCAGATAAAGATGAGTTGACGCTGTAACGGAGGAACACTCCAACTTAGTAGGGTGTACACTTGGCCGGAAATCCCGCGTCTGTGATGGACCACAGTCCTTTTGGGCACTGAGACGTCTTGTCCACCAGATGTCCCTTCTTGGGTGATTCTAAAGTCGACCAACCGGAGCCAGGCACGAGCCGAGCTTGACGTGTGGTGGAAAGGGTGACGGCACGAGGCAGATAACGATGAGTTGACGCTATAACGAAGGAACAAGCCAACTTAATAGGGTATACACTTCGCCGGAAATCCCGCGTCTGCGATGGACCACAGTCCTTTTGAGCACTGAGACGTCTTGTCCACCAGATGTCACTTCTTGTGTGATGCTTGAAGTCGACCAACCGGAGCCAGGCACGAGCCGAGCTTGACGGGTGGTGGAAAGGGTGACGGAACGAGGCAGATAAAGATGGGTTGACGCTATAACGAAGGAACAAGCCAACTTAGTAGGGTGTACTCTTGGCCGCCAATCCCGCGTCTGTGATGAACCACAGTCCTTTTGGGCACTGAGACGTCTTGTCCACCAGATATCACTTCTTGGGTGATTCTAAAGTCGACCAACCGGAGTCAGGCACGAGCCGAGCTTGACGGGTGGTGGAAAGGGTGACGGCACGAGGCAGATAAAGATGTGTTGACGCTATAACGAAGGAACACTCCAACTTAGAAGGGTGTACACTTGGCCGCAAATCCCGCGTCTGTGATGGACCACAGTCCTTTTGGGGACTGAGACGTCTTGTCCACCAGATGTCTCTTCTTGGGTGATTCTGAAGTCGACCAACCGGAGCCAGGCACAGAGCCGAGCTTGACGGGTGGTGGAAAGGGTGACGGCACGAGGCAGATAACGATGAGTTGACGCTATAACGAAGGAACACTCCAACTTAGTAGGGTGTACACTTGGCCGGAAATCCCGCGTCTGTGATGGACCACAGTCCTTTTGGGCACTGAGACGTCTTGTCCACCAGATGTCTCTTCTTGGGTGATTCTAAAGTCGACCAACCGGAGCCAGGCACGAGCCGAGCTTGACGGGTGGTGGGAAGGGCGACGGCACGAGGCAGATAAAGATGAGTTGACGCTATAACGAAGGAACAAGCCAACTTAGTAGGGTGTACACTTGGCCGGAAATCCCGCGTCTGTGATGGACCACAGTCCTTTTGGGCACTGAGACGTCTTGTCCACCAGATGTCTCTTCTTGGGTGATTCTGAAGTCGACCAACCGGAGCCAGGCACGAGCCGAGCTTGACGGGTGGTGGGAAGGGCGACGGCACGAGGCAGATAAAGATGAGTTGACGCTATAACGGAGGAACACTCCAACTTAGTAGGGTGTACACTTGGCCGGAAATCCCGCGTCTGTGATGGACCACAGTCCTTTTGGGCACTAAGACGTCTTGTCCACCAGATGTCCCTTCTTGGGTGATTCTAAAGTCGACCAACCGGAGCCAGGCAAGAGCCGAGCTTGACGTGTGGTGGAAAGGGTGACGGCACGAGGCAGATAACGATGAGTTGACGCTATAACGAAGGAACAAGTCAACCTAATAGGGTGTACACTTGGCCGCAAATCCCGCGTCTGTGATGGACCACAGTCCTTTTGGGCACTGAGACGTCTTGTCCTCCAGATGTCACTTCTTGGGTGATTTTAAAGTCGACCAACCGGAGCCCATCACGAGCCGAGCTTGACGGGCGGTGGAAAGGGTGACGGCGCGAGGCAGATAAAGAGGGGTTGACGCTATAACGAAGGAACAAGCCAAATTAGTAGGGTGTACACTTGGCCGCAAATCCCGCGTCTGTGATGGACCACCGTCCTTTTGGGCACTGAGACGTCTTGTCCACCAGATGTCACTTCTTTAGTGATTCCGAAGTCGACCAACCGGAGCCAGGCACGAGCCGAGCTTGACGGGTAGCGGAAAGGATTACCGCACGAGGCAGATAAAAATGAGCTGACGCTATAACGAAGGAACAAGCCAACTTAGTAGGATGTACACTTGGCCGCAAATCCCGCGTCTGTGATGGACCACAGTCCTTTTGAGCACTGAGACGTCTTGTCCACCTGATGTCACTTCTTGGGTGATTCTGAAGTCGACCAACCTGAGCCAGGCACGAGCCGAGCTTGACGGGTAGCGGAAAGGATTACGGCACGAGGCCGATGAAGATGAGCTGACGCTATAATGAAGGAACAAGCCAACTTAGTAGGATGTACACTTGGCCGCAAATCCCACGTCTGTGATGGACCACAGTCCTTTTGAGCACTGAGACGTCTTGTCCACCTGATGTGACTTCTTGGGTGATTCTAAAGTCGACCAACCGGAGCCAGGCACGAGCCGAGCTTGACGGGTGGTGGGAAGGGCGACGGCACGAGGCAGATAAAGATGAGTTGACGCTATAACGAAGGAACACTCCTACTAAGTAGGGTGTACACTTGGCCGCAAATCCCGCGTCTGTGATGGACCACCGTCCTTTTGGGCACTGAGACGTCTTGTCCACCAGATGTCACTTCTTGGGTGATTCTAAAGTCGACCAACCGGAGCCAGGCACGAGCCGAGCTTGACGGGTGGTGGGAAGGGCGACGGCACGAGGCAGATAAAGATGAGTTGACGCTATAACGAAGGAACACTCCTACTTAGTAGGGTGTACACTTGGCCGCAAATCCCGCGTCTGTGATGGACCACAGTCCTTTTGGGCACTGAGACGTCTTGTCCACCAGATGTCTCTTCTTGGGTGATTCTGAAGTCGACCAACCGGAGCCAGGCACGAGCCGAGCTTGACGGGTGGTGGAAAGGGCGACGGCACGAGGCAGATAAAGATGAGTTGACGCTATAACGAAGGAACACTCCTACTTAGTAGGGTGTACACTTGGCCGCAAATCCCGCGTCTGTGATGGACCACAGTCCTTTTGGGCACTGAGACGTCTTGTCCACCAGATGTCACTTCTTGGGTGATTCTGAAGCCGACCAACCGGAGCCAGGCACGAGCCGAGCTTGACGGGTAGCGGAAAGGATTACGGCACGTGGCAGATAAAGATGAGCTGACGCTATAACGAAGGAACAAGCCAACTTAGTAGGATGTACACTTGGCCGCAAATCCCGCGTCTGTGATGGACCACAGTCCTTTTAAGCACTGAGACGTCTTGTCCACCTGATGTCACTTCTTGGGTGATTCTGAAGTCGACCAACCTGAGCCAGGCACGAGCCGAGCTTGACGGGTAGCGGAAAGGATTACGGCACGAGGCAGATAAAGATGAGCTGACGCTATAATGAAGGAACAAGCCAACTTAGTAGGGTGTACACTTGGCCGCAAATCCCACGTCTGTGATGGACCACAGTCCTTTTGAGCACTGAGACGTCTTGTCCACCTGATGTCACTTCTTGGGTGATTCTAAAGTCGACCAAGCGGAGCCATGCACGAGCCGAGCTTGACGGGTGGTGGAAAGGGTGACGGCACGAGGCAGATAAAGATGGGTTGACGCTATAACGAAGGAACAAGCCAACTTAGTAGGGTGTACACTTGGCCGCAAATCCCGCGTCTGTGATGGACCACAGTCCTCTTGGGCACTGAGACGTCTTGTCCACCAGATGTCACTTCTTGGGTGATTCTAAAGTCGACCAACCGGAGCCAGGCACGAGCCGAGCTTGACGGGCGGTGGAAAGGGTGACGGCACGAGGCAGATAAAGATGAGTTGACGCTATAACGAAGGAACACTCCTACTTAGTAGGGTGTACACTTGGCCGCAAATCCCGCGTCAGTGATGGACCACAGTCCTTTTGGGCACTGAGACGTCTTGTCCACTAGATGTCTCTTCTTGGGTGATTCTGAAGTCGACCAACCGGAGCAAGGCAGGAGCCGAGATTGACGGGTGGTGGAAAGTGTGACGGCACGAGCCAGATAGCGAAGAATTGACGCTATAACGACGGAACAAGCCAACTAATAGAGTGTACACTTGGCCGCAAATCCCGCGTCTGTGATGGACCACAGTCCTTTTGGGCACTGAGACGTCTTGTCCACCAGATGTCACTTCTTGGGTGATTTTAAAGTCGACCAACCGGAGCCAATCACGAGCCGAGCTTGACGGGCGCTGGAAAGGGTGACGGCACGAGGCAGATAAAGATGGGTTGACGCTATAACGAAGGAACAAGCCAACTTAGTAGGGTGTACTCTTGGCCGCAAATCCCGCGTCTGTGATGGACCACAGTCCTCTTGGGCACTGAGACGTCTTGTCCACCAGATGTCACTTCTTGGGTGTATCTAAAGTCGACCAACCGGAGCCAGGCACGAGCCGAGCTTGACGGGCGGTGGAAAGGGTGATGGCACGAGGCAGATAAAGATGGGTTGACGCTATAACGAAGGAACAAGCCAACTTAGTAGGGTGTACACTTGGCCGCAAATCCCGCGTCTGTGATGGACCACAGTCCTTTTGAGCACTGAGACGTCTTGTCCACCAGATGGCACTTCTTGGGTGATTCTAAAGTCGACCAACCGGAGCCAGGCACGAGCCGAGCTTGACGGGTGGTGGGAAGGGCGACGGCACGAGGCAGATAAAAATGAGTTGACGCTATAACGAAGGAACACTCCTACTTAGTAGGGTGTACACTTGGCCGCAAATCCCGCGTCTGTGATGGACCACAGTCCTTTTGGGCACTGAGACGTCTTGTCCACAAGATGTCTCTTTTTGGGTGATTCTGAAGTCGACCAACCGGAGCAAGGCAGGAGCCGAGCTTGACGGGTGGTGGAAAGTGTGACGGCACGAGGCAGATAACGATGAGTTTACGCTATAACGAAGGAACAAGCCAACTTAATAGGGTGTACACTTGGCCGCAAATCCCGCGTCTGTGATGGACCACAGTCCTCTTGGGCACTGAGACGTCTTGTCCACCAGATGTCACTTCTTGGGTGATTCTAAAGTCGACCAACCGGAGCCAGGCACGAGCCGAGCTTGACGGGTGGTGGGAAGGGCGACGGCACGAGGCAGATAAAGATGAGTTGACGCTATAACGAAGGAACACTCCAACTTAGTAGGGTGTACACTTGGCCGCAAATCCCGCGTCTGTGATGGACCACAGTCCTTTTGGGCACTGAGACGTCTTGTCCACCAGATGTCTCTTCTTGGGTGATTCTGAAGTCGACCAACCGGAGCAAGGCAGGAGCCGAGCTTGGCGGGTGGTGGAAAGTGTGACGGCACGAGGCAGATAACGACGAGTTAACGCTATAACGAAGGAACAAGTCAACTTAATAGGGTGTACACTTGGCCACAAATCCCGCGTCTGTGATGGACCACAGTCCTTTTGAGCACTGAGACGTCTTGTCCGCCTGATGTCACTTCTTGGGTGATTCTGAAGTCGACCAACCTGAGCCAGGCACGAGCCGAGCTTGACGGGTAGCGGAAATGATTACGGCACGAGGCAGATAAAGATGAGCTGACGCTATAACGAAGGAACAAGCCAACTTAGTAGGGTGTACACTTGGCCGCAAATCCCACGTCTGTGATGGACCACAGTCCTTTTGAGCACTGAGACGTCTTGTCCACCTGATGTCACTTCTTGGGTGATTCTGAAGTCGACCAACCGGAGCCAGGCACGAGCCGAGCTTGACGGGTAGCGGAAAGGATTACGGCGCGAGGCAGATAAAGATGAGCTGACGCTATGACGAAGGAACAAGCTAACTTAGTAGGGTGTACACTTGGCCGCAAATCCCGCGTCTGTGATGGACCACAGTCCTTTTGAGCACTGAGACGTCTTGTCCGCCTGATGTCACTTCTTGGCTGATTCTGAAGTCGACCAACCGGAGCCAGGCACGAGCCGAGCTTGACGGGAGGTGGAAAGGGTGACGGCACGAGGCAGATAAAGATGAGCTGACGATATAATGAAGGAACAAGCCAACTTAGTAGGGTGTACACTTGGCCGCAAATCCCGCGTCTGTGATGGACCACAGACCTTTTGAGCACTGAGACGTCTTGTCCACCAGATGTCACTTCTTGGGTGAATCTGAAGTCGACCAACCGGAGCCAGGCACGAGCCGAGCTTGACGGGTAGCGGAAAGGATTACGGCACGTGGCAGATAAAGATGAGCTGACGCTATAACGAAGGAACAAGCCAACTTAGTAGGGTGTACACTTAGCCGCAAATCCCGCGTCTGTGATGGACCACAGTCCTTTTGAACACTGAGACGTCTTGTCCACCAGATGTCACTTCTTGCGTGATTCTGAAGTTGACCAACCTTAGCCAGGCACGAGCCGAGCTTGACGGGTAGCGGAAAGGATTACGGCACGAGGCAGATAAAGATGAACTGACGCTATAACGAAGGAACAAGACAACTTAGTAGGGTGTACACTTGGCCGCAAATCCTGCGTCTGTGATGAACCACAGTCCTTTTGGGCACTGAGACGTCTTGTCCACCAGATGTCACTTCTTGGGTGATTCTGAAGTCGACCAACCGGAGCCAGGCACGAGCCGAGCTTGACGGGTAGCGGAAAGGATTACGGCACGTGGCAGATAAAGATGAGCTGACGCTATAATGAAGGAACAAGCCAACTTAGTAGGGTGTACACTGGGCCGCAAATCCCGCGTCTGTGATGGACCACAGTCCTTTTGGGCACTGATACGTCTTGTCCACCAGATGTCACGTCTTGGGTGATTCTGAAGTCGACCAACTGGAGCCAGGCACGAGCCGAGCTTGACGGGTAGCGGAAAGGATTACGGCACGTGGCAGATAAAGATGAGCTGACGCTATAACGAAGGAACAAGCCAACTTAGTAGGATGTACACTTGGCCGCAAATCTCGCGTCTGTGATGGACCACAGTCCTTTTGAGCACTGAGACGTCTTGTCCGCCTGATGTCACTTCTTGGGTGATTCTGAAGTCGACCAACCTGAGCCAGGCACGAGCCGAGCTTGACGGGTAGCGGAAAGGATTACGGCACGAGGCAGATAAAGATGAGCTGACGCTATAACGAAGGAACAAGCCAACTTAGTAGGGTGTACACTTGGCCGCAAATCCCACGTCTGTGATGGACCACAGTCCTTTTGAGCACTGAGACGTCTTGTCCACCTGATGTCACTTCTTGGGTGATTCTGAAGTCGACCAACCGGAGCCAGGCACGAGCCGAGCTTGACGGGTAGCGGAAAGGATTACGGCGCGAGGCAGATAAAGATGAGCTGACGCTATGACGAAGGAACAAGCTAACTTAGTAGGGTGTACACTTGGCCGCAAATCCCGCGTCTGTGATGAACCACAGTCCTTTTGGGCACTGAGACGTCTTGCCCAGCAGATGTCACTTCTTGGCTGATTCTGAAGTCGACCAACCGGAGCCAGGCACGAGCCGAGCTTGACGGGAGGTGGAAAGGGTGACGGCACGAGGCAGATAAAGATGAGCTGACGATATAATGAAGGAACAAGCCAACTTAGTAGGGTGTACACTTGGCCGCAAATCCCGCGTCTGTGATGGACCACAGACCTTTTGAGCACTGAGACGTCTTGTCCACCAGATGTCACTTCTTGGGTGAATCTGAAGTCGACCAACCGGAGCCAGGCACGAGCCGAGCTTGACGGGTAGCGGAAAGGATTACGGCACGTGGCAGATAAAGATGAGCTGACGCTATAACGAAGGAACAAGCCAACTTAGTAGGGTGTACACTTAGCCGCAAATCCCGCGTCTTTGATGGACCACAGTCCTTTTGAACACTGAGACGTCTTGTCCACCAGATGTCACTTCTTGCGTGATTCTGAAGTTGACCAACCTTAGCCAGGCACGAGCCGAGCTTGACGGGTAGCGGAAAGGATTACGGCACGAGGCAGATAAAGATGAACTGACGCTATAACGAAGGAACAAGACAACTTAGTAGGGTGTACACTTGGCCGCAAATCCTGCGTCTGTGATGAACCACAGTCCTTTTGGGCACTGAGAAGTCTTGTCCACCAGATGTCACTTCTTGGGTGATTGTGAAGTCGACCAACCGGAGCCAGGCACGAGCCGAGCTTGACGGGAGGTGGAAAGGGTGACGGCACGAGGCAGATAAAGATGAGCTGACGCTATAACGAAGGAACAAGCCAACTTAGTAGGGTGTACACTTGGCCGCAAATCCCGCGTCTGTGATGGACCACAGTCCTATTGAGCACTATGACGTCTTGGCCACCAGATGTCACTTCTTGGGTGATTCTGAAGTCGACCAACCTTAGCCAGGCGCGAGCCGAGCTTGACGGGAGGTGGAAAGGGTGACGGCACGAGGCAGATAAAGATGAGCTGACGCTATAACGAAGGAACAAGCCAACTTAGTAGGGTGTACACTTGGCCGCAAATCCCGCGTCAGTGATGGACCACAGTCCTTTTGAGCACTGAGACGTCTTGTCCACCAGATGTCACTTCTTGGGTGATTCTGAAGTCGACCATCCGGAGCCAGGCATGAGCCGAGCTTGACGGGTAGCGGAAAGGATTACGGCACGTGGCAGATAAAGATGAACTGACGCTATAACGAAGGAACAAGACAACTTAGTAGGGCCGGCTTAGTAGTTGGCCGCAAATCCTGCGTCTGTGATGAACCACAGTCCTTTTGGGCACTGAGACGTCTTGTCCAGCAGATGTCACTTCTTGGGTGATTCTGAAGTCGACCAACCGGAGCCAGGCACGAGCCGAGCTTGACGGGAGGTGGAAAGGGTGACGGCACGAGGCAGATAAAGATGAGCTGACGCTATAACGAAGGAACAAGCCAACTTAGTAGGGTGTACACTTGGCCGCGAATCCCGCGTCTGTGATGGACCACAGTCCTTTTGAGCACTGAGACGTCTTGCCCACCAGATGTCACTTCTTGGGTGATTCTGAAGTCGACCAACCGGAGCCAGGCACGAGCCGAGCTTGACGGGAGGTGGAAAGGGTGACGGCACCAGGCAGATAAAGATGAGCTGACGCTATAACGAAAGGAACAAGCCAACTTAGTAGGGTGTACACTTGGCCGCAAATCCCGTGTCTGTGATGGACCACAGTCCTTTTGAGCACTGAGACGTCTTGTCCACCAGATGTCACTTCTTGGGTGATTCTGAAGTCGACCAACCTTAGCCAGGCACGAGCCGAGCTTGAGGGGAGGTGGAAAGGGTGACGGCACGAGGCAGATAAAGATGAGCTGACGCTATAACGAAGGAACAAGCCAACTTAGTAGGGTGTACACTTGGCCGCGAATCCCGCGTCTGTGATGGACCACAGTCCTTTTGAGCACTGAGACGGCTTGCCCACCAGATGTCACTTCTTGGGTGATTCTGAAGTCGACCAACCGGAGCCAGGCACGAGCCGAGCTTGACGGGAGGTGGAAAGGGTGACGGCACAAGGCAGATAAAGATGAACTGACGCTATAACGAAGGAACAAGCCAACTTAGTGGGGTGTACACTTGGCCGCAAATCCCGCGTCTGTGATGGACCACAGTCCATTTGAGCACTGAAACGTCTTGTCCACCAGATGTCACTTCTTGGGTGATTCTGAAGTTGACCAACCTTAACTAGGCACGAGCCGAGCTTGACGGGAGGTGGAAAGGTTGACGGCACAAGGCAGATAAAGATGAACTGACGCTATAACAAAGGAACAAGCCAACTTAGTGGGGTGTACACTTGGCCGCAAATCCCGCGTCTGTGATGGACCACAGTCCTTTTGAGCACTGAGACGTCTTGTCCACCAGATGTCACTCCTTAGGTGATTCTGAAGTTGACCAACCTTAGCCAGGCACGAGCCGAACTTGACGGGTGGTGGAAAGGGAGACGGCACGGGCAGATAAAGATGAGCTGACGCTAAAGCGAAGGAGCAAGCCAACTTAGTAGGGTGTACACTTGGCCGCAAATTCCGGGTCTTAGATAGACCACAGTCCTTTTGAGCACTGAGACGTCTTGTCCACCAGATGTCACTTCTTGGGTGATTCTGAAGTCGACCAACCGGAGCCAGGCACGAGCCGAGCTTGACGGGTAGCGGAAAGGATTACGTCACGAGGCAGATAAAGATGAGCTGACGCTATAACAAAGGAACAAGCCAACTTAGTGGGGTGTACACTTGGCCGCAAATCCCGCGTCTGTGATGGACCACAGTCCTTTTGAGCACTGAGACGTCTTGTCCACCAGATGTCACTCCTTAGGTGATTCTGAAGTTGACCAACCTTAGCCAGGCACGAGCCGAACTTGACGGGTGGTGGAAAGGGAGACGGCACGGGCAGATAAAGATGAGCTGACGCTAAAGCGAAGGAGCAAGCCAACTTAGTAGGGTGTACACTTGGCCGCAAATTCCGGGTCTTAGATAGACCACAGTCCTTTTGAGCACTGAGACGTCTTGTCCACCAGATGTCACTTCTTGGGTGATTCTGAAGTCGACCAACCGGAGCCAGGCACGAGCCGAGCTTGACGGGTAGCGGAAAGGATTACGTCACGAGGCAGATAAAGATGAGCTGACGCTATAACGAAGGAACAAGCCAACTTAGTAAGGTGTACACTTGGCCGCAAATCTCGCGTCTGCGATGAACCACAGTCCTTTAGACCACGGAGACGTCTTGTCCACCAGATGTCACTTCTTGGGTGATTCTGAAGTTGACCAACCTTAGCCAGGCACGAGCCGAGCTTGACGGGTGGTGGAAAGGGTGACAGCACGAGGCAGATAAAGATAAGTTGACGCTATAACGAAGGAACAAGCCAACTTAATAGGGTGTACACTTGGCCGAAAATCGTCTTTAAACGTGTGCGGTTGCGTAGACATGGTGTAAATATGCGTGATAATATTCTAGTGTTCAGTGAAAGGTGAATACCAAGTTTCTGTGATTATACGAAGTGCGTTGTTTGTGTCTATGTGTTTATTTATACTAATGTTATTTTATTGCCTTTACCGCGTTTATACTAGAATCGTAACTGTATTAATGTAATTGTAAATTCTGTACAAAACAAGTTATATTTTGTTGTAAGGTAGCTCGAGCCCATAGGGAGAAGTAAATTAGTGGACTGTAAATAGTAAGTTTAGTATCCGTGCCACACGGAAAAGTTAATATATTTTCATTAAATTATAAGGGACTTGACAGCTCGCGGTTTTGAGTGATTATAAGAGCGTGGCAAGCTGATTTGTCGACCCCATAATGTCATTCGATAGAAATTACATTGCTTTTGCCATGTGGCTAGGGTGTGATGCAAGAGTTCAGTGACTGCACGTGATAACATCGCTTAGATGATCGTAAGTGACACTTGTCTTGCCGTGTCCGCGTTAGCTACATCTACCTGAGTTTTAACTGTGATCTGTTTTGCTGTGATCATTCACTGCGTGTCTCGCCTTTTTCTAGGAGTATTTACGTATAAAATATGCATTCCTACAGCAATAATGGCGTAACTCAATGTGTTCTCTTATACGCCTACTTCGTGCCATTTCATACCAATTCTTTAGCGGTGTAATATTTTGTTCGTGTAATAAAATGTTTTCGAGACCCGTTGCTACGTGCCGCTTTAATTTTACCTAATAATACACGCGTATGTGACTAAAAGCGCGTTACGGCGGTCGATCCACGCGCGTTGCCTTCGCTTCGACGCTCGCCCCCGATTTCCTTCCTTTGCGACGTCACGAGAAGAGCACTGCGGCCTTCACTTCTAGGAGGTGTTGGATATAGACGAGGGGACCGGGGGCGAAAGTCTCTTAGGACTCCGGCGGGCTCTGGGACAGGCAAGTGCGTGCGACGGGATCTGGGGTAATCGCGGGACACGAGGCCTGGGGACCTTTTTTGTGTTTAGCCTTAGCTTTGCTTGCGTTTGTGAATATTTGTGTGACGTCGCGTTTATTTGTAGTTTAGATTGAGTGTTTTGAGCGTTGTGTCTTATTTACCAATAAGAGGGGAGTGGAATCTCTCTCTCGTGAAAGAACCAGGCTGGACTTGGGTTGTTGACGGACCACGTGGGAAATTGCGAATCGGCGGCGGTACGCGATTTCCTAGACTACTTTTCTCTGTCATGCGGGTACTAATGCAAACGCATCATCAGCCTCTTGGACAGCGGCGTTTTATTCAAGTATTCTCGGGTTCCATTTGTGCAGAAAATAGGTTAGCTGTACGACCCATTCCGGCTTTGCCGCCAGAGGGCCGTCCGTAAGCATCGTGATAGTTGAAACTCGGATATTTCATACTTGTGCTTAATTCCAAAACTTCTTTATTCGAACGCAGTTTTCGTGTAATTAATACTTTTTCTTCCCGTGGCCCTGCAGAGTGGCAACACTCGCGGAGTTTGCTTCCGCACGTGTTGCTTCTCCGCGGTGCACCGTTGCTCAGTGAGTAGCGCACTCAACGGGGCTCCAGCAGGGCACACCTGAGCTCTAAAAACGGGCACCACGCGAAAATGTCCACAGCAACTTGCGCGGTCACTGTGACGTGGCGACATGGCATAGGTTCACATCACAGCGTCCGCGCAAGTCGCTATGAAAACTGCCCTGTGGTGTCCATTTTCATCGCTCATGTGTCACCTTCCTAAAAGGTCACATTAGACAACTTCTTCATCCAGTGAACAAACCTAATTTTGATTTGAGTTGTCTTGTGCTGTCTAAACCGTCCACGATAACCCTCTTTGTGGGATAAATATAGTTATGTCGCACATTTCACGAATGTTTAATGCGTGCACACCTGCTTATGATTTGTAGACCTACGCAGAGGAAATCATTAAATATCTGCTTTGTACATGTAGCCGTTCATGTGGCAAGTCATAATTTGATCTCGCATCTAATCTAGATGAATGTCTGATAATTGAAACTTTCGATAATTGAAACAAAATTCTTGGCTTTCTGAAGTTTGAAATAATGAGTCTGCCGTAGTCCCGCTTCCGTTGTCTCACGTGGCCCTTCACCTTTGTGCAGCGGCTAGTGGAGGTGCAGCGCCAAGGGCCCTACCACATTGTGGGCTACTCGTTTGGGGCCACAGTAGCCTTTGAGATGGCGGTGCAGCTGCAGCGGGCAGGAGCCCCTGTGGGCAGCCTGGTGCTCCTCGACGGGGCGCCCCAGTACATCCAGGTGCACAAGGTGCACCACCGTAGCCGCTACACCGACGTTCATGAGGAGGAGGCTTTCTTCCTGTGCGCCTTCCTTGCGCAGTACATAGACATCGATTTCCTTCAGGTGGGCGCCCTTTGCAAGCTATTAAGAGCAAAGCTGGGCCCACACTACCCTAACCTAACCTAATCTAACCGAACCCTTACCTGAACTAGAATGACTAACATTCTCCGACTGGTGTGTTTGGGAAGTCTTCGAAAGTGGTCCTATATTTCCGCGCGACGGTGTCATAGAAGTGACCTGCTGTTGCCTGCCGCAATCCTGGCTGCGGCACGGCAGCGGAAGTGGGTGCGGCAGACGCCCGTCATGCTGCAGGCCGCTCTGCAGACAGAGAGTCGATGGAAAATGAAGCAGACGCCAGATGGATAGACGCGTCCATGGCAACACTTCCATTCGCTCGCTGTGTTCAGCAATATGTTTACGACAAACCACTAGGATCTCTAGACACGTGCTCCTGACGCAATTTATTGCCACTTTCGTGCCACTCTCGATGCTTGGATAGAAACGATGACGAATACGAAAGTCGGAAATGCAGTCGAGGCATTGTACCTCAACCTAACCCATATCCTATTCTTTCTATCCTATTCTGTTCCTCCCTCCTTCAAAGCGCCACCTAAAGGCCGTAATTTGACGCTATTTATGGTGAAGCACCATATAAATGCTGCTCTTAAAAACCTGCGTATTCTGGCACACTGTAGTTCCCATCACAGGGCATCAAAAGTGGCCTCCAAGCGGCAGCAAGTGACGTCACAAAAGCCGGAGTGTCGCGCTGCCGGATGTCGCGATGCTGGCAGTTGGACGAAGGAGTCCCGCCATAAGGCGCGAGACTGTGAGCGTCGCCGTCGTCGTATCGTCACAGCTCCTGACTGCCGACGCTTCCGTGGACTTTCAAGCCGGAGAGGGACCTGAGGCGGAACGAACGCCTGTCTCCTCCACCTCCGCTGCCGTGACACTGCCAGGATCGTGGCCGGCGACAGCGGGAGACTTTTAGAACGTCATCCGGTGGAAATCGAGAGGTCGCTTTGTTGGATGCAACGAGCGCGCCGTACTGATCGGAGGCGCATTCCAGCCACCGTAGCGAAAGGTTTCGTAGAAAGGAGTGTTTTGTGCTACGTCCGGTGCAGGGTGTAAGATAGACAGGTGGGGAAACTGCCCATAGAAGCCTACCGCAGCGTCGTGACCGGATTGTGTACTCGTCTGCTTGCGGGTACCCCCGAATTGCGACAGATGGCGCTGCGGCGAGAGGAAAAAAAATTGGAATCGGAATTGCATGGAACTCTATGGAAAAGTACGCGAAATAAACCGAGAGCACGACAGTCCTCTATTGAAAATCCACAAGAAACCATCTCTGTCAGTTTAGACGGTCGCCACCGGTCGCCCACCCGGAGTAAGAGTTCGTAGTGCTCCACATAGGTGGCGCCACAGAAAGAGAGAAACCCGAGGGGGACACAATCCGGTCGCTCATTTGGCTCTCGTTTCCCCACCTGTCTATTTTACACTCTGGTCCCGTGCGTGCGGCCGCAGGTGAAGCGGCAGATGGTGCAGTACCCGACGTGGGAGGCGAAGCAAGAGGCGGCCACGGACCTGCTGCTGGCGGGCATCCCCGACGTTCGCCCCAGCCGGGAGGACATCGCCCTAGCCACGAGCGCCTTCTATGATTTCCTCAAGGCCGGCAGCGCATACGCCCCCACGGCAAAGTTCCGGGGGGACGTCACCCTGGTCAAGCCCTCCAGGCCCCGCAAGGTGGCCATGCAGCTTCCCCCCGACTACGGCCTCTCCGAGGTGCGTGGCGTTCGGTGACGTTTCCCGCCCGATTTTGGAATCTGCGCGCGGTCGCGCCTTAAAGGCTGACGAGCGACCAGAAAGGGGGCAACTCGATTCCCACTTTTCATTTGAGGGGGCGAGACACCTCCTCTTTTCTGGGGGGGTCTAGACACCCGCTCCTAGGTTATAGGAGAAAAAAGTGCGCGAGAGTATGGAAATGGAGAGAAGGAACCGGTTTTGTTCACTGAAGACGCGATGACAGAATTACCTACGGAAACGCCTCAAGTGTATCGTGTCATGCGCACGTTCGAACCTGTCCGAGGTTTTGCATGACCAATGTGAGTGCGCCGTCCTACAAGGAAGAAGACGTCGTCGGCTGCAGATTGTCTTTTGTATTAGCAGTTGGACCGAAGCGTCAGGGGTCCTTCATACACTTGCGATTGCTTGCAACTCAGTGCGTTGCCACTCTTTGCGATTCCTTACGATCAGGAGACCACTGCTGCCAATAGCCGTGGATCACTCGCGATTTTCGTATATTTACCGTTTTCTGCGCGCATCATTCTTTCGCTATTTGTTTGAAAAGTTTTTGAAAATTGTATAAACAACCATTCTCGTAGTACGGACGTTTCATCCCGCAAATACTGCAAAAGCTTCAATGTCGTAAAATGCAGTTCCAGGGTTGCCTCATAGATGGCGCCAGCGTGCCAGCGTATTTTCTGGCCACGAGATATCGCGTGAGGTTGTAATGCAGTCGTTCGGAACCAGTCGCGAGTGTATGAAGCAGCCTTGAAGTGGATGGTCCGAAATAACGTCATTCGGGACCGAACCAGTGCTCACCAATTTGGAGAGGATCTTAAAAACAAATTTACGTTAGCTCCACATCCGGACAAAGACCGGGGCGCAAAGCCTGTTCAGCTACCTGATGCATAAAGTAAGGGGGTTGTACATGCTGTCTGTGTGTGATTGGGTAATGGGGGGACTGCTGTGTTTACAGCTTGCACTACCATTGTTCCAGGGTCCTACATGTATGCCACATTCAACTTAATATCGCTGGTTATAATCGTAGGAAAGTTGAGAATGTCGGCGAAACAGTCGCGGACTAACGATTGGTACGCAGAGTCTGGGTTGGCTGTGCCTCGCGCGTTTGCTGTTTCCGTGCCTGCTTTCGTCCGTCCGCAACATCCGAGCAAGGTGTGTTCCTCGGGTATAAATTAATAGAGTAAAAAACCTGGCATGCTGGGTTCTACCTCAACGATAGAGTGCTAACCACCGGAACGGAATGGTATAACTTGCCAGAGCTGTGCCTATACACCGTACACCCCTAAGCTGACAATGGGGCCAAACCTACGTGCTCGCAGAGCCAATCCCAGTGATGGAAGCGGCATTTGACGTTTTGTAGCTTGTTCTGTAGCAGCTACTGACGCTTTTGGAGAAGATGCCAACATCTGTTAAGGCGTCCCTTTCAAGATAAAAAGTGATTGCATCTCTAAATTAATTAATTTATGATAGTGATCGAGGGTTCCTCTTTGAGACTAGTGCATATTACATATTACCTTTTGTGATAAGAAGAGGTACGGTGCAAAAGTATTACAGTCCTCTTTTTAGAAATAAGGCTTTGGGAGTAAGTTTCACTTATAATTGGTACTAAAGAAGGATGAAAAGTGAATTCTAGTTTAACACTTCACTGGTTGATAATTAGCTTGCAGGTTAAATAAAACCTTTATTTAGGATGTAAATAAAATTTCTGTCAAATTGTCCCCTAAGAACCTACCCCGGGCTCAGTTTTTATTTTCATTTTTTATTACACATTAATTTACAATTAGGACGAATAAGGTGTACCTGTAATAATCCTGAGCATATGTTGCGTGCCCATCGCGCTAACCCAGGCGCTTTCCCAGGTCAGCCGCTGCCCATAGCACTCCGATGCAAAGGGGTGAAGCCCGATCCACGCACTCTGGTGAGATGAAGGTACACGCAGAGTGGCACAATTGACACTCTACTCTGCAGTCACGGCACAAAGGCATGTGGCGGATGTGATAATCGAGTGATCTGGTCAGGAGTACACGACCCTGGTTCTGTCTAACCACACTAGCCGCAATCTTAGTATTCTGCAAAGTTTTCTCGGAAGTTTTAGTTCTCGACATCGCCGACATTGTCCGCAAATTTAGACGATGTCGGCGATCAACCGGCCAGAGCGGTTGATGCTCACTATCAATGGATCTCGCCGGTTGGTTCGCACTGTCAAAGAGCGACATCGCGGCATTCCTCATCTCCTTGTAGGTGTTCCTTCATCGCCTAAACCTATGCAACCCTATTCACCAGTCGTGACAAACTAGCGCTGTTTTAAAGTTAGTATCGCGTCTATGTAGTCGCGAACTAAGAGAAAAATTCAGCGACTAAGGATCGACTAGTTCTGCGGTATTCACGAGCTCGAAGCGAGCGGGTGACTATCTAGTCAGAACTAACTAGCGGAAGTGACATAAAAATATAGGTCACGTTTACGCGTACTTAAACACCGCTGCGTAAATGGGCATTTTATTCTATAAAAACTAATATTTAAATGTTTGTCAGGAAAAAGAAAGTTACAATAAGAGAATAATTGTCCGAGAGAGAGTTTTACAAAGAAAAAAGTGCGGAAGAAAACGCAATGGAGAATCACAGCAGCCGCATTGCCAGCGACATAAATAATTATGGAAGCGCCCGTAAACGCGTATTTTCTCGTCGTCCAGCGCCTTGCTGAGATCTCTTTGGCGGCATCTCTGACCGTTTAAGATGGCTATTTATACAATGTTTGCTCCTCCAATTCTTTCTTGGTGTGTCCCCCAGCGTTTCGAGACAGTAACTGCTTCGCTAGCGGTGGCGGTCAGCGGTGGTACGAGTCGGCCATGGCGCTGAGCCGCTAGTCAACCGCTAAACACCGGCTAAACTAGCCCTGCCCCATCACTAAGATTTGTTAGTCGGCTTCTTAGTCGCGCGGGGAGAATAAACCCTAAACACGACCGGAGAATACCAAGCGCTCACTTAGCGGTGACTATCGCTCGCCACGTGATCATTTTAGTCGATGACGTCACTAGTCAGTGGTCAGACAGGCCCTACCCGCGTCTGGTGAATACGGGTGATCAAGTGCAGCGAATGTCCCACTTTTCTTTAACTTTTAAAATATTAGGAACGACCATAATAACGTACTAATTTCTTTGCTTTACACCCATCTCGGCGCAGGTGTGGTGCAATTTCCCTTTCCACTCCCCTTTCGTCGCCCGGCTCCACTCTTTTTGTGTGAGTATGGGCGGGGTGATCACGTGGAGAAAGAAAAGCTTACAACTGGTCCAACCAGCATGCAGCCTCCACCGCACTGTGAGCTGAAGGGTGAATGAAGTATAGTGAATGCGGCTGAATTCTAAGCAGTAATATATTGGAATACTGCGAGGAAACGAGTCTGGGCCATCTGCGCTGAAGTTATCCGAAGAAACCCCCTCCTAATCCAGGGTTGTCGACACATTTTTTCCAGAGGCCGATTGTTCCTTGGCGTTGGCTGAACGTCCTTCGTTTTTCTCGCAGTGCTGCGAGGGAAAAGTTCGCATCCACGTGGTGGAGGGACTCCATGAAACCTTCATCCTGGGCAAAGGGGCTCTGGAGTGTGCCAACCTGATTGCCCAACAAGTCGTCACGGGGTAGCTCGACCCGCCCATTCCAGAGTGGCGGCATCCTCGGGCTACTGCGGCGGAACGGTCCTCGCTGCCGCTTGGCTGTTTTCGTGTGTTGTCCCTCCGGTGCTCCCCCCCCCCCCCCCTCCTCTCCTTTTTTACAGCAGACAGACGACGCGAACAGCATTTTTGCCACTACTGTGCATTTATGTATACTCATATTGTATTTTTGTTGATTGTATTGCCGGCAATAAAGAGCTATTGAATTCCAGGATGTGTGGGGCCTGCTGGGACTCGCAGTGCATATCCCCAACCTCGAAAGAAACCGGCGTAAAATAGTTCCGAGAAGTTGGAACGTTTGAGTTTGCAACGAGCGCATCATATTGTGGGCATGGACGCTTGTTGCAGGCGTGGGCGCCGTCGCTTTTCTCCCCAACATCCTCTCTTCTTACTCTTTCCCGTGAGTAGCACAGCTCGTGTGAAGCCAGTGTCTTGAGATGATAAGTGCGTGCTTATGTATTTAACATTATAGATGTTGTGGTTTCATACAGACACGAGACGTGTTTTTGATGGGGAAAATCTTGACGTCGTTAAAGGAACCATGAAACGACTTTGAAATCAAATTTCATCCACCGCGCGTCCTCGAAGTTGTGAAAAGAAAACCAAAATACAAAAACAAAGAGCCAAAAAATGTTTTCGCCATAGAACTTTAAGAAAAAAGCTGACTCGTTTATATTCTTGGGAGAAGATCGTGTTGGTTCAAGTGATGGATGAAGAAAGAGTAAGCAATTAAAACTGGAAGAAGACTACCAATCTTTCAACTAGCTACAGACGATTCAAACTTAACACAGCGAGCAGCCGACTAAACCCAGGACGGAAAGGGGGGAAAGGAGAGATAAAAAAAACGCGAAGAGCAAGTGAGAGAGGGAGGTTTATTTCGTATTTTAGGGGGGAAATTCAACCTCAGTTTTCGCCAGCATGAGGGAAGGGATTGACAGGTTGTTGTTTGTTGTGGTCATGCCGAATCTGCTGTCATGCCCCCCAGGATATTTGTTTCGTCAAAGAGGCAATGACAAAGCGAACACGAACGGGCCTGTATGACTATAAGATGATAGGAATCTGGAGATGCCTTAGAAACTTCGTTGTGATGTTCGCGTAGTCTGTGATTGGTGCATCTGCCGGTCTGACCTATGTATTTATGGCCGCAGCTCAAGGGAATGGAGTAAACTTTCTTCTCTTTGCATGGCTTCGTTGTGATGCTCCCGGAGTCTGTGATTGGTGCATCTGCCGGGTCTGACTTATGTATTGATGGCAGCAGCTCAAGGGAATGGAGTAAACTTTCTTCTCTTTGCATGGAATGATCTCTTTTTCGTGTTTAACAGTACAGCCAATCGGGATCCGGTTGTTGTTCGCTTGTTGACAGAGTTGCTTAAGACGCATGCGGCACGAGAAGACAACATTGGTGTCAAACTTTGAGGCAATGAATTTTATCCGGGGGGCTGAAGTGTGCGTAAGGAAGGACGGCGAATCGGGCTTTCTTTTTTGTGGCTGGTGACTGACGATCAAGCCCGCGAATCAGCCTTTCCATTGCTAATCGTATACGGTCGACCGGAAACCCTGCCCTAGACAAGCCTCATGTGCTGGATTTGGAAGCTATCTTCTGAAATATGACAGCAAGACTTCATGAAGGATGAAGAAAACAACGATTTGATGATACCGTGTTTTAGCGTCTTCTAATGGGCGCTAGATAACAATAGGACAGGTTTAGCAGACCTTTGTTGAAAGGTCTGCTAAAACGAGTAGAAAGTGTCTTCAGCACTGCCGCCAGCCTCCGCAGAACTCTGCAAACGAAATTTTTAGACTTGCAAGATGGCCGTCCGGGGGCTTCACTCGCAAGAGCGGGAAGTGCGATCCAGCAATTATCATTGAGATTAGTGGTTTGTAGACCCAAAATCCAGTGTGTGGCCATGAAAGCAGGTCGAGAGTAACGTGGAAACGTGCTGAAAATAGCCGACATCGCAAACATTCCCTGGGGGGATGAATAAATGTGCTGCCCCCTTGAAAAAGTTCTGCGGACGTCCATGTGCCAGGCACTGGTCTGAGAACCATGAATCCTCCGGCACTCAAGTGGGTTTTGAGTTCGTGTTTTGATGATGGCAGCTGAATTTAGACGCCCTAAGTATCCCTAAAAGCCAAAAGGTATAGTCATACGGTAATTATTTCTTTAATAAAAATGTAATTGAAGGCCGCCAAACCTCGGATCCATCCGAAAACAAAACCACTCTCATTGGTCCTCGCACGCTTATCAAATGGATCTCGGGCCAATGGCGTTGGAGGACGTTCCGTCGCGCAGTAGGGTGTATCTCAAAACGTCCCATTCGCATTTGAACCTTGCACATTTCGACCCATTTTCATTTTGTCCTTCTCGTTTGAACCTTCTCATAAGATCCGAATCGTGTTTTTCGCAACTGGACCCGTTCTCATTTCGCCCGTTCGCGCTACGACCGAATGGCGCTAGTTCGGCATCCTTCTTACGTCGTTATGTCTTCGCGGCTTTGTTGATGAGCCTTACGTTGCTTGGACCCCCAACATACCATCAGATATATGTTATGTGTAGAGGTACGCACTGGAGAATCGTACATTGACGTCTGCTTCCCTTCCTCTAAGCAAAGGAGAAAAAAAGCGATGGGCATTTAATTTGAAAACTTTCTTTGAACTCAAATAGCATACATAATAGCAGTGGCTCTGAACCATTGATGTGTTGCGGGCGGCTTGTAGAAAGGCGGAGATGATGGAGGACCTCGTTCGGGGTGAGGGGAATAGAAATGTATAGGCTATCATGACAATGATTTAATAAATTAATTTAGCTAATTGCTAGTGTAAAGTAGACTTCTCTCATTGACATGCACACGAAAGTACTCTCCCGAAAATTGGAACGTTTCTTCTCAATGTGAAGAAAGACAACTAATATTGCCGTGCCTGACTGATGAGGCAGGACTTCGCGGACCCCTGGGATGTCTTCGCAGACCCCCTTTTGAGAACCACTACATTGCAGAAGTGGTGGCATTGTCCCAAGTCGAGAGACCTCAACAATGATCTGGCTGCGATAAATAGTTCGTCTGTTTTATTGTCAGCTAGTAGCTTTTCACGACGACCTCAACGCACTGCTAAAATCCTTAGCAGAGAGAGTATTCCTGTAGTGTGACACACACACACACACACGCACGCACACGCACACACGCACACGCACACACAAATTATATCAATGTACTAATATTAACCTAAAAAAACAATTTGGTATAGAAAGAGTCAAGTGCGACGGGACAAAGCGAGATATTTTTGAGAATCGCTCTTTTGAAAAGGGCCACGTGGAAAGGGCGAAACGAGAACGGGCCCGAACGAGGAGGGTTGGAATGCGAAAGAACGAAACGGGAATGGGCCAAATGCGACAGGTCTAAAAGAGAAGATCTTTTTGAGAATAGTTGTTTTGAGAAGGGCCAAGTGAGAAGGTCGAAACGAGAACGGGCTCAAATGATAACCACCCCGCGCAGTAATCCGGAGGTAGCCGCATCGGCCGAACCTCTTTGTCATTCGAGAATTTCGAGCTTTGATCAGGGCGGCGTTCTCTACGCTCGAGGACCTGACGCCGTTAGAGGTTGAAATTCTTCGGCGGACAGCCGACCTGGGGATGATTTCTTATGACACCACTCCGACGTGCGATGTGGACGATGATAGCAGTACTTCAGAGTCGTGTTCGGGTTCCGAGGACGACGAAACGCAGACCTTTTCGGGCGGTCTTCGATTTGCGGTTGGGGCAAGTCGTAACCAAACCAACGTTTGACATCGCAGCGTTACCTCTGGTACGTGATGTCAAACGATGTCGCCACGCTGACTTTCACCTCGGAAAGACGGGGGGAAGGCTGGTTCAGACATGTGCAACGAGCGCGTACCTACGACTGCGTCCGTTGCAACCGGAACGACCGGAACGACCGCTCTGCGCCGCGCGTACACACACCTGCAACCACTACAACAAGCGCAGCGGCTCGTCAGCACGGCGACAGCTTCTATACGCCGCCGTCAGCTGTGTCAGCGGCCCCTCTAAAAAGGGGACGCACTGCTACTCAATGCCGTAACAGAATTTAGACAGACAGTTTCCTATAGCCTAAAGCTTTATTTTTTTTTCTTGATAGGCTCGCAGGGTACAGTGGATGAAAAAAATAAAATAAAAAGATGCAGTCCGCCGTCTTGGACGATCACGACTCTAATACACGACATTGCAATAGTGCAAATGTCGCCACACGCCTTTTCTACGATTATAAAAGACAATGTAATCTTAGCAGTGATATAGCAACGTAGAAATATGATTTCGTGATCAGATAGACGTTGCGAGCGTTCAGGCTTGCTAACACTAGTCACTTTTCTCCGGTGATGAAAACGCGTGAAAATTCGCATCCTTTATACAGTACGCGCCAGTAATACCTTGAATACCACACGCATGAAATGCGCCAAATAAGAAATCCGGGCGATGTTCGAGGACAAAAATGCTTAGAAAGTACCACTGTAGTCGAAGTAAACAAACACGACGGCACGGGCGTTTCTGCTGTCTTGAGAGTGCCACCACGACATCGCCGCACGCGTAGGTGGATGTTCCCCTCCAGTACGTGCTGGGTTATCATAGCGAGACACGACGAGAATTCACAGTCAAGGATAGCGCTTTTACGCGGACCGATGAGCTTTCACCACGCCGTCCGCAATCACCACCGACGCCATGATTGCGGATAGAAGGAGCCGGCCGGCCCGCGACCGGCACGACCGGCCTGCAGCGCGCGGAGATACGTGCACTTAAGCGCATCCCTGGGGAACGGAAAATTCACCCCCCGCAGAGGAAGTCCAGGAGAAAACGCTGTCTCTTGTTTGTGAAACGATAACTGCAGTATCGCGTATTCTAAACTAGAAATATTTTACGTCTGGTGAAATTATCATGCACAACATATTGAAATGAACTGAAAATTGTTTCTTTAGCGAAACTTTACAAAGACCGCCAAAATGTTCAAACATACGATAATTTCATTGGTCCTCGCAAGTACAGAAAAGAGCCCGCACGTATTTTATTCCTGCGTGATTAATAGGCGGTTCTGCCTTCTAAAACTGAAGATACTCAACCACTGACACTTTCTTAACGTCATCGCACCAAAAAGTAGCTTCTCCAAAAACCGCTTGAGTGCCCCTCTAACGTCGTGGGAAGTTTGCGAGATCGAGCTGAAGCGCATGTTCGTCTCCCAACATCGACGAGAGTGAGCCGAGTTCCTGATTCTGTCCAGGTCACGGCCCCAACGAGAGCGTCACCGCCTTCGTAAAGGATGTTTTGCGCCTGATCGAGCGCCCCCGCCGACCCCTATGCTACAGAAGACAAGAAGCTAAGAATCCCAGGTCCCTCATGTGAAGAACATCTTCGGCAGCCTCGTCCGGAACTCCCCCCCCCCCCTCCCCGCCCCCGAAACAACAGTCGAAGGGTTCATATCATCGAGGCTTCCAACATCGGACGCGCACTGCATGTCCGAGCCTGTCACAATCAACAACTTCCCGAAATCTCGACACTCAAGTCGTCCAGCTGCAACTTCGACGCCAGCCTCCGAGACAGCCGCGACATCATCGACGACGTTGTCCGAGGAGAGATAAGGAAGCTACTTCCTGCTATCAGTTGCCCGGCTTTTATTTTGATTGCCGAGATTATTTCGGAACAAGTTCGACAGGCATTTCAACCGGAGACTTCTGCGGGCGAAGCGGCATCTGACGAACAGAGGGCAACTTACGCCACAATGGCACAACGACCGCCACCGGCTGCCCTTTAGTATTCAATGCCAATTCAATGAGAAACCCCAACGCCGAAGCATTCCCGACGTCGGGTGTTGGTCTGCGTTGAACAATGTACACCGAGGAAAACGGAGGTGTTGCGAATGGCCGACCGAGAACCACTCTGCTGCCACTGCATGAGGCCGATCATGTCTACCGGAGCGTCCCATACCGATGAATTGGCCTGCGAGGGTTTGTGCCGAACGACTCTCGACCACGCCTCGAGGAGTGACAGCAAGACATTAAGGATTACCTTCGGCGGCCTTTGTCCCTGGAGCCGATATGACCCCGAAGCTCCTGATCCCCATCACATCGACGGGAAATAGGCACAACAAAGCAGGTGAGCAGCAATGCAATGACAGTTTATTTGGTGTCGGTTGTCGTCCAAGACGATACCTAATAATTTGCTGACACCAATTATCTGTGTCTACTCTACAAAGCACACAATTTCCAACTTTGAGGGAGAATGCCGATGAGTGACTTGAAGAAATAGAATGGTTGGTGGTTCTCAAAAATGGACACCAAGCATCACCCGACTTCACTTTGCCACACGAGACTTACACAAGTTGCAGTGGTCGCGGGGTGCAGAAAAAAAATAGCTATTATGAAATAAAAGTGAAATGCCCTGGATAGCAAACAAACATTGTCGCCAGCCATCAAGTCAACGGCACAGCAAAAGGCACAGCCACGTAAGCAGTACATGCCCGAGCTTGCTGCATTGACGCATAAAAACTACCAGGAAAATTTACGGATTAGAATCCGGCCCTGCTGCTTCAATGCATCAGATGTCGGTGGCCGGACATGACGTATGATTACAAGACGGCATCAGTCGGTCAAAGTTGCCACTCGATTAAACTGAACACCGACGTGCCAGAAGAATCATCCGACAACAAGGAGCACAGGTACTACGACTGAACGCCTGGCACGAGACTGTCACAGAAAGAACTCCTTATGGGACCATTTGCAAAGAACCAATAATTATGTAATCAAGCGGAAATAAACATATTTCCGCTCGCCTTTACGCCTTCAGAGTCTCTACACAAAGAATTATGTTCACGGCACGTGCTGGACCTTTCGAGGGCACTCGCATCTCTGGCCGCTCAATATTAATTAAAGGGAGATACCAGGCTGGCAGTCTGGTTGCATTGGGTTGCCCTCGTTCTACTTCTCCTGAACATGTGACGCATCCAAACACCAACTCCAGTGTAGTGAAAATGTTGCTTATTAATTTATTCCCTCCAAGGGCCTCTGTAGGCATAGCAGAGAGGACACTGAGAACTACACACATGATAAATACATCAAAGCACACTGACATTAATGAGTCCAGAACGGGTCCAGCTACCGAAAATAAATAGTTCACTCGTAAGAAATAATTATTGCTGTAACTTGTTAATTTAAATAAACAACGCGCCTCTGAGCATCTAGTTTAATAGTATGTGTTGATGCATTGTTATATAGCAACACATTTCCTATACGTATGACACAATAGACCCTTTGCCAAACCCCATCAGACAACACGACTGTCACTATTTTTTTTTCGGCTTAAAGCACACGAATGGGTTCCAGTTCGCGTCGAACGCTAATGCAGCATTCGGGTCCAATAGGCGCTGAAGCGGTCACAGTGATGGCCGGTATGACGTCCTTGTCGAACCAATTTCAAAGTATGAAGGCCGTGGGTAATTGGAGTAGTAGCTACTGTAATTCGATTCATCACGATTTGGCAAACGGCAAAGGCTACAGTATCGGTGAATCAATATGTACGGTGGCGAGAGGCACATGACAACATATTATCAAAGTGCTCATCTGCAGAGATTTCTAACACAACTTCACTCCGTCTCTCTGATTAGCTCGAGGGGCTGCGGCGGTTTCCCCTTACCAAATTACGTTGAAACAAAGTATAGGCGGCCCACACTTTTGAAAAAAATCTATTGAAGAGACCGAAAGGAAGGTATAGTCAAAAGTTTTCAACAAGACTGCTCTTCGGGCAAGGGATGAATGCAAATATGAGTCCTTTTGTCCAGGCAATTAGAACAAGTAAATAACTGACCGATTGATTCAATGCACTCATGATGAAAAAAAAAATTAATGCTGCAATAAATCCTACCGAAGAGAAAAATGTGCCGTTAATCTTCTATTTCCGAGTCGCATTATGTTTAATTAAAGAATTGCTGATATGTGTGGTTCTATCTCTGGGGCCTCAAAAGAATGGGGCAGCATTTCCGTTTAAAGATTCTAGATGTTAGAATAACGAATTAGACAACCATCTAAAATGAGCTTGATCATACACGTGTAGGTTTCTGTGGACTATTGATACCGATCAGCAAGATAAAGAGCCTACTAATGCGAATTTCTAAGGGACATCGGATGCAACATTTTGTGCACTGATTAATAAAAAATGTGAGGACTTGCTGTGTTCCGAGTTACAAGGGGACAAATAAACTGTTTTGTGAACATATGTAAGGAACCTTTTTTTCCGAATGATTGGTTCGAATGGTTTGTAAAAGTTCGCGTGCACGTCACTTAAGCAAAGGCCAGATTTTCACTTCAAAACATATTGCGACCGAATGTAGAATTGACAATTAGCACAAAAGGTTAAAGATCGAAGGAGCTTCCTTGCTAAAGTTGCTATAGTTATTCGGTGACGAAGGGCTCAAACAACTTCCCCTAGGCCCTAAAGCGACCGTATACCTTTCGCCTCAATTCTGCGACACTCCAATGTTCAAACCAGGGTAGAAAATGCAAATATTTTTGCTAGAAGTTATGTTGTAAAATTGTTGATTAGTACAAAACGTAAAGATCGCAGGAGCTTCCTCACTAGAAGTTGCTGTGATTATGCAATTACCAAGTGCTGAAACAAATTCTCCTAGGTCCTACGCCTGACGCATATATTTCGCATCGAAAACAAAGCTAAAAGAATGCAAACATTTTACGCTAAAAGCATTCAAAGTTTTATCGATCCTCGAACACATCCGGTAATCCGAGCACCGGTACGGCCATACGACTAATGCTGTCTCGCAGGTGTTAATATCCAGATGATCCAGAACGATCTTGAACAAAAAAGGTATAAATTCTCATTCCTTCATAATTTCACATTACACCTGCGTCAGCGAGCATGAAGAAGCTCGAAGTCGTCGGAAAACAGCTGCATATCACGGCTACCGCGCACGAACAAACTAGCATCCGCCAGCTCTGGGCGCTGCCATCTTACCTGTGACATCACGGCTCTTGTGAGGTCACATGACGAGTGGTCACTTTTGCGTACAACATGGCGGCAACCTGGGGGGGGGGGGGATGCCACTTCCGAACTTCGGGGTTATCACTCTAAGCCCCTCTGCCTCGTTGGTTAGAGCAGAGAGTAACCGGAGGAGTGCGCACGGCCTGCGTGCTCCTTTTTCTTTTCAATTACGTGTAATGAAGTGATATAATGGTGACAGTTATTGAGTCTACTGTCCGCCAAGCCAGATTTAGTGTATTATTAAAATACGACGACCAAACAATCCCTAAATCAGGGGCCCAACGTTTCGAAGCCGGTTCGGCTTCTTCTTCAGGGGCGACTATGTAGGAAAGGAGCCGCAATCTTCTTTTTCCTCTATGACGGAGGCGAATGTGCTTGATCCCATCTTCTTCCTCTTTGATCGTTTTTTGAAGACAACTGGTGGAGTCCGTTCACATACACAGATGGCAGTGCACCAAGAGACCTATTAATGTTTGTTGGCGTGGTCTGAGTGTGCCAAGATTCAAGGAAGAGCCTCCGCCGAGGATTAGTTTCAATGTCCAGGATACGTGTGTTTAGAAAGTGAATGCGGTGGTCATTTTTTTCACAGTGTTCAGCAACCGCGCTGCGCTCTTGATCGAAGTTGCGCACATCAGCCTTGTGTTGACAAATCCGTTCATGATAGTTCTTTGTTTCCCCGATGTACGAGGACGGGCACTCCGCGCAGGGAATCTCGTACACCACACCTTGCGCTTTCTCTTTAGGGGGCCGATCTTTTGGTCGTGGCATAAAGCGTCCAAGGGTTGAAATTGGCTTGTGGGCCATCTGAATGCCCTCCTTTGCTAGCACCCGTGCCAGCGCTTCACTTGTTCCCTTGATGTATGGGACGCTGATACACGTGGTTGGCCGGCGTTTCGTGTCAACCTGCGACTGGCGGTGTTGTCGGTTGCGGTTTTGACGACGGGCAATTCGGTGTATGAAGCTGCCTGTATATCCGTTCTTCTTGAGGTCGCAAATGATGGTTTCTTCTTCTTTTCGTCGGTCACAATCAGTTGAGCAAAGGTTCTTTGCCCTTGATAGGAGTGTGTTTACCACCGATACTTTATGGCTCGTTGGGTGGTTGGAGTCAAATTGTAAGTACCTTCCGGTGTGCGTTGGTTTGCGGTAAACTGAGAACTCGAGATGGTCTTTCTGCCTTTGTACAAGCACATCGAGAAACGGTAAGGTGTTGTTTTTTTCCGTTCCATGGTGAATTGGATGTTAGGCTCGATCGAATTGAGGTGTGTCAAAAAGTTGTCGACTTGAGACTTCTTCATGACGCAGAAGCAGTCGTCCCAATATCTTAGAAACACCTTGGGGCTTTCAGCAAAGGACTGGAGAGACTTTTGTTCTATGGCTTCCATGCACAGGTTTGCCGTGGCGACAGAGATGGAGGCCCCCATCGCTGGTTCGACTGGTGTGCTTAAAGTACTCTCCTTTGAAGCTGAAATAAGTGTTACTCAGGCAGAATTCAGGGAGGCGGCAAAGTTCGTCCACGTTGAGCTTGGTCCTGTTGCTCAAATCGCTGTCTTTCTCCAGGGTGTTTCTGGCAGTCATGACTGCTAAGGAGACCGGAACGCTTGTGAACAGGGATATCACGTCAAAAGATACTATAAAGAAGAAAGAGCTGGACCTCTTTTTTACTCGTCGGAAGCTGGAACATCAAATTCCCGACGTGTTTCCAGCTTTAGAGTCGTTCGCCACAGGTTTCGCTGCCACCGCTGCAGCAAAACAGCAAACAGCCCAGCGTAAAAAATTTTCGAGACTGACGGAGAAAAACAAGGCAACCTACAACATCGACGGGTTTGTCACGAACCTTTCTTCAAGACTACTTTCTCCTCGTGAAATGGCAGTATTAGCAAAAGGTCACGGTTATAACATGACAACGACGAAGCCACCTTTACCAAAAATGGTTGCCACAATAGAAGACGGCATCGCGCAGCTGGATTCAAACGCTCGCGAAAGAGTCCGACAAAAAGTGGTTGGTGTGCTATCAAAACTTCCACAACATCACCGACACAATTTATCAAGAGAAGAGGTGCAAGCTCTTCGGAAGCTTCGAGAGGTCAACAACATTGTGATCCTGCCAGCGGATAAGGGCAACTCAACGGTCGTCCTAGACCGGGATGCCTACGAGCATAAGATCCGCGATCTCCTTGACTGCTCTACGTATGAAAAACTCAAGAGAGACCCAACGTCACAAGTCCAGACGAAGTTGAACAAGATGCTTACGGATATTTTCAAAGGTCACCCAGATTCCAGGAGCCTTCACCTGCGCCTTCTTTGCCGGAATGGCTTTACCCCCGGTTTCTACGGACTTCCAAAAATACACAAACCTGACGTCCCCCTCCGACCCATCGTTGACTTCACCACCTCTCCGCTCAAAGCATTGTCAAACTACCTTCACCACACTATCTCTCCTCTCGTTGGGAAAACCCCGACATGTGTGCGCAATGCCAGCGACTTCGTGGAGCAGATTTCGCACTTAAAGATAAGCGCCGAGGAGATTCTGGTATCTTTTGACGTGATATCCCTGTTCACAAGCGTTCTGGTCTCCTTAGCAGTCATGACTGCCAGAAACACCCTGGAGAAAGACAGCGATTTGAGCAACAGGACCAAGCTCAACGTGGACGAACTTTGCCGCCTCCTTGAATTCTGAAATGAAAAAAAAACCTTATTTCAGCTTCAAAGGAGAGTACTTTAAGCAGACCAGTGGAACCGCGATGGGGGCCTCCATCTCTGTCGCCACGGCAAACCTGTGCATGGAAGCCATAGAACAAAAGGCTCTCCAGTCCTTTGCTGAAAGCCCCAAGGTGTTTCTAAGATATGTGGACGACTGCTTCTTCGTCATGAAGAAGTCTCAAGTAGACAACTTTTTGACACACCTCAATTCGATCGAGCCTAACATCCAGTTCACCGTGGAACGGGAAAAAAACAACACCTTACCGTTTCTCGATGAGCTTGTACAAAGGCAGAAAGACCATCTCGAGTTCTCAGTTTACCGCAAACCAACGCACACCGGAAGGTACTTACAATTTGACTCCAACCACCCAACGAGCCATAAAGTATCGGTGGTAAACACACTCCTATCAAGGGCAAAGAGCCTTTGCTCAACTGATTCTGACCGACGAAAAGAATAAGAAACCATCATTTGCGACCTCAAAAAGAACGGATATACGGGCAGCTTCATACACCGAATTGCCCGTCGTCAAAACCGCAACCGACAACACCGCCAGTCGCAGGTTGACACGAAACGCCGGCCAACCACGCTCATCAGCGTCCCATACATCAAGGGAACAAGTGAAGCGCTGGCACGGGTGCTAGCAAAGGAGGGCATTCAGATGGCCCACAAGCCAATGTCAACCCTTGGACGCTTTATGCCACGACCAAAAGATCGGCCCCCTAAAGAGAAAGCGCAAGGTGTGGTGTACGAGATTCCCTGCGCGGAGTGCTCGTCCTCGTACATCGGGGAAACAAAGAACTATCATGAACGAATTTGTCAACACAAGGCTGATGTGCGCAACTTCGATCAAGAGCGCAGCGCGGTTGCTGAACACTGTGAAAAAAATGACCACCGCATTGACTTTCTAAACACACGCATCCTGGACATTGAAACTAATCCTCGCCGGAGGCTCTTCCTTGAATCTTGGCACATTCAGACCACGCCAACAAACATTAATAGGTCTCTTGGTGCACTGCCATCTGTGTATGTGAACGGACTCCACCAGTTGTCTTCAAAGAACGATCAAAGAGGAACAAGATGGGATCATGCACATTCGCCTCCGTCATAGAGGAAAAAGAAGATTGCGGCTCCTTTTCTCCATAGTCGCCCCTGAAGAAGCGTTGGGCCCCTGATTTAGGGATTGTTTGGTCGTCGTATTTTAATAATAATTTCCCCAACCAGACAGACTTCTGTCAAATGTTTACTTTTAAGATTTAGTGTATGTATGAAGCCAAACATATATATATATATATATATATATATATATTGTTAGGAAGATAAAGACAAGGAACGGTACGGGGGAACGTGCGAGCAGTTCGAGAGGCCGCGCTTTGTGTGCTTACGAACGGTTCGCAATATCTGTCGCTCCCTCGCTGCCTCTTAATTTATCTAATTTCTCACCCCTGCAAGTGGTGGAGGTGCTCTAGCTCCCCAACCTCTCGCTCCCCTCCAACTCTCCCACCACATCGGTCTGGAACTCCGTAGCGGTCGCAAGATCACCACTATGGCTGAAGAAGCCCAAACCGGCGTCACCATCCGCGCACCGCCTGCCGCTCCAGCCACCACAACACCAACCGTCAAAAACCGGCAGCGGGACCCGCCACTTTTTGCGGGCACACCAGATTCCGATGTCCACGACTGGCTGAAGACCTACGAACGGGCCAGTCTCCACAACCGTTGGGAATACTCTTTCAAACTCGCGAACGTTTTTTTCTTCCTCAAAGACACCGCTCTGTAATGGTTTGAGAATCACGAAGAAGAAATTAACTCGTGGGACGCCTTCAAGGCCACTTTTTCAAACGTCTTCGGCAAGTTACAGGAGAAGCGCTAAAGTAGACTCACTCACCCTCACATTCACACTCACACTCACACCAGAAAAACGGTCACTCACGTCGCGCTGACTTTCAACTCAAATTGTATTTTCGTCTTCTTTAGTTTTTCTTTTACCCGTGTGAAATTTGTCACCTCACTTCTTTCTCTTCTAAGCAAGCCAGAGCAGCGTAAGCAGCAAGCAAAGGACAAGTTGGGTAGCCGCTATCAGGCAAACACCGGGTCATCCACTTCTAACATTGAGGATGTACTGCGGCTATGCTCCCGCGTTGATCCTGAAATGCCAGATATGACCGCATTCGCCACCTTTTTAAAGGACTTTCGCAGGAGCTGTTCACCATTGTTGCGCCGAAATCTCCACCAACAGTACAACAGCTCATTGACGAATGCAAAAAGTATGAAGAGCTGCAGAGTGCCCGAATCGCTAAGGCACCTTTCGAGCGTCTTCCCGAGGTGTGTCTTGCCACCGCCTCCAGTACCGACATAGCTACATTGATTAGGACAATGATCCGCGATGAACTACGTCCTTACCTCGCTCATTTAACACCAGCCGCTGCTCTTGCCCAAGAAATACCACAGGTGAAATCTATGCAGCAAGTTGTCCAACAAGAAATCCGCGCTGCGTTAGGTCACCTTGCCCTACCAACTGCCACTTGCCCGCCAGCGCCATCGGCGCCTCCACTCATTTGTTCAATGCCCCAAGATTCATACCCCCGCTATTGTAGGCCTGCGGTTCAACGGACGCCCCAATCTTCCCGGCCTTATGGGCCCCGTCGTCGAACTGAAATCTGGCGAACCGAAGATAACCGCCCCATCTGTTGCCATTGCCACACACCGGGTCATATCGCACGCTACTGCCGCCATCTAGTGGACACTACAATCTACCGACCCTTAGCGACGGGCACTTCCCGCACCTTCCGGAATGAGGCGCACCCTTCTGACGATCGACACGACCCACTTATTTCTTCGCCGATCACCAATCGCCGTGGCCGATCACCATCACACTACCCTCGCCGCCCACGCTCTGTGTCGCCCCTTAAGGCCACGGTCCGACTGAATGTGGCAGTTTAGGTACTTTTCGGCAGGCCATTACTCATCTCCTTTTAAATACTGTTTTGTGGGATTGATGTCATTTGAAAGGCAATGCAATCCTCTTTCATTTGATATTATGTATGTGTTGGTTTTTACTGTTCATGCGCATTTGTAGCGTTGCGAATATGATGGCGCGGACCCTCACTTGCTCCGCTAGTTCATGTTTTATGAACGATCCATTAAAGATAGCACGGTTCCAATATAGCAGTTTTGTTAAGATGATGTCGGAGCAGAATCTAACGATCCACTTTTTTGATATTTGCACTACTTTGTTTTTTTCATCCCTCCAAATATTGCCCTAAAATTGACATTTTCCCGCACAAATATGTTTTTAATGACAAGAGCTAGGGCAATGAAATTAGCTACAGATGTAGTGCTTATAATTGGTAATATGCAGAAAAAAACTTAATGTTGTGTAAATTTTTTTGTTTAGATATTTTATATCAAACGTTGCACTTTTTTGTGCTTCGTGTCATGGTAGTTCATATGCCGCTGAAGAAATAATTAAACTATGATAAAATCTTTTATAACATTTAAAGCTACAATGGTTGCCCAAGAGGTGGACGATGGCTTTTTTTCATTTTCAAAGTCATAACGCTCCAGGAGCCCTTCAAACTTACCTGTTTTTGACGCATATCTGTTTTGGACATCAAACAGATTTATTGGCATTTAATAACATTTATAGTTTGGAATAGATATACATTGCGATGTATTAAATTTTCACAATGATATTGCTTTCGTTTCTTAATAGGTGTAGAGCTTAGCTAATTTTAAAAACAATTAAATACTGTTTGGGTGTTTTGTTGCACTACCTGGCGGATGGCAGACAAACTGCTGATTTCTAATGTTCAAAAAATTTCCGAGGGCGGCGTTGGCGTCTGTATCATCATCAATCTCCGTGTCTTTTTACCCTCACATTTAAAAAATATACTGGAAGATTTACTATCGATAACTGAATGGTTTAAGTACTGGGTCAGGCTAATAAATCTAAGACCAATATTTACACAAGCGTAGCGTGATATAATGTGTTCATTATTCGATATGATTGAAATCAATAAACAATGAAGACAAAGAGGAAAAGAATACACCCGAGTTCACTTTATGCCTAGAGTCACTAAATGAGCTTTAAAGTATCGGCACTCCGTTCCCCAAAATTGTTTTGGGCGCCGCCATTTTGGGTCTTGCTCAGAGCAAACGCAACTGCCGATCATCGTGATCTAAAAGTACGACTTCCTCAGCATTAGATGCGGTGCTAGGAAGCTGATGCAATATTGCAATGCTCTGTCGCGGGTTGTTTAAACATTTGTGAGGGAGGGAAAAGCGTTTCCTGTGATTTTAGATAAAGCTTCATATAACTGGCAACCATGATTTTAAGCCACAATATGGCCAAGTGTCGTTACTGGCACAAGCGGGAAGAATGAAGAAGAGGCAGGTGTCAAAAGGTAGTGGCTTGTGGAATCCACGGGGCTTACGATATGGCCCCTCCAGGTATTACTGGGTGGAGCACTTCATGTGCCCTTTGCTTAGGGTGGAGCACGACATCTGGCCATTTTGTCCCCCTCTTTTATTTTTATTTTTTGTTCAGAAGCGCGTGAAAGAGCGTGTCCCCGCACGCGCTCGTGGCGCTGATTGTGCTATGGCGACATTTTGTTTTCGTCGATTTCTTTGTATTTTCCCCGTGAGCGCGTGCTGTCGGCATCGGGAACTACAGAGGGTGGCATCACCCTAAACAGGAGGACATTGAGGCACCCTAGGTATTACAAGCCTCTTGAACAAGAGCATGAACAGTGTTATTAAATAAGCTACGCTTCAGAGTAGCCACGCTTGGCCTTAGTATGGCTTAAAATTATGGTTGCCAGTTATTTGAAGCTTTATCTGAAATCACAAGAAACGCTTTTCCGTACCCCACTTTAAACAGTTTGCGACAAAGCAAAGTAACATTACATGAGCTTCCTAACACCGAATCTAATGCTGACGATGTCGCACTTTTTAATCATGACGATCGGCAGTTGCGCCTGCTCTGCACAAGCACCAAAATGGCGGCGTTCACAACACTCTCGGGGAACAGAATGCCGATACTCTAAGCGCAGCTCATTTATTGGCTCTAGTTGCCGCGAAACTCCTTTTCCCTGACTGAAACTGAAAGTAAATATGAATAATACACCATTATTATAGCTTATTTAGTTATAACCAAATACACCTAACGAGAGGAGGAAGCGGGCGGGTAGGAGAAACGCGGGTTTTATACGCGACCGTTCTAACCGTCTCAAAAGAGAGAACGCACGAGCTTGCGCTGGTTTAGAAAAAAAGGCATCCAAAGAAAAGAGGCGGCACACTGTGTTCTTTGTTATTATGCGTCTAACTGCAAATTTTTGTGTGTATGTTTATTCAGCCGGAAGTTAGTCTGCCTTAGTGGGCGTCTGGTGTCTCAGCTGTAGATGAGCAATTTAGCCAGTGCGGTACAACCGAAAACCTGGGGTCTTCAACGTGCGCCACGCAGTAGTGATGCACGACCGCACGCCGGTACGATGCTCTTCCAGATCGAAACGGGCAGGGGCGGGGTGGGTTCTGCAGCGCGAGCTTTCGCTCCAAGTGCTCCGAGCTGGTGCGCGCTAGACCATACACACGGTCACCGACCCCCCCCCCCCCCCCCCCCTTCTGCGTCTAATTTATATACAGGTATAAGTATTTGAAGATCGACAATGGACGCCGATCGTCTCGAGGTAATGTAACGTAATAACATTATATAAATTATAAACTGGTTGAAGGACTGAACGACTTAATTTTCCAATTCTTGGATTGTAATGTGGCGGTAGCCTATTGTACTTACTGTTAATGAAGAGCAATATGAGGTGACGAGGTAATGATTAAATGATGAGGCTCTATAAGGACGACGACATTAATGGGTGTTGAACCACAACGTACAGTGCCAGACGTGTTTCAAGTATCGTGTACCCAAAGTCTTTCTTCACCCGCAACACTATATGGTAGAATCAATGAGGATGTTGCTTTACAAGTGTACGTGGAACAGGAAAACTGCACTGTGCAACAGCGCGGCTTATTCGTTAATATGAGGGACGGATTTCTAGCAGCATTCCCTGATTGACTACCTGGAACAAATGGCCTCGTTGACGTAAAGTGTCCCCGTTCCAAAAGATTATTGAAGCATACTTAAACCGCAAAGGAGTATGAGGCGAAAAATAAGAAAAAGGAGTCTGGTGTGAAAGGTCCAGATCACCACCGTAGCTTCTACTATCAAATACAAGGGCAGTTACACAATACACAAAGAAAGGTTTGTGATTTAGTTATATTTACACTTAAGGGCATTGATATCCAACCTATTCAGAGAGATGACACCTCCTGGTCAACCAACATAGAGCCTTTTTCTACTCAAGTTTTACATAAAAGGCCAGACTTCCGCTGAAATTCCTCACGTAGACGAGTTGTCCGACCGAATAAACTGCCATTACTCTCGATGTGGGTATCTCTCGATCTTTGTTCGTAAGCGATAGTATCATGAGATCGAGGGGTGGGGCTATTTTTCCGCCGAATATTGCTTCGGCGGGTTTTTTCCCGTGTAAGATGAGACCGACGCGTGCCTGCGTACCAAGAACCTGGCGATTCTTCACTGAACTGCTTCTTCCGTAAGCTTCAAAAGGGATTTTTTTTTTCGTTTCGCACACCATCTGTTCTGCTTGCCCGTTAGTTGCAGGATGGTATGGTGCACTAATGTGATGCCTGATGCCGTTTTTTTTTTGTTTTTTTTTTTTTCAAAAATTTTTTTATTTTATTTGAAGCAAGATTTGGCGCGTTATCAGAGAAAAGTATTTTCGGTAGGGCAAAGGTAGGTAAAAGAGACCGTAGAACGTCAATGACGTGTTTGGACGTCGTGGCCGACATCGTGTAAACTTCCCGCCACTTAGAGTACGCATCGTACATGACTCCGCAGATGTGGATACGTTTCGCTACCCACCGACTGAATAGAGGATCGTTTTCAGTTACTGTTCGAGTCTTTCCACAAAGTTAGCCCAGGTGCCAGGACTTTTGTCGAAAGCGGTAAGTGTTCGAAACGTCGACTACGTCGGTAGCCACGTGTTGTGCTTGAAACTGGACACTTACCAATCGCTGAGAAGAAACTTGCTTGTTCGTCTGCCATGAGTCGTCCGATATCCGGTCATCACCACAACACCATCTCCCGACAAAACTGGTCTTCATTGTCCGCATGTCCATGGTTAGCAATCACGTCAACTTATAAATTCCCGAACGCTCATAACTTGCCGTCGCTAAACGCCGTTCATTCATAGCGTCTTCATTGCAAATAAACGTCTTCCTATTTCTTCTGATGGTTTCCCTAAGCTGTACTTACAATATAATGTGTGTCGGTACTTCCGAAAATACTGCAACGGCGTTTGTTTTCTGAGAACTATAATGTAACAACCTTTACAACATCTTCCGGACCCCGTGAAACACAATATTTCGTGACGTTATTTTAGTCGTCATTAAAATGGTGAGGTAAGTACCGTAAATCGCGAAGCAGTTTACTCGACGTCCGCTTCCACTGGTTGAGTGTACTGAGCGTGCATTCCTGCAGAGGAAATTTTCATTGATAGAATATTGACACGTCAATCAACATTTGATTCCTTCTTGGTAAGATTTATTGCGAAAGCACGTTACAACCGCCGACCGCATCTCCCTATATCAGAGAACAATTTATACCCAGCCTGACATTCTCGCATACATCCGTTTGCTGGGCCACGCTACTTGAGCTAGCTGAGCACAGCTGGCAGCGGCGCGAGCAAGGCCACGAGGGGAACGTGATGATGCTCGAGCCATCCCACTGTGAACCAATGTTTCGGTCACCCCACGGGTGCGTGTCGCCATCTATTGGTTGAACTAACGCATTGTTCAAGATGGCTGCCGTGGGACCGCTGCCGAATTCACCGAGACGTCAAACTAAAGCCAGGAGTCTGTGCGAACACCGGAGGTCAGACTGCACTCTCCAATCTCGACAAAAAACCTCCTTCTGACCGCCCAACGACTGTTCAAGTTAAAATTGACGGAAAGACGTTTACAGCCCTAGTGGATACAGGCGCCGCCAAGTCATGTATTGCCGAAAATATTCGTCGTCGTCTACGAAAAGTGCTCACGCCTGCTGACGGACGGTTGCTACGGATGGGTAACTGGGAACTGGTCCGACCCCTTGGCTGTTCAACCCTTTCAGTGCTTCTTGGGGGTAGCCGATACACAGTCATCTTCACAGTGTTGGCGAACTGTGTCGCTGACGTAATCCTTGGGTGTGACTTTCTGACAGCAACCGATGCTTTCATTGACTGCGGAAGTCGCGAGCTTCATCTGAACACTTACAACAAAGATGCCACCTCTTTGGATTCGACTCCGGTTGTCCTTTGTGTCGAAGAGGACGTATCCTTGCCTCCGTTGACCGCAGTGTTTGTCGAGCTCGTGCCCGAGGCACCCTTTAGCGGTCCCTGCGGCCTTGTCGAGCCCATTCGCACCAGCTTTGAAAAAAAAGCCGCTCTTGTACCCTACTCAATTGCCGTACAGAAAGCAGGACGAGTCCAGTTGTACATTGCAAACCCTTCAGCGGAAGTGTTAATGCTGTCGCCACTATTCAAACGTATGACGAGCATACAATTGCTGCTTCATCTACGGGAGCTCTCAACACCTCTCAGCGGATCACCTTCTGCCACTCCTTCAAGCTGCGAGACTGTTCAGATGATCGACCCTTCCCTGACCAACACAGAGCATCAGGCTCTCTCCACTCTGCTAACTGCATACAGTGATTTATTTGATTTTGACCGACGTGCCCTCACAAAGACAACGACTGTGAACCACAGCATTGACACCGGTACGGCAACTCCAGTGAAAAGTCGAGCTTACAGAGTTTCACCAGCGGAGCGCCGAACGATACAAGAAAACGTCGCTGACATGCTCAAGAAAAACGTAATCGAACCTTCATCCAGCCCTTGGTCGTCGCCTGTAGTACTCGTGAAAAAAAAAGGATGGTTCATGGCGATTTTACGTTGACTACCGCCGCTTAAACAAAGTCACCAAAAAAGACGCCTACCCGTTACCTCAAATTGACGACACCTTAGACACGCTTCAGGGCTCATCCTTTGTCTCTTCTATGGACCTACGCAGCGGCTACTGGCAAATACCTCTCTCCGATGATGCCAAACCAAAAACAGCATTTATCACTCCTGATGGCCTTTACCAATTCAACGTATTGCCGTTTGGACTATGCAATGCCCCCGCGACATTTAAACGAATGATGGACAATTTGCTTAGGGGCTTTACGTGGAACATTTGTTTATGCTGTCTGGACGACGTTGTTGTCCTTTCAGCGACGTTTGACGAGCATATACGCCGACTGCGCCAAGTTCTCGATTGTTTCCGTGCAGCTAAACAACAGCTAAACTCCAAGAAGTGCAGGTTCGGAGCGCTGCAAATCAAAGTACTTGGCCACCTGGTCAGTGTCGACGGAATTCGCCCTGACCCCGACAAGATTCAAGCCGTCTCCGAATTTCCTGTGCCTAAGAACTTGAAAGACGTTCGAGATTTTCTTGGCCTCTGCACCTATTTTCGAAAATTTATACCGGCATTTTCCAACCTTGCCGAACCCCTGAATGAGCCGAGCCTTCCACTGGGATCAACCTCAAGAACACGCCTTCAACTCTCTTAAGCGGGCCCTCATCTCTGACCCGATTCTTGGACATTTCTTAGAAGGCGCCGACACAGAATTACGCACCGACGCTAGCGGTCACGGATTAGGTGCTGTCCTGGCGCAAAACGTTGGTAACACAAAGCGAGTGATTGCATACGCGAGCCGAACTCTTGCAAATTTCGAACGTAACTATGCAATTACCGAACGTGAGTGCTTGGCTGTCGTATGGGCCATTACCACATTTCGTCCATATTTTTATGGAACCCACTTTCGAGTCGTCACAGATCACCACGCCCTTTGCTGGCTTACGAATCTTAAGGACCCATCTGGACGCCTTGCACGTTGGTCCCTCAAGATTCAGGACTACGACTTCAGCATCGTCCACAAGTCTGGAAAGCTGCACCTCGATGCTGACGGCTTGTCTCGGTGTCCACTGCCTAGTGAGCCTTCTGGACAGGAACCCCAGGGCTCCCCTTTGCTCTCTGCAGCTTTCGACACAATTGACGTAGCCGACGCTCAACTATCGGACCAACACTTAAAACCTATCATACATTACCTATTGGGAACCACCACACGTTCCACGCGCCAACTGCAACGACATGCTACCCTTTTCACGCTTCACGAGGGTGTTCTTTATAGAAAAAACTCCGAACCACATGGGCGTCCGTGGCTGCTTGTTGTACCCCGAATACTCCAAAGAGATATCACACAAGCGCATCATGACGACACGACTGCTGGTCACCTTGGATTTAGCAAGACATACTTCCGCATCCGTGCTCGCTATTTTTGGAACGGCATGTACCGCACCATTAACAGATACATCCGAACATGTCGCCTTTGCCAAACGAAGGAAAGCCGTACGACCAGGACACCCGGTCCTCTTCAATCTATTACTCCACCGGACACTACCTTTAAAAAAATTTGTATAGATTTTTTGGGTCCTTTTCCGCTTTCTGCCAACAACCGATGGGTTATTGTGGCCGTCGACTACCTGACGCGGTACGCTGAGACGACATCTGTACCAAAGGCCAATGCCCAACAAGTATCGGAATTCTTTCTCTATAAGATTCTACTACGTCATGGAGCACCACAAGTCATCATCAGTGATCGAGGCACTCCGTTCATTGCTCAGCTTCTTGAGGAGATTTTACGCCTCTTCAACACAGTTCACAAGTGGACGAGCGCGTAGCACCCACAGACTAACGGACTGATCGAACGCCTTAACAAGACATTATCACAAATGATATCTATGTATGTCGACGACCATCATACCAATGGGGACACCGTCATCCCTTATGTGACTTACGCATACAACACAGCACACCAGGCCGCCGCGGCCTTCTCCCCTTACTACCTTTTATACGCCCGCGAACCTCTCACAACTTTTGACACAGTTTTGCCCTTTATCAACCACCCCCAGTCAGTGGCTTTGCCGCCGACATCGTCTGCCGAGCCCAAGATGCTCGTCACCTTGCCCGCCTCCACACCTTCAAGTGGCAGCAGCAACAGCAGCTTCGCCACGCCGAGAGTCACTCTTCCGTCACTTACGAGATTGGGGACATAGTTCTCCTAGCCACACCGCAGCGTCAACCGGGACTATCTCAAGAACTTCTCTCTAAGTACATTGGACCCTATCGTGTTGTTCGTCGCCTTTCCCCCACGAATTATGAAGTGTCACCGCTGTCGCCTCCACAGGATCATCGCTCGAAGACCACAGACATTGTTCACGTTGCCAGGATGAAACCATTCTGCATTCCGGACAACCCCCATTGATCTGACCCATGTCAGCTCTTACCCGACCGGCGGGAAGTGTTAGGAAGATAAAGACGAGGAACGGTTGGGTACGGGGGAACGTGCGAGCAGCTCAAGAGGCCGCGCTCTGTGTGCTTACGAACGGTTCGCAATATCTGTCGCTTCCTCGCTGCCTCTTAATTTATCCCATTTCTCACCCTTGCAATATATATATATATATATATATATATATACAGGGTGTTTCAGAAAACGCAGGCCAAATCGCTCCTGCGAAAACTAATTACACAGAAAAAAATGGTAACGCTGTGTCTGCTCAGAGCCCATTTAAAAAAAAAACGTTTGAAAAAATAGTGTTTTTTGTTTTGCTTTTTAAAAAGTACCTTTTTATTTGTTCATTTTAAGGCCATAGTTTTAATTATAAATTTACTGGGCATCATCAATAATCTCTATATAAACCCGTTTTAGACAAGTATAAAGCCTGCCGAGCATTTTACCATGTTTTGAAAAACCCTTCAATTCTGACGCGTACTCTGGTTTCGGATTCTTATCCAAGTGCATCCTGGCGGCAGCTGTCCTGCCCTCCGACGGCTGAAGCGCGGAGCCAAGGCCAGCCCAAAAGTCAAAGCTCAATCTTGCAATGCCAGGCTCTTTCGAACAGCGAGGCGTTCCTTATCGCTTGACCACACGCGCACGCGCTACACTTCTTTGTTTTCTGCGAGAAAGGGAAGGGAGGTGGGCGGGTGGGCGGGCGTGACTATACTTTGTTTCAACTTAGGTCCAAACGCGGCCGATGTTACGAGCCAAAGGGCCAATCAAACAACACAAAAAGCGCAACGGCATGGCGTGCTCCCTGCGCTTGATAGGACTTGCCGGCGGAGGAGCACCCGGAGAGAGACGGCGAATACCGGCGATTCCTATGAACTAGATAACAGAAAGTATAAAACAGAGAGAGGCCAAAACACAGACGAGTACATTCCTTGAATGTACTCGTCTGTGTTTCGTCCTCTCTCTGTTTTATACTTTCTGTTATTTAGTACATCTTACCAACACGCTCGTTAGGAATATAACCTATCAATTGCATGCAGAGAGCACGCCATGACGTTGTGCCTCTTTCGCTGTTTGATTGGCCCTTCAGCTCATAACATCGGCCGCGCTCGGACCGAAGCTGAAACGAAGTATAGCAAATTGTCTGGCTTTGGTTCTGCGCTTTGGCCGTCGGAGGGCAGGACAGCTGCCGCCAAGATGCGCTTGGATAAGAATCCGAAACCAGAGCACGCGTCAGAATTGAAGGGTTTTTCAAAATATGGTAAAATGCTCGGCATGCTTTATTCCTGTCTAAAAAGGGTTGATAGAGGGGTTATTGACGATGCCCAGTTAGTTTCAAATTGAAACGATGGCCTTAAAATGAACAAATAAAAAGTTACTTTTTATAAAACAAAACAAAATCTATTTTTTCAAAACATTTATATTTTTTATAAATAGGCTCTTGGGCAGACTCCAACACGGCATAAACCTTTTTTTCTGTACGATGTTTAGTTTCCGCAGGAGCGATTTAGCCCGCGTTCTCTGAAACACCCTGTATAGAAAGAAAAATAAATTTGGCTTGCCGTTAACAATATATTCAAAGCGACTGTCATTGCATCAACTTACTCTTCGCTTACAGCGTCACCCGGCTCATTCACCACAACCGAGCTAGTTCACCTATACATGTATATTCAGGTTTTTTTTAAGCCTAACAGAATAAATGGTAAAAAAAAAGGAAATAATAGATACGTGGATGCCGTTTCCACTGAACATTTGGGGGGGAAGGCTCGGCGCACGTCAGACGAGGGGATAAACATCACGGTATGTTGACTAATTAACCAAATTCTCTTAATTAACTTTTTAACTAACAGTTTAATGGGCCTAGTGGCAATTATTGTTTTAAAGTGGGCCATTATTAAACGCTAATGCAATTCACACAGTTTCCGAAAAAGCAACGAGATTTGAGATATTTATCGTTAAAATTTTGCCTTTCGTCGCTTAATTTTAATTCATTCAAAATCGCTCTCTGAAGGGCACTCCTGATTATGATGCGTAGAAGAGTGACGCATCTGTTTCGAGTCCTGCGTCACCATCTCGGCTCCACCTCTTTGGTGGACGCGCCGGCGTCACACTTCCAAGATCGTGACGGACGCACAGACCGCTCATAATGAGGCGCGCTCTTCAGCGCGCGGTTTTGAATCAAGAGAGAAACGTCACAATTGCAACGATGAATATTACAAACTGGTTGTCTCTTTGCAAATCGCTCCGATTGGGTTAGGGTTTATTAATTGTGGCCTTCAAGACTGCGATTGCGACATGGTCAATTCAACCGTTAACTAAAATGTTGATTATAAAATTTTGGTTAATCAGCATATATGAAGCTTATCCTCTCATTTAATGTACGCCGAGCCTCACGAATACACAAGATGACAGCCTCAACGTACCTATCACCTGCTTTTTTTACAATTCTGTTCGGCTGAAAATAAAAACACCCTTTATACATTTATAGAAATCTGTGCAAGAACGGTTGACAGATGCCTCCGTAATATTCAAGCGAAAACATGGTGCACAGTTCAAGAAGCTGAACTGTGCACCATGTTTTTATCGAAGTTTGATATCAATGCTTTTGCCTAAGGAGTTGTTCATGTCTCTTGGAACTCTTTGTGTAATCTGTCATTCAAGGCTGGAGTTTCATGATAAGTGTCAGTGTTCTGTAAGTTGAAAGGCTTCAGCAAATAGTTAGAAAATAAGCTTAATTGAATATCGTCGCCAGTTTCAACATTAGTTTCGTTTCTTCCTATAATATATTATTACTTCTACACTCTTCCAAATGTTATCATGCTATTGACAGCAGCACGGGTCCTTGCAAGACCATATCACATTTGCTTGAAAGTTAAACTTAAAGGGCCCATGAAACGATTTTTGGGTTGGGATAAATCATTTTAGATTGGGATTTTACTAACAGCACATCGTTCAGTGAACCAAAAGAAAAAAGGTAGAAAGTCAAAAGCCTGACTTTCAGTGCGAAAATTTGAAAACACAGCGGACTATTTCGTACCTCCTCCCCTTCGCAACCTCTCTGCCTTTTCACTGTGATATACATCCGCGGTCCCAAAAGCGCGTCAATGGGTCCAAACTGACGTCACACGCAACCGGACCTCAATTATTCCCTTCACCCATAAGCTGATGTTGAAGTGGAAGCTACGCGCTTGTCGGACCAATCAGCCGCCTCCCTTTCATCACCTGACTTCATTCTCTGCAACCACATTTGCCACGCTCACGTGGCAAGTGTGGCTGGCCCAACGAGCACGTAGCTTCCACAGCACTGTCAGCTTCGGAATGAACGGGGTGGGGAAAGGAACTTTTGTCTGAATTTTGAGCGACGGGCTAATCTTCTAGGGGGAGAATGGATGTGTCCGGGATTACACAAACGAGAGTGCGAGCAAGAGGGGACTCCCCCTTTTCGTCTTCTTGAACTGTTTGGTGGAATGCGCGATTTATGAGTTGAGGAGGAAAGCTAAACAGGAAAAAGTTGGAAAAGCGTTTCATGACCCCTTTAAAAGTTTCCTTCCACTCAATGTCTGCTTTGGAACTGCAGCCAAGGATTCATTAAATGCATTCTTGTGGTCACTTCGCCCAAGGGGCGTTCCAGCGCAAACACTTTTTTTTCACGAACAGCCTCAATACAAAGTGCTGGTCAGAATATATTTTTTACGAAACTCTAAGTTATATTCGAGCAATGTTTACGGCGCGGAACGCAGTTTAAACGAGCGGTCCTCCTCTCCACTTTTCTCTCTCGCGCCTGTCTGCAGCAGCGGAGAACCTATGGTTACAGTGGCTTAAAGGCGGTAGTGTGGTTATCGCGTAGCCTCCACCATGCATCGGGAACGGCCGCTTCTTGGAAGACGGTGTAGGTGGCGCTTCGATCCGCAGCTCGGTTGGGTGCCTCAATCTGCCGGCAGATAGAGGCACCCTAACACGCTTCATAACTAATATAAATACATCAAAAGCAATTATTTGTTTCCAGCGAACTTCCAACGACATGATTTGTGTTTGAAGGAGAATAAAACTGTGAAACTAGCAGACGACAGTGTAGTTGACAGCTGCGAATCGGCCGGAGCTGGCCGGAGAGAGCTGACCAAACGGCCAAGCCGGAGCCATAGCCGGAACGACGGTGCTGCAAGCGCCAGCGCCACCCGCGGCCGTCTTCCAACGCTGTGCCGCTTCTCCGATTTCGTTCGTTACACTACCCCCTTTATGCCACTGTACTATGGTGGTTGCAACTTGGAACTAATTGCATCGTGTACTAGAATACGTCTCGTGCCGAAAATATTGCTCGAATTACATTATTTGTTTGTGGAAAATCCGCCTTTTGACCTGTGCTTCCTAACCAGGCTGTTTGTAAAAAAAAGAAACGAGTTTTCTGCTGATGTGGTTTTTTAGCTAAACGAGATCTCACATATTTGGGTTTCGAATGCGTTTACGCTGATCGTGCGATAATCTTAGAACCAGGGCAGGAATCGTGAAATTTTGCTGCGCATGTCACTTTTATGTGACGAAAATATAAACAATTCGTTCAAAACCTCGAGGTACACATAAGCATGTCTTATGAGTTGTGAATGTGAAAGCATGCAAGCCGCTCCTCCGCTCCCTTCGTCGTCTGCTGCGTACTAGCGCGCGCGCTTCGGGATCTCGGAGGCCATGGCGCAGCGGCCAATGGGAGGGAGCCCCGTCGACGCGCGCCAGCCAATGGAACCGAAGGCGCGCGGAAACTAGGAGCCGTTTTCGCGCTTCCAACTGATGACGTCAGCTCGCTTTATGAGACAGTTAATGCTTTTGCGTTAATAACTGATTAGTGTTTTTTATACAGTTCTGGAGCTCAGGGTTTTTGATTGTGGTCTTTATCATGCACCATTCCCCTGGCTCCAGTAGACGCCAGCACTATATTTTTCGTGTTGACAAACTAACCTGTTAAAAAACAACTACTTACAACAATTATGTCTTTGTTTCTATTTTAATCATGTCATTTAAGGTTAAAAAGTGCTTGTGTTCTCATTTTGTGTCTTTAGTGTAAACCGCGTACACACATTTTAGTTTACAAGAGTGGTTGAGTGTGTTGTTTTTGTTACTATGGAGTAGGTCAAGTGGAACACTGGGTTTAATCTATTAAATAGATATGTAACTGTCTGAGTCGTTGTTCTTATTCTTACTTGCAGATGCGTGGGTCCTGAAAAGTAGAAACAGCCGACTGAAAAAAGACTGCAAACTGACCGGGCACCTTTAACGGGCCAGCTGAAGATGAGCCGCCTGTATTGAGATGTCACAACAATAAAGCTGCGAGAAGTTAGATCTGGTGTCACGGCTGTAATGCCGTGACATTATGTCACGGCAATATAACCATGACACGAGATCCAGCTTGCCACGGCTATATGTCACTGCAATAGAGCCATGACACCGAGATCAAACTTGTCACGGCTACATAGCCGTGTCATAATGTCATCGCAATACAGCCGTGACAAGTTGAATCTAGCTTGTCACGGCTATAGGTGGCCCAATTGCCGGCCCCAGTTTAGGAGTGTACGTAGGCGCATGCGGGGGAGAGGACATTCTCCGCGCCTCGCTTTGTCTGTCGCAGTCGGCGGCAGCGCTCCGAGAGTTCCGGGTCTTCTTTCTCGTCAAACTGTCGGCCGGCGCTCGTCCGGCGGCGACGTTCGCGCTACGGGCGCACGGATACTGACGCGCCTATCGTTTCCCCTGGATGGATGCCCACTGACCTCGACTTTGAATCTTCATATAGTATGAAGCTGCCGACCCATTGCACTTTGGCTCGGGTTCTGGATGCGCTTGGCGCTGGTGTGCTTGATGACAATACTTGGACAACTCGGATACCGCTTGCTCGCCGGAACTTCCCGATGCGTTCAACACTAGGTACTGTGCTTGTGCGTGCTGTGTGTGTTCTGTGCACTGTGTTTGGTGACGACGCCTGGACGATCATGTCCGCCTCCGGGATTCCCGCTGCGCTTACCACTGGACTCTACAAAAGTATATCGCGCGATCCCATTAGCCGTTACAAGCGAGAGATCGTCGCGATTTCAGACTCCAGGCTCTTCCGCCAGGGTTTGAAATCTCGGCGATCTCGCTTGTACCGGCTAAGCGCATCGCACGAAATATTTTTGTAGAGTCAAGTGGTGAGCGCAGCGGGAATTCCGGCGGCACACCACCGGGGTCTGAAATTGGGGCACCAGTTGGTACCGCGCGGTACCAGTGGCTCTGCAGAACCACCGGAACCAGCCGGTTCCGCCTGGATCTGAAATTGGGGCACCAGTTTGTATCTCGTCTGGAACTGTGCGGTTCCAGGCTGTGTACAGACTGGTGCCCCAATTATGGGTCCAGGCGGAACCGGCATTTTTCATTCCGGCCTGTATATGGCATTTTTGTACGGGTGAACACTGACGTTACATTGGAGTACACGCAGTCAAAATGACGCCTGCAACAAAGCGCAGCTAGAGGCTTTCAACAGGAATCACGTGCGTTTAAGTAAGCTGCGATTTCAAAACTTCATGTCTCCTTTTTGTCCTTCGGTGCTTACTTTGATCCGTGTATACCAAAGCGCTCAATGCTGCAAGTGATAAAAGTCATCCCGTACGAAAATGTCAGATCGGAGCGGTTCCAATTTGGATCCGCGCGATTCTAAACTTGTGGACAGTTCCGATCCGCGCGATTCTGGGTGTATCCAGTCGGATCCGGTGGGACGCAACGCACTGGAATCGCACGGTGATAAGTGGGTCCGATCCGCTCCCCTTGTTCCAATAGGGTCTGCTCCCAGCCAGCGGGCACGCACATGCATGACTGGAGGAGGGGAGGGAGGGATGGGGGGGGGGAACTTCTGCGGTCTCTTGCAGGTCACGTGTTAGGGACAGGCGCATCGGCTACGCAGGCGCGGCGAGCGGGCGTTCTCCGCGCGCGGGCCTGGTTTTGTCTGTTGCAGTCGGCGGCATACTTGGGTAGTAATTCAATTACAGTAATTGAATTACTGTAATTTAATTACTTCTCATGGTAATTTGTAATTGTAATAATTACTTTTGGCTAAAAGGAATTGTAATTGTAATTTAATTACTTTCTAGCTTCAGTAATTGCTAAATTTCAGGCACAATTACATTTAGTTTTGCAAGATTTTGTGGCGGCGGCGCTTTCCCCCCCTGGCTACGGAGACGACAGCACAGCCAAAGCGACAGGGGATAGAGTGTCTCCCAACCTGCTCAAAAAAGAAAAAAGAGGGATGGGAAAGGGAGGCTGGGATAGAACGGAATGAAGGATTGTGTAGACTGTAAACGATTTAATGAAGAATTTGAAAAATAATTTGATAAATGAGGGCTACATTCGCGTCCGTTTTCGTTTCTGTCGTAGTTGAATCTGACTCTTCGTCTCGTTCGCTTCCTGTTGCTCCTGTTTCTAGGGGTCTTTCTTATTTCTCATTCCCACACTGGGGGATCATGGGTCGAAGTCGAGCTGGCTCCGATCACATCATCCGGTCGAGGCGGGGAGGTTCGAGGTTCTCCTTACACGTCTTCGCCGCTAGCATATTCGCTTACATATTTCAGTCAACTTTGGGGACTTTTTTGTTCATGAAATTATTCTCTTTTCTTTATGAGTTTTTTTACGTCCTTCTCCTCTATCTCGTATGTTGGTACCACTAACAGTAAGTCGTGCTACTCTAACATCGAGGCGAAGAAGCAAAGAACCAGCAGGTCTCATTAACACGACTCACCCTGCCTTACTTCCAACTGTTGTTGCTACACTGCTCTTCCTTCTCCCAATCCTCGTCTATCTTTTTGCATAAATCTTCATTATTTAGTGTTCGCTCTACCTAACCCTTTCAACCGTTTGTCAGCCCGATTGGACGAGATTCCAAAACTTACAAACCACGGCTTTAGACTGTAGGGAGCTTGTTTTAAATTTGTTGTTCGATGAAGGCTTCTTTTTTTTCTTTTTTTTTTATAGAGGGCTTGGCTTGCACTTTGTTTTTACACCTCCATTGTGACCCTCCACGCGTTCTCCTCTCGTCCTGGCCTGTGGAACCGTCCCGAGGCGCGCAGTGCTGTTTTGCATTGAGAACCTGCAACTGTCTTATCTACAATGGAAAAGGAAAGGCTGCCGGGGCCTTGTTCCGAAAAATTCTTTAAACAGATTAGCAGCAATGTAAAAATATAATCGTGAGGTGCAAACTCTCCGCACCGTCTCTGAAAACAAATTCAACAAACCGAAACGCGACCTCCAATTTGCGAAAACATTTGCAGGTAGGCAACTTTTTTGTCACTTTCAAGAATACTTACAGTTATAAAAAAATAATAATGGCTCGTCTATATCTTACAGCTGAAACAAGCTCAAGTAAATCATGAAATCGAGGCGTCCAAGAGGCCGCAGTTTTGCAATAATTCGCGGATTCTAATTTTCGCGACGCAGTGGGGTCGCAATATAGATTCCAGTGTGTTTACATTTTACCGGAATTACTCGTGGACTTATTTTTCGCGAATTGTACGCGATTCGCGAAATCGAAAATAAAGTCGTTTGCAGTGTATCATGAATTTTTTGAGGTTGTTCTTGCCATGCTAAATTCAAATCGGTTTTCTTTATGAGACGCATAACATCGATGCAATCATTGCTATCCTAATGATTAGCTACATGACGATCCTAAATTTATTATCTATATCAGGAGCTTGTTGGGTGTTATCGTGCACTGGATTAACCCAGAATCCCTGGCAATAGAGTTGCTGCTATTGTGACACTAGTTTTGTGGAAGCGACCACAAATCGCGTGCTACGGTTACCCTGTTACAAGTCCACAGACAGGGAGAGGCAGCGAATCATCGTGGCTGAAATGTTTTCGTAAGTTGTCGTATTCTTTAAATTTCTGACGTCATCTACAAGTTTCTCTTGTTAGTCATTTGTACGTGAGTTTTATGGTACCAATACTGTCGCATATTTGTTTCCTTGTATTATTTTAAGCTTATTCTTTTGTTGCTTTGACTTGAATACCATTTGCATAACCTCTAAGGAGATTCACCTCGCCCCTGTGAATTTTGTCGCCATTTATTTTTATTTTTTGAGAATATAAGAACGCAAGAGTTCATTACTCCAAACTATTAAGTTCTATATTCCATTTAACAAATTTCATAAAAGGAAAGTACAATGCGTGACATTTATACACCAGTTATACAATACGGCCATATAACTCGTTTACAGTTATATGGCCCAAGGTGGGTAACTCTCAGAAATAAGTAATTGTAAAGTAATTGCATTACTTTTGAAAAGTAATTTGTAATTGCAATGAACTACTTTCGCGTAGTAGTAATTGTAATTGTAGTTAAACTACTTTGGGAGCTAAGTAATTGTAATTGTAATTGAATTACATTTTGAAAGTAATTTACCCATGTATGGTCGGCGGCAGCGCTCCGAGAGTTTAGTTTTTTCTTCGCTCTCGTCAATCTGTCGGTCGGCGCTCACCCGGTGGCGACGTTAGCGCTGTCGGCGCACGGATACCGACGCGCCCATCGTTGCTCTGGATGAATACCCACTGACCTAGGCTTTGATTTTTATATAGTGCGAAGCTGCCGACCCATTGCAATTTGGTTCGGCATCTCGATGCGCTTAACGCTGGTGTGCTTGGTGACAATACTTGGACAACTCGGATACCGCTTGCCCGCCGGAGCTTTCTGATGCACTCAACACTGGGTACTGTGCTTGTGCGTGTTGTGTGTGTGTTTCGTGCACCGTGTTTGTTGACGACGTGCCCCTTGCATTGTCTGTTGCAGTCGGCGGCAGCCCTTCGAGAGTTTAGGTTCTCCACTCCCGTCGGACTGCCAAACGGCGCTCGCCCGGGGGTGACGCTCGCGCTGCGGGAGCACAGATACTGACGCGCCTATCGTTTCCCCTGGATGGATACCCACTGACCTCGGCTTTGAATCTTCATATAGTGTGAACCCGCCGACCCATTGCAGTTTGGCTCGGCATCTCGATGCGCTGGTGTGCTCGGTGACAGTACTTGGAGGACTCGAATACCGCTTGCCCGCTGGAACTTCCCGATGCACCCCTTAGCGAAAACTAAGACGTTTGAAATATACCACATTCTAATTTGAGTGTATTTGAAATACAATTCATAATTGTAAGTACACGAAAAATATACCGAAAATATAAACTTCTTTTTTTGTTACTTAGTACTAAAATATACTTCTAAAAATCATTTTCAAATACCTTTACTTAAACTACATTTGAAGTTCCCTTCATGCGTTTTGAAATATGTAAATACTAAATTAATAGGCACAAAATACCTTTCACATATATTTCTTGAAATATTTATTTAATTCATGCAAAATATACTCCAACCCTAAAAAAATGGAGCAATCAAGAATACGTGCAGAATACTCTTAAAATACCTGAAAATCGTAAATACTGTTGTGTTATACTCTAAGTACCTTTTGACTGCAGTACTTTGGTAGTTTGACTTAAACTACCAAAATATTTAAAAGCTCCCCTTCTGAAGTTCACTTCAAGCAGATATGGAGTACACTGAAGTGCCTAAATACATTTGATTAGTTTGGCAATTGAATTGCGCAGCATCGCACTGATAAATCAGCCCAGTTTATGTTATTGTTTCCTTTTTTCTATCAAGAACACACCTGATCAGTTCCTTTGCACACCAATCACAAACGGGGTTCGGGAACTACAACCACAACATTTGCTGATGCTGGAAAGCTTCAGCAGGTGCTGTGAACAGATACGTTTGGCGTGGTTTTGTTAGCACAATGTTAGTTCACTGAACGTGTATACTCACCATTGTACGTGATGTGAATAGTGACTTTAATACAGTGACATTAACTACCATATTAAATAGTCAACTACTAAAAAGGAAAGGCAAAACAACTACTGTAAAATATTTATTTTTCGCGGGCTCAATATTTCGCGATTTAGGTCAAAGTTTGAGTTTTGGAATAATTCGCAAATTCTAATTTTCGCGACGCGCTGGGATCGCAATATAGATTTTAATGTTTTTACATTTTGCCGGAATTGTTCACGGGACCCATTTTTCGGAATTGTAGGCGATTCGCCAACTTTGCGAGAATTAGGTCCTCACGAAAATAAAGTCGTTTACAGTATTTTAAAGTGAAGAAACTGCCTTGATTCGCTTCGCCCTGTGTGGTGCTACGCAGAGAAGCAATAACATGTATTTTATGAGCCGTTTGTGTGGATATTGTTTTAAGGGCTGTGCCGAATTGTTATTAGTTGTACCAATGCCTTTTAGTAAGAGATATCGTCCACGAACTTCAAAACACTGTTTCCCCTTTGACAGACTCCCGAGGAGAAGATCGAATACTTGTAACCTTAATAAGCGCAGAGGTGGTCACCGAACAAATTATTACCTTCAATATGTAGGCTATATAAGGCTCTAGAGCAGTCAACGGGACATGGTGTTTGTGTTCGTTTCTAATGTGGCTTTGTGAGATGTATTTAGTAGTGCCTTCAAATACCACAGGGACACCATTTGCTGACAAAATCGAAAAAAAAAAATTGTGTAATCAGTTTTTAATCCACAAATGGCATCTTGAGTGTGAGGGAATAATATTTTTTGGAGTATCTAAAATATTTTTGATTCATATTTATAATGTATTTTGAATACATTACGCGCGTATTTCGAATGCGGCCAAAATAATACAGAATAAATACAAAATGAATATTCGTACTAAATATATTTCAACTTCGCTTGAAGTACGGCCTCTTTTTGCTAAGGGACTTAACGCTGGATACTGTGTTTTTGCGTGCTGTGTGTGTGTTCCGTGCACCGTGTTTGGTGACGACGCCTGGGCGACCATGTGCGCCGCCGGAATTACCGCTGCGCTCGCCACTGGACTCTACAAAAATATATCGCGCGATGCCCTTAGCCGTTACAAGCGAGAGATCGTAGCGATTTCAGACCCAGTCCGTCTCGGTCTGAAATCGCGACGATCTCTCGGCTGTAACGGCTAGGGGGCATAGCACGAAATTCTTTTGAAGACTCCAGTGGTGAGTGCAGCGGGAATTCCGGCGGTGCATCGCCAGGTCTAAAATTGGTGCTGGAAATGCGCGGTTCCAGACTGGATACAAACTGGTGCCCCAATTTTGGGTCTAAACGGAACCGGCATTTTTCATTCGGGCCTGTATCTGAAATTTTCGTACGGGGTGTATACGTACCTTTCGACGCAATTAAAAGCGTGTTAAATGCGCTTAGCCCACGAGCATGGAGCATGACGAACTGTCATCCGTCGGTCACGCCGGGTCACGCGACGAGGGGCGCCCCCTATCAACCACTGCGCAGTGCGCATGCTCGGTTGGCTCGGCTACAGCGCAGGCAATTCAGGCTCGCTCCGTGCCTCCGAAGTTGGAGCTGGCGCGCGCGCGGGTTACGATGAAAACTCATCTTCTCAAAAAACGAGGCTGTAACGTACCGTTTGATGGCGCAAGTGCACGTATTTCTCACGTCGCTTTTTTTTTCTACAGTGTGTGAATCTCGCGAAACAGGCGACGAAGAGTGGTGGGTGAAATGCGCTCGTATGTTATCGTGGATTTTGTGTACGACGTAGGATTACCCAGAGAGGTGGGTCAATATTGATAAATGTGCGCGTAAGAAGCAACGACATGCACGTGACTTGTCAAACCTGTTCACCCTCATTATCTTATCGTACAAACCTACATTGTCACGTAACGCGTTCGATTTTGGGTCTTAACACCGGTAACCTCAAATTGTATATCGTGTTCGATGTTGTATATCCCACCGCCAGTAACTTCGTATTGATATTGTATTCGATGTTGTGTCCCAACACCGATAGTTACTTATTGTATTGCGATGTTGTGTTGCAACATCAAATTGTATCGCGGTACGTTGCGTTTATTGTTGGCCAATCAACTTCTGTTGCATTACAACAACTGCAATAAACATTTGTTGGAAAACGATCACTCCAATAAGCGCGTCGTTATTTGGCTTTTTCATTGAAAGGTAGGTCGCGGGTGTTCCAGCTAGTTATTCTGAATGGTTTGGTGGTCGTCTAACATTTCAAGCACCCGAAGCTGTGTGTACTGTGTGCCGTACCAACAGCCGTACATACTTGCACACTCGATGTGAATGTGTTTGCAACGCAGAACGTTTGTGTTCCGTGTGCATCCACCTCCAATATCGTTCTCTGTCGTATTGCCGTATGGTAACTCCTGCTGTTTTACGATATCATTCACGCGATGTAGTATATGTGGGCGTACCGATATTCGCATGTTGCTCCAAGAACGCTCAATATCGTGTTACGTTTCCTCTTAGTCCGCGGTATATGGCGACATAATTTATGTTGGTAACTTGGAATTTGTTCTGAGATTTCTCCACGCGATATCATATTGTATTCTCCTTTGGCCCGTGATCGACAACCGATATTTATATATGGTGTGGCCGTACGGTATGTCCATGCCGGTCACCAATATGCACGCGATGTCGTATTCTATTCCAATAACCACGCATTATATTTGGGCACTCTGCTCCGATATCGTGTTGTATACCAAACCCCGCATATTATTTCTGGATATTGTGCTCCGATATGAATTCACATTGTGCGTATTGGGTTAATCGGATGCCAATAAGTTTTTATTGGTGTCTATCAACTTCAGTGGAATACAATATTTCCAATCAGCCGAGTTATTATTGGCGTTTTTAATAGGGTAGAACGAATAGCCAACTTTAGAGGCAACAAGTTCATTACGAACCCGACCAAGACTGTCAAAATTTATGTTCACTAAAACGAGATTCAGCCCGTTTTTAGTTGGATTCCCTTTCAACAGCAGAATTCCCGGCAATTTCACAAAGAGTAGATAAAATAGGAGGGTAACCCTCCAATTATATGTGGGGCATTAAATATCGCTAATGATAGGAACAGTGTGGTGTCTAAGCACCCCGCGTAGTGTGTTGGCTGACTGGCGAGAGGGTGACATCGAACGCTGAAGGCTGCCCTTAAAGAGCACAACGCACTGCCTCCCATAGTGCTGCTATCGTGTCGTCGGACCGGTTAAGAGACGTTGGACGTGGACGGTCCAGGACCTCTCATTATCGCACCACACTTCGTAAGACTCGCCAACATCCGATGAGAACGCCGAAGAAAGAGTCGCAAAGAAAGACGCGTAATCATAGCAGGTAACGTCCTGCGTTTCTTAAACTGTCCCTGGCTCCAGGCCTGCGCGTCGCCCTTGATCACACTTCGGGTACACTGCCGAGTCTATGGACAGACGCTTTGCTTCCCGGCAGAAACATTGACGACGACTCTTAATTCCACTATGCTTGAACCTCTCAGCTACGCCACTGAGACGCAAGGCTCTCTCTGGCAGCTCCCGTACGTTTGCGATTAGTTAACCTCGACGAAAAAGGTCTTTGTTCGCGAGATTCAGCCAAAAGGTCACACCAATAACCTTACCAATGCCTTTTAATGTACTTAATAATAATAATAATAATAATAATACTTTATTTACTGAAAATAAATATTTTACACAAGATAGCGTACAGGCCCGCTAAAGCAGAATTGCAAAAGAAAGAGCTTGTTGCACTTGGAAATTGCAACAAGCTCTTTCTTTTGGACTTGACCGGACTGCAAAGAATACCAATTACATGAACCGCCTAAATACCTGGCCAACTTGAGCCGCCACCATTATAACTTAAAAAACACAAGTTGTTATGTTTACGCTTTTTAACTGCTTTGAGATTCGCGCTGCTCCTTTCTTGTGGGCTAATATGCCCCAATCGCATTGGCTGTGGAGCGATTACGAGATCTCATTACGATCTGCGCGTTTCTGCGTCACTTACTATAGCACACAACCTTCATGTTGGCTGCCCTGGAACCGAGTCACCGACCCTGCAAATCACCGAGCTCTCGCACAACGCCGCAACCAATCCGCTCACACTGCAGCGTTGATAGTTGTTTGCCACGACGTGTATGTCTTAGAACTGACGTGTATAATACTTTTATGTTTTATGCAGATATACCTTTTAACATTTTAACTAATTCATCCTCCTGTTCTTCGTTGGCGTTTTCTTTTCTCGCGTCGCCACTGATGTCAATTGTAGGTAGGCGCGAAGGACCTGTCAAGCTGCCAACTGCAGATTTGTTTTCTTAGTCTCCCTCTGTCGTGAGTATACTTAAAAATAAACATCATTACTATTAATATTTTTATTAATATTATGATAGTTAATAAAAATGGGTCGCAAGAGGGCACAAAAAAAATGCAATAACTACTGCCTTTCGTTGAGACTCTGGAACATATGCTGGCCTTAAACTTTGCTATCGCCATAATTATTGATGAGTGGGCTTGAGAGCGATGCAACCTGGCATGTCACTGGAAAGACTCCTCCTTGTTAACAAATGAAACAGATCCTCTCGTCGCAAGGTCTTACGCCTGCCACACTGGATACTTTGATGCCGCCAGCAGAAAGATCCGAATCAACATCCAAGCAGTAACAGCCTTATCAACAAAGTAGCCGGAGGAAAAAAAAAAGTCCGCTTCTTTCTCTTTATCTGTCTCTGTCACAGACACACACTCCCTCCCTCTCTCTATTTCTTTCTATCTGTTTCTCCCTCTTTCCCTCTTTTATTTTTTGTTTGTTTCTTGTTTTGTCTGTACCTGTGTTTCCAACCGCAGTAGTCCAATAGCATGGCCCACATTGGCCTTCCTGGTATTCTTGTTCAAACTCTTCTTACATTATATCCAGTGTTGGAACTAACGCGTTACAAGTAGCGACGTTACTGGTAACGCGTTAGATTGTTGACTAACGTACTAACCTACTCGTTAGAATCCCAAGCTACTAACAAGTAAAGGGATGTCGTTATTATTTCTTCGGTATCTCCTATCAAATTACGTTACCCGTTACTTCTGATTACAAATGTCCGCATGATTGCTTGGAAACAAAATAATTTTTATTCTGTACACTACGTAGAAGTGGCGAAGAATCCACAACAACGCTATGTATAAGCGGCGTCATTTCTATCCCTTTCGGAAGACACTTTTAAAGTTCCCACGGCCGGGCTCAAAAGGTGCGAGATTATTGCTGCAACCCCTAAGCGTCCTTTGTGCAGACTTTGTATTGAAGCTGCTAAGATCACTGCCACCCTACTCTAAAGGACCAGCTGTCTTGCTGGAAAAAGACATCCGTTCAGAAGGCGACAGTTTGCCGCCGCTCGAAAGATTTTGCCTCAGAGTCCCTAGCTACTCCAGCTGGTCACATCCTTCTTTTCAAATCAAAGAAATTTTCGTTCTGTCAACAACAAAAAGAATAAAATCTAAGTTTGGAAGCGTTGCCGTTCCCACGGTTTGAACGAAAGCAAATGGCAAAGTTATCGCAGCATTGAACAGCGATGGTTATTATAAAGACGACGCCACCTTTTAGAATCCCTACCGCCGTAGCACAAAGGTGCGGTTTCGCACTGGAGAACGACTGCCGCTCAGAAGGTCGGCTCCCACTAAATCCTCTGGGCATTCTTTCTCTCATAGCGCCTCAAAGATTAGACGAATGACTGCGTTACAACCTTGGACGGCACGTCTCTGTATTGCAGCTCGTGAGAAATGAATACCGTAGTCTTCCACAAAGAAAGCATGCCCCCAGCTCCCTGGCATTCATAGAGCGAATTATCTAGTGCTGGACGCTGCGCCCACCTTTTCCTTCTGGCAGTTCCTGGTTGTGTGTGAAAGATACTGCACTATTTTTCTAAAGAGACACATTTGTAGCAGTGAAAGTGATGGTTTTCGTCTGCTTCGCCCTTGCATTGCTGCTGCTGGCATGAAGAAAAGTAAACAATTTTTGGCCGTGAAAAAGAAACTTAGCGTTAAGAGTTTATAAACATATAAATAAAGGAAAGAACACAAAAGACAAAGACGTCTTGTCCGTCCTTATCTGTTATGTTCGTCCCTTTATTTATATTAACCTTACCAGCACGCTCTCCATACCAAGCTTATAAACACTCGCCACCCTTTTTAAGTCATATATACACGTAACGATACTACGAGTATGCATGTGATTATAACCAAAGTATATACTTTGTTTAGAATCAACAATAAACATTTTTGGTTATAATTATTGGTTATCACAAGCTATCGGTGTCCTCTTTTATTTGCTTGTCTAGCCTAAACCGAACCGTGGCTAAAACCGGCGTGGCTATGAAGTGTGGTGTTTGTGAGCACTCCGTGTACTGTACAGGTTGCCTCCGTCGTGCAACGTCTGCCTCTAACCTACAAAGCCGTTTTAGAACGCTTGTTATAAAAGCCCCCTTTCTGCCATCTCCCACTGACTTTTCGGGTAAGATGGCAACGGCCACCAAAACTCCGTTTCCATGGCCCGGGCTAAGTGCTATGTTTAAACTGAGGGAAACAAAGTCAGACAATTTGCCGTTTAATGTCTAGTCTGTACGAAAAAACCCAAGCTGCTGGGCACATCCATGACGTCGAACTCTTATTTGAAAAAAACACAATAGGCGGAGTTTTTTTTCTATCTCGCTTACTCTTTTTCCGTTAAAATATCATGGTTAAGTTTTGTTGGTCAAAAGAACGCACATTTCTTTCGAGATCGTCGTTGTTGACCGCATAATTTTTCAACTACATCTCACAATACTCAAACAGAAGACCGAGACTACAATCCACTGTCCCGACGTGCCCTTGCTGAAGCAGATGAGGATCAACTGTAGGCATCAACTTCCCGTTTCTCAAGAGCGGTTCGACAAGCTTATGGAGAAGTTTGGGGTTGAGACACAAAACTCATATACTAAAAGTCATATAATAACAGCTCTTATAAAATAACAGTGAAACACAAAGTAACAACAAACTAACGTAAAAATAACGCCCGTTAGTAATGGCAAGTAACCAACATCGCTATTTTGTTACATTCGCCAAATGGTAACGGAGCTCTGTAACGCATAAGCTTTTGTCCAAGCTAACGACTAACGATATTTCGTTGCTTATTTTCGGTAGCGGGTGCAACATTGACTATATCCAAACTATGTACTTTTATTATATGTATATCTATTATTACCTAAACTGACATCCAAGCTCTCCTTCAAAATGAAAAAGAACAACGAGAAGGGTCTGATTTTAGGATGCGTTAAAACCCAATCTCTTCCGGAATCTTTGGACTTTATATAAGAGTGAGGGAGAAGTCAGAATTCGGGCAGACAGTCACGTGACGTCCGCCTATCGTCTACATCGGGAGAGAACAAGAAACCTTGCCTATCCAGCGGCAGTCTTAGGCCCGTCGCCTACTTAAGCCGACCGCGGGGAAACGGTTGATTCAGTGCGTGCTCGTTGGGAATGTATGCTAGCAGCCAAGAAACCGGATCATTATGAAAGTTCTCGGCGTTTTGTGCGTCCTGTTCCTTGCCGCAGCTTCAGGTGAGCTAGAATATCATCCAACCAAGATTTACTTTTTCCCGTTTGAAATAGGATTGCCGAAGAACATAATTACGCACGCTAATGCTCTATATCTCCTGTAATCCTTACTAATTTTTCTTTTTTGGTATTTATTTCAAAGGACAGAAATACTTCTTGCTCTATGCATTAGTTGGGATGGTGATAGGACTAGTCCCATTTATTTGGCCAGGGCAACAACTAACACCGCCCCTGGTGAGTCTCGCAGCAATTAAAAATTGATATTTGTTAAGAGGTACGAACTTTAAAATCGACGTTTCTTACACGAAGTGCCTGCCACCCACTTAGGCAACAAACATTTTGACGATTCATCAACCCTTTCAGAAAACGTCCTCACGTGGCACGTCACCTAGTCACAGAACACTTGTAATCATCTATTTGTTGGTATCATGGAATAAATTCGACATAATCCCGAAAATCCCCCAGACTAGGATCAAGACGGAGAGGAGAAACTGGAAGTCTACAGCACAGCTGTGTGTGAAATTTCGTGTTTGTTCTCACCTCATTTCACCCTAATATTGTTTTATTTGTTTGTTACGGGTAACAGGGCAGACTATGACAAAAGAGACTTTCGTCAGGTTCTGGGGGTCAGAAGAGAATTGCAACGGAAGAATTTAGCGTTTTTGCAAACTGACGAAATTGGGACATTTGGTGTTTTGCCCCTGAGTGACTATAAAAGGAAGGCATGCGTGGCTCTAGACGGCTTGTTTAAGCCGTGCATGGTAAATTTCAGGAAGACTAAACAGAGTGTCATTGACGTTTTGAACGATTGGGAGTTTGAGGGGACTGCTAAACGGGTAAGCGACACAACAAAAGGCACGCTGTCGGTGAAGCTTTTTCTGAACGACCATAAAGTTGGAATGCGTCTGAGTATTGTCATCAATGAGAATGGGACGTGGCAAAAGGTACTTTCGGAATTTTTGTTGAAAGGGCTCTCGGTCTTGCCGTTGCAAAACCCTCTTTCAATTCGGAAGAGTTATTGGAGCTCTTGGAGGTGTTTCACCGGAAAGATTGCAGAGTGGGGTCTTTGGATATCAAAGATTTCTACTATTCATTGGACCAGGTTGTGTTTTTGCAACGTGTGAAGGATTGGCTTGAGTTAGGTTTAGTGAAGTTTCAGTCAAGTTACGGCATGAGCATTAGTGTCTTCTTGGTGTTATTGGAGTTATTGGAGTCACTGCTGTGGGTTTTGAAGGAAGGGAATTGGTTCAGAAAAAAGGTGTGTGCATTGGTTCACAATTGGCACCCATTCTTTCTGAAATTTATTTAAGGGTTTTAGATCTGAAAGTTGAAACGGTGTTGACGTTGATCTCAGGTGGGACCGCTTTAGTGAAACGCTATGTCGATGACATTTTGTTTTGTACGACGAAAGGCGGTGACTTGGCGATGCTTGTGGATTCCATCCGAAACGCGGCGCCTGAGCTGACTTTTGTAACAGAATTTCCGAAAAATGGATCATACAGTTTCTGAATGTTATAATAAGTTCGACGAACGGTTTGTGCTGGAGTTACGGCAGGGATGAACCCAGGCCATTGTTGCCCTACTGAGTTGTCATGCCAAGACGGTCAAGAGAGGGTTGCCTCTTCACTGCTGAATAGTGCGCTCAGTAAATGTTGTGCCCATAAGGTTGCGGAGGCTGTGCAGGTGCAAGTGTCTAGATTGTTAGCGGCAGAATACAAAAGGGAGCTTGTGGAGAGTGTAGCCGCGAGGGGTTTGCAGCGTTTGGCGGGTACGGTCAGAGTAAAAGAAAAAAATCAACAATGTAGTTTGCATTCCCTTTTACCATTAGGCTTCCCATAATTTGAAGGCTCTTGGTAAAAAAAAAATTCAACGTAACTGTGGTTTTCAGACAGGACTTTAAACTCAGCAGACTAACCCCTTCCACGGGAGGGGTGAGCGGGTGCCCAAAAAACACAGAAATGGAGAAGTCGAGTGTTGGGATGGGGTAGTTTGTGGTATACCACGGACATGTGGTTTTATTTACGTGGGCCAAACAGGAAGGTGTGTAAACGACCGGTTATTAGAACACAAAAGGGCAGTAGATTTGAGGGCTCAAAATTCAGAAATAGCCAAACATGTTGAGGAGTGAAATGGGTGCAACCCGGAGTGGGCCAGAACTGAAATTATCTACGGTGAAAACGATGCGACTAAAAGGATATTTAGGGAGACCATTGGAATAGGGAGTATTGGGAACTGCATAAGCAATCCTTCCGTTTCTTTAGACAAACTAACCTGGTCCTGTATCAGAAACGGAGTTTTCGTCTCCATGACGTGTAAGATCCAACCGAAAGGTTAAGCAAAATTGATCTTTTTTTTTTCTTTTTTTGAAGGCATCGAAGGTGAGACAGAAATAAAGGGAGGGGGAGGGGGAGGTTTTTGGGAAGGTCAAGGATAAGTAAGCACAAAACGCGCGTTAAGGTTACAGTAATTAAACACGAAGAAGTACATAGAAGGGGGGACGGACGGATAGCGGCACAAACTTTAAGGCTTTGAGATTACTTTGAGGCGCATTTTGGCTAACTGAGTGGGCCTCCCAATGTGTTTTCGTGGTATGTGTTTACGTCGGCAACTCTAAAAGGAGGGGGGACGGGAAGGGGGTATATCTGAGTGGTGTGCTTGTGTATGATTCGACGGCGGTGGGCATGGAAGCGTTGCGAGGAAGGGGGGATTAGCAGTGGTGGCAGTGGAGGGTGAAAAGTCAACTGCGTGGACGTTCTCATGGACTCTGTGGCGCCTAGCGCATGTGTCTAGCTGTGTGTGCGAGGAGGGCTGCTGACATGGACTAGACGGGAGGAAGCAGCTTGACCTTCGGGACTGTGGATATCGATGGGGGCACCGGGAGAGCTCGCCTTTTTAAACGAGTGTCTGACAAATAAACCTTCAGCTGTGTTTGAGACATTGCGTTGTCTTCGTCCCGTTCTGTGTTTTCGAGTCTCGGGTTTTATTACCATGAATCATCACCAGCTCGCTTGTTTTTTAAGTATTATTGCAATTTACACCAGCTCGTTTTCACAGTTACGTTTTGTTTTTGGATTCATTCAGCCAAAAAAAAAATCATTTCTGCACGAATGCTACACAAGCAACAATTATACTCTAAGGTAAGTTTGGAAAGGTATTAAATCTTGTCGGGGTTATGACACTGTCCGAGTTTAATTCGTCCAACAGGCTTTTCCTTGCACAACTCAAACAGCTCTGTCCGAGCCCTTACTCCAGTTCCATCTCTTCTTATCTTGTGATCCTCTGGCTCACTTTCTTGGCGCTCCTGCGCCGCTGCGTCGTCGGGTATCATGGCGCTCGGTCCGTGGCGTTGCCCCCTCCTCACAGCCTTCTCCCCCCTCCCCCCCCCCCCCTTCTTCAGACGTGAAGAAATGGGCGACCGACTTTTGCAGGGTACCTCATAGACCGCTAGCTTGTCGGCGTGGGCATGCCTCGGCGACGTCCAGAGGCTGGTTCACTCACGAGGAATTCGTTTTCCCCCACCTGATCTACCACAGTTTCCCTGAAATGCCCTTGCTGGCATTGCTCAGCGTGTGAGCTTCGTGGAAAACGAGATCGTCAAACTTGACTTTTTTTGGCCGTGGTAGTTCGTTATAGTTCTGTGCCCTCCTCGCTGCCTCTTGGTGGCCTCTGGAGAACTCAAGTGCCTTCGTCATGCGTCTGGTGAGCTCTGCAACAAATGCGTGGACCGTTGATTCTGGTGGCTCAGGGTCCCGCGTTTCCTGCTTTGGCTCCCACACCATACGCACCTCCCGCCCGTAACAAAGGAAGACTGGTGAACAACTTGTCGCAACACTTTCTGCCGTTCGCATGGCATAGGCTTATTCCGGGATGTGGAGATCCCATAGTAAACCCGAAGGCGTACTTTCACAGTTCCGTTATGCCGTTCAACCATTTGCCCAGCTGGTCGGTATGGCACGGTGTGACGATCCTTGATTCACCAGTGTGGGAGAGGTACCTTCCACAATGCACTCACAAAAGGATTCTCATTGTCCCTTGAGATTGACTTGTGTATGCCATGCCGGCAGAACACATCCAGCATACTGCCCCAACGTTCTTACTTGTGGTCAAGCGCAGAGGGACCAGCTCCATAAACTTTGGTTTCTATCAGAACCTTCGGTTTCTGGCGGTGAGCCTTTGTACGCGACAGACCTGGCAGCATCGAACATGTGCAGCAATGTCAGCTCTAATTCCTATTCACACTAAATGTGCTGAAACACGTTTAAACGTTTTGAAGAACCCTGCATGGGTGCTGGTTGGATGGTCATGGCCCATCTGAAGAGCTAGCTGACGGACGTGATTTGGAAGCCAAAGCATCCGCCTTCCTCCCCTCAGCTGTACAAGCGCTCCATCAACGCTCCATCAGCGTCCAGCTCAGTTGTCTCTGCCAAGTCATGCAGCAAGCGGGCATTTGTTGCATCATATGGAAGTCGATCCCCATGGACTACTGTCTTCAGGGCGGCTAACGTAGAATCTAACATATGCTCACCCGCCAGTTTTCCCTTGTCCCGCAGTTCGCTAACGGCACCGATAAGAATTGCTGTCGAAGCTGCCTCAAAGGTAATGATGAGGTCACCGTCTAGTGCTGCAATGGGGAACAGGGTTTTCGGAAGACTTGAAGGGGCTGTTTCTGTCAAGTAGATAGGTGCCCTACTGAGTGCGTCCGCAGGGATGTTTTCACGTCCCCTGCGGCGTCTGATCGTTCAGTTGAATCCTTGAAGGCGAAGGAGCCATCGTCTCACTGGAGGAGAAGTCTGTTCCGTGGTGAACATCCATTAGAGGGAGGAGTGGTCACAGTGGACTTTAAAGTCAGTGAAGTCGAAACAGGGCTTAAATTTGTACACAACCCAAGCCACCACAAGGCAGTCCCATTCTTGGACGGTGTAGTTACTTTTCGAGTCAGTCAGAACTCTGCTGATGAAGGACACTTGCTGAAGCCCGTCAGCTATTCCCACACAACTGGCGTCAATTTCTACTACGAATGGTTCAGGTCTGACAGGCTCACTACAGCACCGCGGGTCAGCCTCTGCTTGAGGCTAGCAAAGGCGTGCTCCTGCTCTTGGCACCACTGCCACCTTTGATAAGTTAGAGTGCAGCTCTTAAGCGCTCGTTTACGGATTGAGAGGCGTCGGCGTTGCCGTCTGTGTAACCGCTCGGGTTGCATTATGGGACATCACAGTTTGCCCGCTAAATTTAGCGGGGAGACTGAAGTGGTGTTGAGGTCACGTGACGTCAGTTGCCCAGCTAAATTTAGCGGGGCAATTTTCCCGTAATATTTAGCGGGGAAATCGACGTCACCTGACCTCAGCACCAGGGAAACTGAATTGGTGATGAGGTAACGTGATGTCAATTTCCTAGCTAAATTTAGCGAAGAAATTTACGTCCCCTGACCTGAACATCAATTCAGTTTCCCTTCTAAATTTAGTGAAGAAAATGACGTCCCATAAATTTGTGCCACGTCACCCATGAACAAAGTCAGCGGGAGGAGGAGGGGTAAAGGAGAGAAGAAGGAGACGAGGAGGGGGAGGGGAGAGGAAAAGGATGGAAGGAGAATGAGGAGGAAAGGAGGGTAGAAGGAGCCGAAAAGGGGAGGGTACAGAGGAGGAGGAGAAGGGGCATACCCCCTCCTCTTCTTCAAGAGTTGCAGTCTAGTTTCGCATTACAGATTTGTAAACGTCTCATTTTTCTAAGCAGGTCTGTGAGGGGACGAGCCACAATAGAGACCTGCGGCATAACATAGTAGACAACAAGCCCCAAGAAGTCCTGAAGTTGCCTAAAAGTTGAGGGACAAGGGTAGTCTAGAGCGGCTAACACCTTGTATTTGTCAGGTCTTTACTGTCCTGTGGAGATGGTGTGGGCGAAGAACTTTAGCATTAACCTTGTCAGGGTTGATGGTGACTCCGGCTGCTTTGATGCGCTCCAGCACCTCCCGCAGATGCACTACATGTTCAGCGAGGGTTGGAAAGTACACGAGCACATCTCCTAAAAGGCCAAGACGAAGCTGTCGTTGATACCCTCCAGCAATCTGTCCACCAACGTTTGAAATGTCGCTGGTCCACCAGCCACTCCCAAAGGCTTTCTTTTAAATTTAAACATGCCTTGATGACAGATGAGTGCAGTTTTTGGCACACCTTCCCCAGCGACAGGGATCTGGAAGAAACCTTGCGACAGATCAAAGCTCGAAAACCACTGCACCTAGCCGAGCTGTGCCAAGAGAGCCAGTCTGTACGGGGCATGGAGTGGACTGAGACCTTGGTGCGGAAGTTCAGGGACCGATAATCCACAGTCAGCCGAAAGCCTCCAGTCTTCTTGGCCACAAGTACTGGTGCGCTGGACGCCGACTTAGGCCATTTTCTCAAAAGCGCTAAAACGACGTACACAATATAGAATATAAACACGGGTGCTACTCACAACTGTATTGGCAAAGGAAGATGCAAGTACATATATATATATATATATATATATATATATATATATATATATATATATATGCAGTGAAACCCGTTTAGAACGAACCCACGTACAGCGAATTATTGTCGATATCAAACTTCCGGAAGTTTAAATAAAAATGCATGTAAAAAGTACTTCTTATAACGAACAACACATTGGCTATATCGAACTTTTCCCACCGGGAAGGCTCCCAAAAACACGCAAACAATCGTCTTCTAGCCTGCCCCCCCCCCCCCCCCCCCCCAACCACCAAAAAGAAAAAAAAAGTAGGAAAGAGAGAAAATTCCAAAAGCTCAAGCCTCGAACAAAATTGAGCGAAGTGAAGCAATTCAGAAGGGAGAAAGCTAAACAAAGAAACGCTCTGCACGCACGCACAGAAAAAAAAAAATCTTTTCAGCGGTTGCCCACGAAGAGAAGCGATTCAGAACGAAAGATAAGGTAAAAAAATCTGATCGCGCGGAAAAAAAAAAAGCGCGGTGTTACAAGGCAGAAGCGAAGAGGTGAGAAAGAAAGAGAAGCTCTCGCCTTATCGCACATCGTGGAAGTTCGTTGTAAATGATTTTTGCTATATCGAACTACTTTCTACATCGAACTTATCGTAGCGTTTCCTGCTGTTCTTTATAAACGGGTTTGACTTATATATACAGGGTGTTTCAGAGAACGCAGACCAAATCGCTCCTGCGAAAACTACTCATCGCAACGAAAAAAGGCTTGTGGCGTTTTGGTCCTGGGCCAGGGGTCCATTTAGGAAGATTATTAAAGTCCGGGATAATTAACTTGTTAATTATTTTTGGCTAATGAACTTTTTTAATGTTGTGTTTTAGAGCACGGTTCAAATTAGAAAATTGCTTAGCATCATCGAAAGCCACCAAACCAACAAATTGCAGAACGATAGAAGGCACGCGATGTATTTTACGGCTTTCTGAAAAAGCGCACAAATTCGACGGGTTTTTAAGTTTCGGTTTGTTATCGGAGCGCATCTCGGCCCCGGCAGCACCGCGCCCCGTGGAGAGATAGCGCAACCAGACTCTGCTGCGTCGCGCGATGACAGCGCAGCAGAGGTTGGTTGCACTATCTCTTCACGGGGCGCACTCGACCGGCTGTAAAAAGCGAGGCCTCGTACCACCTGAGTCGAAAGTAGTGGTGGAGGCCCGTATTCGAGGCAACGCCATGTTCTCTCCATGAGCCTATCCACAGCATGGGCTAGCTTTCTTAGACTGGCGAACGTTCACACTTCCACCAGGCCCTAGAATTTTGGGTGCAATTTGCGGAGCACTCGATTCACCTTGTCAGCGTCGGTAACCTCCTCTCTGAGCCACTCATAGAACGCTCCAATAACGTAAATGAAATCCTTGAGGTTCTCCTCTGAGTGCTGTGTTCGCCGTCAGAGTCCTTCTTTCAGCCGTCTCTTTAGGTCGACCGGAGCAAAGTCTCTCCGGAAGGCCGCAATGAATGCCGCCCCATTGTCGATCTTCCCAGTGAAGCGAAGCCAAAGTTTGGCGCTGACCTCCAGGGCCGCCGGCACTACATGGGTCAGGCGATCTTCCGGCTTGGCACTGTTCAAGAAGCAGAACGACTCCAGCCGATCCACAAATTTTTCTGACGACTGGAGATCTCTAAAACCGGCGAACTTGGGCGGTTCAAGCGGAACGAACCTTTGTGTTCCGGCAATGGTTGCGGAGGCTCCCTGGGGGGAGGCCACGGCACTTTAAGTTGCACCTGGTTGTGACCCGATGGGTGCCGCTAACAAAAGTTATCGCGCTTCAGTGGCGGCTTGCTCACGCTGCAGTGCCGAGCCATCCGTTCCGCGCAGCACAGCTTGGATGAAGTCCGTGACTTGTGCGTTCATTCTTTTGCCGGAGAAGCCCCCACTTGTTAGGGTTTGATTCGTCCAACAGACCTTTTCCTCGCATAAGACAACCGACTCCCCCCTTCCGAGCCCCTACTTCAACTCTTCTTCTCCCGTGATCATGCGGCTCGCTCTCTTCACGCCCCTGCGCCGCTGCGTCGTCAGGTGTCGTGGCGATCGTTCCGTGGCGTTGCCCCCTCCCAAAGTTACTAAAACACTCAGTTGGGAAACTCCTATAGAGACAGCTTTGAAAAAGTGGCCCCAATCTGTCTCCGAGCTCCGAGCTCCGAGCTCCGAGGTAATGACGAACACAACGCCACCACTTCTCCCGCAGCGGCCACTCGAGGAACTGCACGTGATTTCTATTTTGGCTTTAAGAACGGGACTTGCGATTGAGCCGCCGTGGGAGAGAGTCGTGTTTCTCGGCGCTCCCGCCGAGCTGCATGAATCGCCCCTGCCCGCCGCTCGCCCGCCCGAACCAGGACCCGAGCTACGTTTTTCCGCCGGAAAGCTTCGCTCGCCACCGGAAAGAGCTGCCCGAAGGCAAGTGAGCGTCACAGCCGCATTTTTTCCGAAGCCTCCGACATCGACGCCGCCGCCGTTCCCGGCCAGTGGGACGGCTGGGCCTACCATTAGGCCTAGCTCGCCCTGCCTTCGGCTACCATGGCTACCGCCTCCAGCACGGAACTACCGGCCTCCCCCGACACCGAAATGACACCCGACGCATCTTCGCCACCCGACGAAACGCTGACAACATCCAAGCAAGGAACTCCCGCCACCACCATCACGAACAGGCTCCCCCTAAAGAGAGCCCGCAACGAGAGCGGATGCTCCGAGCGCAGCCCGACGGATTTCGAGGACGGCCAAGATGCTTCCGCCGATTTCACCGACTCCGACAATCAGTTCCCCTGGATCACCGTATCCCGGAAGAAGAGGATCAACAAGCCGGACAAAGGCAGCAAACTACCCCGTCACGACCTGGACAAATACCAAGTCACCATCCGCACACGGGCCCGCGTCGACGTCTCAAAACTCCCGAGCTATCTCATCGGAGAACAACTTCAAAGAGCAATAGGCGAGACCGTTCTCAAAGATCGCCTCGCCTACCGCCGCAACGGAATGACGAATACAATTTCCGTCACCGTTTACGACGAACGACACCTAGCAAATCTACTTCAGCTCACGCACCTTGAGACAGGCAGCGGCAGAGTCGACGTCCAAGTCTACCGAACGGCCACCAGGGAATTCCCACGCGGGGTCGTTCATCTGACACCCGACATCCCACCGGCGAAACTCCTCGAGGGGCTTCGAGCCGACTACCATGAGATTGTTCAGGCCAGGCCGCTGGGATCCAACGGCACATACCTTCTGACCTTCCAAGGCCAGGGTGTACCCCGCCGCATCCGCGCCTGGCACGAGATCATACAAGTCAAGCCGTACCGCCCCTCCACGGTGGTCTGCAACAACTGTCACGGCCTGGGCCACAAGTCCGACATCTGCACGCAGGAAAAGCGCTGCCAGTCCTGCGACGGTCTTCTGACCGAAGGACACCGCTGTGAGTCAGTCAAGTGTCGCAACTGCGGCTCCCAAGACCACGTCGCCACCTCCCGGGACTGTCCAGAGAGGAAAAAGGTAGACTCTAGGATCCAAGCCCGTGCCCGACCACGCCCGGCCTTGAACCAACAACTGCATCGCCCGCGAATAGCAGTGGGAAACCAAGGCCAAACTCCTGATCCTCTACCACAGCAGCCAAAGTCGGGAAGGCAAGCCCAAACCCCCCATTCAGGAGACGGGCGAGCCCCGCCCTCCTCCAAGCAGACCAAAAACCCATCGCCCCGATCGACTGAAAACATTACTGACCAGCCAGCGCCACCGCAAGACACGTACGCATATAAAGCCACGCCTCGCAACTGCAGAACCCCATCAACCACGCCGCTCATGGACCAACGCAACGAGCTTCTCACCCTCTTAAGGCGGTATAAGGAGGAGGAAGCAGAGCACGCACGCATAGCTGCCGACCGCCGACGAAAAATGGCTACCCTACAAAAAAAGATAGAAGAACTGGAAGTCAATTTCCAGCCGGGCCCCCAGCATCAAGTGTCGAGCCAGCCGCAAGCTCACCCAAGCCCGCAACCACCTCTGCGAGACACGCCGCGATCACAGGCAAACCACCCTGCACCCCCTCCAGCAAGCAACAAGCAACCACAGCAGGAGCAATCCCAGCCTCCACCATCTCAAGGTGACCTCAAGTCCCAAATGCAAGTCTGGCTGCAACAAATGCAAGTACAACTCCAGCAGCAAATGCAGCAGCAAATGCAGGCCCACTTCAATCAACTCATAGCCGAGCTCCAACACTCAACCCTTGCCCCCCCCCCCCCCCCCCGCCGGCACCGCCGCAGTTCCAACTACGTCAGCCCATCCTCACCGTTAATGTCCCTGGACAATAAGCCGCGGAACAAGGGGGATCCACGCAGCAGTCACACCAGCAGTCCTCATAACCAGCAAACTCAAGGCCCCGGGAAATTCATGCCGTCACTAGCCTCGCCCTTGGTTCCGACACAACTTCGAATCCTACAATGGAACTGCAGAAGCCTAACCAAACGCAAAAACGAATTCCAGCTTCGACTGGCTCAACACCGACACTCGTACGACGCGATCTTGATGCAAGAAACCAACGTGAAGGACCCCAGACTCTCCGCATACAACTACTTCCACAACCCTGCGATCGAACGGAAATATACAAAGACCGGCCCTCCTGAAGCACGAGGACTGGCCACCGTCTACCTCAAGGGGACCGTACCACATGCCCAAATTGATATGCAGAAATGGTGCACACCAGACCAGGAAGTCACTGCGGTGCGCACACTCATAGACAACAATAAGCTCATCCTCGTGTCGGCGTACGTCCGCCCTACCGCCGAAGACCCCAACTTCAGTTGGATAGAAGAGTTACGAACGGTCTACCCAGACGATAGGATGGTCATAGGCGGCGATTTTAATGCGCACCACCGGGAGTGGGGCTACGACGACGATGACCAGAGAAGGGCCAGATTACTAGAAGCTTACGAGAAGGCGGGTCTCGAGCTCGCGAGCGACACGCATGAAAAGACGAGAGTAGGCACCTCGGCCAACCAGCAGGACACCAACCCCGACCTAACCTTAGTGGACTCAAGAATCGAGGGGATGGAGTGGTCGGTGTTCCCCGACGCGTGGGGCAGCGACCACTACCCCATAGAAATATCGATCCGTATCAAGAACAGGGCCAAGGCCAAGAAAACTGTGGTCACAGTCCTCTGGGACAAATTCAGAGCCCTTTTACGCGCCCAAATTGACGAAAACGACATGTCGACAAAACTCTGCGCCTTGCTAGTAGCCTCCACGAGGGAAGCCTCGACCAAGAAGGAGGTGAACTGGGACTGCCCCACACCGGACACCCACCTCCTATCCCTGTGGGACCACCGCACGCGCAAACTCACAGAGTACAGAAAAACCAAAGATCGGAACACACTGAAGGAAGTGAACAGAATCACCGCCGAAGCAGAGGAATATGCACGAAAGCTCAGAGTGAACGAGTGGCTCGACCATTGCGCTTCCTTTGACCAGCGTACGTCGATACGCAAGCTGTGGCGCACCTTCCGAGGCATGCTCGGTATCACCAAGGTCCGCAACACGATAGAAAACATGGCCCTAGCCCTGGACAAGCCCCTCGAGGACGTACTTGAAGACATGGGAAGAGCCTTCTTCCCCCAACCCTCGACGACCCCGAATGCAGCAATCTACACTCTAGAACAAGCACCGAAAGACCCCCCTCCGTGGAACACCGCGATCACCCGATGGGAGCTCGAGACCGCTATTGACCAAGGGAGAATAAAGTCTGCTCCCGAACCAGACGGCATCACCGCGAGCATGCTGCGGAACCTACCCGAAGAAGGAAAGCAGCAAGTCCTTCGCTGGTTCAACCACATGTGGGAAACCGACACCTTCCCGGACGAATGGCATGAGTTGTGGGTCACCCCGATCCCGAAAGCGGGTAAACCCCCGAACACACCGAAGAATACCCGGCCTATATCCCTGACCTCGGTAATGTGCAAGCTGTTTGAGAGGATCGTCCAAGCACGCATCACCTGGATCGCCGAGGACCGCAAGCTCTTCCACGCGGCACAAACGGGCTTCCGACAACATTTGGGTACGAGAGACAGCCTCCTACTTCTGTCTACAGACGTCTACCGCAAGGGAAGCACCTGCTCGCTAGTCGCGGTCGACATCTGTAAGGCATTCGACTTGCTACCCCACGAAGCGATCGTAAAGGCACTCCGAGAAGGTGGCATCACCCACAAGCCCCTCAACTTTGTGAAGGGGTTTCTGAAACAAAGGAAGTACTCCATCAAGACTGGCGACATATGCGGACCTCTAAGGAACAATAATATTGGTGTGCCCCAGGGCGCGGTGATCTCCCCAATCCTGTTTAACCTGACAACGGCCCCGCTGGCGTGGCGCTTGAACAAGATTTCCACCTTGAAGTTCACCATATACGCAGACGATATCACCATCTGGACGACAAGTGGGAACCCGGCGAGGAGGGAGCAGACCCTTCAGAAAGGACTGGACACCATTGAAGCATTCCTCAAAGAGACCGGACTCTCCCCGTCACCAGACAAAACCAGATACATGATATTTACCCGCAAAGGCCACCCAACTCACGACTTGACCTTCGGTGGTCTCCCCATCGCCCAAGCAGAGACGCACAAGATCCTGGGAGTGTTCTTCAACCAACGAAAGTCCCCCAAAGAATGGCTAACCAGGATGGCCAAGATTTGGAAACAGGGCACGGCGCTGGTCCGCCGCATCGCCCAAAAGACCGGTGGTGCGAGCGAGGAGGTGGCCAAGACCCTGATACGGGCCGTGCTAGCTTCCAAGGTACTTTACGGAGCAAACTACTACAAGTTGAATAAGAGTCACTGGCGAGCAATTGAAAGATGGCAGAATGACGCCCGAAGAACTATTGCGGGCTTACCGAGACACACCAAACTGGAGGAGCTACACAGGTGCGTTCCCCTTCCCAAACTACAGGACTTAGCCAAGGACCAGCACGAACTGCACCTCGTCTCACTGCAACACACTAGACAGGGCAGGGCCATACTACGACTCCTGCGACAAGACGTGTCCACGCTTCCTAAACTCGGCCGCCCAATCCCCCCGTGGGAAATAGCAGACGTTGCCTCCAGCACACCTATACCGCGGAATATGGGCCTGGACCAACCGGAACGGCGCCGGGACTACGCCCAAAAGCACCTGACCGTCGTAACCACGAAACTGGAAGACCCCACCACCATCGTGCTGTACACAGACGCAGCACATAAGGATCTAGTCACCACCACGGCCTGGCACGATTTCCGCCAAACCAAGTCATGGAGCCGCGAAACTAAGACCGCTGGAACGCCCGAGGAAGCCGAAGCCCAGGCGATCCTTCACGCCCTGGAACATGTCACCCAAAGCCTGAACTCACCCGTGAAGACGGTGGACATTTACACCGACGACCAGGAAGCCATACGAAGATGCCGAAAGCACGACCCCAACAGCCCGACCACCCGGCGCATTCTTGCACTCGCCAGGCGCCTCGAGAGCAAGAACGTTAAAACCACTGTACACTGGGTCCCCGGCCATGCCGGAGTGCCAGGCAACGAGGCCGCTCACCGGTCCGCGGAAGCGCTAGCAACGTTTCTCCTTTTGCGGCCACGAAGTGTGGACTCCCTGCCCCGCACTTCAGCCTACTCTGGCAGGACCGGCCCCAGGAAACAAGACGAGACAAGAGTCCGGACCCTCTACGACCCTGAAGACGCAATGAGAAAGGTCATACAAGACTTAAAGAAGAGGCTCCTGGCCTCCCTCCCGCGCGAACCCGACCCCATCCCGCTCGGCCGCTACTCCAGGAAGAAAATGGTCCTTCTGCGCAGGATCAGGACCGGCAGTGCCGTGACCCCTCACGACCGACGCAAGTGGGAACTGAGTGCTGGCAAGATCGGCAGAAACAGACCGCCAGTGTCGACAGCCAGTCCGCCGGCCTCCCCGCCACAGCCGCAACAGATGCAACGCCAACATTCACTGGAACAGCCTGAGATCTGTCCCTACTGCAAAGAAACCCTAAGTGCAAACCTGCACCACCTCGTGTGGGAGTGCGGTCACTTCACCAACGAAAGAAAGAAAGCGCTTAGTCTTCTTCCACCTGCATCGAGGCCGTCCAACCTGGAAGGCTGGGCCCGGCCTGAGGGAGACTCGGCCAGAATCGCACTGATCCTGGACTCATTGCTCCTGTACTTAGAAAACACGGGCCTGGAGTCGACGTTCTGAGCACGGCCGTTCCTTCACGTCAAAGACTTCCCCAGAACCTGTTCCCTCCTCGAACCACGCCTATGGCGACCGTTCGAATGTTTCTTCCAATAAACGTTTACTACCTACCTACCTACCTTTAAGAACAGATATAGCGGAAGAGGTTACAGAGGTGCCACCCCCGTCTCCCCGGGGGACGCGCCGCGTCGAACTACCGAAGTTAAAATGCACCTAGATCGGGACGCGCTACCTGAAAGGCCAGCTGAGGCATGGTTGTATAAAAACAATATTAATTGTGCCGCAAAAGCCTGCAAACTAAAGATTTTGAAAACATAACGTGCCCCTCTTTTTGTACTAAACTGCAATAAATTTCATAGAAAAGGAGTCTTTCCCGTTTGTTTTTACGCAAAACCAGGCTTTTAAAAAGCTCAAGGTGACCACAGTACAGACAAACGATAAAGAGGGGCGCTGTTGTCGCATTTAGGTCGGTCTCGGTGGACGCCAGCGGCTCAGGTTTCGACGGCGAGTTTCCCAACTGAGTGTTTTAGTAACGTTGCCCCCTCCTCACAGCACACTCTCGGCCGGAAGACGCTACAAACAAAATATTTTATCTTAAATAACATAGTAAAATTCTACTCGGTTTTTTAGCTTTTTCGCTCTAGAACTCGTTCAAGGAAAGCATTATTGAAGTCACAATCCCGCTGCAGCGCCTCGAACAGCGCTACACACAGTTACTCTGATTACTCTTAAATTCATTCTACAAACTCCTTATAGGATTTGGTGAGATACTTGCCATATTGTTTGTGGTTCCCCTAAATGTCTATAAGGAAAACTAGTAATCATTTCCATAAGCAGGAACAGTGACAAATTAAATCAGGATGCTCAAGCACTCACCGCGCCATGCCTGCTCCGGTTACACGTGCACGGTTACAAATAGTGCGTGCTTCTTTGGGAACATGCAGGCTATGAGGTGGGCAAGGACTATGTGTACCACTACAATGGAAAGCTGCAAGTCCAGAACCCTGAACAGCCCCTCCAGTCATCGGGATTCGTGTTTCGAAGCAAAGTCATCGCCCAGCCCAGTCCTGACCACACGCACTTCAAGGTAAAGCACATTGAGGCGGTGAAGAAAGTTGCACACTGTCATACACAAATCGGAACAGTCCTCCAACGCTACAAGAGTCCAGGTATTCCCAAAAATAAAACCTGACCTAATGTACATAACGTACATCAAATCCATACTGATCAGTAATAATTTGTACTGATACTTGCTAATATGCCTAGGTAATATAGAATGAAAGCAGGGTCACTTTATAGGCTGTAGGTTAATCTACCGCTTGAGCACTAAAGTTTCATTCAGGTTATCTTTGATGTAATATAGAATGAAAGCAGGGTCACTTTATAGGCGGCAGGTTAATCTACCGCCTGAGCACTAAACTTTTATTCAGGTTATCTTTGATGTGATATAGAATGAAAGCAGGGTCACTTTATAGGCGGTAGGTTAATCTACAGCTGCAGCACTAAACTTTAATTCAGGTTATCTTTGGCATCTTGCAGGGAGATACAATTACAAAATTATGTTCCCAAATCGCATAGTTGTACGGACGCTAGAACAACCTAAAGGCGTCTTTTTTTAAAGCGCTCTATGAATTCAATAATATTATCAAAAGCACGCTTATGAGCAGGACTTAACAAAATGTAAATTAATGTCAGCACTTTCGAGAAAGGCTTAGAAAACGGTCATAAAACAAAACAAGTCATTAGTGAATTTCCGAAGTTATTTTTCAACGATGATAACTGCACGTACTTACGTGCACTTACTTTATTTGGTTCATCTGTTCTAAGTGGCTGCCCAAAATATGCAGTTAGCTGTAACATTGTTTACTGATGCAACTCTTTCTCCCGCTATTACATCTTGTATCTAACGAAGTTTGGCTTAAGCCTTATGAATTTGTCATATGGTTACAGATAATCGATTTCGAGGTGGACAGTTTCAACGGCGAACATATCCAGCTGAGTGAACAAGAGTTCCACTATCACTCCACTGACGCGCTGAAGCAGTTCATTGAGAGGCCATTTGCTGGCAAGTTTTCTAAAGGAAAGGTGAGCTACGCTCGAACTCCTGTAATGTAACCATGTAATCTAACCAAGGTTAACGCATGTAGCTCGTAGCTGCAGAGCTGGGCAAGAACGAGCCTAAGTGGTCTAAGAACCTCAAGAAGGGAGTCGTCAGCGTGTTTCAGCTGGACTTGGTCAATGGGCGTCACGACAATCCCAACGCCAAGCAGTTCTACGTAAAGGAGGTACGTATGAAACCCTCACACCAGTGGATGTTTGAATATTAAAAAGCGCCGAAAAAGACAAGCGCAAAGGAGTGGAACGACACAAGGCGCACTTGCAACTGTTGTTTATTTTGAAAAGTACATGCATTTATAAGCCCCAGAACCCTGTTAGTCATCAGTGTGTCCCTCGCAATGCTTCTCTCAAATATTCAAACTCACTCTTTGACAGGGCGAGTGACGCTTCACTTATACACTCAACGCCCTTATTCCTAATTGCATACGCCTCATGCACCTCCCTGCGTGTTCGGTCGCGATAACGAGCCAAAATCTTAATGTCATGTAGCACTGACGTACACGGGTATCTATTACCATGAATGGCGAGATGGCCAGACGTGCTGGCTCGCGTGCCAGCCGCATGCTCGCGGGCGGGGTCATTCACGCATCTGCCCGTCTGGCCAATGTACACAGCGCCGCATGACAGCGGGATTTCATATACAACTCCTGAGGCACACTCGGCGAATTTTGTTTTGTGCTTTTTGCTGCTAAGATCAGTCTGTTGATCGGCAGAATTAATTTTATGGCAAAGTCGGAACATCCGATTGGGCGCTGAGAAAACCACAGGTACGTTGAAACGCTGGGCCATCTTTCTTTAAATTATGTGACTTTAAGTGTAGGTATGGAATAACCGCTGGCCTCATATTGGGTCTCTCGCGGGCGGGTTTGCCCGTTCCTTTTTATCTTTTTTACCAGGCCTTCAGCAACCTCAGTTAAGCACCTTTGCGGAAAGCCGACCTTCTGCAGTTTTGTGATCTGTCGCGCGAAACTTTCCTGAACGGAATGCTTGCAAGACTTCTAGAGAACGGCCTCCAAGAACGTTTTGGCGATGCCCCTTTTTACTAACTTAGAGTGAGCCGACTCAAATTGCAGGATCGCTTTCTTGGATCTCGGCTCATAAGTCCAACATATGTGGTCTTCTAAAAAACTTAGTTTAATGTCTAAAAATTGTAACTTCCCCTCAGTGGGTGTCTCAAAGGTAAAAGTCCAACCGCCCACGCAAGCACCGAAGATACGCATAATCGCAGATACAGCATGTGCCAAGGATGTCTCAGGTGCCTCACTAAATATAAGAAAATCATCTACGTATCTAAAAATCCTGTTTTTACCTTAAAGGTGACTTCCCTCCAAACTCATCTCCACTTGAGAAAGATATCGACGACTGGATTCCACTTTTGACTCACTTTAGATGGTTCGATACAAAACTAGTTAAGGTGCCGTTGAGAAAGCAGTCGTATAATAATCGATTTGACCATTCGTTTTACCGATAAAGGAAAAATAATTACGAATATGTAGGGTGTCTTAAATAGCGGCCAGGCTCTTTAATCGACCTCAAAAATTAGTTTCTTAACCTATCGCGCTACGCTTTTCTGCAGCGTTACCCACAGGTGGTGCTTTTTTTTTTTTAATAAAATGTGCAAAAACCAAGCTTACGTGGAAAAAAACTAAAAAAAAAACGAAAAAGGCTTCACTCTTATGGATACGTAGCGAAACCACTGGTCTTCAAACAAAAGGGCGCTGTTTGGCACGAAAGACAAGAGATAGCGCAAGCGGTCCCGACGCCAACTGCCGCCAACGAACGAACCTTCGGCGCCGAGAGCCGGCGTCTTTAGCAGACGATGTTATCGAGTCAAAACCGGCGCGAGCTTTTTTGATAGCGGCTGCCAATACACGATTTTACCATCCTTACTAATAAAACACGTTAAGTGAACACATAATCGATTAAAAAATGTTTGTCGGGTTATTCTGACTGTACTTGTTTTTCCTTTTTTTTTCGGGGGGCGGGGGGGCGGGGGGGGGGGGGGGGGTTTATAAGGTGTGTTTTGCAGGTCCTCGCTATTACCGTGCTTGTTTTTGGTTCTTCGATTGTTACCCGCGCTGTCTTCGACGTTTAACGTCGGTATGGTGCATTTAATTCCCAGCGAACGAGTTAAGGTCGTACTTTGGCACGGCGAGTGTCAAAGGACGAAAGAAGTCCGCTGACGCTTCCCAACGGAGTTTAGACGACGGATCGTCTGCTATTTGACGCCGGCTCTCGGCGCTGTATGCTTGTTCGTCGGCGGCAGTTGGCGTCGTGACCGCTTGCGCCATCTCTTGTTTCCGTTGAAAACGGCGCCCTATCGTTTGAAGACCGGTGACTTCGCTGCGTTTCCATAAAAGTTAAACCTTTTTCTTTCTTTTTCATTTTTTCCTCAGGTAAGATCGCTCTTTGCAAGTTTTACAGAACAAATCCACCATGTGTGGGCAACGCTGCACAATATCGTAGCGCGATAGGCTAATAAACCGATTTTTGCGGTCGATTTAAAGAGCTTGGCCGCTATTTGAGACAGGCCTGTATTTGCGAAAATGAAGCTTCAGAACGCGCTCATTGTGCAACGAATTCAACTAGAGTGGAAGTCGGTTCTAAAAACTGCGAACTTGAGTCCAGAGCATTGTCTAAATACGGTATAAATAGCACCACTTCCTCGGTATTTTACCGCTGTGTAAGCAAGAAAGAAAAATTCGTGGGCCTTCAAGAAACTGTGCGCAAAAAAAAAAAAAAAAAAAAAGCGAAGGTCTACGATCAAAGCGCTACCATGCAGTGGCACTCGAAGTCAATAGCTTTTTCAACGCCGAAGCGGCAGCGGTAGGTTGAAACCGGTTCAGCTAATCACATGTTCATGAATTCACAGAGCCACTGATTCTTCGTCAACAAAGACCTATCAGCTGACATGAACTTAACATAACTTTCTCAGTTGGTTATACCAAAAAAATGTCGGCAAGGAGACATAACTCCTTATTTCGTGTGTGCGCATTTATGTAAATGATGACGTGCGTCCGAAAACTAAACATTATCAGGAAGTAAAGGGGATCATTAGAACAATCAATCTTCTGCTGTTTTACGATTCCCAGGGGAAAATTTTTTCAAGTGTTATCCCGGGGTCTACGCGAAACATTTTCAGGAAGTTTAAGAGAAAGCATGTGTTGTTGTTTTTTGTTTTTTTTTCAGGAAAGTCCTCTGGGAAACTGCGACACACTCTACATTGTCGGCGAGAACGAAGGTGACCTCAGGGTCACCAAAATCAAGAATCTCAAGAAGTGCGATGAGCAGATCTACACTATCGGAAGAGTTAAGGGGCACAACTGCGTCGACTGCAAGGCGCTGGAGACCGTAAGCACTACTGGTGTATTGACACTCAACGGAATTACGTCTTTTAAGACCAGTAGGACGAAACCTTTTTTTGACGTTAGTGTCACTCCGGTTATGACGTCATTTACAGACGAAATAATCAATATCTAGTCTTGATAAAACGTTCTGTACCATCGGGTTCGAATGAAGTGCCAACAGTGACGAAACTTCGAGCGTACTACAGGCAAGATTCCAAGATTGAGTTGTGCTTGGCGAGGTTCAAACAGATCGGAGGAGGGCGAACACCCTCGCAGTGCCCCACTCTCCACCGCGCAGTTCTATCAGTTTCCAGAGGCCTCCAGGAGTCGCAGCATGTGTCGACGTCCACGCGCTGTTGTGTTTGCATTTCATTCGAACCCTGTGGTACCTCAGATTTGGTTGATGGGTTATTAACGTCAGTAGACAATGCAAATAAGTATGACATGTCATGAAGTTTTTTGTTTTTGTTTTACAGTCACTCTTACAATCTTTTGAGTGATAATGCAGATAAATGTAATCGGCTAAAAAGAGAAAGAGGTACTCATAAATAGCATGGATGGTCTAAGGGGCTTAGTTTGTGCAACACACTAAGTATTTCAGGACAGTGTCGTGTGGAAAACTTTCATTCATATCTCTATCAAATACAAAATAAGTGTAAGCATTAAGATATTTTTAAATAGAACTGCTTATTCAGTCGAAATGACATTCGTAAAAAAACTTACACTCACAGCATTTCGCGTTCTGGCATCTATGCTACGTGATTATTACAACTTTCTTGTGATTGGCTGTAGTCTCGGATCTGCATAAAACAAACCGTCAAATGAATCGAATTACTGATTTGCCTGACTAACACCAAGTTCCGCAGTAATGCCGCTCCCACTGGTTACGTGCCAGTAATTGACAGGTACAGAACACGGCTCTGATTTCTGAATTTGCAGCACCCCGGTCTAGCCACCTCTCAGATCCAGTACAGCCTGGACGGAACTCCCGAGCACTACGTCATCAATCATGCAAGCGCCACTTCGGCCACCCAATTCAAGCACTTCGGTGCCGGAAATACCGTCCGTGTACAAATTAAGTAAGACGCATTTGTTTTGTGAGATATGAATCTAATTTCAAACTAAAGAAAGCCACTTTGTTTGCAGAGTTTCGCTTGTGATGATATATCCAATTTAAAAAAAAAAGATGCCTTTACAACGTTCATGTGCTGTCCTTGTTCATTTATATGTATAGATATGTATATATACAGTAGTTAACAAAAAGATATAATATTTCGGTGTTTGAACTGTGATACAGATATAAAAATTCTAATGGAACACTATGTTAATGCATTTACAGAGCATAAACCGATGCTTACTTAAATATGAATCAATCAACTAGACGTCGAGCAATACTTCTGTAAAAGAAACGAAATATCATATCTTTTTGTTCACAACTGTATATAAATGCCCGGTGTTTTTGCGAAGACTTTCAAATATCCTAAAAATTAGGGCGTTTGAAAAAAGAAGAAGCTGTCTTCGGGAAGAAAATACCAGCCACGGCGGACGTCAGGAATTGTCAAAAACATACTAATAATCTAGATAATTATTCGAAATTTGTTATTTAACTTTTTAATTAGTGGAAATAGACATATGGTTCCAATTAGAAAGTTGCTGAGCGTTATAAAAAGCCACTAAATCAGTCATTTTCAGAAAAACTTTGAGCGCGTGAGAGGAGTAGGAGCGCACCAAAAGTACCACTCGTGGAGCAGGTACAAGGCTGGGGCTAAATACGCGGCGGAAAAATAGCGCGGGCGCCTTCCCGCAACCGCTAGCCTTGTACCTGCTCCACGAGCGGTAACTTTATTGCACTACTACGCTTCGCACGGGCTCATTGTCTTTCTGAAAATGACTGATCTAGTGGTTTTCGATAACGCTCAGCAACTTTCTAATTGAAATTATATGTCTATTTCTTCTAATTAAAAAGTTAATTAACAAATTTTAATTAATTAGCTGGCTACTTAGTATGCTTTTGGCAATTCCTGACGTTCGCCGTGGCAGGTAGTTAGTGCCCGAAGACAGTTTTTTTTTTTTTTCCAACGGCCTAATTTGTAGGATTTCTGATAGTCTTCGCAAAAACACCCGGTAGGCTAGGCCCCAAATGATCGGCTTTTGTGGCCACAACTGTGTCGAGTCTATCGTGGGGCTCTTGAAGGGGCCAGGTGTTTCGAATTAACATAATCCATTGACGTCATGAGCCACGTGATGTAGCCAAGGCGTGTCACTATTTCGTCTCGTGTAACCAGTCTTGAAACAGGTCTGTCTCAGGCCGAAACGTCGAAAAACTTTACGAATATGTTATAAAATTCCAAACAACCATCTCAAGTACGTTTTTCTGTCGTATATATATATATATGCGGTTTCATTTGTATTGGGGCAACGAGGGCCTGTCACATTTCTTATTTTGCTTCAAATTTTTATACTTCGTGTCACATATTGCAAGAAGAACAATCCTTTTTATTTTAATGCCCTGACATGTTTAGTTTTTGATAAAACAAATCTCAAAGAAGCGGGAAAGAACGACGAGGTTTTGACGATTGCCGTGTGTGGCGTTTTTGAATCACTCTCAATTTCAAAGTATTCAAAAGAGAGCATCTATTTATTTTTAGTGTGGTTTATATGCAAGTAGGTAAAATGACATTATAACTACTATTCATTATTCGTCACTCCAATCTCTGTAAAATCCCCAAACATGCCTCCGCGAACAACGGTGACCTAAATTGCGGATTTTTTTTGTTTATTTTTGAGTCGACGATGTTTAGTATCGCTTTTAAATAAATACCACGTGTAGAACCTTTCATTGCCTTCCAAATTAAGCAAGGTTTGCGTTTTATCTTGTACGAGTACGTTTTATCTTGTACGTTTTATCTTGTACTCAAAACCAGCGCAAGTAGTTCTAACGGAATGTATTCTGGCTAAAAGAAGGATGTAAAAAGAACGCGACGCGAAAAAACGAAAAAAAAAATTGAAAATGTCTTTTTTTTTTTTTTGCAGCGTGCTGAAATTGAACAAAAATTGAAAACCCTCTCTGTTTCATAATTTATTGCTCAGTACTCGTACAAGATCAAAACACAAAATTTGTTTAATTTGGAAGGCAATGAAAGGTTCTACAAGTGGTATTTGTGGTGAACCGTGAGCGGACATTTCAACGAGGTGCAAGAACGACGAAGAATACGGGATTCGGAAAGAAAAGAAGCACGAGACGACAGGCCGAAGAAAGAAGAAGGGGTGGCTGAAACAACGAGGACGACAGCTGACTGGGGGTTGTCTTCCTGGGAGCCGTCGACGCAAACAGAAACGACTGGGCGTAACTGCGAGGGACAACCGGGCCGTATTGCGAAGACGATGTTCCGTTGTCCCGGACGTCTCCCGGCGGCGGCTGCACCGACCATGGAAGACATCACCACATCTTTGCCACAACGCCAGGTCACCACATCGTTGCAACAACGCCACGTCACCACATCGTTGCCACAATTTCACCACCGTCGTTGTCAGGTGAAGTGAAGTGTTTCACTCGGACCTCCACAAACCTTTTTGACTTGAGACTCGCATTTATTATTCAGTAGATCATCAACTAGTTGTTTTATGACTACCCTAAGGAAATTGTGTATCCCATAACGTATTTCATGTTTTTTTTTAAATTTGTATCGCTATTGTTTTTCAACGGAACTACTAAAGCTCACACAAAAACAGTACTTGCGTCGTAAATAATTTAATGTATTGAAATAGAGCTTGACCTTAAATAACGAACCTCCTCACGACAGGACGAGGCAAGCCATGTTCTGCTTTTGTGTAACCTAAGGAAAAAATGAATACGAGAGAATTAATGTCGATGGGCGAGGTACTCGGTCTGAGCGGAGATGATCTACGCAAGTGGGTTGACGCGGAGCGGGAGCGTGAACGCAACGAAAAGCTAGCGGAGAGGGAAGTAACGAAAGAGCGTACGCGGAGCGCGCGCTGGCTCAATGCGAACGCGAGCGCTTAGCGCTTGAACAAGAAACTCTCCAACTAAAGTTGCAGCTCCTGGAAAGGCAGCAAAGAGGAAGCAGTTAACTCAGGATCGTCAGGCGAAGGAGGCACGTCACCAGTAACTGCAGCCGTTATTAGTCCCCACAAGCTCATCCCAGTTTTCGATGAAAAACGGGACGATCTAGATGCTTACCTACATAGGTTCGAGCGCATAGCCGTCGGACAGGGTTGGCCACAAGAGAAGTGGGCTACAGCCCTCAGCATGTGCCTCGTAGGGAAGCACTACGCGTTTTCGGACGACTTTCTCCAGTGGAGTCGCTAGATTGCGAGTGCACAAAGCGTGCCCTACTTCAGCGGTTCCGGTTTACAGCCGAGGACCACAGGGAAAAGTTTCGCTCCTGCAAGCCACAAAAGGGAGAGACCGGAGGCCAGTTCGCAGACCGTCTAGAAGGGTATTTTGATCGCTGGATTGCGATGAAAGAAGTACGAGGCCGTGCGGGGCCTGGTTTTCTCTGACCAGTTTCTTCGCAACTGCCACCCTAAATTGGCGGTCTTTCTTAAGGAGCGGAACTGCACAAGCCTAGTTGAACTAGCTAAGAACTCGGACAACTATCTCGATGCCCAACATCTATCAAACCTCAACTGGATGGGGAAAGAAACCATCGCATCTGGAGAGCTTGGGTAAAAGAAAAAGGGCAATACCTCCGCTGTGGAGAAGCCACGTTGCTTGGTGTGTAACAAAACCTGACACAAGTCAGCGGAATGCCGATCCCGGATTGGAAACCAGAAATTTTGCTGGATATGTAAAAAGGAGGGGCACCAGGCAAAAACCTGTCCTCAGAAAAACCAGCCGAACCCGCAAGCGTTGTGTATCCTTGCGCCACAGCCTACTACTGGCCCTAAGGCAGAGCAGCGTACGCAAGGGTGCTCCAACACCCGGGAAGTACATTCCCGAATGGTCAATGTCGTTCAAGATCGTCTGGAAGTTGTCGGCATGGTTAAAGCTGATATGCCAATCTCTGAAGGCACGTTGAACGGAGAATCGGTTGTAATCCTCAGGGACACGGGTAGCAATACTGTGGTAGTCAGACGGCAATTGGTGCCATCTAAAGCGTTCACTGGCACAGAAGGGCCAATATACCTTGTCGACGGATCATATCAGACACTACCAGAAGCTAAAGTGCAGGTCTCATGTCCATACTACAGCGGCACAGTCAGAGCCAAGGTAATGGACAATTCACTGTACGATGTAGTACTTGGAAATATACCAGGATGCTTACTACCAGGAGAACCAGATTTTACATGGCAGACTGAGACTGGGTGCACGCAGCTCGAAGAAAACAATGTTCCAACCGATCTAGTGATCACCAGCAAGGAAAAAGGTGTGCCTAGCATAGCATTGGCGGAAAGGGAGATTTCGAGAGACGATCTGAGTCAGCGTCAAAAACTCGACCCTACTTTGTCAGTATGCTTTAACAAAGTCGGGCAGAGGCAGATTTCGAATGGGGCCATACATCGGAGTTTTACCTATCGAAAGGGGTTTTGTTTCGCCGGTATGTCCTTACATCTCGAAAATTGTTCAACCAGGCGGTGGTACCGCAAGACCTGCGACCCTACATCCTGAAAGTGACTCACGAAGGAAAAATGGCAGGCCACCAGGGTATCAAGAAGACGACAGATCGCGTGCTGGCAGCTTTCTTTTGGCCAGGAGTGCAAGCACAAATCAAGCGATTTGTAAATTCTTGTGACAGGTGCCAGAGAGTGACCCCCAAGAAAAAGATAGCAAAGGCTCCGCTTGGGAAGATGCCGATAGTCGAAACGCCATTCGAACGCGTCGCAATCGACCTGATTGGACCTTTCTCGCCCTCATCAGACACGGGAAACCGCTTCATTTTGACCATGGTTGACTGTGCTACAAGATATCCCAACGTAGTGGCGCTTCCATCGATGGACTCAGAAACCGTGGCCGAGGGTTTGATCCAGATGTTCTCGCGCGTTGGAATACCACGGAAAATACTTAGCGACCAGGCTCCAGCGTTCACTTTAGCCTTGATGAAAGAGGTAGCCTGCCTCTTGTCCATACAACAGCTAACCACCATGCCGTATCATCCCATGTGCAGTGGGATGGTGGAGAAGTTTAACGGGACGCTGAAGACAATGCTCCGAAAGATGAGCCAAGAGAAGCCATGACAGTGGGGTCGTTATATCACTTCCCTCTTGTTTGCCTACAGAGAGGTAACGCAGCGTAGTCTGGGTTTTTTGCCTTTTACGTTGATATACGGAAGGCACAATCGAGGCCCTATGACCATCCTGAAGGAGCTGTGGACAAACGACACTCTAACCGAAGAGGTCAAGACTACCTATGGGCATGTGTCGGACTTAAGAGATCGCCTTGAAAAGACGATGGAGCTGGCCCACAAGAATCTTGCTGAGGCGCAACAGGTCCAAAAGAAATATTTTGACAAAAAGTCCCAAAACCATCAACTGCGAGTTGGTGACCGAGCACTGCTTTTGCTGCCGACCACCCAAAACAAGCTGTTCATGGCTTGGAAAGGTCCATTTCCGGTTGTCGGCACCAAGGGAGATTACGACTACCTCATCGATTTGGGACACACGCAAAAGCTCTTTCATATCAACCTACTCAAGCGGTACGAAGAACGGGGAAAGCAAGAACATGCCTCAACCCCACACATCGGCCATTTTCGCCGTAGAAGACGAAAAGGACGGCTTACTATAAGCCCCGTCGCTTCGAAAGACACAAGGAGCCAAGGATGTCATGCTTAGCCAAGACCTCTCAAAAGAAGAGAAATATGAGCTAAGGGCACTTTTGAAGGGGTACGATGATGTATTTTCAGTCCTGCCCGGGAAGACAAACATCCTTGATTGCCAACTTCAACTGACAAGCGAAGTTCGCTCCAAACACCGCAGCATCCTGTGCCCCTAGCCACGAGGAATACAATCAAAAAGGAAGTGCAGGAGGTGTTGCGGGGAGGAATCATTGAAAAGTCAAAATCCCCATACAGGTCTCCACTTATTCAAGTGCGGAAGCCAGACAACACCTTCCGCATATGCGTCGACTTTCGTCGCATCAACAATATCTTAATAGGGGACGCAGAACCCAAGCCCCGCACAGATGATGTGTTTGCGGAAGTGCGGAAGAACAGATACTTTTCCAAGTTTGACCTAGTTAAAGGCTACTGGCAAATACCGTTGACGGAAGAATCCAAGCCAGTTAGGGCTCATTCACACTGGAAGCGGATCCGCGTTCGCAAAGCGGTTGCGAACGCGGTTGTATAAGGATTCAGTACAATTGCACGCGCACATGATGACATCAAATGCGCGTGCAATTGCACTGGATCTTTATACAACCGCTTTCGCAACCGCTTCGCGAACGCGGATCCGCTTCCAGTGTGAATGGGGGGTTACTGCGTTTTCAACAGCCTCGGGCTTGTACCAGTTCAAATACTTGCCCTTTGGATTAAAGACCGCTTCAGCAGTCATCACAAGAATCATGAGACAATTCTGGAACGGGATCCCACATGTGCAACACTATATCGACGATGTTCTCGTTGTCACCGATACTTGGTCAGAGCACCTGACGACGCTGCATTGTTTGCTGGAGCGAGTTCGTCAGGCAGGCTTAAAGGGGTACTCCGCCGATTTCTTCGTGGTCCCCGATTTGCTTGAAATTTTGCTAAACTCACCAAACAACATCGCCAAAATAGTATCCCAAATATTAGGTCAAAATAATTTTTTTTCACGAAGTTATTGAATTTACAATTTTGGTCCTCACCGTGTTTTTCAAACTGAAAGTCTCTACTGGCAACAATGAAAAAGTGACGTCATTGGAAGTGCAGGGGTTCACTCTTTGGACTGTAGAATTTGTTCCCAACTGATTTGAAGCAGTTTCATTATGTCAAATGAATGCCTTGGAAGCTCGCTCCAGTCCCCGCGCTCCAGCACGGAACAAATAATTGGCATATTCTATTTTTTAGACTGCTTGCCCGACTGGCAAGCTGAACTTCCACTGACGTCACGGCCCTGAAAAGGGCGGGTATATTTGAATGTCTGTTTTTGCATCATTTTCATTTGCCGATTTCGCAATAACTATTATGAATTTCACGATATTAAATAGCATTCCAGAACGGGTAAAGGCCTGGGAGTCAGAAAATATAGTTAGTTGAGGTAGCTCAAAAATCGGCGGAGTACCCCTTTAACAATCAAGCCCAGCAAGTGCAAGGACGGCATGAAAAAGATCACATTCTTGGGCCACGAGCCAGAGGAAGGAAAGATTTGACCTTTGCTGCGCACACTGGAGCAGGTCATAAATGCGCAAAAGCCACAGACGAAGAAGCAGGTCCGATCATTCTTGGGCCTGGCAAACGATTACAGGCAGTTCGTACCAGGATATGCTCAAATCGCCGAACCCCTAGCGGAAATGACAAAGAAAAGAGAGCCCAACAAGGTACATTGGACAGACGAAAGAGAGGAGGCAAATACCGTGGAAGCCAATACTGGCAACTCCCGCGGAAAACGGGCGAAAAGTGATTGCAGCGCCCCTGGCGAGCTCGGAGTCTCCGCTGGCAGACAAATTCTCCGAAATGCGTTGGTTTTGCCTATCTCCGTGCGAGGTGACCAACGAAAAAAAATTGTCACGGACATTGGCTGCTTTGAAAGTTAAAAAATGGGTGCCAGCTCATGAGTGAAAGACATTCTCTTCGCGTGGGAAAGATGTTACAGCTTTCTGGGTGCAATTTCGGAGTTCTCCCGAAGAAAACATTCTGTCACAACTTATGTAAGCCAAGCAAAACACGAATGTATGCCTTCGCGCTGTTTCGTGAAAAAGGGAAACGTACAAACATTTCAGAACATAGCTTCGTTTCAACTTTATTGTTCTTATCAGTCAATTCGTTTTGTCGTTGCAATTCCCATTTCTCATGAGTGTCTTGCTTACAACCGTTTCGTCGAACAGGCGATCTGGCTAATCCCGTTAAGATCGTCTCCGGATGAAGAAGCAGAAGTTAATTTCGAACCACGTACGTTACGGCGATGTCAGTATGCTCCGAAAGAAGGCGTTGTGCATATGCAAAGCTGACGCGATTATAGATTAACAAAAGCGGAGTTACGAAAAAAGCAGACTTCTCGCGCTTGCAAAGAAAGAAGGGGAGAGCGTCGTAGCCCCGCGAAAAAAGGTGATTTCAGTCACGTTATTTACAGTGCACAAATTCCGGTTGTTAGCGCGGGGACGACCAACATCTTCTGCTTCACTGCTTCTTTACTTCTACGATAAAGGCCGACACCCGTTGAACCGTCTCCACTCTTTTCATTTTTGAGTCTTCTTTCTTTTATATTTTTGAGGCGACGCCACTCTGCCGCTTTATTTCTTCCTTCTGCTTATATGTTGCTGTGTATATTTTTTGTTTGCTTCTTGCTTTTTTTTTTTTTTTTTTGCCCGACGTGTAAAAGTAAACAATCGCGTATCCTTGTTTTGTTTGGCTTAGTTTTTACTCCCTTTTCTTCGCTTCGGCGCTTACTACCCCCGGTTCGTCTGCGCTAGGCCCGGGCATTTTGAGGGCCGTCTGCAACTTTGCTGTTGTTGTTGTTGGTTTCTTCCACTGTCGTCTGGGATAAACTCCTATTTTCGCCTTCGATTGAGTTTCTAATCCAAAATCGTCATACGCGCTTTTTGATATTCATTAAATATATTAAGAAGTGTAAGCTCGTTACCCATTTTTATTCGAATTGTATTTGTGTACTCCGGCCGGCACCTCTGCTACGGGTCATCGTTTGTTGATCAACCGGCCGCATTCGAGCATACACCAGAGCATACTTAGAGATTGCAGGCATGCTATGTGCTGCCTACCATTGCAAGAACAAGTTTGTGCCATGTGGTGGAAAATCTTTCTTCTGCTTCCTACGTCAACCTACGGACACCAACGTCAACAAGTACTTGAATGCACTTTTAAACTGCTTCGTCAAGCGAGCGAACGAACAACCCGCCAAAGTCACTGGAAAAAGAAATTCGAAGCAAAAAAAGGTTACTCACTGCTAGCACATATAGAAGATTGCTGCCTGCGACCAAAACATTTCTGCGACTCTTTTTTTACCGGGCAGTGTGAGCTGCACTACGTTATTTATTTTCCCTGTTTTGTTTTTAGTTCGCACCTACGCCGCGAAAGCAAATAAAGAAATGTACAACAAGCAGCTGAAAAAAAAAAAAAGGTCGCTTTCTTCTTTTTTTATTAGTTTCGTCTGTTGCTTCCGCTTTGTTTGTCGTGAACTCAACACGGGTGGCGACCACCAGCTATTCATTTGCTGCTTTCCATTTTTCTTTCTTTTTTTCTACAAGCGCCGCAACGATCGTCGTCGTTGAAATAGTTTTTTGCTAGCTTCTTTGTTTTATTCGCCGTTCTTCGCTTCTCTTTCCCGTTTCTTCTTATTTTCGTCGGGAATGGCGACACCATTTTTTCCGCAAAGTTCGGTAAGTGTTTCCACGCTCATTTTTATCCTTACTTTTTATTTTGTTTTTATGCTCCAGCAGCTCGTGCGCTTGCTCTGATAATATTAACATGTCGTTTTTGCATGTTTTAACGATTACGACGTAGTTCGAGTAGCTAAACGCCTTTTTTCCGCTTCCCAGACGCGTTTCAAACGCGTGTGATCCCCTGAGAGGCGTTCGAGACCGCTAAATAAACAGCTCTATCTTTGTTTATGCGCGCGTTGTTATTCGATTGTCGTTGCAGTTGCGATCAGTGGATTCCGCTTTGCAAGCGAACTGGCCGTAATAAATTGTTTCTGCTGTTAGGGTGACGATACGGGGCTTGTAAAGCTCGAGGACGTCGCGGAGCCTATACTTTTCCATTGCGACGACTGCTTCCGTAGACTCCGAGTCCGCTAGAGGCGCCACTGTCACGTTCGCCGCCGCTCCTATGTGTTTTCGGAGGAGTTTCCAGTATTGGCGAAGCTATATTGTATTTGGAGGAGGCCTTTAATATGTTAAAAGTCGCTCTCTCCGCTAGGCCTGTGCTGCGAGCACCCGATATCACCAAGGAGTTTGCAGTGCGAACTGATACGTCGGAGACCGCGATTGGCGCCGTCCTCATGCAAGAGCACAAGTGATTGCTATACCCCATATCATACGCGAGCAAACAACTTCTCCCACGCGAGCAAAAATATTTCACGGTCGAACGGGAATGCTTGGCCCTAATATGGGCGATTCAGAAATTCCACATGTACCTACCTATATGGTAAACCGTTTACGGTACAAACGGACCACCATCCACTGCAGTATTCGAACACTGCGAAGTTGATAAACAGTAGGATGTTAAGGTGGTCTATTGCTTCAAGAATATAGTTTTAGAGTTGTACATATTAAGGGTAGCGAAAATGTAGGAGCAGATTTTATGAGCAGGATCTGAGATTTTGCATGCGTTATCTAGCAAATATGGTCTTTGTTTTGGTTTGGTTTGGTTTACCATGTACATGTTTACCGGCGCAACTGGATTTTCCTTCCTGAAACGGAAAAGCTTAAAGGGCGTTGTGTGGTGAGCCGCGAGCGGACATTTCAACGAGGTGCAAGAAAGACGAAGAAGGCGGGATTTGGAAAGAAAAAAAGCATGAGACAACAGGCAGAAGAAAGAAGAAGGGGTGGCTGAAACAACGAGGACGACAGCTGACTGGGGGTCGTCTGCCTGGGAGCCGTCGACGCAAAGAGAAACGACTGGGCGTAACTGCGAGGAACAACCGGGCCGTATCGTGAAGACGATGTTCTGTTGTCCCGGACGACTCCCAGCGGCGGCTGCACCGTCCATGGAAGACCTCACCACATCTTTGCCACAACGCCACGTCACCACATCGTTGCAACAACGCCACCTCACCACATCGTTGCCAAAACGTCACCACCGTCGTTGTCAGGTGAAGTGAGGTGTTTCACTCGAACCTCCACAAACCTTTTTAACTTGAGACTCGCATTTATTATTCAGTGGATCATCAACTAGTTGTTTTGTGACTACCCTAAGGAAATTGTGTATCCCGTAACGTATTTCATGTTTATTTAAATTTGTATCGCTATTGTTTTTCAACGGAACTACTAAAGCTCACACAAAAACAGTACTTGCCTCGTCAATAATTTAATGTATTGAAATAGAGCTTGACCTTAAATAACGAACCTCCTCAGAGTATTATTTTAAAAGCAATACTAAACATAGTCGGCTCAAAAAAAATCCGCAATTTAGGTCACAGTTGTTTGCGGAGGCATGTTTGGGGATTTTTTACAAAGATTGGAGCGACAAATAATAAATAGTTATAATGTCGTTTTGCCTACTTGCATATAAATCACACTAAAAATAAATAGATGCTCTCTTTTGAATACTTTGAGATTGAGAGTGATTAAAAAACGCCACCCACGACAATCGTTAAAACCTCGTCGTTCTTTTCCGCTTCTTTGAGATTTTTTTTTTTCAGAAACTAAACATGTCAAGACATTAAAATAAAAAGGATCGTTCTTCTTAAAACATGTGCCACGAAATATAAAAGTTTGAAGAAAAATAAAAATACGACTGCCCCTCTTTGCCTGAATCCAAATGAAAGCGCCCATTATATATATATATATATATATATATCTAATATATATCGTTTTATATATAAAAATGATTTTTTAAAACAACAATATATTTCAGCGCCCCTAGGTGGTTCCCCAGGAAGCGGAACCCGTGACTCGACTCCCCCTATCCATCTACAACCACCACTTCGGATAATAACCAAGTTATATATATATATATATATATATAACGGGCATGGTGGCGGGAGGCCGAAGGCGTGGGTATATAACTGAGAAGAAAAAACCCTTAGTGAAAACAGCAACAACGGACGATTTATTCTTCGACGTTTCTTCTTTTCTTCTTTCTTTCTTTCTTTCTTTCTTCTTTCTTTATTGATACTGTCAATCTCTTGCGAGATCGTAACAAGAGTGGTACATTGAAATACTTTCAAGCAGGATGTACTTGCTGCGACAACAAAAAATAAAAATCTGAGTATGTGGTAGCATTTACAACGTCAGGTGGTAGGCTGTTCCAATCGATGATTGTACGAGGAAAGGAGAACTTAAATGTATCGTTTTTATATTTATATGGCTTTATTGTTTTGATATGTGTATATCTGGTAGACCTGGGGCAAAAAAAAAGTTATATATTTATCTTTCTCTATTCCAAGGCCGTCATTGGCAATAAGGTAAAGAAATTTAAGGCAGTTTATTCTCCTTCTTTCCTGTAGAGTTTCCAGGCCTGCGTCATTACAGAGTTTTGATGGAGATACACATGAGGAGTACATGTTATACACAAAGCGCGCTGCTAATCTTTGAATTCGCTCAAGTTCTGAAAAACGAGATGAGGTATGTGGATCCCAAATGACGCTTGCATATTCCAGCACTGGCTGAACAAGAGTTTTATACAGTAGTAGTTTTGTATCACAGGAGGCCTGCCTCATTTACCTACGCAAGAAACCAAGCTTACGCATTGCTTTACTAGCGGTTTGATTGATATGAACATTCCATTTAAGATCAGACGTTATTGTCAACCCCATATATTTATAGGAACTTACTCTCTGAAGGTTACGGTTCACAATGGAATAATTTAAAGTAATAGGCTCCTTTTTTCGAGTAATTGACATACATACAGTCATAAATTTAGTGATATTTTCCAGCCATCACACCATCTAGAAAGTTTATCTGACGAGGAGTTTAGTACTTCACAGTCCGCAGAACTTTTGATTTCTCTAAAAATAACGCAATCATCCGCAAACAGTCGGATCTTTACTGGAATTCCAGAAACAATATCATTCACGAATATTAAAAACAACAAAGGCCCCAGGACCGATCCCTGTGGGACGCCAGAGGTTACGTGTGTGGTACCGGAGCATGCGGTGTCAACTTGAACAAACTGCTGTCTCAGAGATAAGTAACTTTCAAGCCACTTCAAGATAGCAGGATTATCTAAAACTGGTGACACTTTTATCAGTAACTTTTCGTGCGATACGCGATCGAAGGCTTTCGAAAAATCTAAGTAAATCACATCAGTTTGCCCCCTTACGTTAATCACAGATGCAAATTCATGCACAGTTTCTGTCAGTTGGGTAATGGTAGATACTTTTTGGCGAAATCCATGTTGAAAACTAGTAAACAAATTATTTTGTTCAAGATATGTCGATATGTGTTTAAACACCACATGCTCCGACACCTTACTGCACGTACTAAGCAGAGAAATAGGCCTATAACTGGAAACTGATCTTGAGTCACCAGACATTAAAATTGGGATAACCTTTGCGACTTTCCATTTGGAGGGTAACGTGGACGTCTCCAGAGATTTACTGAATATCAAAACCAAGTACTTGGCGCTCCCTTCCGCGTATCTTCTGAGAAAGGCATTTAGAATGTTGTCTGGCCCAGCTGCCTTTTTAATGTCAACATTCAGTAGATCATTCACTATACCCTCATTAGAAATTGTTATATTCGGCAAAGCATTTTTACTATGTGAACTGTTTCCCGGCGCAGCCGCCAAGACCGACCCTCGATTGTTGTCAAGGCTGAAGACCGACGTGAAGTAGTTATTGAGAGTATCAGCAATGCCCTTAGAGTCGTCCACAATGTCGTTATCAATATGTAACTCGTTTACCTTAGACTTTGAGGGCGATATAAACCTCCCGAAATTCTCAGGCGAAGACAGGAGAAAAGAAGATAAGGTCACATCAAAGAGGCGATGTTTCGCCTCTTTAACGTTTTCCTTCACTTCATGGTCCAACCGCTTCACGTCGCTTCCATCTTTCGATCGCTTACGGAGTCGACGGAGTTTACGGCGCTTTTGGATAATTTCCCTCTTAATCCACGGATATTTTTTTGCTGGCAATCCTTACTCTTTTTGGTATGAATTTGTTGATGCAGTCGAGAACGACATTTTCGAAGGAGTTCCAGAAAAAGTTCACGTCGTACTCAGGCACTTCGTAAGCACGAAGAAAATCGCTAAAACAGAAGGCTAACGAGTCAATAATAGCAACGTCATCAGCTTTAGAGAAGTCTAAGTATTCGTTACGTCTTTCTGTGTTGCGTGTTTCATTCATTAAAGAAAAAGTAAGTAATACCATCCGATGGTCTGAAATGCCTTCCACTACTTCAATGCACTGTATTCGTTCAAGCAAGTTCTGGGAAAGAAATATCAAATCCAGTATCGAGCTTTTTCCTTCAAAAAGTCTTGTGGGGGAGCGTACAATTTGATTTAGATTATGACAAAAAGATAGGTCTAATAGTGTTTGTGATATCGGGAACGAAGGCCAACTGTTCTCCCAGTCAATGTCTGGTAGATTAAAATCGCCAGCAAAAATAACTCTGGAGTTCGCGTGTACATTCTCTGAAAGATAGTCTTTTATTTTTTCGAAAACATTTCCGCTGCTAGGTGGTCTATAGAAAGCACCGATGATAAGGGATGTAGAAAAAATGTTCACACGAACCCATAAACTTTCTACGCCATCAATATTTGGCATTCGGTTATAGTGCAAACGTTTTGTAGGAATAATGGCTACGCTCCCACCGCGCGTGTGTCTGTCTTTTCGTACTACTTTATAGTCTGGGGGATAACCTCAGAATCAGATACTTCTTCATGTAACCAGGTTTCTGTGACGACTTTGATGTGCGGTTTGCGCGTTAGTAACACGTGTTCTATATCAACAACTTTTTTCATTATGCTCCTCGCATTCAAATTTAAGAATCTAATCGAATCAGTGGCATTGCGCCTGGACTGTCATATTTGTCGCGAGGGTTTTGGCTGACTCAGTGCTACTCGTGTCTGTTTTTCGGCGTCCCAGATGTAGGGTGTATTATTTATTTTTAGCTTGTTGTAGATTAGAGTGACTTTATCGCCTTTCTTACGATTTTCGATAGCGCTGTCCCAGAGAATAATATTTCGAACACGTAAAGAAGAGCCTTCTGATATAGAGGTCGTCGATCCCTTCAGTTTCGGGCAGTTTCTCAAAACTGACATCTTCTCTGAAAAATTTAAAAACTTCACCACGACTGGTCTAGTTTTACCATCTGTTCGACGCCCGAGGCGGTGCACTCTCTCTGTGGTTACAGCTGGTAAACCAAGCGTATCACAAAACAGTCGATTCACTACGGTGCCATGAAGTGATTCAGCTGCCTCGTCATCGGTCTCAGGCACGCCAAAGATTACAAGATTATTTCGGCGACTCCTATTTTCGAGATCGTTAATCTTGTCTACCAAATCAGCCTTTACACTTTCCATTGATACGATCTGTTCTTCATTGTCAGAAAAATGTTTTACTGTCGCTTCTAGGGCCGACAACTTAGCTTCGAAGCTCCCTAACTTCTGGTTAATTTCCGTGAATTTTTCTTCCGCTCCTTTTTGATTTTCATTTATAGCGGCAAGTTCCTTAGCCTTTTGGGACTGGTTTTCCAAAATTGAGACAACGTTTCTTCAACTGCAGGACCTGGATTACTTTCAATGTCACCGCTTAATTGCAAGAGCAGAGCAACGGTATCAACAAAGCACGAGAAAACAGTAGTGGGGCACGGCAGCACAACTAAACAAAGTTCGTCGCTTTTGTACAAGGAGTACGAGCAACCAACCTGCATGAAGAATAGAAGCGGGTTTAGCTCAACGAGCTTGAGTAAACTTAGAGCGGTAAACCAGCGGCCAAAAATGGCACACCCCTGGTTGCTGCCATCTTGCTTGTTTGCCACATTAGTGATCACGTGACGTTAAGATGGCTGCGCCCAGAGGTGGGCCAGATCCGCCAGATCAGATTGGCCAGATCACGGTCAGCAGTCGGGCACTCTGGGGCTGCTTTCCAATCTTACTCGAATGGGTCCGCTGTTCCGGCGGATCAAGTCGCGTGACGAGACAGATACAGCAGTGCTGGACGCGGGTAGGTTCTCGAACTTAACGGGTACGAGACCTTCACCGGAAGTAAACTGCCATACACTTTTCTGCACCGGTGAAGGATGTGGAAGTAAATCGAACGCGACTTTATTTCACACCAGGGTGAAGGTCTCGTACCCGTTGCATTCGAAAACGTACCCGCGTCCAGCATTGCTGCATCTGTCTCGTCAAGTGACCTGATTCGCCGGAAAAAGTCGGATCCATTCGAGTACGAATGGAACGTAGCCCCAGAGTGCCCGTCTCATGACCGTGATCTGACCAATCTGATCTGGCCCACCTCTGGGCGCAGCCATCGTAACGTCACGTGATCACTAATGTGGCAAACAGGCAAGATGGCGGCAACCGGGGGGATGCCATTTCCGCTGCAGGCAGTGGGTTTCGGTTTACCGCTCTAAGGTAAGACTCAAGCTCGTTGGTTTGCCTGCATGTTCTTCACAGAGCTGCCGTGCCCACTGGTAGGTCGTTGGTCCGTCTTCGGCTTTATAGCTGCTGGTTCTGTCGATGTCGATGACGTCGGTGCACTGGCTGCGATGACCACCAGGTGTAGATGTGGGACGGCGTTGGATGATGACGGTGCAAAGATCGGAGCAGCCACCCAATCAGCAGAAACCACCGGGCCGGAAAAAGACTTCGGCCGCAGCAGCACAAACTGCATAAAGAATAGAAGCGGGTTGAGCCGCATGTTCTTGACAGAGCTGCCGTGCCCACTGGTAGGTTGTTGGTCCGTCTTCGGCTTTATAGCTGCTGGTTCCGTCGATGTTGATGACGTCGGTGCACTGGCTGCGATGACCACCAGGTGTAGATGTGGGACGGCGTTGGATGATGACGGTGCGAAGATCGGAGCAGCCACCGAATCAGCAGAAACCACCGGGCCGGAAAAAGACTTCGGCCGCAGCAGCACAAACTGAATGAAGAGTAGAAGCGGATTTAGCCGCATGTTCTTGACAGAGCTGCCGTGCCCACTTTCGGCCGGAGTCCAGCCGAAACGCCGAAACTTGGTTATTAACCGAAGTTATATAACTTTTTTAATTTTTTTTTTTTTAACTAGGTTATTAGCCGAGGTGGTTGTGGTAGATGGATAGGGGGAGTCGAATCACGGATTGCGCTTTCTGAGGAACCACCTAGGGGCGCTGAAATATTTAGTTGTTTTAAAATATCGTTCTTGTTTTTTTCCTCTGAAAGAACAGTGCTGTAAACCTTACGTAACATAGTCTGCTCATCGGCACCTCCCCTAAGTACCGTGCCTATCTGCTATGTTAGTGGTTTTCAACCACTGACGTTTCGCGGACCCCTTCGGGATCGGCGGAGATGATGGATGACCCCGTTCGTGGGGAGGTGAAGGGAAGGCTATACGCTAATTATGATTAGAACTTAATAAATTAATTTAACTAGATGCTAGTGTGACGTAGACTTCTCTCATGGACATACGCACTAGAAAACACACACAAAAAAAATTAAAACGTTTCTTCTCCATCTCAAAAAAAAAAAGGAGTTTCTATTGCCGGGCTTGACTGATGAGGCAGGGCTTGCGGACCCCTAGAATGCCTCCGGGGACCCCAAAGGGTCCGCGGACCCCCATTTTTGAACCACTGTGCTATGTTAATCGCATTATTCTGTAATAACCTATTATCAGTGCTCTAGGGGTTACCGAAAACAGGTAACGAAATACCTTACTCGTTACTTCCAAATAAAAGTAACGCGTAACCGAACTACGTTACCTCAATATAAAAGGAACGCGTGACCGTTACCGATCAAAAGTAACGCACGTTACTTCTGAGTTACTTTTTTTTATTTTTAATAACACGTATTACTGTTTTCTCGGTACAGGAATGTATAAGCGCCATATTTCAAGAACTATCATCTTCATACGGAAACTGATCATAATTACTGTATCTTTTTTACCGTTTCACCTCGTTACTTCTTCCAAAAACTTTGAAAAGTACACTTGAATTGTTTTCGTGTTTTTAGGCGCCACGAAAAAAACACGAAGAAAAACACCAAAGCTCAAAACTTTCCATGGCTCGGTACCTAAAAACCCGAACAAATTGAAGTGTAATTCTTTAAGTCTTTGAAAGAAGAAGTAACGAGTAACGTACATAACTACGCCACACATCACTTGAAATAACTAACGTCGATACGTTACCCGTCACTGTTTTGAAGAAGTAATGAACACATTATTACGTTACCGAAAAAAGTTACCCGTTACCTGCAGCGCCGCTACTGTAACGCATTACCGCCAACACTGCCTGTTACTGGTACGTGTGGTTCTACGTCGCGTTTATTAACATTTTCAATTAAAGAAAAATTAGGAATTGTGTGAAATGCGGAAGCGAGTGCCTCCATTTTTGGAGCACCACTTCGCGCAAGAAAGGTGCGTCGTCCGTACACACCTCTATTCGCCACTCAGTGACCTGAATTTTTGAAGCTCAAAACCAGAACAGCTTTACCGATGAATCGGTTGATATCAGACGTCCTACCAGCGTCATTCATTCGCGCAGTCGTACCCTGGAATTAGAAGAGGTTCGCGGTGCCACCACCGACGTTCGGCTACCGGAGGACATCGAAAAAGTGGACCACCTCTGGCTGTCCTTCCCAGAGTCTGGTGGCGCAGACAGCCTCGAAGAACTCAAGGAGGTCAACCGCTTCGTGGCCGATTACGAATTTACCGCAGACAAGGACAGGGTAGGTTCCAAGCTTTGGATATATGACTACCTAGCAAAAACCAGACGCTTCTGTTTAAAAACGCCGCACTTCCACGAATTGCTATACGGAGGGCAAGTTCCTCTGTTTCTTTCGCAGGGGTTGTGGTGACGTCAGAAAGAAGGCGAGCTCTGATTGGCTCTGATGGGAAGGATAGTGGGTAGACGTCGAAAGAAGCTGCCTTGAGGTCTACCCACTGTCCTTCAATCGAAGCCAATCAAAGCTCGTAGTTTTGAAGTCACCACAGCCCGTGCAAAAGAAGCAGACGAACTTGCTCTCTGCATACTCCGTTCCACAACAGGTCCGACCGCAGACAACGCTATGGGGAGAACAAGTCGTCAGTGCTTCTTGCGCAAGAGTTGCGGTGACGTTGGGAAGACGCCCTGCTCTGATTGGCTCTGATTCAAGGATTGTGAGTTGACCTAAAAGTAAGCTGCCTTGAGGTCTACCCACTATCCTTCATTCAGGGCCAATCAGAGCTCGGCGTTCTGACGTCACCACAACCCCGGCAAAAGGAGAAGATGAACTTGCGCTACGCATATGAAACGATAGAGCTAATACCACCATGTCAAAAGTGTGACGTCACGACACTCGTCGTTTTTGTCTGCTTTCTATCACCGGCTAACCCATCACGCAGAGTAAATGCGCCGTAATATTTTTTTTCTGTGCTTGATTGGTGCTGTTTGATTGGCTCTATCAAATCGTGGCTGCGACTGGACTTAATGAAAAACCATCCTAAAGGATTTACAGAATGTAGTCTCAAAACGGCAGGTCAGGAATTTTAGAATATTCTCTTTGCTTCGTAATCTCCTTCGCGTATCACTTAGGTCTTTGAAGCTTGTTCTTTCTACAGAGTTATGTAACTCACAACAGAATAGTCCGGAGGAAAAAGAGGTCACAAGTAGGATATTCGATTCTGGATCCGGGTCTAAGTGAAGATCAAAATACCTCGAGCCAATTCGACCAGTTTACGAATAAAAGATCAGGCTCGTGGCGGAAAAAAAAATGTTACTTTGCCTAGACTATCGCGAGTATCTAAAAGCCACGCCTATTTTTTTTTTCGAGCACATGTGATGAGTTATGTATTGAAAAGTTAGTGTCTTCCAGACCTCTTTGGAAGAGTGTACAAAAAGGAAGCGGCTCGAATGATCCATCTTCAATCTTATAGATGGCGAGATGTATGCAGACGCAGCTGTGCAGCGTCCCTTGTAGGCAGCTTTGAGAAACAGATCCATTCCAGCTTTCAGGATAGCAATCGATTAACTGCTCTTCGACTGCCGCAGTGTGTTCTAACTTCTGGGCAGTCGACTGAATCAGTCAATCCTTGGAGCATACATATCCCGCATAGGGTGGCTTTCTGAAGAAATGAGGCCCTACGAGTTCGGCCTCGGCCCTGTTCCTACCTAAACTTGAACGCCGTCAACCCCCTCTTATATCCGTAGGGCTAAAATTTGACGTCATCTACTGAAGGCCAGCGCGGGTCACATATTGAACACAAAACTGACTTAGAACTCCTATCCACTCCGTGTCCTGCGTTGACATTCATTAAATGGCGAAGGAAATACCCCGCTACGGCTTCCTACATGCGGTCAGCAACAGCTTTAGAGACGCGGGGCGTGGAGAGATCTGAACACCCTAGTGTCGCGTTGCAGCCAATGAGATTGCAATATTTTCTGATAACAAAGCCGAGAAACCAACCACGAGGCAGGATCAGTGACCATAAGAAGTTACACCCTGCGTTCATTAAGCTCTCGGAGACTAAAGCTGATGCGGATCGCGCGATCTTCCTTGTGCCGTCATCCACGTGACCATCCATGTAACGTGCTTTCTTTAATCACGCGGGCGGCCAGGACTGGCCCGCAAAAGAGCTGCGAGTTATGACATCTATAGAGAGAAAGCATGTGTATAATCATTCCCGTTTGTTTCGTTTCAAGTTCATCGCTGCTCTCAACTACCTTGTTTCGATCGAGTACGGAGATGGCGACATCAGAGACGTCGACAGCAAGGAAATCGGAAACAACTTCTTGGCCTTGCACAGCTCCTTTGCCGCCATGCCCTTTGAAGATGTCGCACAGATGTATGACCAAACCGTGGCCAACGCACCCGAAGCAAGCAAGAGCGACGTTAGGTGCGCTCATTTCGTATAAAGACTCCAGAAGACTCGGGGAAAAAATATAACATAAAGCGTAAGATATACGACCACCCGATGGATCGGTTCATGTTCTTTTGGGTCTTCCTGAAAAACTTAGTTTCTTAATCGAAGCTCTGTCTTTCCTAAAATTGCTTCCTCTAAGGGGTAACCCATGAAGAGTGGGGCTCAAAATTTCAATGCAGTCATACGAGCGTCTATAATACGTATCGTCCGAACAAACAACACAGTAAGTCTGTGTGAGCAAGCTCTTTTCGTTTAAACGTGGCCCGGCTGTACAAACGCACGCGCTGCTGAAGGACCAATTAAAACCAACCATTTGGGGATGGATACTTTGGTCTTGTATATGTCCACGTGAGATGGAATATGTTAGGAATAAACTGTGAATTTTCATAAAGAACTTCTAGGCCTCAGAGAGGCCGCCGACAGCGTGGCATGTGAGCTTGTTTGTGAAACTTTGGCCGCTGAAATGAGCTCTCATCCAGAAGAATAAATTTTTTCAAGTTCATCCTACTGTCTTATATTAAATTTGGAGAAAGAGTAACATGTAAGACGATGAAGACACAACCACATATTTTAATCTCGACCCGCACAAACGCGCTCTTCGTCCATTAATAGTCTTCTATTACCTGCGTGTTTTGTCGTGGTTCTTGTGTATCTGTAGTTCAAAAGCATTTACTAATATGTGTTATTAAACTGATTGCTCCTAAACAGTATTGCATTGAGATGGGCGTATTTATCATGTGCCTGTGTCATTGAATCTGTCCTTGGGCAATTCAGGAGGTTGTTCCTGGACCTGCTGTCAGCTACAGGAGGAAACCCTCATGCGGCGTTTGGAATGCAACTGATCAAGGAAAACAAACTCTCGGACGATGAGTCTGAACACTTTCTCTCCAAGTTGGCCCTCCACCTCAAAGAGAACAGCCCTGCCCTTCTGACCGAACTCGCCGTACGTTTTGTTCTTTTTTTACGCGTTAATATAGAGCGTTAACAGTAATCATTCTTGACAGTGGCAACTCATGATCGCTAGAACGTTTTTTTTGTTAAGGTTTATAGCACTATATATTATGACGACTTGTATTCCTGCGATCAAGATAGGGGAGGCATTTTGACTTTTGTGTCATCTCGGTGTGCAACTGTATATTTTACTGCCTGAGTAAAATATAATGTCGGATGAATTGCTCTTTCCCGCGTCCCTTTAACTTTAATGCTGACATAAAGACACCAATTACCCACGAAAATTTTAGTCTTTGTCCGTTACACAGAAAAAAAAACTCCGTGAATGACTTGCTTGCTCGACGCGGAAAAACCGCAAGTTCAAGGTTTAGGTTTAGCTCAAGGTCCGGGATTGGATCTTGAACCAAACAAAATCAATATCAAGGTTTTATTTTGACTTGGGAAATGATTCAGGATTGGAGAAATATTTGTCAAATTTCCTCTAGCTTTGTGTTTCATTGTGTGTGTGTGTGTTTTTGTGTGTTTGTGTGTATTCATGTGGGGGGGTTTGTCGTCTTGTGTTTGATTTTTAAAACTTTCGTCGGTTCTCTTGCCGGTCTTGCAGAGTGTATGTGAGCATGTGAAGCCGCGCCGTCATGTGTGGGTAAACTGCCAACTCGCTCTGAGCAGCCTCGCAGGCCAAAAGGGCTGCGTTCGCGCCAAGATCAACAAAGAACATGACAATGGATTCTGCAAGCCCTCTTTGGTTTCGCACTTCTTTAACGTGAGTGTTCTAAAGGAGATCATGATTTGGTTCTTCTCGGTGTTTTTTTATCACCTGCTCAATATCCGACTATATTTGGAACAGAATCTTCTTTTTTTCTTGCAGTATCTCCTTCTACCAATTTATTCCTTGTCCTTAACTCGCACAGATAATTTTTAAATCAATAATTCTAAGCGCCCCTTTTATCGTGCATAATTTTCCTAGTAAAACCTTGTCATCTACAAACGAATTAAAATAAATTTAAAATCACCCTCCTTTCCATTTTTTCTTTCTCCCCCCTCTGTGGAAACACCCGCATTCTGATGCACAGGGGAAACAGCGCACCCGCAAGATAGTTACTTAAGTCCACGCGCACGAATGGAAGACACATTTACGCAGCGCTGCGTAAGTGTGTCTTTGTTATGTGTTCGTGGACTTTGGTAACTGTTTTGTGTGTGCGCTGTTCCCCCTGTACATCGTGAGCAAGCAACTCGCCCGAACCTCTGTTTTGACCTGCATTCTCCGCTGGTAAAGTTTACAAATATATTTTTGTTTTACTGAATTTTTAAATGTAGTGAAATTAAGTGAGAACATATGGTTACATTAGGAGTGTCTACAACCAAAATATGGGAGAGTAAAGCAAGCATAGTGCATGCATGTACTGTACGGCCCTTACGTGTGTGTATGAAAGGCATTTAAAACGCTGAGTTAATTCCGTATTTTAGTTTTTCTTTTTTTTTTCAGAACCAGCACAGTTTAAACGAAGTGGTATTGCAGTTTATTAACTTGGTTATGAATTGAAAAACTTCATATCTGGTTGTAACACGTTTTGAAGCTATTTGATCCCTCAACCTTCACTTGTGGTGACTGAAATAGCCAAACGGGACCGAGACTATCCACCCTGCCACACATGTTTTCATTTGCCCTCAGAAAATAAAGAACCAGGGGAACAAAGCAATACTCAGTTCCCGCGGGCCTCTTTCTAGTAATACCTATATTTAATATAGACGTCACCAGATTGTTATGCTTTATACCAAATGTGTTCCTGCAAATGCAGCGATATGTAGAATCGTTTTTTCTTTTATTTTATACCTTGACATTACCAATTCGATTTGACACAACACAAACTGACTGCAAGGGGAAGACGACCGTCACTTGAGGCGCGTACAATACCGTGCCCTTTCAAACCATATCAAAACAATACGAAATATATAAAATTGCATTAAATCATCTTAGAATGTTTCACACATAATGATATCATGTCATATCACGCCATACCGTACCAATGTTTCATTTCCTGATAAGTGTGTGATGTATGTAGGTTAAAGACACCAGGTTTTCAGTCATATCACACTGGCCAAATTGGTCATCTACAACGGAATCACCAGACTCACATAAAACCGTCCGATTCCCCGACGTCGAAATATTCACGCTATTTTATAAAGCTGATTAGAATTTTGTAAGTTTCTGCAATTTATTATTTTTACATAAAAACGTCAAACGGCGAAAGGTCAAACTTCGATCGACTTATAAAATTGCGATAATTCTCCCCTCTGTGACTCAACCGTTTTAATTTTGTTTGAAATACCTGTGCCAAGTTATTTCAGAGAAATGACGTCGCTTCGCGCAACACAATTTTCGTGAGAAGAGAAGCTTTTGCACATTTCTCTAGGGCGTTTCCAGATAACACCGAACAACCGGTGACCATTTTTAATTTTGATGGAAGAAAACTATTTTGCTGGTTCAATGCCCAGAAAAATAAAACCAATGCATGTTCCTAAAAAAACTTGCCTGCAAAAAAAAAGAAAGAAATTGTGAGCACCTTTTTAGTCACGTGCGCGTTTTGCGTATCGCGCGATGTTGGTATTTCGGGCGGCTTCCCCCCTAAAAAACTGTTCTGGCTACGAGTCTCGAAATATTTACATACAAATTAGGCACAAGAGGGATTGACAAAATGTATTGATCACCGAATTTTAGGGTGGTTATTTTAAGAAACAAAATCGCAAACATGGCACATTGCGCAATTACGCTATGGGTTAAAGGGGCGGTGCAACGACATTCAATTAGAATGTTTTTCTCTTTACACGAGCTTACTGGAACTATTGGAACTCAAGGGTACTCGCTTGCAACGTCACTGACCAAGAAACTCCTTTGTTGCGCGGTAATTTCGAGGACAAAACCGAGCGTTTTCATTCAATCTCTCTTTCGCAAAACCTGATGACGTAGCTCGGCGGTAGCAGTACCGCCCAGTGACGATATTTAAATGCGGCTCATAGATTGGACCCGAGCATTGCGTGGGCACTCGATGTGGGCTCGTGATAATTTAGAGCTCGTGAAGCATTCGGGTAGTGTCCTGTGCCCAATCGCTGCAATGGTCACAACAGCCAAACCATAACAATGTCTGGAACGCAGCGCGTGTCCTGTGCCTTGCCAACCCCAGCGCATGGCTATGATTAACATTGGCAGCATATAATCGGCTCCAGATCACGTGGCCGCTTGTTCTGGCTATGAGCTGAGGGGGTGAACTCTTCTCGTTTTTCTTTATCTTTTTCTAAGACTTCGATTGCGTGTGGTGAAAAACGAACGCGTGTTTCATAGGTCATAACGTCAGGGATCCGTTCTAAGCGGTATTTGCGCAAAATACTAAAATCGTTGCATCGCCCCTTTAATGTTTTTTTTTCGTATTTGTTAAAGTTAAGGTCTTCAAACTATGCCAGTGTGTTTCCCGGTATACAGTTAATCTTTGCGTGAAATATTGCTGTTCTGGTTAGTGAGAGAAATTTACAAGAATTGCTCACACTGGGGCATTTAGCTAAATATGCATTATTTTGAAAATCATTTGAAAATAAGGCCATCTTTAATATTCCTTAAACACTCCGAAATGAACGTTTATAATATGTACTAACAAAATCTGCAAAAACATAATGCAATATTCGTGTGGCTTTGAAGTTATATAACGAAAAATATGGCGAGATTGGCGCTAACGCGGTTGACATAAATGGGGCGTGCACATATCCGTTCTTCGCAATTTCATTATTATTAAAAAGCGTAAAAAATTACGGAGTGGTCAGGAAAAGACAAATTTGACAGCACAGCGGGGGACGGTAGTTTTGAAGAGAAAATCTTTAATACATATCCGTACAACCGACCCAAAAATGCCCATGGGCAGGAGTGATCAAGAGGCGCCATCTTATAACATGCTCCGCGGTGCCTGTTTCAACAGCCGGCGTGTAGCGTTTTCGTCTACGCGACGTAAAAGAAGCAACCGGAGCGACTTTGCAAACAAATCAGCCTACCTTGGTGGTAGCTTGACATATGAGATAGGACGCGGCAAAACCTGAACTTGCACCGCCTGTAAGCGCCTATAAATCCGCCGCCGTAAAAAAAAAAAAAAAAAGAAAAAAAAAGAATGTTAAACACAGGGTAAAAGATGCTGCAAAAACCAAAACAAAAAGGAATTGCGATTGAATGAGATTGTCTGTAAATTAATTTACATGACAATGGTTTGGAGAATCATGAAATTCAATTTGGGTATGCTCATGTGACCTACGTAAGTGATGGTGCGGCAAGCCACTTTAAGAAAAAGTACCAACTACACGAGCTGCAAAGCAACAAGTACACGTCAGCGAAGTGTCTTTTATCTGCAACTGGACACGGCAAGAGTGCCTGTGATTGAGTCGGGGGTCGTGTCAAGCACCAGGCAACGTTGTACACCCTCCGACTGCCCACCAAGTCGGTGATCAAGCCGGCGTCAGAGATGGTTGCCCCACTGAACACTAAACTGCCGAAGGTGAAACTAATCCACCTCCCGAAAGCTGACGTCACAGCGTTTAGAGGCATGAAAGCAACGAAGTGTAACTCTGTTTCTGTTGTGCGTGGAATTCAGTCCTCTCACTTGTGGCAGTGTACGTGGTCCCACATTTCGCAACCACATCTGTATTAGCAAGACAGTAGACGCAGAAAAGATATATCTTTGAAAGTAAAGTCTCCAATGGCAGCGAAAAGCAGATAGCGGTCGCGAGCTTGCGGTGCCACTGAGAAGAAACGAACAGTGATCGCTACAGGCAAAACGGGGGAAAAAAAAATTTCTCCTCGGAGTGCCAGCAGAGCGCCGTGACCGACTCAGGCCAGCATCCGGCAGAAAGAATGCACGCGAAAAGCGCCGAATGTGCGTACAGGATCTTGACTTATTGAACTCGTTTGAGTTGTACCACTTTAATCATGTGTTCTTTCTTATTACTATTTAGACCTGGTCGTCAGCAACCCAGCCTCCCAACGAAGGATAGGCTCCGAAATTCACTAATTCGAGAAATCTGTATTTAAATTGTGACTTGTGCTTCAAACTCACCTGTAATCTTTTGTATAAATTCTCATTTTTCACGAACTCCTATCACAGTGCTTTCTCTTCACAGACTTCCTACATCTGTCGACTCCTTCCTTGCCTTTGCTTGAAATCGGCAACGTCTTATCTTTCTCTACTCCAGTTACGGCAATTCTGTAAATTAAACGCTAAAAAAAACACACAAAAAAACACAATGTTTTAATTATTTTTGAAAGGCCTGATAGGAGAGATTATGAGCCTTGATATGTGAAAATTAGAAGAAAAATTAGGATGGCCTTCATTTTAAACTGATTTTCCTATTGCGAAATCGGTAGCCTGTCTACATTTCAGTATTCTTTTAGAAAGGTTATCGTTTATGGAACGTGGCGTCACGAGGGTAACGTGTTGACGTTATTCTCGTGACCCTCATGGGGGACACCCTCACGAAGGTAACCCTCATGAGGGTTACCTTCACGGGGGTAGCCCTCACGAGGTTTACCCTCACGAGGGTTAGCCTTACGAGGGTGACCCCCGTGAAAGTTTCTCTCGTGAGGGTATCCCCCGTGAGAGTAACCCTCGTGAGGGTAACTCTGAGGGGTTGAGGGTAAGCCGCACGAGGGTTACTCTCACGGGAGTGACCCTCGTGACGTCACGAGTGACGTCACACGTCTCAATGTAACACGCGGTTATGCCGACGCCGCTCAACCCGTAAATGAGCGGCTAAGAACTGCGCTCTAAAAGGACAATCAAGAAGTGTGAAGGGTTTATTCAAGCTCTAATAGCATTCAGAGGACGGGAACGCAGTTTGTTACTAATGCACAGTTTGTTACTAATGCAGTACGTGTTCTTCGTTTCAAAATTCTATGCTTCGTTCTTGTTGTCTGTTTGGATCGTTTAATTCGGCATATATTAGCATCTGTTTGGTGTTTTAATTGTCAAATTGATTCACTCTGCGTGCTTCATAGCACACAGAGTAAATGCGTGCCCTATTATTGCACACTTTTAGAAAAAAAAGGGTATGGATAGTCCTCCCTCCCTAGGCGGAGGAACGGTCTTGTAACCTATGTTCCTTTAGAAAAAGAGAAACTTTCGTTCCTGAAGCAGGGGAGCAACTTCTTCCTCCGTCGCCTGCACATCATTATGGCGGCCCTGAATCGAGCAAATCGAGCTCAATAAGGCTTAACGAGGACGCTACGTCTCTTGTAATGGACGAGAGGAGCGGAAAATAAAAGCGTAACACGAGCTTTCCGTGAACTGTGCTTATTTCCGAAGCCAGATTCCTCCCGCAGGTAAAGAAACTTGCGTTTCAAAGGCAGTCACTCATTGTTCTCGTCTTCAGCACTGCGATGTCAAACAGAGACAACCGATACACAGCTACTTCGCGAACTTCACGTCTTACGTTTGCTGTTCCTTGAGTCACAAATTCCTTCGTCAACCGCTCATGACGGAGGAATGGAAAACCAATCCGCGAAACCAAAAGGCGCTCCCAAAAGGACTAACTAGAAACCACTGTTTTTTGATGATGATGAAATACGTTTATTTTCTTTCATAATTAAGGCTCAGGCAATTGCTCTACGGCATGGCCTAAATAAATTCAGAAAGTTTTACTGAGGCCCGTTTTCTCCAGGTAGGAAATGACGCATCTGAGCAGTTGAAGTCTTCTTCCGGAATTCCCTGCTGGTTTTATCCATTCATTAAGGTTTTCGGGCTTATCTTCGGGATCTATTGTTGCATGTGCATCCTCTTTTTCTCTTCTGAAGTGTTTGCAGTCCCACAGGAGATGATCGATATTTGGTGGGATCTTTTCTCTACAAAATTTATATTCTGGTGGTTTTGGTATGACTTTCGGGTCCTGTCTCGACTTTTCTTGTGTTTCCCATTTCTTGAGGAGGTGCGGGGTTATAGCACTTCCTGTCCTTACCCTTCTCAAAAGAACTGTTTGGTATCTTTTGAGCCCAGAAGGGATAGGATCCTGTTCTTCGGGATGCCTGTTTCGTAGTTGTTGCTGTAGTTGTTTTTTTGCGTTATTTATGGTAGCTATAGGATCGTATTCTTTACTCAAACTTTTTAATACAGTAGAGTACGGGTGATCTCGTTGAGATTGGCCTGGTCTGTCGGAAAGGAGGGAACGACTATACTCTTTCGCGACTTTGTTGGCAATCTCATTTCCCTTAATCCCCGTGTGTCCCGGGATCCAACGCAGGAGTATCGTTGCATTCTTCTTCTTCAGTGTTGTTGTTGGCGCCTTTAGGATTTTTCGTATTGTCGGGCTTACCGCATGGTGTATCTTACATGCTCTAATAACCTCTTGTGAATCGGTAAAAATTGTTATTCTTTTCTTTTCAATTGTACTGCTGCTTGCGTGTTCTACTGCAGCCAAGACTGCTTGCGCTTCGGCTTCTTCCGGAGTGTCTGCGACTGTTGGGTATGCCCATGTTCCTATGTTTAGGAGGTGAAAGACTATCGTTGCGTTATTGTTGCTGACCGCCGCATCCGTATAGTATATCGCTAACTCGGGGTCATTGCAGATGAGCTCAATTTCTTCGTTGTGTTTTTTGGCATTTCTTCTTCTTCTTTCCTGATGATCAAGGCCCATGCTCTTGGGAATGGGAGTGCCTGGAACTACCATTATCCGTTCCCATGGTGGCATCTGTTGCGGAAATTCATCCAGTTTGCTCGTGTCTTGATTTAGCAGATTCATGATGCGTCGCCCTTCTTTCGTATTGAGCATCTTAATTTTGTGCATTTCTTCCTGTATCGCTCGTAATTCCTCAAAACTCGGGAAAGGGACGCATTTGTGTAGTTCTTCTATCTTGACGTTTCGCGGCAATCCTGCAATGCACCGTCTCGCATCGTTTAGTAAACTTTCCAGTTTCTCCATGTTCTTTTTATCGATCTTGTAAAATCTTAGCCCATACATAATTTTGGAGATGAGCACTGTTTGAGTAAGTGTTCGAGCCACTTTTTCTCCCGCTCCTCCGAGTATGTTTGCGATTCTTCTGATTAGCGATGCTCCTTGTTTCCACGTTTTGGTCATTCTTTGTATCCATTTAATTGGGTCGCTCCTAACATTGGCTGTTATTCCCAGTATTTGGTGATCCTCTTGTGATGATCGCTACCGGAGGTAGCGGTTACACCACCCTTGGGGTCCCTTTTGGGGTAGAGAGGAGAAGAAATGCCACGAGACTCGGATTTAAATTAGGACGTTTATTGTCCGACTGGGGACGTAAGGTGTCCGCTCACCCGCTTGGGCCGGCGCTTGGAACCTGGCAGGTTGCACGTCATTCTCTCGTGTCGTGGCCTCTTGTCACACGGCACGGGCTGGTGAGGTCGGGCTGTGGCTGCTTGTCACCCGGCACGGGCTGGTGAGGTCTGGCTGGGGCTCCTTGTCAGCAGGCACGGGCTGGTGAGGTCTGGCTGTGGCTGCTTGTCACCCGGCACGGGCTGGTGAGGTCTGGCTGTGGCTCCTTGTCAGGAGGCACGGGCTGGTGAGGTCTGGCTGTGGCTGCTTGTCAGCAGGCACGGGCCGGTGAGGTCTGGCTGTGGCTCCTTGTCAGCAGGCACGGGCTGGTGAGGTCTGACTGTGGCTGCTTGTCAGCAGGTCGCTTGCCGACGTCCGTCCCGGGATTAGCTTCAGTCGCCGAGCCCTGACGGCCGATGCCTTTTCAGTCCTTCGTTTCGTTCCCTCCCTGGCAATCGGGGCAGGCCTCGATTGGGACGCTCTTGATCTCCTCCTCGTTCTTGAGCCTTTTTCCCCCTCCGGAACCTCCGTGACGCTCTTCATCTCCTCCTCGTTCTCGAGCCTTTTCCCCCTTCCGGAACCTTGACGGACGCCAACCTCTAAACCCGTCAGGGTCACCAATTTTTACAGTCCCCGGAGACGCCACCCGTCGAAGATGATCCGCACGTGCAACACAAAAAGCGCGGAAACGCGCCAGACAAAAATAAGCCTCGCGTCGCCAGACAGCCGAAAGTTAGCCCTCTCCTTGACCCCATACCTCGTCTCCTTGGAACGGAGGGCGCGCTGAGGATTAAGATTAGCCACGGTGTCCCCACGTCCGGTCACGGATAATCCACCAAAGTTGTTCTCGGGGAAGGTCCCCAGTTTGTGCGCACTTCACAATCGCCACCACTTTTTTTTTTTTTTTAAAAACAGTGTAGTCAAGCTTTTGTTCAGGTGACAACAACAACGAAAAAAAAACCACATCACTGCACGTCGCTTCGCTGGTTTTTCCCCTTCTTTTGTAAGAGTGGAGACACACAAAGTCCCCAGTCCGACTCAGAATCCAAAGAAAAGGAACACGTTTGGTCAGGTGCATTAAAAAAAAGAAATACGCTCTAAACATACAAACATGCTCTATAAAACTATCATGCCTGCATCCGAGTAATGAATCTTGAAGAATATGCGCAAACGGGCATAGACACCCTCCATGTACTTCTCTATTGTGGAATATAACTCAGTTCCCAAACATTCGGATCGATCGCGACTGCGTGACCCTCTGGCTGCTCCAAAGACTCTGGAGCTCCTTCCGTCTGATTCGCCGTCGGACTTCCCTGCTCCTGAGACAAATGCGCTCGCCGCAGCTCACGCTCGAACTCCTCGACGGCCTCAAAAAACTCCCGGTCTGATGAACGCGGAGGGCTCTCGTCGGGTAATGTTGGCTGTTCCCGCTGAAAATCTAGCTGCCTTGTTCTTGGCCGGTCGGCCGCGGGCGCTTCTCCGTCGGCCTGAGGGTACGGGCCCTCATACATCATTTTCTTTAACCTGTTGGCGTGAACGGTGAATGTACCCCTTCCCCCGTTACTACACCTCAAACGGTAGACAACTGAGCTCAACTGTTCCACCACCCGATAAGGACCTTTCCACTTTGGGGCAAGTTTTCGAGACAGGCCCTGACCGGTTTGCTCCACGCGAAGGTAAACTCTTTCTCCAACCTCGAAATCGGCATCTGCCGAGCGCTTGTCATATTGCCCCTTCCGACTCTCTGCTGCCATGGAGGAGACCTCGCGAGCCAGCTCATGAGACACCCGCAGACGAAGTTCAAGCTCCTCCCTGTAGTTCTCGAGTGTGCCGTAGTAAGGAAGCTGAGGGCGCGTCAACAGCTCCTGCGGGAGATCCGGGACTCTGCCATACACAAGGTAGAATGGAGTCTCGTTGGTACTCTCGTGTGTAGCGGTATTGTACGCAAACATTACATAGGGAAGCCAAACGTCCCAGTCTTTTTGGACCTTTGCGACCAGATGTGAAAGCAACCCCTTTACGGTCTGGTTCAGCCTCTCGACTGCTCGGTTAGCTTCGGGATGGTAGGGGGTTGTCCGAAGCCTCTCTACCCCAAGAAGCTTGCAGACCTCTGTCATTAATCCCGACACGAAGTTACTGCCTTGATCAGTCAGAAGCTGGTGCGGTACCCCATGCTTTAGCACGATCTTTTCAACAAAAGCCCTCGCCACCGTCTCCACTTTCTGATCAAACAAAGGGAGGGCCTCGGCGAATCTCGTGAGGTGGTCGACGAACATGAGGATGTATCGGTGACCATCGGCCCTACAGGGCAACGGTCCCACAATATCCATTGCCGTTCTCTCAAACGGCCGAGTCACCTCACCGAACACCTGCAGAGGCGCCCTCTTTCTCTGTTTCGAGGTCTTCCGGAGTTGGCAGGATTCGCAGCATGCGCAATAGTGCTTAATTTCCTTCCTCATGTCACTCCAGAAGAATGACTTTTCGATCTTTTGTCGTGTTTTCTTTTCTCCAAAGTGACCTGCGTACGGGGCATTGTGAAATGCCTTCAATACGTCAGGCACCATACATGCTGGCACAACGAATCTCTCCGAGAGGCACCCTCGGCGACTGCCCTCTCGCTCTTGGGAAATCTTGCAAAGCAAGCCCTGGTCATTCATTTTGTACTCCGATTGGAGTGCTGGCTCCGAGGGAAGTCGCCTGAGCAAGGCCTCAAGAGAGGGATCATTTTGTTGTTCCTCCCTTAGCCTCTCTTCGCTTATGGTTGGGACGTAAGATGTTACCAACTTAACGTGGGCCGGAGGGTCACGCTCGGGAGTTCTACGGCTCAGGGCGTCTGCATTAGTGTGCGCTTTTCCCGCTTTGTGCTCTACCTCGAAGTTGTATTCCTGAAGCTGCATGTTCCACCTCGCCAGCCGAGAACTCGGGTCTCGCATGTTCATTAGCCATTTTAGAGGGCGGCAATCCGTGGTGATCTTAAAATCGCGACCATACAAGTAGCATCGAAAATGCCGGACCGCCCATACCAATGCTAAACATTCTTTTTCAGTCGCGCTGTACGACTGCTCGGCCTTGTTCAGCTGGCGACTTGCGAATGCCACCGGGTGCTCGTGCCCATTGTGTCTCTGGGACAGAACCGCCCCAAGGGCGTACTGTGACGCGTCTGTGGCGAGAACAAACGGAATACGGAAGTCGGGGTACCTCAGGATCGGAGCCTCGACCAGTCTCTGCTTTAAACTTTGAAAGGCGCCCTCGGCATCGTCAGTCCACTCGAACTTTACATTTTTGGCCGTCAGGCGTGTGAGTGGTTTCGCTTCCCTAGAGACCTGGTTGATGTGTCGGCGGTAGTACCCGATAAGGCCCAAGAACTCCCGGACCTCTCGCAGGTTCGTCGGGCGAGGAAAGCTCTGCACGGAGCTTACCTTCTCTGGGTCCAGTCGAACTCCCGCCGCGGACACCATGTGTCCGAGGTGTTTCACCTCCGCCTTCAGGAACTGACATTTTTTTGGCTTTAGTTTTAAACCCGCGCCCCTAAGACGCCGAAGCACACTTTCGACATCTTTCATGTGCTGATCAAAGGTCTCGCTGTATATGACAATGTCGTCCATGTTCACGTGGCAGACCTGACCCACCAGCCCTTCTAGCACCACGTCCGCAGTACGCTGCCACACCGCGGGGCTATTTACGAACCCCATAGGCATCTTGGTCCACTGGTAGTGCCCGTTAGTCGTGTTGAACGCTGTCTTTTCTTTGTCAGTGGGATCCATTTCAATCTGCCAAAATCCAGAGGCCATGTCTACCACAGAGAAATATCTGGCCGACCCCAACTGAGACAGCGTCTCCTGGATATTTGGCAGAGGGTATGGGTCCACACGTGTCACGCTGTTCAACTTCCGGTAGTCGACGACAAATCAAAACGATCCGTCCACCTTCTCGACCAAGAGCGCCGGCGACCCCCAGGGCGACTTGGAATGCTCCACTATGCCCGCCTTCATCATGCCTCCCACCTGGCGATCCATCTCCTCCCTCTGTGAATACGGAATACGGTACGCCCGCTGATACACAGGCGTGGCGTCACCGGTGTTAATCCGGTGCTTGATCTCCCCGCACTGCCCTAGGTCTAGATTGGTCCTGGCAAAGACGCCCGCATATCGTCTCATCACCTGCCGGAGCTCGACCAACTCCTTTCCGGTCACATGAGCAATGTCGAAAAGGGAATCAATCTCCGCGTCTGAGAATGCCTCGGCGGTCTTCTGAACTGCACGAACGCATTCCACCTCAGCACTGAGCTCCGCGCCATGAAACAGTGCTACATTCTTGTTCCGAGGCAGTGTCAACTCTTCCAACGTGAAATTGGCTATCCGCACAGGTACCCGGAGGTTTTCAGTTAAGTGGACCAGCGCCGATGCTCCCGCGAGTCCGTGTACCGATAGCGGGCCGGTCTCCACAACGGCCAGGTCTCCCGCAGCGATTGGTTTGGCCAGTTTGGCCCAACACACGACTTCAGACATCCAGGTATAGTGCAAGGACTGGCAAAGCGCACCGAAACGCCCGCTGGAGTAACCCGCCCCGCACCAACACTGTCGCCATGCTCAGTCGCAGGAGCAGTCCGCCGATTCCAGATGGGAATCTCGTTTTCACCGACCCTCAAAACTTTTCGCGTTGTGAGAAGGTCGATCCGCTGACTGGAAAGGACGTCCTGACCCAAAATCCCGTCAACGGGAACGGCCGGGCCGTCCGCAACCACGTAGCATGCGTGATCAAATCGGTGCTCCCCCAAAGCGAGCTGCATCAAGAAACACCCTCTGATGTCAATTTCCTCCCCGGTTATTCCTACTAATGGCCCGTGGCTCATGTTCGCAACGGCCGGAGATTTTTCATTTGCCTCAGTTACCTTCTGCAGCACGCTCTCACGAATCAAAGTCACCCGTGATCCAGTGTCAACGAGCAAGTTAACGCCGAAACCATTAATACTGCACGCCATCACGGGGCTCGTCTCCCTTGAATACCGGATGACAGCTACCGGCTTCGCGACCACCTTGAACGCCGGTTCCCCACGCCCTCCTGCCCTGTCTTTCGCCCTTTTTGCGCCTTTCCCTTTCCGACTACTAACGACTGCCGCCCCCTCTTCCTCCCTAGCAGAGGGGACGTCTATACGTTTTTTGGATACGTTTGCGAACGATCCTCTGCGGGTCGCTCTCCACAGCTGCGAGCCATGTGCCCGACCCTGCCACACGCATAACAGGTTGGAGGGCCGGTCGACCTGCCTGGGCGTCTGTTGAACGACGGCAATCGCGTTTGTTCCATCAACATCTTCTCGATGTTACTTAGCCTTTCTTTGAGTTCCTGCAACTCGGTTTTCTCCTTTCCGTCACCCTCACTCACTAGCCGGATTCCCGCGATGCCGTTGCTCAACGACTCGTTCGCCTCCTCCCTAGCAGCAAAGTCTACCGCGTCGTCGAAACTCTTAGGGTCACGTGACATGACAAACCTCCGAACGGGATCCCGGAGCCCAGCCACAAACTGAGAGCGCACCTGCTCGAGCAACAATTCTTGTCTCATTTTCGACTTCGCGTCCGGAGAGCCGTCCGAATCCATCACCGTAGCCTGAGCGAGTATCTGAACGCGAGTCGCGAACGTTCGCACGTCTTCACTCGGGAGCTGCCTCGCCCCCATAAACCTCTGCACGCGAATCGTTAGCGGTTCGGTGTCGAAACGGCTCAGGAGAACCTGTTTGAGCTCCGTGAACGTCTTAGCCGACCTGGCCTTCGCGTCATTCCATACGAATTCTTTCGCAGCCCCCAACATCTTACATTTACATAAGCACAGCGTGGTGGCGTCATTCCACAGCCCCATAGTAGCCACTTGCTCCACAACAGTCAAAAACTCTTTAACTGAGCCGTCACCCCCAAAACTTGGGATTAGGTTGCTTAATGCAAGCAGACTAGGAGCCATTGCACTACTGCTTGCGGCAGAATTCCCGGAAAGAGCCATGCCGGCCAACACACAGCCCAAACGTGCTCGAAATCCCGTGGCACTCCTCCAGCTCTCTCTGGCAAAGGGGATCCAGACAAGTCGGGTCAATGCCAACCGCCAAAAGTTAAATGGATCCCACCGCTGCCACCAATGTGATGATCGCTACCGGAGGTAGCGGTTACACCACCCTTGGGGTCCCTTTTGGGGTAGAGAGGAGAAGAAATGCCACGAGACTCGGATTTAAATTAGGACGTTTATTGTCCGACTGGGGACGTAAGGTGTCCGCTCACCCGCTTGGGCCGGCGCTTGGAACCTGGCAGGTTGCACGTCATTCTCTCGTGTCGTGGCCTCTTGTCACACGGCACGGGCTGGTGAGGTCGGGCTGTGGCTGCTTGTCACCCGGCACGGGCTGGTGAGGTCTGGCTGGGGCTCCTTGTCAGCAGGCACGGGCTGGTGAGGTCTGGCTGTGGCTGCTTGTCACCCGGCACGGGCTGGTGAGGTCTGGCTGTGGCTCTTTGTCAGCAGGCACGGGCTGGTGAGGTCTGGCTGTGGCTGCTTGTCAGCAGGCACGGGCCGGTGAGGTCTGGCTGTGGCTCCTTGTCAGCAGGCACGGGCTGGTGAGGTCTGACTGTGGCTGCTTGTCAGCAGGTCGCTCGCCGACGTCCGTCCCGGGACCAGCTTCAGTCGCCGAGCCCTGACGGCCGATGCCTTTTCAGTCCTTCGTTTCGTTCGCTCCCTGGCAATCGGGGCAGGCCTCGATTGGGACGCTCTTGATCTCCTCCTCGTTCTCGAGCCTTTTTCCCCTTCCGGAACCTCCGTGACGCTCTTCATCTCCTCCTCGTTCTCGAGCCTTTTCCCCCTTCCGGAACCTTGACGGACGCCAACCTCTAAACCCGTCAGGGTTACCAATTTTTACAGTCCCCGGAGACGCCACCCGTCGAAGATGATCCGCACGTGCAACACAAAAAGCGCGGAAACGCGCCAGACAAAAATAAGCCTCGCGTCGCCAGACAGCCGAAAGTTAGCCCTCTCGTTGACCCCATACCTCGTCTCTTTGGAACGGAGGGCGCGCTGAGGATTAAGATTAGCCACGGTGTCCCCACGTCCGGTCACGGATAATCCACCAAAGTTGTTCTCGGGGAAGGTCCCCAGTTTGTGCGCACTTCACACTCTGTCTTTTCGATAGTAGTCCCGTTAAGTTTTAGTTTCACGTTGGCAGGTGCCTTATAGCCAAAAATCATGCATCGGGTCTTTTCTGGCGATGGATTAAGTCCAATCGATTTGAGATATCTATCGATCGTGTTTAATCCCTCTTGCAGGATTTCTTGCTGGCGTTTCGAGTGGCCTCTGTTTGTCCATATTGTAATGTCGTCCGCATATACCGTACAGTGGAGTCCTTCTATTTTGTCAAGCTCCCACAGCAATGGAGCCATTGCGAGGGTGAGCAAGGTCGGTGATATTACCGATCCTTGGGGTACGCCGATGTTGTTGGACTTTACTGAGCTGAGGTGCTGACCTACTTTAATGGCATACGTTTTATGTTTCAAGAACGCTTTAACAAAATATAGTGGCTTACCCAGTATTCCTTGGCTTTTGAGGCTATCGGATATGGCTTGGTGTGGCAGTGAATCATAGGCCTTTTTGATGTCTACGGCCACGAGGATTCGTACTTGATAGTGCTTCGTCGGATATTTTAGAACTCCTGATTGAATTAATAGAAGGCTATCATGTGTCCCGAGATGTTTTCTAAAACCGGTTTGTGCCGGATGAAATATTTCTTTCTCTTCTGTTATCCAGTCGGTGCGGCCAAGAACCATTCTCTCCATTAGTTTACATAGCACCGATGTGAGTGATATGGGTCTTGTGTTTTGTGGTGACGTTGGATTCTTTCCTGGTTTGGGAATTGGTGTCACCCACGATAACTTCCAGTTATCTGGTATCGTTCCTTGGTTCCATATTTCGTTTATCCATCCGAGTAATTTCTGTTTGACTTCTGTAGGTAAATTCCGGATCATGCTTCCGCTGATTTGATCAGGTCCGGGTGTGCTTTTTGTTTTTCCTTTCTCTATCGCCGCCTCCAATTCCCAAGGTGTGAAATCTACATTACTCGGATCGTTCACGTCGACATCTTCGATCTCGTATATTTGTTGATCTGGTGTCTCTTCCGCTTGGGGGAAGAATATCGGCCCCGTTTCTTCGGCAATCTCTTCTATTGTTAGATCTTGATCGAGGGCCATGTTTGGTACTGCTTGTTTTGTTTTGGTCTTTCCGAACATGGCATTAAAAATTGCCCATAACTTTGCAAGCGATGTATGTTCGTCAAACGATTCGCATAGTGAAAACCAATTGTCTTGACTTAGTTTCCGCGAGTATTCTTTGGCCTCAGTCGTTAACTCGTTGACTAATTTGAGCGTATTGGGGTTTTTAGTTTGTCTGTACTCATCGAGCGTTTTGGATCATTGGTGCCACAAAGACAGTAGTCTGGTGTCTGGGATTGGTGCGTCGAAGTCGACTTGCCGGTTCTCGGTGGCCTCGTTTGTGGCCCTTAGCATGAGTTTGGTGAACTCTTCAATGGATTCGTCGTGTAAATCCTCAGTTATTTTTACTCTGAATCTATCCCATATGACCGTCCTTGTTGTACTTTCCTCTTGTGCTTTGCGACGTTTTCGACCTGAATTTCTATGGGGTGATGGTCACTTCCCCATGTGTCTTTGATCAGTTCCCAGTTCGCTTTGATTTTCTGGGTAGTAAAAGTCAGGTCTGGTGTGGTATCTTCGTGTTTCTGAATTGTGGCATATCTGGTGTTTACTGATAAGTCATTGATTAAGATTAGATTTGCCCTTTCGTATGCCTCTGCCAGTTTCTGTCCCCTGAGGGAGGTTGTTCTGTAGTTCCATTCCGTGTTTGGAGCGTTAAACTCTCCACCGATTACCATCTCGTCGTTGGGAAAGGACCGCCTAATTTCTTGCATCCACGAATAGTCATCGTTCTCGTGTTCAAGGGTGCCTGGTCTGGCGTACGTGGACACAAGACAGATTCTTTTGTCGCTTATCTCCGTTCGGACCGCTACGACTTCTTGAGAGGCATTGCGCCATTTGCTGGTGTCTATTTGTGTGAAAGGGAGCTCTTTGTCGAGGTATATCCCGGCTTGTGCTTGTACTACTGTTTTGCCCTTTTGTTTGTGGTGAATAGACGGTGTGAAGAATTTGTTGTATCCCCTTAAAGAGATGGTGTCACATTTCGTTTGTTGTACTAGTAGGGCATCTCGTGGGTTCTCCGCTAATCGTAAGTTGAGTTCTTCCCGCTTCTGTTTCAGCCCTCTACAATTCCACTGTAGAATTGTTAAAGGGCCACTCTTGGTTTTTTCTTATTTGGTGAGACCATGTTGGGTCAGAATATATTCGTACGTTTCCATCCTCTTGTTAATGGCATCTGTATGAGCTTGCATTTGGGCTTGAATTTGGATTTGCAGTGTTTGCATAAACTTCATTATTTTTTCTTCCGTCGTAGGGGTCTGTGATGTCGCGGTGTAATCGTCTGTGCTTGATTCGTTGTACTTCGTTTTTGTTGATGTGCTGGACGTCGACCTCAGTTGCTGCTGCTGAATTTTGTATTGCGATTGTGTTGATGGTGGTGGTGAAAATGACGTGGAAGACAAGCATCTGTCGATCCTGTCGATCTCCTCCTGCACCATAGCAATTTCTTTGCGTCTTTCCATCGCTGCTCTGGATAGATTGTTCTCTTTTTCTTTGAGTTTCTTCCTGAGTTTCTCGTATTCCTTTCTCTTGTTGATTAGCTGTAGCGTCGATTCCCTATGATCCTTCATTATTTGTGCGAAGGTAGGCTGTGCGTTCGTCGTGGTCTTCTGTGGTGTTTTGGGCTTGGATGCTGGTGAAGTGCTCTTGTCTCGTGACAGCTTAGGATAATTGTTGCTTTGTGATCGCGCCCGAAGCAGTTCAAAGCTGTTGATTCCTTCAAATTTGCTTCTCAAACGTCCTCTTTGTTGGTGGTTGAGAAGGGGTGCCTTGGCCCTTTGTTGGAGTTTGAGGTCGGCCTGTGTCTTTGCTGGGCACAGCTGGTGTAGTGCGACATGGTCGTTGCCTTTGCAGTTGTAGCAAAATAGTTTCTGGCACTTGTGACCTTCCTGACATAAATCCCCACAGTCCTTGCAGCGGGACTCATTTGTGCATATGCCGGCCTTGTGGCCTAGGCTGTGACAGTTGAAGCACACGATTGCAGTAGGCCGGTAGGCGTAGACGCTAATGAGTTTTCCATAATATCTTATTTTTTTTGGGAATTCCGTCGCCCTTGAACGTCAACAAATATGTTCCTTTTTTTCCGAGCGGTCTCGCCTGGAGTATCTCGTGGTAATCTGTGTCTGAGTTCTCGAGAAATTCCTCGACGCTTTCTAAGGGGTCGATGCCATGTACAACGCCAAGTGGAAGCGAGCCAGTCGTTGCTTGGTACGTGTTTACCTCCACCGTGCCATCTGTTGTCTCGATTTCCCTGATTCTGAGGATGTTCTCCAAGTGCTTTCGTTCGTATACCGTTACTGTAATTGAATTGGTTTTTGCGTTCGTCGTGAAAATCAGCCTATCTACGAGTACCCCGCTTCCTGCGGCTCTCAACAATTGTTGGTAGATTATTTTCGGACGAATCTGCGTGATGTCCTTTGATCCTTTCGGTTTGATTGATATGATGAATTTCTCTAGGCCGAATCGTTGGAGGTGCGTCCCTCTGGGTGGTTTGCGATTCCTTCCTCGTTCTACTTTGTTCCAGGGATCTTCATTGTGAGTCGAGTCGTCAATATTTTCGCTTACTCGGTTTTCCGCATCTTCATCCATGTCATCGAGGCTGTCCTCAGACTCGGCGGGTCGGCTTCGCTTCGGCGGCCGTGAGGTAATTTTAACTCTTGGAATTTCTTGAGTGTTATCTTGTGAAAAAAGTTTTTCATGGTTGATAGCCGGTTCATCTGGCGCGGACCGGCTATCTGTTTTTTGCGTAGCGTGAAATAAGGTTAAATCGCTTGCCACTAGAGGGCAGGGTCAAGCAAAGTAATTGCAAGTAGCTAGGCTAGGTGGCGCTAGGTAGCGCCCAATTCATGTTCTACGAGAAATATTTGTATTTCCTCACGCCACCATTGCGCTTCTTGATCTTCGGGAATCTCCATTACACACACATGTAGACACAATACGCATACTATAAGCGTCAGGTGAACACACATTGAGCGCAGACACATACATGGCGCATACAAACATCAATACAAAGACACACTATCCCGAACACTACACCCCAGCTCTGCGTTTCCGTCTTTTATACTGGTGGTTTTGAACGTACGGAATTTCTATGTGACTGCCTAAGCAATAAAACATATTCCTAACATGTTGATTTCGTTCCAGCAATGTCATACCTTGAGAGTTTTTTCAATGGCTCAGGGGATGAATCTCTTATTAAAAAGTAAACGCTCCATCATGCCGTAATCATTTCAAAGGCCATAAATCAAGCCGCTCCAATGCGGTTCGAAGCCATGCGTTTCTTTCCCCGAATAGCACGTCGTAGACAGCATTTCTATTGTAGAGTTTGGTTGTCTATTTGTGTTGTTCGCGCATGGCTGCATTTGCCGTCTTGAATTATTCTCTGTAGAGCAGATATTCACTCAGCTGGAAGTGATGCTTCAAGAAGAGTGGTTGTTTTCGCGAGTTGGTTTGACATCTTATACGATCTTGTGCGCAACAAAGACGAGGACAAAAGCAGAGAAGAGGACACAACAAGGCGCCTTGTTGTGTCCTCTTCTCTGCTTTTGTCCTCGTCTTTGTTGCGCACAAGATTGTATATGATGCTTCACGGGCGGAGAAATCGCTTTTCGATCAACATGAATGCAGTCAAAGCATCGATTTGCGGCAGGTGTTAAGTGTACGGAGCTACGCCGTGGCGAGCTCGAAAACTTCTAGCCCTCACCCCAGCGCGCCACTCGGAGGGCACTTTCTCCGGGAACCGTAATATATTTAAACAACAAATTAAATGATATGTTCTTTTTTTTATTTTACCTATTATTCTTTTTAATGCCGAAATTCCACACTGTAAATATACGTACTTTCCGTCATAACTTCATACTGTTCAGTCCTTTCCCCAGAGCGCAATTGCTCTCGGGGAAGAGACAACCGATCAGTCACATTGGCCACTGTACAATAGGAGCTTACTGTTCAGACCAGCGTTCCAACATGACTATCCGCACGTCGATCGATTGCACCTAATCCCTTAAGTAGTCTTAAACGTTTTAATGTAAAGCGGAATGTGAATCTCCGACACCCCCGCCCCCTGCGATCACGGTCCGACTAGCGGCATCAATGCCCAACAGTTTACGTCATCTCATCGTGTTGTTACACCACTGACACGCGAACACACGGTCACATCGGCGATAATTGCAGTCTTCTGTTCACAACGCACAACACTGCCATCACGATGTTGCTGCTATGTTGCTGACACGCAGAAATACAGAACCACGTTGATTGCCGCGGTTGGCACTGGGCATCGGAAAACAGAACCGAACTCAGCACGGAAGGCAACCAGGCAGCCGGCAGCAAAACCTGCGTGCCCTGGACGCAGTTCCTGCGATTTCCATAACGTCGAAAACGTCGACACAGTTCCGCGTGGTTCAGCTACTCCAGTTCCGCGTGGGAAACGCAATCTGAAGACGGCCATCTTACCCAGTGTACGTAGCGCTGCTGGCACTGCTCCGGAACTTCAATGTTTTCAGCGGCTTCGTTTGATAAAATTAGTGGTAAAAACGTCAATGCAACCGAAGTGTTCTGCACGTTTGAACTGGAAGACGGAATCACAGGCGGCCTTTGCTGCCGCTGAAGTCAATCAACTAAACAACATTTATTAAACAACGTGCGCGACGTGCTCGAAAAATGAAACTGAAAGGAGATGAGTCGGCGAAAGTTTTCTCCCGTCTGCCTGGAGAAGGAGAAAAACGTTTCGTTCCTCCCTGTTTCTCATGTCCGCATGGGGGCGCGTCATTAGAGGGGAGGAAGACGCGCCGTTGCTACCTGTTTCCTCCGTTTTTTCTTAGAGTGCAGTCTGCAGCGTCGACACGCATTATACATGTGAATTGGGCTATTTTAGCGCAGTGTTCCACGCCATTAATTTTAAAGTAAAACGCTCTCATACACACTTTTGTACATCTGATTGTAAAACGTTTTAAACTTTTTATACTGTCACAACACTAAGCAAAATTTGCTCTTATAATAAAGCGCGAAGAGAAAACGCATTTGCATTTTCCTATAGGAATGCATTACCGGAAGTCAAATTAAGATTGTTTGCTGTCTGCTTCAAAATGCAACAGCACACTAGCGCCACCTGAGCCTCTAGCGTTTATTGTGATAACTCTATTGGTGGCGCCTTTCGATCGCTCCATCCCATGGGCATTTTGGGTCGGTTGTACCAAAATGCATTACGAATGTTTCCTTCAAAACTACTTTCCCCCTCTGTGCTTTCAATTTGTCTTTTCCTGACCACACCGTAGCCTTTTTACGCTTTTTAATGATAATAACATTGTGAAGAACAGGGTATGTGTGCGCCCCATTTATGGCCACGGCGTTAGCGTCAATTTCGCCATATTTCTCGTTCTATAACTTCAAAACCATACACATATTGCAATATGTTTTTGCAGACTCTGTTAGTACATATTATAAAGGTTAGTTTGTGAGTGTTTAAAGAACATTAAAGGTGGCCTTTATTTTTAAATGATTTTCAAAATAACGCATATTTAGTTAAATGCCCCAATGTGAGCACTTCTTGTAGATTTCTCCTGTAAACCAGGACAACAATATTTCATGCAAACATGAACTATATACAGGGCAACCCACTGGCAAAGCTTGAAGACCTTAGCTTTTATAGACACGAAGGAAAACATTCTTTAGTCCAGAGCGTTATTGCGCGATGTGCCGTGTTTGCGATTTTGTTTCTCGAAATAACAACCCTAATACTCGGTGATTAATAATTTTTCTCATTCCTTCCAATGGCTAATTTGACAGTAAATATTTCTAGACCCGTATTCAGAGCAGCTTTTTGGGGAAGCCGCCCGAAATGCCAACATCGCGCGATACGCAACACGCGCACGTGACTGAGCGAGTGCTTACAATTCTTTCTTTTTTGTTTGCAAAGACAACTTTTTTTTTTATACAAGGATTGGTTTTATTTTTTGGGGGGCATGAAGCCACCAAATATTTTTTTCATCAAAATTAAAAATTGTCACCGGACACGGTTGTTCCTTCTGATTCGAAAAGGCCCTCTACGGTTTTAAGAGACCGTCTTGCAACAGCGATAAGATCAGGCCAAGATAGGGTATCATCCCTGTCAGCCCGTCCCGGAGGAGGCAAAACAGGTATCGCAACTCCGGCAGCTAATTGTAGTTCGAGCTTTTGCCGCCACGCGGGGAGGGCCAGCGCATGCTCAGAAATGTTCTCGGAAAATGTCTCTTAGGCAATGCATACACCGATGACTTGGTTTTTTTTCCCCCACAGTACTCGATTACTCCTTCGGACAAGAAGGACCAGCCAGAGTACAAGAGGACGGTGTACATCAAGACTGCGGGCAACTTGGCCACCAGAAGTGCCGTGCTCTACCTCGAACGCTACATCAGCCCAGAAGCCAATCAGCCGGAGTTTAGGAGAGCTGCCGCCTTCTGGGCACTCAAGCAATCCGTCCCACATCATCCCGAAATGGTCCTTTTCCAATTTCTTTAGGAGCGTCTATGCGCTTGTACACACTTGTGCGTCAGCCATGACAAGAAACGCGGTGCTTAGACGTATAGTTATTTTTTTAACGAATAACGACCTAGTTACTTTTTAAGAGACGGAAGGAGTAACGTTTTTTTTTTAATTTTTTTTGAAGTAACGTCTAACTGAACTTAGTTTCCACTGGATGGAAACGCGTACAGCACAAGCACCCAACCTAAAGCCCCTTCATGTTTCAAAAGTAGCTCAAGGTGCGTCGATGCACGAGGCATGTGCAACATGTAGCCTTTGGGAAGATCATGGCGGCACAGCGCAGCACTGAGCTAGATATCAGGCGCCATGTGCTTCTCAGAAGTGGCGCGCATAACGTCTCTCGAGCATTTCCACAACAATGAACGGCGCCACTTTTCCTAGGATAGAGGGACTTTAACCCAACCCAGGTCTCACCCCAGCTCGCGCCTCTACATTGCGCAACTAGAAAACGCTGAAAAGACCATAAAAATGAGCACGAGGTATGTCTGTAGAAAACGGCTATCGCTAAATAAGCACGTTAAAAAGCAAGACAAATATTATCGAAGAAAAATATTGGAAGGGGTTGCTGCTTAATAAACACGCCACATTAAGACTAACGAGATAATTACGCGTTACTTTCAAGCTCAGGTAACACGTTCCTTTTGAATCCCAGTAACGAGTAACGCGCTTAGTACTTTTTAAGTGAGGAATGAGTTACTCACTTAAAACCTGATTTCAGTAACGTTAATACGAGTCTGCGCTTATACGAAGGCGTTTTTATTTACTTCTTTTTCTCAGTAACTAAACTAAAAAAACAATACCAACATCTCTTTCTTTTACAAACGGAAAACGTTGATACATATACTCTATCTTCTTCTCCGTGTAATCACCGAACAGACCAAGACAGTTACTATGACGTGGAACAAGCGTGAGGATGCCCTCCGCAAAGAAAGTTGCCGCCTGGGTTCCAGTCATTCTATCGCGAGTGCAACGATGCCTTCAGTCGCCGCCGACGTTCTTGTCTGACCCTCATGATCAAGGACGCCTGCTCGTACTTGGCGAAGCCTTATGCAGTTGACTCCATACACATTACACTTCTGTGAGGAGCGATGATGGTCTTGCTCACGAATGATGGAACGACTGAGAATCCCGTCGGCGACCTTCTTTGGGGAGGGCATGGAAAAGCTTCTGTCACGTCATAACTTCCTGCATCTGTCGGCGAAAAGTAGCTGACGTCACTCGACTTCAGACAAGGGTACCTTGCCCGGCAGACAAAGGATCTCATGTTGTGTTGATCTGCCCATCGAAAAAAGGCTCAACAATCGCAGAGAGCCTAGAGCATATCTGAGTACGACAAGCGCGGAAAGATGCAGAGGTCAGGGCGACCCTCCCTGACATTTTTGTGTCTTTCAGTGGTGTTCTGCCATTCTTGAAACGCGAGTGCCACTCACAACACCTCGCACGACTAATTACTTTTCACCCTTAAGCTTGCCAAATCGTTCAGATGTCTCTGTTTCAACTTTTTCTTATGTTTGAAGGAGATTTATTTTTTGCTTACACAATTGTTTGCAACCCATGCTTGAGATCGGCAATGTGCTCGTGCATGTCGTCACAAAAACTCGCGTACCCCAGTTCCGCATGTTTCCGGAACGACGCCCGTGCAATGACAATAGAGGCCACTTCCTTAAGGCTGAACTCCATGGAGCGAATTATGCGACGAATAACTGACGAACGCCGCCCGACGGCACGCTCGATTTGCGCGTGACGTAGCAGCCACTGTGCTGATGCCACGCGCAGAGCAAAAGCCGCCGGGTAAAATTCGTCGATATGTCGCTGCATATTCGTCCCATGGAGTTCAGCCTTTAGGAAGGTGCGTGAGCATCACCACGCTCTTTTTTTTACACTCCGAAACTAGTCCCGAATCTTTTTTTAACGCACCTGGTACATACTCGATCTATATTTTCCGCACAGGTGCGTGACATCGCACTTCCAGTGTACATGAACAAGAGCGAGTCGTCCTATCTTCGCATCGCCGCATTCGTAAATGTCCTATTGACAAATCCCGACCTCTACCTACTCAAGTACATCGGCCAAAACATCATCGACGACCCCAGCGACCAAGTGGCATCTTACGTGACCATCAGGTTCCGTGCCCTCGTTAATTCCAAGTACCCGTGCCACCAAGAACTGTAAGTCTATTCTTTTCTCCTGAACAACACAAAATGCAATCTAAACGAAGTTATTATTTTTTTTTTTTTTATCGTGTGGCCCGAAATTTATTTTAACAAGACAAACGGACTCTAGGCTTTCGGAAGTCAAACCAACGTTGCGAAATACAAAAGGCGCCCGCGAAACATCAGATTAGACTGTTCTTAAATATTTTGAAGCATCGTTCAACGGCCTGAGGGCTTTAAGCTAAAAGCACAACGCAAACACCAAACATATTAGAGGAACGGTGTGACCCTTGAATCCGGTTAACACTAAATCACAACGCCGAATAAACAATAGGAACAGCGCTGCTGCAGCGCTGAATCAACACTAGAAGCAACGCTGATGCAACGCTGACTTCCACGTAACCCGTCACTCGTAGAGCGCTATATCACTAATATTGCGCGAAGACGTCGATGCATCAGTGAGGTCAGCGATATTTCCGGCGTTTTCCAGAAACGCTTAGATAGCGCCGTGGGCAAAAACGCTTAGATAGCGCCGTGGGCTCTAAAGAGAAAAGTATATTTCCTAATCCGACTGGAGTACCTAGCTAGAAAAAGATTATGTGTGCCAGAACCACCTTGCTTGCATCGTACTTACTTGACCAGGATGCACCTTTAAAACAGGGCTCAGCACCTTGCTCACGTGGTACCCATGTGGAACAACGTAGACCGGTTCTCCGAGCCCCTGGACCGCACCCAATCGCAGTTCACCCTCTCAACCAGTTACGACCGTAAGTAAGGCACTGACTGAAAAACACACGAAACAGGTCAGCCAGATGTGTTTTCCGTTGTCTTCCCACAGCCAAGTACGACTACGGGAGTGCAACGGCGTTCGGACTAGTCCGGGCTGACGATAGTTACCTGCCCCGAGGAGTGTACCTCGGGGTTCAGGACTACTTTGGAGGCCACTCGTCCAACACAGTTTCCCTAACCTTCGAGAACTGGGGTCTGGATAAGCTGCTAAACCGTGTACTTGGGCCTCATCCTGGATCTACCACGAACATGTGGAACGTCTTCGGGCGACGTCGCTTCACCAGGGATGCGTCAGTGAAGGAGATCAAAGAAGTCGAGGATGCTGTGAGCATACCTTTTAGTACCGAATGTTGCCTGCGTAAATAGTGAAGGCTTGAATCAATGCTACCAAGAATACAAGGCCTACCTCTCCCCCCCCCCCCCCCTCCCCTCGAAACGTCATCACTAGTGGATCGGCGCACCTGAGGCCTAGGTCACGTTTCTTCTTTTTTTTTATTTTTTACACGGCGAACGGGATTTACCTTCTTTGTCGCTTGGGGAAGGGTGTGGGATCCACTAACGCTTAACGCTGGTACGTGCCCCAAGTTGCCGCCCGATTCAAGGGGTTAAGCCTCATCCATCCATCCAACGATTGCAGGCCTTGTCTTTTAAGTGGTATTGTATGAATGGGCCACGTATCTGAAATCGCACTTTTCGAATGTGAAGTTTTTCGCTAAAGCAACGGTCCAATTACAAAGCCCTAAATGACCACGAGTCAAGCGGTCGCTGTAAAGGGCGTTGTGTATGTGTGAGGCGGTAACTCCTCTTACTTGGGAGTGACCGATTTTATTCATATTGATAGAGGCCGCAGGCAATGAGAGTTCGAGAAACGTAGGGTGAGGCGGGTCATCACAAGATAGCACCGCAGTCATTGAGAGTGCCGCATTCGTCGAAAATAATTTGCCGAAGAACAAATCCGGACACAAAATGCATGAATGTAATGAGCCGCGCCCTGCGTTTCTTAAGCTGTCAATGTCTCGATAAAGTTTGCTGACATAAGAAGTGAATACCTTACAACCGTCGTGCCCTACTATACGGTGATTAGGATACTGCTGGAGCTCCTCGGACTCGGTTTTAGGCCCAAAGGAACACAGATACTAAAATATTAAGGTGGGCTAGTTGGATACGCATTTTCGAAATAAATAGCGAGCGCTTGTACCGTCAGTTTGTTTTTGACCTTCGCGCTATTTATTTCGAAAAACGAACACACATAAATGCACAAAACAAATGTAGATGCGAAATGTAGAGCGCCATCTAGTAGCGCGCCGACAATTGCGTCCGCAATCTTGTTAGCGGCCAGAAAACGAAACCAAAGACCCGCCCGGCAAAGGCACCGTGCAAACAAGCGACCGCGCTTCGTGCAAGAGATGCGAGGCAAATGATTGCTGCGTTCCGCTGCGGATACAGTGATAAACCTTCGATTCGCGCGTGAAGTGAACGGAAACGTGAACATGATTCACCTTTTTTCCTTATTTTTATTTGTTACTTGAGAAGCAGCTTTTGAAAAAAAAAAAAAAACAATCGGTGACAACGGGATGAAACATGCGGACGTTATCGCGCGGCGTGAAGCCATTTACAACTATTGGACTGGGCCCTAATCTTTTCACGAAGTTGTAAAAAATTTGTTCATGACCTTTTTTTTTCTTTTATGTGCGTTGTAGCGTCGGCCTGCCTTTTTCTTGATGCGCAAGGAGCTCAATGCTTGCGGACAGGACCATGCTGTCACGCGAGGCAAAAAGATGGCAGCTTTAAAATCTGCTCCACCAACCATACTTGAAGATGCGTATGATTAACAGTGGTATGGGGTATGGTTAGGCTCATTGCAGCGGCTAAAACTTTCATGTCGGCGGCGGCAAAAACTTGCGTTACGGACATCGAATAGAGCAACACGGGCGGTGCCAACTTCATTTTACAACCTCCTTTTCTTTTTTTTTTTTTTTTTGGTCGCAGCCGAGGTAAACATTTTGTTTAGTGCAAAGAAGCTGGGGTGTAGTTTTGAAAAAGCCATTGCAGTTATTCTGCCAGGGTCCAACAAATCTTCAATAATAGCGCAAAATCCGTCAACTGTTCTTGAGATCAATGTTTTCAGAAACCCATCTTAGCCCCTTTGCAACGCTTGAAAAAAATTGCCGAGGGCACAGTTTCTATTAGAAGAACACAGAGCGTTCCACCAAAAATCTTCCGCCAGTAAAAACTAAAAAAAACAAAAAACAACAACTAACATTGAGTCATGTATTCGCGTGGAGCAGCGTACCGGTAAACAGTACGACTTCAATCATATTCGCATCGAAAAAAAAGAATTAAAAGTGTTCTCAAAGATGAAAGGCATGACGGCCCAGTCCTTTCCGAGGCCTGTGCACACGCTGGCGACAAAAAGCTGTGTTAAGCTTCCACAGCGAAGGCGTAGGACTCGCTCCGCTGCTTGGACGAGGGTCTCGCCAGCGTGCACAGACCTCCGATCGAGAGTTTCATCAGACAGTTACGGTAGGTTGTTTAAACTGTTCGTCCACATAGTGTGGTCGGAAGGGAAAAAAACAGTTGCTGCGCCATCGCACATTGCCCGTACGGCTCTCTCCGATGCCTCCACCGTGCTTCGATACCGACGACGCTTGCCAACGTTAAAATGGCGACGCTCTCAGTGTTGTCAGACCACAAAGCAATTTCGCATAAGCTCTATTGTAGGCAGCGCCATTAAACAGGCTACAAATGCTTCGCTCATCCTGCGTCTAAAAGTTGTTATTGGTAGTCCATCGGTATGGCTGACTGAGCTTACTAATGACACTAGGTAATGTCAATTTTCAATGAAATCTGTACAGTGTGTCTTTTTTTTCTTTCTTTTTTTGTTCACTGGTTCTGTTTTATATTAGTCTCACCATGAAGTATAAAATATTTATTTCCTTTCCATTAATTTTCTCCCTAGATGGGGTTTTAGTAGAGTAGGTTACAGAGGAGATAATATAGAATAAAAGGTTAAAAAGCGCGAACAAACCTTTTATATAACCCTTTATTCAGTAATAGACCAACTAGCTCAAGCCCAAGTTTTAATGCGAGATAATATAATAGGATAAAAAAATGAACGCACAAGAACAAGCTGCGGAAAGATAACACGAGCAAGCGGGTCTCAGTACCGAAGAATAAATATTCATATAAGACAAAATGTGAACAATAAAAATGATGGCTACAAAACTAGGTTATTCCTAAGGTAACTCCTAACATCTACGTTTGTCGGAAGAAATTGTGCTTCGAATAGGTATTACGAGCAGGCAAGGGGGTTTCGGTTAGTTGAAGCCGTTGTGTAATGATATATTTTGAAATAAAAAGCAATTCATAGAGAAAGAGGCAGTACTTCACAACGTTCAATAATTAGTTTTTTTCGTTCCTCCTTTTTTTATGTAGCTTCCCGTCAGAGATCGAGAGCACGACCACGTCTACGGCCGACTGAGCCTTGATCTTTTCGGTCACGCCATCGACACCTGGGAGTTCGACGAAAGCATTGTCCAAGAACTTACTGAGGGAGACGGTAAGTTTTAGGATTCAATTAAATTTGCGGATGTGGCACGTAAAGAAATGGGGCAAAGTGCAAGAAAACTAAATTATTGTTTCCTTGGTCGGACACGGCATCGTTGACATTGAAAAAAAGCGTCCAGTAAAAACACAAAAAGGAATTAAAAAAAAACATAATCCAAGTTGTAAGTTAGCGTTTTGTTCGTCTTTTAGTCTCCCCTTTGTCCCTTGTATTTTGTGTGCGATTTTTATACGGTGCGGAAGCACTCTCCCTTAATGCCTTCGGTAACGAAGTAGCGAGAAGTTGGCGTTTTACAGAGCGTAGCGAGAAGCCTACGCTCATGGCTTTGTGCACAAAAATAGGAGTAACATTTTGTTAATTTTTTTTAAGGCGCACTTACAATATTAATTTTGTGTTCGGCAAAATCCAGAAGCAGGCGCGTAACGGTGTCCCAGAAGGTCATCAAACTCCCGGACGCTCATTTAACTTCTTATGAAGACGCTTGCACACAAAACTCGGAATTATCAAAAACGACTGGCAGTAAAAACTTGGCAAGTAATATCTTGAACCGCCCTGCAATGACAGCAGGCGATCTGCTGATGTAGTAGAGCTTCATCCTGCACGCAGCGCATTCCCACAAGCAGCGCCCCACGTCTTCCTTTTGCACACGGCGCTCCGGTGGTGACGTCACGCTCCCCCACTGCGCATGCGCGGCGAACCCCACCTGCTTCACAACGGCTTCCGTGACAAAGCATCGCGTTGCTGCGCTTTTCTTTGCGTTTAATTTCTGAGGCGCGTGCGTGATGACGTATTGGTGTGACCATCTTTCGGGCACAACGCCGCCGTTGTTTCGCGTAAAACGCCCTTCACACATATGCGACTGAGTAAGACCAAGAGAGACAAGACCGGTTTTTAAGCCTCTTGTGACTTCTTAGGACTGGATGCGCTGCTGCGGAGTTGGTCCTAAGACGTCGCAAGAGGCTTGAAAACCGGTCTGGTCTCTCTCAATCTTACTCGGTTGCGTATGTGTGAACGGGCCGTAAGGCTTTCGCCTTGAAAACTAAAAACACGCACTCCCCTCCTCGTCTCCCCGGCGAGGGAGTCGTCCATTTCCCTCTGTGTCAAACTTCGTCGGCGTCACCCAAACACCGAATACATTGGGAGACTGGATTGAGACTTTGGGCCGTGGCCACGTGTGAGGAAGTCCCAATTTTGTTTCTGCCCCGCCTGTCCCCCAGAAGTGCTATTGTTAGCTGTACATCGTTCAATGGACCTTTCTTCCAGTGAACTGCGCACACGTACAGCCCCTCACCTGGCCTTCCTTCCCGCTGTCGCCATTTTTACGGGGCAAGGTTCCGGTCGACCAACATATTCAGCACCTATCTTTGGGCATATTTTGCCGTTTTTGGTGATTCTTGTTTGAGAATACGCGAGTATGGGGCATGAAAGGCCACGAAGATCAATACAACGCCCCGATACCAATTGTATTCTGACGGGCGCAGGAAATCTGGGTTGCCCTTCATTTCTAGTTCCAAGACAACTCAGACGGCGCTCGTTACTGGAAAAAGCTCAATTTTCTCTGGACAATTTCCACCAGCGCTCGAACCTTCTGTTTGTGAATCCTAACTCTCAAGCGTTGCCTTACTCCCGACAGACACACCAGGACGCAAGTTAAGGAACCTCTTGGGGAAGGTGCAGCGTAAGAGGAGCTTCTCCCTGAGCAAGGACCTGCTTTACGGGATTCCCACCGAACTTGGTGTTCCTATCTACATCGAGCACAAACAAGCCGAATGCACCTACATCAACCGCAAGACGTTTTCCGTGAATCAAGCGGATGACGCCAAGTTCTCCCTCGATTTCAAGAGGCACTACGTGTGAGATATTGCCCCTACTATTTCAATCACCCACTGCGTTAGAGTAATGGTGCTTCACTTCTAAGCAGGGTGGAGAGCAAAAATCGATATAATTTCAATCGTGATTTCCATAATGATTGAAATTATGATTGATATCAGATCAGTTTTGCTATGAGTACTTAGAACAAATATTTGCCGCCACAATAATCCAAAAAATCTTTTTTGTGTGTGTGTGTCTATTATTTGCGGAATTTTATGCTCGTATCTTTGTACTTAAATAAAATAATCATCAAGGAAGAAAGATTTAAATCATGTCGAACACGAGCGAAAAGAAGCGCGCTTCGGAGCACATCGGAGCGTTGGACTTGATTTCTACTTTGAACTTCGTTCAAAAATTACGTAACGTCCCATTCCAAAAAAAGAAAAAAGAACACCAAAAAAGAGCGAAAACTAGAAAAGCAATTTCATTCTCCAATGAATTCCAAATTCGAAAGATAAAAAAAAAAGAAAAAAAGATTGATTTAATTAACAAAAAATTAAGCCGTTTGTTCTAGTATGGCGTCGAAGTTTGATTGAACTGCACTTTAAATGGATAGTAATTTATCTGACGCACTGTTATCAGTAATAGGACAAATTCATCAATCAATCAGTCACGTCTACGTCTGGAGGAGAAAAATAACTATTTTCTATTTACAGCTATTACAATCAAATAAATTTGACATAGATCTAATAAATTTGACTGGTTTACATTTTTCACAAAATCGTGATTTTTTGTTTTTAGCGTGCTTCTAAGCTAAACGTTTTAAAAGATTGATTTGTAGGAATGATCCTTGCAGCAAATGTACAGACTTGAAACCGAATTTACGGAACGAATTGTGTATTTGAACAACGTCGAATGGTTTCTATATCATAGCTTCTAAAAGTTAGTTCGTTGCTCTTTTTTACGGAAGGAATGTTCGTGAAGAAGGTCCTTAGCGACAGCATCGTGGGTACAAAAGGAAGAAACAAATAGGCGATTTAGATGAGTTTGATACGCTCTCTTCTTCTGTCTTATTTATAACCCAAAGCTCTTCTTTTCTTCGTCACCAATCTGGTTTTACGAAATACAATTTTCGATAACTATAGTTTTTTTTTACAGTAAATATTCTTTGGGAAAGCATCTAGTTTAGAATATGATATGGCTTGCTCTCGGGTTGATGACGGAGGCTGCTAGGAATCTAACACGCTCCTTCGGATGGCAGTTTTGTCCTACTTGTACACGCGTTACTAATGCCTCACGCAAGCGACGGGGATAGAGGAAGAAATTTCGAGAGCTGGCTTAAAGGGATGCTGAACCGAAATCTGGATTCCACAAAGCACGCGGGAAACGCGTGCAATGGAATGCTACAAACATCAAAACATCACTCATACAACGATATATCGAACGGATAATCGCATTTTCGAGAAAAAAAAAAGGAGGCGCATTTCACAGATATGTTTACGTCATGTTTCTCCGAGAAGGAGAGGGAACGGCCTCGCGTCTTCTCCACCTCGCGGCCTTGAGGGAGCGAAGCGAAGAGAGGAGAAAACGAGGTATCTTGACGTCACGCGCCTCGTCGGCCTCGTTCAATCTCAACCTCTTTTTTTTTTCTCCAAAAATACGGCCGTCGATTCGAGATATCGCCTTACGACTAGTTTTGTAGGTATGGTAGCGTCCCACGTACAGCTCCTGCAGTGTTTTCTGAAATTCAAATTTCGGCTCACCATCTCTTTAAACCTTTCACGACCTTCATTTAATTTATTTACACCATAAGGGCCCGTGAAGGGTGTTACACATAAGGGGGGGGGGGGGGGTATTCAAGATTTATACAGTAAAGAAACGCAAATAGATGAAAAAAACAAAAGGAAACTAAGAACCGAACGCACCTAACCCACTCAGGACTGCTCAGAATAACAGAAATCATACAACTAGTAAGGCAAAAAATGGAAGTTTAATACAAGATAGAAAATTATTCGGGTCCAGAGTGGTGGCTATGAATGACGCGAGGTTGTTCCAGTCGCTGATGGTCTGAGGAAAAAAAAATCATCGATTAAATGCGTTCGTAGAGCCTGAAATATGTTTGATGGCACATCTGTTGTTAAGGTGGGAAGATATTCAGTCGGGGGTTGATAGCAAGCCCATGAGTTGTTACCACCCTCAACTCAAAATCATGAACACAGATATTCGGTAAGGTCTGTAATCTGCTCGCTGAGGCTATTGGGAGGCGACACCGCGAGTTAAATCCATCGTTAACTCGATCGTCTGCAAACACGTCCCCCGTTTGCCCTGGCCAGTTTGTTGGTCTCATTTCGCATCGAAAAGGAGCTACGCCTTGACATTTTCTAACGTAAAATCCACCATCTAAATGCCCATTCCGTGAAAGTTCCAGCTATCTGTGTGCAGGTGCGGATTACTTTTATTTTTTTGTTTTACGTTTTGCAGAGCTAGGGTTTATGGTACGCACGCCATATATTTTGAAAATATCACGCGTCATGTCGGCCGATAGGAGCTGCAACTTCCTACAGCACTACCCGAACCTTGTCTAAAATAAATGACCTCGTTCAAGCAGTCACCAACAAATAGCCCAACCCTGTTATAAACCACTTCAGTTACCGAAGTAATTTTTCCACTCTGATGCAGTTGTTCTGTGCCCACAACTTGTAAAAACAGTTTAGGATATCCTTACAAAAAGTGTCTTCACTGCATCATTGTCTCTTTTCGTAACCCCAGCCATCAGAGCCAGGGCTACAGCGTGGTCGGCGTGAATCTCGCCTTCAACAAGACGTTCTTGGCAGTGGGCGCCAACGTCCAGACCCTCTTCAACCTGCCGATCAACCTGCACGTCACCGTAGACACGGTTCACAAGAGGATGAGCCTGAAGCACCCGCTGAGCCTGCCCTGGAATGTCATGAACCACCACTTCCGCCCGTACACGTTCGTCAAGCAATACGGCCTAGCCACAGATGCTTCCACCACTGCCCCCTATTTGTCTCAGTACCCTGTCTACAACAACCACGAAGTCACTGAGGTAAAGCCTTGTCCTCGCCAATTAGAGGGACACTGAAACCCCCGAAACATATTTTCTTCTATTTTTCTGGCGATTCAATATGATGTCAAAGACTACCCAACCAATATTTGGCTATAGCGTCGCGTATATTTATAAATTAAGTAAAAAAAAATAAAAGCCGTTTACAAACCCCTGTAACGCCGAATTGGAGCGCAGCTCTTGAGGAGGAGTAGGGAAGGGTACTGAGGGGGGTCACGTCACCTGCGGGTAGTCGCGTGACCCCGGGGGGGGTCACGTGATCTCGGGGGAGGGGGGTCACGTGACCTCGGGGGGGGGGGGGGGTCACGTGACCCCCCCCCCCCGGTTACGCCGACGCCGACGCCGACGCCGACGCCGCTCAGGCTGGAAACGGGCCCCTAAGAGCTGCGCTCTAAAACGCAACTTCTTGAAACCGAATCCGAAACTGTCCTGGTGAGGAAGAAGAAATTAGGAGGAGGATGTTGCCGCAGGTAACGTGGCTACACCCGACCGCGTCTTTTCTTTTTCTAGAACGGAGCTGTAAAGGGCTAGTTTCGCTAGTATCGTGTCCGTCAGCTAACAAATGATGACACCAAACTCTGGACAGCTACCGCCACCTCAAAGCGACGGCCGCAACCAGACAACCGGCTGGGCGGTTGTCTGGTTGCCGCCATAGCTCATAGGTGGCGGTGGCCGTTTAGACTTTCCACTCTGGCTTGCCGACTTGCGGCCGGCCATTACTTCATTCCAACCATGGTACAGCCTCGCTGGTCTTCCTTCACCAAAATGGAAAGGCTGAAAGTTTTCTTCTTTTTTTTTTTAATGCGAAAGCATTAGCTATTCCACAAAGCGGAGCCGGTGGCGTCTGTAACTGCAAAAAACCGCGAAAGAAATGCCCATTCTCCCATTGGCTGAGCAAAACGGCTCCTAGATAGGCATTGGCGGCCGGCCGCTTTACGAGAGCGCGCGTTCGGCCGCCGCTCTCGTGTCAGGCGTTGCCGGAAAGAGGTTGGGGGGGGGGGGGGGGGGGGGAGGGGGGGGTGCTTACGGCCGCTTCTGGGGCGGCTTGCTATAGAACATCGTCTCAGCTGAGATTAAAAGGTTAAAAGGCGCGAACAAACAGTCCGAAAAAAGACACACGTACGACACGGACAGGCGCCAAGCTCCAACTGATTTATTGAAACACGAATCATCGTCAGACTCGATCCCAATCGCCAAAACACATGAAACTGATAAAAATTCTTATCGTTCATTACACACATCCTTCAAGAAACACAATTTCTTTGGTTAATAGATAAAGATATGGCATGCTTACACATCTGTCAGCCGCTTTGTGTATACAGAAAGCTTCGATTAGTTATCCTCCCATTTTTTTCATTCCCTTTCTTGATAAACCTTGTACGGTCAAACAAAGGTTCGCACCCACATCGTTTGCAGTGCTCCGCAAGATGCCCATTCGAATTATCGCGCACGGCAAGCTTGTGTTCGCGCGCTTTTTCATTAAAGCATCGGCCGGTCTGACCGATGTAAACTTGCCCACAACTAAAACGAATCTCATAAACCACCTTAGTCACGCATTCGGTGTATCTTGTTACATGTTTTTTTTAGCACACTACATACCTTCGCTTTGTGATCCCGGAGCATATCTTTGGAAGTTTGCACGGGGCTGAAAAGATTACGTTAACCCTGCGTCTAACAGCCATCTTTTTTTTAAATTGTGGGAGACTTTCTTCAAATAATGGTATCACCTGCACTGGCATCTTATTTGTCTTTTCACGACTTTTGTCAACACCCTCTCGTTTAATTTTTTGTAAGATCCTTTCACACACACATGTCACTAAGCTCTTCGGGTAACCGGCCCTCGTCAAGTGTGCAACCTGCTGATCAAAGCTGACCGGAAGTCTATGATGGCAGCTTTTTTGTAATGGCTGCGTGAAGGCAGGAGGATGCAATCCCCCGTTTTACGAGCTTTGAGTGGGCACTGCTAAAAGAGAGGAGGCCTTTCTTAGTTCGTGAATTAAAACTCCAGCATAAATGATAATTAGTAAAAAAGAGCTGTAAATCTAGAAACTGAAGACTGCCATCCTTAGGCATTTCCCAAGTGAAGTTCAGTCCGCCGGACAGTGACCTAAACAGATTAGCAATTTCTGCCTCGTCCTTTTTCATACAATTCGCTGTACATTCCCCCAAAATAACCACAAAAAAAAATCATCCACAGAGCGGAAGATCTCGACCACATTCACCCCGTCAAGAGTCCTCGATATGCGCTTGTCCATGGCAGAAAGATAAATGTCACACAAAACAGGTGCCACTGAAGAACCAATACAAATACCACTCTCAAACACGGTGAAAGAAAGTGCTGCAAAGGCTGCGCTGCGCGAGCGTCTTGAGACGCGGCAAGAGTCCCGCTCAACTCGTGCGTTGGCTTTGGCTGTGTTTCTTTCGCCCAGTCTCAGCTGAGACCCTGTTTCTAGCAACCCGGCCCTGCTCCCCTCAATGCCGAGGAACATAGGCACCAACATCGTCGGCGGCCCCAACCTCGGCAGTAGCGAAACGTGGCTCTCCACGCCAGTACACCGCAGACGAACTAAGGGAGCGGAAGAACGCCATTCGTGATTTCGCATTCGCAACTCATGAGAACGGCTTAGGTGTCCTCGGAATTTTTTTTTAGAGTACAGCTCTTAGGCGCCTGTTTCCGTGCATGACGGCGTCGACGTAACCAGGCGCGTTGCATGATGGGACGTCACAGACCTCAACACCAAATCAGTTTCCCCGCTAAATTTAGCGGGGGTGTTGAGGTCACGTGACGTCAGTTTTCCTGCTAAATCTAGCGGAGAAATTAAATTTGTTCATAGGTGACGTGACACGAAATCATGTGACGTAATTTTCCTGAAATTGTGTTGAGGTCACGTGGCGTCAATTTTTCAGCTAAATTTAGCAGGGAAAGTGTGAAAAAAGGGAGGGTATGGAGGAGGAGGGGAGAGGACACAGGTAAAGAAGGGGAAGGTACGGAGGAGCAGTAAATGAGAAGGAGGTGGAATGGAGGACTAAAAGGGGAGAAGGGGTGGAGAAGAGAAGGAGGAGGAAGAGGAAAGATTATGAGGAGGAGGGGAGTGTACGGAGGAGGAGGAAGCTAGGGCATACCCTCCCTTCCGTATCCTCCACTCCTCCTCCTCAAGAGCTGCGCTCTAATTTCGAGTTACTGAGATTTAGAAACGACAAATGCACCGAGTGCAGAAGACTGATGCTGCCGCCATCTATGTTGTAGGAAGAGTACCGACCTCAAACCGAAACTAGTGCCTTTCTGTTCGGAGTGATGGGTGGGAATGCTAGAGTGCAGCCACTACCAAAGTTTATCTACAAACGTTTAACGCTGCAACCTGTTGTTTATAGTTGCGATGACTTCAAGTAACTGGGCCGCCGTAAAGATAGTTACAGACGGCGTAAATTTCCGCACCCAGCTGTCTACAAAGCAGCATGGTTGCGATCTTTCGATTCTTATAACAGTTTACACTGAAGAAAACTGATGATGCTGTCCGAGCAGAAGCTTGATCCGTTTGAGCATGGTATTATGCGTCAACTACTGAAAGGGTGCGGCTTAAAACTAGTCTGTTGGAATATCCAGCAAAACTTTTCGTGGGACTTTCGATTTCGATCGTCATTACAGGTGGATTAGATATTAGCCTTGGTGAGGACGTCGAGAACGAGAGCTTCCTCGAACAAAATACGACGGGGCAAGTTAGCTGACGTAGTTAAATGTTAAACATGATGATGTTGCCCAAGCCTCGGGTAAAGTCACAATGTTTAGCTTTCTTTGATGCCTACTGGGCAGTCAGAGGTTTCTGCTGGGGGAGTTTTGTCGACAAATATTACATTTGTCGACTTGTCAGCTTGGGGCCGCTGATGCGTTTCTTCTGAGCATTTCTTGACACTGGTATATTTCAGCGTCTGTACGGCAACAGAGCGACTTAAAACCTGGAAATAAATCACGGGTTGTCAATTGCTTCCTTCGTGAAATAGCAGACGCTCACAATTCAAGCTCGCGTTTGATTCCGTTGCCCGTGGGACGCGATTTCTATCAGAAATATTTTTTTTTTCTTTCGGTTCCGCGACACACCGTAGCAGATGAACCCTCCGTCTGCTCCCGCTCCTCGCCGGCCTCGCCGGAGCGAGGCGTGACAGGAATGCATTTTGGCGCACGCCCGATTTTCTCGGTGCAGCGGATGCATGCACGCGTGGGTGCCGCCGCTGAAACGAGCTCGGAGAGTGCAACCACTCGTGGAGTGCCTGCCGAAACGAACTCGCTTTACGCCGCGAGTGGGCACGCATAGGCACGAGTGCCGTGAAACGAACTCGCTATTAGATACGCAGCACCTTGGAGCACCCAACAGCAAACACAACGTGGGAGCGGCGCCTCGAAGAGAACTCTCGCCAAGCTTTCTATACTCCGCGACAACTTTTCTTGGCAATGCAGTGGAAGGTACAGGCCCGCGTCCTCTCCCATTTTCAGTGTGCGCGGGCTCTCCTCCTCTCCACGTTTTGGGGGGAGGAGGAGAGCCCACGCACACTCAAAATGGGAGAGGGGACGCGGGCCTGTACCTTCCACTGCATTGCCAAGAAAAGTTGTCGCGGAGTACAACCACTCAACGTGGCTGCGGAACCAGACTCTCGCCAGATGGCACTAGCGCATTGAAGATGGCGCTACCCACGATAAAACGGTATTTTGTCTCGAGTCTCGTTCCGAAACGCTGATTGGCTCGCTGTGCCGTTCCCTTCGCCGTTTGCCAAGTTACGGTGACACGTATTATAGCAACGCAAAGCTCTTACGTACGATCTTCTAAAAGTCCCTAATTATGCTGCAGAGTCGCGCTAGCATAATTTTTCGTTTGTTCTCGTGCAGTTTGACCGTACCTACTTCGCCGACATCTTCGGCTACGGCCTGAACGTAAAAGGCAGTCTCCTCAGCAAGGGACTTAAGAAGGGACTGCAGAACTTTTGGCACGAGAGCGACTATCGTCAGAAGTACTTCTATGCCACCCAAAACCCAGAGGGCCACCCGCGTGAACTGCAGTTCACCCTCGTTCCAGCTGAAGGAGACGCTACGACTGAGGTGATTTGCAAATTGTGATCAATACTGACTGCAAACCCGACAACGAGTGTAATAACTGCACTTGGTGGCCATATTGCGTCATTTAAAGAAATATCCTGAAACTCATTGCTGTTTCTTTTACAGCGATAGCTGTCATTGACTCTTCCCGCCACTTGAAATTACGTTGATGTAAGGCGTCCGTCAATATCGTCACATGACATCGTGACGTCACGGATCGACATGTGACGTCACGATCTCACGTGACATCAGGGTGCACATCATCACGGTGCTAGGTGACGGCATGATTGTCGCGTGACACCCTGTCGACTTGGTATCACGTGACTCAAGTGACGTCATGACGATGTCAAGTGGCATCATGACATTCACGGGACATCACAGTGTCATGTTGCGGTTGGACTAAGTAAGCGCGCTACTATCCGAGCAGACGCTAGCAATGGTTTCTCCGCGTTACGTCAGAGGAAAGATACATAAGGATCTATTGAGGTCCAATAAAGAGACGCAGCTATATCTGTGATTGCACTGTGGTTTCACAAAAGACTGCGTTTTTTTTTAAATGAATCATTGAAACATAGCGTCATTGACAGTCATTTTTCTTGTTCAAACCAAACAGATACAGGTCGATCTCGGCTACAATTTCCTCGAGCCCAATAGCGCAAGGAACAGCCACTTTCCCGTTCACGACAACGTCGGAGAAGATGGCCAGGTTCCTTCTACTCATGTACTCAACCTCGACTACGCCCTGAAGGGCAGCAAGGAGCGCAAGATGTCCGCAGAACTGAGGTACTCTTTCACCAAGGACAACTTCAGGCACAAAGTTCAGTTCTTCTACGACCGAACACCATTCCACCCGGAGGAGAAAGACCACACCAAGGTACTCGTAGGTTTTTTCCAGAAACCTGAAAAGATCAAACTTACATTAAGGTATCTTCTTAGGTCTGCTTGGATGTTACAGCAATGTTCCCAGAGCCCGACCGGGCAAGGTTGAACAACCTCTCACTTTTCTACGAGGGCAAAAAGCTTGAGTCCCAGCTGTACCTCCGCTACGGAAAAAACTGTGTAGACCAGTCTAGCGTGAGTGTTTATTGTCTCTAATAGCATCGATATTATTACTGGCTGTTGTGTTGTTCAGTGCTGCATGGTCAATTGGAGAAGAATTTTATCGCGATAGTGTTAAGGTGCTCGCGTCGCAAAAAATTCGGTGTCGGCGTCGGCGGCATCGGAAAATCCTGATTGGTGGATAGGGTCATGACGTCACAGCCAGGTGTGACGTCACGCCACATGACTTCGTGCGGGAGTTTCAAACCCACAACGCTTACATGCGACTTGACGTGGCGCGTGACGCTGCCGACTACGCCACGCACACACGCTCGCAAGGCTGGGGAACGAACGCGGTTTTTTTCAGAAGGCTTTGAGAAGGCGTCCCGATAACGCTATCGCGTACCACTCCTCAAGGCGAAGCTTAAGCGCCCTCCAAATGTTGGCATGATTTTTAGGGAGGGGCTGTAGCCTTCCATAGCTTGAGAAAAGCAGGACGTGGCGAGAGCCGAGCATCTCCTTATCACTCAGCAGCCAATCATATTGCGGCATTAGCCAATAAGAACTCAGAAGGACAATTCCCGAAGCAGGAAGCGTTAAGTAATAGGTCACGCCCTGCGAAGCTGTCAGTGACAAGAGTTACGGCACAATGTTTTATGATTCTTACATACATGTTTTGTTGGTGAAGCTGCATAAAAAATGAAAGCGCATTATATACGCTCGTTGGTTAATGCGCAATTCAAGGTGACGGTGCCATTGGGATTGTAGACAATCTGGCTCTCATACGGTTGGCCTATACCTTAGTGACGAACGCTTCGCCTGATGCTCAAAAGACCCAGGTGAATTGGCCCTTTGACGAAAATTATTTTCTTGTTTTCAGAAACGTCATATTCAAGAAAAAAACAAAAAAACATTGATGCATTCTCAGAAAATGCGTTAGCATGACCCTTGGGAAACGCTAACACAGGCCCTTTCACTTTGCTGTATTGGCTTTCTCTTTTATCTTTCTCTTTTGCTTCCTCTATTTTCGCTGCGTTTTTTTTTTAGCTTTGTGACGGTGTCAGTGTTAGCGTTTCCCAAAGGGGGACGCATTCCGTAAAAATCCACCAATTCATTCCTTTGATTTTTTGGCCCCCTACTCGGACCAGCGCTAGTACTTTGTTGACACTCCATTTTGTAGCACGAACCAACGCATACTCGCTCCAGACACCTGCAAGTTCAGACTAGCCCCAGCATTCGCACACGCATTGACTTCCGCCCCATGACGTCGCCTCCCTCTCGCCTTTGTTCCTTCACTACTCTCTTCCTCTCTACGCGTCGCGCTTCCCTTTCCACTGTTTTGCCCAAAGACGGATGCCATCAGCTTTTCCCTGTTATGTGAATACTCATGATTAAAAAACTTCAGTTGTAAGTCAGCGCTATTTTCCCCTCTCCACGTTCTTGTCCGTGTCTTTGCGCTGTTTTTAATTTTTAACCATGAAATATCAAATAGCCGAAACATCGACGCTAGTAAATCTGTTGACTTATAATGCAATGAAATCTAAAGGTGCAAGCCAGCTGAACAAGAATGACGAAAATAATCCCTCAAGAAGGGGAACAAGGTGGCAAAGGGGAACAAGCGACAAACACATGTCTTTGTGCCAGGGTTGGGCAGTATCGCGATGAAAGTGTAGCGCGATAGTATTTCACAAGTACAGTTCGTGTCTGTCTTTCTGTATCGCGATAAATTTTTTTTCACCTGTCTCTGTATCTCTGTATCGAAATACATTTGAAATATTTCTTTGTATCGCGATATAATCAGGATCAAATGTATTTCTTCTTGACCCTGAAGCCTCGAGGGCTCCAGGGTCAAAACGATGCTGGGGCATTGTTACTGTGCTGACCGAGGTTCCTTCCGACACTCCAAACAATTTTTCTATGAGTCCTCTTATCTCTACTGAGAAGTGTTACGTAGTCGGTGACTTAAACCAGGTGGCGTGCCAGGAGTGGAGTTGGAGCATCTTCTGCCGCAGGTCTCTAGGTGGGAATTTTATGACTCCTTGTTTGCTGGCATCCCATGCCCGCTGATAACCGTCTCCCTTGCCTTAGCGTACAGAGTGCACCCAACCGGAAAACCTGAGTCACAGTCTGTTTCAGCACGAGCCTGGCGGTGGTTGACTTGAAATAGTAGGATGACTAAGGCACTGAAGGTTCAACAGATATCAAAATCCGGCTGCGCCCGTATTATTGTATGGCTCAAGGCAGGGGCGGATCCAGACCTCCATTTTAGGGGGGCGGTTCCTCTGTGTAAAACGGCGGGGGGGGGGGGGGGGGGAGGGAGGAGAGTGTTTATATTTTTTCTGGAGTTATCGTTTTTACTAAACTCTGATAACATAATATAGATCTTGAGAGCTTTTGTATCGGTTTACCTGTCGGGGATGAACTCTTTGAATTAAAACCTTTCGGGTGACCACGCTAGAGGTCAGTATCTAGAAAATTGTGGTGGCACTATCCTTTCTGAACACCATAACGCAAGGAATTTTGTAGTTCATAGGAAACGGGATTACTCCATTCGCGTGGCAGCGCGCTAGAAATAGAAAAAGAAGTTTAACTACTGGGATGAATGTTTGGTGCTATAGCGGCTGTGACAATTGCAGACAGTGCAACTTGATGGCTCAGATATCCCCGGCGGGGCTACAACTTTTGGGCTCCTTTTGCTTGAATGTTTATATATTCTCGTTACACCCGCAGAGCATGTATACGGAGAGTCAACCTTTGCCAACTACGGAGGAAGCTCATGCACCTAATGACAATGCGAAAAACGTTTTAATCTAAATCTCGGCTGTTCTTTGAGATTAAGCTTGGCATAGTAGTTAGAACTTTATATTCAGTGCCAAAATGCAGAACGTAGTTTTAAAACATACTTTTCATTGTCGCCAGTTGCTTCAATGGAGCGAGTACGTTGCAAACAAGCGACAAAAATGGCCCGGCGGCTTCGATGCTGCTCGCGGCGTCAAAACACTGTTGACGCAGCGAGCGAAACGAACGCTGCCAGGGAAGTTCGTCTGTTGTTCGCCGTATATTTGGAATGTCCAGAGCGCAGCACATGCGGCATTGCCAACCCAAACTCGTGTTTTCACGTGTTCTGGATGCAACTCGAGAGAACGAAAGCGAATAATTGTTGAATATTTTTGAAAGCATGTTGCAGTTCGGCAACTATAACTTAAACTTAGATGAGACCTTAAACCACCAATGGATCATTCGAAATTATATTCAATTACACTTCGCCTGGATATTTTCTGTATAAAAGGAACACTTACTTGTTTCTGGGTAGTTAGCTCATTCGTCAGGGTCGAGAGGACAGATGCAGAGATATGATGGGGCAGAGCGGTTGTCCGGTCGGCGAATCTCAACTGGGCTAAAGGCCGATCACGACTGCAGCATGGATGTTTGGGAGTCGGTGTTCAGCCGAACGGGCACAGGCGCTGTCTATTTGAATTATGTATTCGCGACTCCAGCGAAACGGACGCCGCCAAGCGGGAAAACCGCGAACCAGTCGGTCCAGGTTGCTCCGCGCCCCGCCGGGTCTCTGATGGCTTTCGCGGACACGTGCTGTCGGCGCGGGGGCGAGCAATGTAATTTGACGAAGGTCCGAAAATTTCTTAAGTTTGCCTGAGTGTTCATTAGTGTGGTGAAGCGTCAGTAGATTGTTTCTTTCCATCACGTGTTTGAAAGCCCGTTTACTCCACAACACACGGTCGCGTGCTTTCACTTTTTTGGATGAGGAGGAATCACGGAAACCGTTTTGATTTCTCGTCTGACTCTAATCACATTCAAAATGACGACTGCTTGGTAACTGATAAGTGGTTTCTTTATAAGGATGTATAACAGTGGAGTGAGGTCGACAGACGAAGTGTTTCACTGGAGGGAACACCAATGTTGCAGTCAAGTGAATGGGAAGGTTCGATAGCTGCTTTCCTTGAGTTTGGCAGTGCTCGATTAACTTCAGGTTAATTTAGCCACTAACGCCGGTCGGTGCGTTGGCTATTCATCTTGGTGGCTTTTCGCCGAAAAAGACCACATTAAAGGAGTTGGGCTAATTTCGCCATAACTTGATTCAGAAAACCTGCTCGATGCATATGATTAAGGAGGGAAATTATCTGCTTTCAAAAGCTGGGGGACGCGTCTCGCAAAGTTAGAAGCTGTCACGTCATTAGGATCTATCGCGCCCCTCCAATATTTATATTATAACCCCTGTCAAAGCCAGCAGCAATATACGTCTACATTGCTCAGGTTGACCGGCCACAAAAAATACTCATTTTATCCGTGCAGGATTCGAAGTCAAGTTCAATGCAGAGATGTCTGAGTGAATCTCTGATGAAGAGTCTCCTCAGTTTTTCCGCATTCGCCTCCGTGCTACCGGCTAGAACTATTTGGCTAAGTTTAAGTAGTATCTCTCTGTCTGTCAAATATACTTTTATTCAGCAGTTCACCTAATAGTTAGTTAACTAAGTTCATATTTCAGCCCGAAGAATATACTAATATCGCTTTAGTGGGACCATAGTACGTAACAAAATACATAACCCGCTCGTCAAAATGACTTCTAGATTGCTACTAAACCTGAATTGAAATACGAGTATCAGCTGCTTAGTGAAGCGCCAGCGGGTTAACATGCTCCTTGGCTCAGGAAGAGCGTGCTTAATTTTCGTAATTTTCCTGCAGCCTGTGTTGTTGACCGAGCAGGCGACTGGAGCTGTTTCTTAAACGCGGATAAGCACAAAAGCTCGATTTCTCGGGCATGCGAGTTAGCTAAAAATTACTCTCGGTGGAACAATTCTGTAGCCATCGCCGCTTTCCTTAGATGATCAAAACTAATTAGAGTCTATTACCGTTTTTCCGGAGCCCATAGTTTCGGTTTTCATCGAAGTCTCCGAAACGAAAGTTTGACATGAAAAGAACAAAAAACCCCGGCAAAACAAAACTATGCTAGGCAAGTTTATGTGCACCGGCTACACTTAACCGTCTCAGTTCAAATACCCATAAAATTGGGCATTCAGCAAAAGAAAATTTGTTAAATTGAATGCGCCACCCATTCAGGCGGCGCGGCCGAGCCGACGCGACCTGGACTCAGCCGCCATGTTTGTTTGGTGGTGGCGCCCCCTATAGGTCGCTCGAGTCGCGAATAGTCGCATCTTTGGAAGGGCTCGTTTTCCCCAAGTCCCTAGGTAGGGAATTCGAAGCCGTAGTTGCAAACCAGCAAGTCCCGCCTCTGTTCCGTTCGACACACGCATATTCGCTCCCGCAAAGCCGCGCGAAAGCTCTGCCGTCAATAGCCGCGTTCAACTCGAAAAGTAAAGATGGCGCCAAGGGGCGACAAGGGGTAGCGGGCGCCTTTCCAAAAATATGTCCCGCCACCCTAAGTTGAAACGGCATTGTATACAAATAAATGCCTACGGCGTCGGCTTGAGGACCCCGTGTAAGCAGCCTCCAGCCTTTGGAGTGCTCGTACCGTTTATCTTTCTTTTATTAGCTTCCCGCCACGAGAAGTCGTACCGCAGGCAGTATGAGCCCCATACAAGGGCGACACCAAGTGGCGAAAGCTCGATGCATTCCCTGTAAGGGGAGTTACCCTACCTCTCCTTCCTCCTCCACACTAAAATGCGTGGCGGAAAAGGCAAAGGAGGTAGTGCAATTCCACTTCAGGACGACAACCGTAGTTCGAGCTTTCGCCGTGACCTGAGGAGGGCCTGCGCATGCGCAGAATGCTTTTCAGAAAAAAAAAAGTTTATTTTAATGCACCAAGTGCTCAAAGAATTCTAGCTGTTTCCTAACGCTTAAGATACGTCTTTACTTGTATATTGAAAATATCCCTGATTGGTAGTGCCCGATTTTATTCGCCACGTCCTGGGAAATGCGACGTTTCTTAGAAAAACCTCGTTAAACCGCATTTTTGGCTGTTTTGTTCTTTTTGCTTTCATGACAGATTATTTTTAAAAGCAAACATACGCACACGGACGACGAGGCGAAGCAGATTCGCGAGAACGCCGAAGGCCAACCACTGGGAAACAACCGACTGAAGATGTACAAACTGCGACGGTTATTCACGAAATGCACAGAGGACCAACGGCGGGGCGTTCCCCTAAACTTCTGCATGAAGTACATGTACCACAGCAGCCGCCTCGGTAAATTCGCAACGGAGGTCGAGTACAAAATCCTCAAACCGGTGAGTGGGTACTTGCTTTTTTCTACTTGTACTAAATCCGGATGCTGGATGTATTCCGGGCACCTTGAACGTATGCTACAGAAATTGATAAAAATCTTTGCGTTCCAAAAGAGGGAAAAGGGGAACTTGTCGTAAATATGCTACATATGTATTGCGTATATATCATATTATTTCTGGCGATAGACATTTAACTGAGTCATAGACTCCTAGATCACGTAAGACGTATAGCAGCTTTCCTGAAACTATAAAAAAACCGTTCACGCACTTGCGTTTGCTTAGAACAGAGCCATTTGTGACCTCTCACGACGAGAGATCACGCTGGCGCCAACTACGAGGTGGCCCTGGAACTGCATTTTTGCGGTGTTTGCGAGTTCAATTTCACGAACATTGTATAACAAATTGTCGTATATAATATTTTCAAAAGTTCTTTTAAACCCAGATAGAATGATGCGCAAAAGAAAATTGAATGAATACTGCAAGTATTTGGCGGTTACCCGATAGATGGCGCCAGTCTGTTATCTCGTTGTAAGATATTGCAAATGGTTTTAAGGCACACGGTCGTAAGAAGTCACAAGTGTGGGAACCAGCATTCACCCAAGCCAGACCCGGCTTGAAATGCAAAGTGGGTGCATTGTCTGCAGAGCTCTCTTTGCGCCTATTTTTTCAGCGCTAAGTGGAAGCAATCTAATTGAACAAAGAAAATAAATGGTGTCCTTTCTCCATGAACATTTTTTTTTCACTATTCTATTCGTAAACTGGTGTTTCATATTGATCTAAAAAAAAGGGTGACCCTTGAATTATCTTTTTTGTTCACGCTAAATTTTTTTATGTTTCAATAGGCAGGACTCAACGAATGGTTTAGCAAGATTTCTCGTTGGGCTAGTTGGTTCGTTGCACTGAGTAATCTAGCACGCGTAAACACATAGGACCAACACGAAGAAGCGGGCAAAGACGAGCACGTACGCTTGTTGCACTTGTGTTTGTCCACTCCCTGGAGTTCGTCCTCTGTGTTTTCGGATACAAGTTTGGCTAAATGCATAAATATTAAGCGCCCCCCCCCCCCAAAAAAAAAAAAAAAGAGGGGAAAAAAAAGCTGAGGCGTTTAGTGTCTAAGCTAACCAGAAACACGGGAAATGACTGATCAAAAAACTGTATATTCACATAGACCATATAGATGAAGGTCGACAGAATGAATAAGCTGTTGCCGCAATTTGTCAATATTTGAATCTGTAAGCAAGGAATCTGTAAACGTTTGCACAAAGCTTCGAAGACAGCCATTCAGATTAATTTCTAGGCGTGAAAATAATTCTGCGGTATTTGAGAAAGAGCGGTCAGCGCGCGTACATACCTTTGATCGGCTTCCAAGCTGCGCGAACGCACAGGCGTCTATTGCTAAGACTACGTAGCCAGAGTAAGGTGACCTGGTACAGACCCTTCCAAAAAAGGGTTTCTGGCATCCGCCATTTTGTGAGTTCTTGCCCGCGACGGGTACGCATTGACAGCTTAAGAAACGTTAAGGCCCGTTCAGACACTTGTAACCGAGAACGACCGAGAGAGACAAGACCGGTTTTTAAGCCTCTTGCGACGTCTTAGGACTGGATGCGCTGCTGCGGAGATGGTCCTAAGACGTCGTAAGAGGCTTAAAAACCAGTCTTGTCTCTCTCCATCCTACTCGGTTGCAAGTGTGCGAACGAGCCTTTGGTCATGGCCTATAATGTGAACGCTCCTCGCTTCATGATAGGGTCTTCGGCGTTCTTATCTGCAAAGGCAGTAATCTCATTTTCTCCGGATCGATAATGAAATGCAGGTGACTTTTCCACGCCCTGCCTTTCTTAAAGGGGCGGTGCAAAGATTTTATGATTAAAAAAATTTGCATCTCGTCATTTTTACATTGTTTATCGTGTCCCAGAGGATAGAGAAAACACTTCCTTCATTAAAAATGTCGCGATTCCGCTGCATAATCGCAAGGGAAAAGTCGAGGTTTTTCCCCCACCTGCAGCCCCAGGTGGCAGCCGAAGGAACTACGGCGGAAAGATTACGTGACCTCGCTCGGCTCTAAGCTGCAGCATAGCGCCCACTAATGTACGCAGAGAGAGGGAGGGGAAGCGTCCTCCTAGATAGCACACGGGAAGCTACACGGCACACCGAATGACGTCACTGGGAGTGCGGCCAGGTGTGACCCTGAAGACTGGAAGTGAGTTGAGGGGTGCCCGAAATGCCAATCTTTATCTTTTTTTTACGCAACAACTAGGACACGCAGGCGAAATCGGTTTTTTGTTCTTTACTTCAGAAGTATCAGGGGGCAACTTCTAGAAATCTTTGACCGAAGTCCGAAAATCATTGCACCACCCCTTTAAGCCGTCAGTGACGAACGGCGAGCAAGTGTTCTAAAATTCATCTTTGGCGCATCGGAACGCGAGGAGGGCCAGGCCAATCAAAGGGCAGCTTAAAGGGATACTTCAACGAAATTTGAAATATTCCCGTCGTGTTCAAAAATAGGTTGAATATGATCCACAATATCCGTAAATGACAATCGCACGTTTGTATTTTGAGCCTGGTGGCTGTATTTTTTGTTATAAACGGCGCACTCTGGCAAGCGCTCGGAGGAGGCCCAGCGGAGACCACGTGACATCCAACGCAATCATGATGTAGGTCGTCTCAGGACGAGCAAAGCTACGGCGAGGCTGACGTCGAGAGGATGGCCTAGTTGTTCCAGACACTGAAGCGGCTGCTTTTGTAGGAATTTTGAGTGACGGGTTAATCTTCTGTAATCTTGTAGGGGGACAATAGCGACTTCTGCGACACACAAAAGGCATTCTCGGGAAGAGGGGAGTTCCTCCTGCCCCTCTTCTCTCGTCGTGGCCGGAGGCGAGACAACCTCCGTCACTAGCTGTCAAGGTTCCTAGACGGGCATTACAAACGAGGCGTTAGCGACATCCACCAGGTGCTCTTTGCTAATCGTTTAATTCGTTTTAAAATTCCTTTTCGTGACTTTTTTAACAAGATATTGGTATGTTCAATGTGATGCTGCTCCCTGGAACACATATAGACCAAAAAATGAGCGCCGAAATTTCGTTGTAGTATCCCTTTAAAGAACCAGCAGGAAACGCTCAATGACGAGGCAGCCAAGGCAGACTGGACAGATGAGGTTCGCAAGGAACAGACGAACTTGCATCAAGGAACACGCGCGTGCTGGGCTGGGTCGATCGGACAAGTATGGCACGCCCGAGTGCGGGCGCATTCTTCGTTGTGCCATCGTACGGGCTTGCGTTGTGCGTACCTGACAGTTTCTTCTTTCAATGTGAAGCACGTCTCTTGCAGCTTTTCCCCACGCTGCTGGGACACCAGATGACGACCGACCCGCATGGAAGTTTCCTCGGCACCCTCGCATCACACATCCACGGACCCAACGGGAAGCTCCACGTCGTCTCCCAAGTGCCTCCGGTTGAGGAGTACTCGGACATCGTTGTGACAACCGAGGACGGTCACTCCTTCCATCACGAGCACGTGCCAATCTACAGCCACTTGCTCGCGCCTAGGGTTTTCTCCCTCCTGGGATACTCGAACATGGCTAACTACATCTCCTACTACAAACCAAGTAAGTTTCTTTTTTTCTTTTTTTCTTATGTAGTCTTGTTAAGACGGTTGGTCATCCACATCCTTGTTCGGTTAATGGCGGTATCAGATCCAGAAAGAATCGGAAACTCAAATGCTTCCAATGGGGGAGTATGCTATTATCATCATGACCATTATGTTAATAACAGCGCAGACCTGACGCTTGGCTACCTGACACGTAACTTTTGACGGGTTCCGTCTTCATTAAAAGTGATTATTTATAAAACATTAGTTCAAGCAAAACTGGGATATGCAAGTTATGTCTGAGACACTGATACATAAAGTTGTATATCTTCACTTGAAGCCGTACGAAACTACTCCGCTTGATTTATATTATCAATCTATCATCATACATAAAGTGTAACATGAATGAAATACAGTGTTTCACTGACTCCTCTTTCAATTCGTAGCACGATTTCTCGTTTGTGTTTATTTCATAAAGTTTATTATGGTAATCATAACTTTAAAAAAAAACTAATAAGTGAACCAATCTACGTTTCCTTTCGCCTCGACCACATCTGCAGAGTTGTTGGCACAACCAATGTCAATCAAATTTGTTTTTCAGCTCTTTCATCCCTACAACGTGCCGTGAATGGAACTGCCTTCCCCCATCCATTGAAACCATCACTGATTTTACCGGTTTTAAGCTAACACTAACAAGTTATTATTTATATATTTGAGCCGTATTAACAGTTTTTGTTACGTTTGAATTCCGTTTCCATTCTCTTTCTTAATGCTTCGGAGCTAGGATAAAACAGATAAATAAATTCATGTTGGTATTCCTAGCAGTTGATCAAAACGAAGGCATGCACATGCCAAGCCCCATCATGAAATATTTTCATGATGTTCTACTGAGAAGACGTTCTCCACGCCTTCCACACATGACTTAGTGCTCACATAGTCTATGCGGAGCGCAAGTTCGTCTGTCCCCTTTTGCAGCGATTGTGGTCACGTCAAAACGCCGACCTCTGATTTGTTCTGATCGAAGAATAGTGGGTAGACCTCAAGGCAGCTCGCTTTGAGGTCTACCCACTATTCTTCAATCAGAGCCAATCGGAGATTGGCGTTGTGACGTAGCCACAACCCCTGCTACAGAAGCAGACGAACTTTCGCTCCTCTTTCTCACGTAAAGACCGATCGCAGTCAACGCTACGATCCTATGCAGTCAATCAAGCAGTGCCAAAAGTGGATCGTCAAGGCGCTCGGGATCTTTGTGGGGTTCACTATTAGAGAGTTTTAGGGAACCGTTATCGCACATTCGATACCGCACGATGTGCCCTGCGTTACGAAAAGCGCGTCTGCGAGCCTTCTGCTGTAGCGCATGCGCAGTGCGTACCGGACGGCATATCGTACCGCAAGGGATATGCAAAAAGGATTCGCTAAAACTCTCCACTATCAAACAGAGTGTACTTCAGGATTACTTGGAACGTGGCTAATGGTTCAGCTTGATATGTACTCGCTACAAAAGAAACGTTATAACCAAACGTCTATCGCGGTTGTTTTCCTTGCTCTCTCTTTCGACGCAACCATATTCAAAATAACCGGGTAACATATTATTAAATGCGTTGCAGTTAAAGGGCTGCAGCAATTAGGGTATGTGTGTCCTTGGATGTAGCCTGAGGAAGTCAAAGTGTCAGGAGACAAAGTGGCGTCACCCCCAAAGGCGCTCTAAATACGTTGCGTCCTCTGTTACATCCCTGCCACCGTGACGTCACGTGACATCGCGACGTCACGGGACGTCATGTGGATGAAACGGTGACTCGACATTGTGACGTCTTGCCACGTGAGACAGTGACGTCACTCGGCGTCACATGACACCATAAGGTCACGTGCCACTATGACGCCATAGAGTCACACTATGTGACTTGATGTTACGTGTTCGCGTGATGTCTGGTGCCACCATGACGTGACGTCATAACGTCACCTGATACTGTTACTGCGCCCTTACTGTGCTCGCAAAGGGAGGAGCGTGAAGGAACCCTATTAAGTCGCTGCATATAGGAAATGCGAAAGAGACAGCCATTCCTTTTTTTTTCTTTTTCGCCGCTCACATAGATGATACCTGAAATTTATATTCTAACTGACAACTTAAGAAACGCACTGCGTGGCGAGTCCCACGCATCTCGTTATCGGTCAGCAGCCAGTGACACTGCGGCATTAGCGTTTAATAAGCCTAAGAACCAATCACGAAGCGGGACCATAATAAGTCACGCCCCTCGTTTCTTAAAGGGGTCATGAAACGCTTTTCCGACTTTTTCTTGTTTAACTTTCCTCTTCAACTCATAAATCGCGCATTTTACCAAACAGTTCAAAAAGACGGAAAGGGGGAGTCACCTCTTGCTCGCACTCTCGTTTGTGTAATCCCGGACGCATCCATTCTCCCCCTAGAAGATTAGCCCGTCGCTCAAAATTCAGACAAAAGTTCCTTTCCCCAACCCGTTCACCCCGAAGCTGACAGTGCTGGGGAAGCTACGTGCTCATTGGGCCAGCCAGACGTGCCACGTGATCACGATCCTTCGCGCATACCCACGCACAGAAAATGAGGTCAGGTGATCAAAGGGAGGCGGCTGATTGGTCCGGCAAGCGCGTAGCTTCCACCACAATGTCAGCTTAGGGGTGAAGGGAATAAGTGAGGTCCGGTTTTGTGTGACGTGCGTTTGGACCCGGTGACGCGCTTTTGGGACCGCGGATGTATCGCAGTGAAAAGGCAGAGAGCTTGCGAAGTGGAGGAGGTACGAAATGGTCCGCTGTGTTTTCAAAATTTCGCACTGAAAGTCAAGATTTTGACTTTCTACCTTTTTTCTTTTGGCCCACTGAACGATGTCCTGTTAGTAAAATCCCAATCTAAAATGATTTATCCCAACCCAAAATTTGTTTCATGGGTCCTTTAAGATGTCGGGGATTGTATAGTATATCGGAATAGCTGCATTAGGCCTTAAGTAACATCTCCTATTGCACGACGTCACCTGCTTGCTTTCGCTTCTTGCAGTCCTTATAAAGATCATTTTGAAAGCATGAAACACCAGTTATTTGCGTAATATATCTCTGACGACCCAACTACAAGAGTAACTTTGTTCTGATACCCGAAGGGTATTGCGGCCTGCAAGGCAAGGGTGTCACGACCTTCGACGACGTTGTGGTCAACCTTCCCGAAACCGACTGCTTCAAGGTGGTCGCCAAAGACTGCACTCCCCACAAAAGGTTCGCGGTCCTGGCACGGGCCACTGGAGACGCCAAACATCCCAAGGTACTTCACTTCCATCCCATCTGAGAAAATCGGGAAACTCGGTGGTTCCTTTTTAGAGCAACGCGCGCTTATTGGGGAAGCGATGTCTGCACTCGTAGAGGTTTAAAACACGCGCAGCACGAGCATTCGCCAACTAGGTCTGCCTTCCAAAGATATCAATCAATCAATCACTTTATTTCCTCTCCATCTGAAAGGCGAAGACAGGGAAAAAAGCAGCATGTCGCCCCTTAGCAAAAAGAGGCCGTACTTCAAACGAAGTTGAAATATATTTAGTACGAATATTCATTTTGTATTTATTCTGTATTATTTTGGCCGCATTCGAAATACGCGCGTAATGTATTCAAAATACATTATAAATATGAATCAAAAAATATTTTAGATATACCAAAAATATTATTCCTTCACACTCAAGATGCCATTTGTGGATTAAAAACCGATCACACAATTTTTTTTTATTTTCGATTTTGTCAGCAAATGGTGTCCCTGTGGTATTTGAAGGCACTACTAAATACATCCCACACAGCCACATTAGAAACGAACACAAACACAAACACCATGACGCACTGAAGAGCTCATTCACAGTCCCGTTGACTGCTCTAGAGCCTTATATAGCCTACATATTGAAGGTAATAATTTTTTCGGTGACCACCTCTGCGCTTATTAAGGTTACAAGTATTCGATTTTCTCCTCGGTAGTCTGTCGAAGGGGAAACAGTGTTTTGAAGTTCGTGGACGATATCTCTTACTAAAAGGCATTGGTACAACTAATAACAATTCGGCACAGTCCCTAAAACAATATCCACACAAACGGCTCATAAAATACATGTTATTGCTTCTCTGCGTAGCACCACTCAGGGCGAAGCGAATCAAGGCAGTTTCTTCACTTTAAAATACTGTAAACGACTTTATTTTTGTGAGGACCTAATTCTCACAAAGTGGGCGAATCGCCTACAATTCCGAAAAATAGGTCCCGTGAACAATTCCGGCAAAATGTAAAAACATTAAAATCTATATTGCGATCCCAGCGCGTCGCGAAAGTTAGAATTTGCGAATTATTCCAAAACTCCAACTTTGACCTAAATCGCGAAATATTGAGCACGCGAAAAATAAATATTTTACAGTAGTTGTTTTGCCTTTCCTTTTTAGTAGTGGACTATTTAATATGGTAGTTAATGTCACTGTATTAAAGTCACTATTCACATCACGTACAATGGTGAGTATACACGTTCAGTGAACTAACATTGTGCTAACAAAACCACGCCAAACGTATCTGTTCACAGCACCTGCTGAAGCTTTCCAGCATCAGCAAATGTTGTGGCTGTAGTTCCCGAACCCCGTTTGTGATTGGTGTGCAAGGAACTGATCAGGCGTGTTCTTGATAGAAAAAAGGAAACAATAACATAAACTGGGCTGATTTATCAGTGCGATGCTACGCAATTCAATTGCCAAACTAATCAAATGTATTTAGGCGCTTCAGTGTACTCCATATCTGCTTGAAGTGAACTTCAGAAGGGGAGCTTTTAAATATTTTGGTAGTTTAAGTCAAACTACCAAAGTATTGCAGCCAAAAGGTACTTAGAGTATAACACAACAGTATTTACGATTTTCAGGTAATTTAAGAGTATTCTGCACGTATTCTTGATTGCACCATTTTTTTAGGGTTGGAGTATATTTTGCATGAATTAAATAAATATTTCAAGAAATATATGTGGAAGGTATTTTGTGCCTATTAATTTAGTATTTACATATTTCAAAACGCATGAAGGGAACTTCGAATGTAGTTTAAGTAAAGGTGTTTTAAAATGATTTTTAGAAGTATATTGTAGTACTAAGTAACAAAAAAAGAAGTTTATATTTTCGGTATATTTTTCGTGTACTTACAATTATGAATTGTATTTCAAATACACTCAAATTAGAACGTGGTATATTTCAAACGTATTAGTTTTCGCTAAGGGGCTACTTGACGAAGCCCCCGCCTCCCCTTTACATCCGCAGAAGAAACACAACATATGAGTGAAAGAACAATGTAAAATATATAAAAACAGATAATCGAGCGCTTACACAGGAAAGTGGTGTCAATTATATATAGTGCGAAGGGTTAAATAAGGTAAAGATAATTCAGAGTTGCACACGCTTGCTCCAAGCGTTTAGTAATGAGCACATGCACTACAACGCACATTGACTTTGAAAAATATACACGCAACTGCCTCTGCACCTTCAAAACATGACAACACCTATTCAATAGATCACTCAAATAGGTCACGAATTTCCTTTTTGCTTAAATTGGCCACGGAAATTCCCTTTGCTTCAAGGTCGTTTAAAATTCTTGGGAGAGTAAAAGCCAGTCTCTTGTCACCATAATTGGTTCTGGAGCACGGTGCGGCCCAGTGTCGAGAATGACGAGTGCTGTATGTTGCGTCCCGCGACTCCAAACCTGAGACTGAATTAAAAACGCTAACAGGGTTGTTTAATGATCTTTTATATGACATCAAAAGCTTGTAACTATAGTAATTGGTGATTTTTAAGGTGTCAAACTTCTTAAACAAAGATTTCATGGAGTGATCATACGCTACATTACATATTATTCGTATTGCCCTCTTTTGCATTATAAAAAGTCTCTGAACGTTCGTTTTTGTAGAGGTACCCCAAACCAGGAAACAATAATCGAAATACGAGCAGGGCGTGATATATAAGCAGCATTATCGAGGGGGGTAAGATATTACGGTATTTGTATAAAACGCCTAAAACCTTTGAGAGCTTTATGGTTGTGTCCTGCACCGTCTCATCCCATAGCATATGTTCATTAAAAGTTACGCCAAGCACCTTAGCATTTTTTACAATTTCCACATCTCGTGAGGCAAAAGAGAGCCCTCCCGGCAGGCTGCTGGCGCAGCTTGTATTTTTTGCGCGGAAAATAATTGCCTTAGTTTTTGCAACATTTATTGTTAAGGAATTTGCGGTGGTCCAAACGTTTAGACTCTGCAAGAATTGATTTGCTTTTCTTATAATGACGTCAATGCTAGTTCCAAAGAAAAACACACTTGTATCATCTGCGTATATTATGTAGTTGACGCTATTATCTAAGTTCACTATGTCATTTATAAAAAGATTGAAGAGAAGGGGCCCGAGAATACTCCCTTGCGGTACACCTGCCTTTATTTGGCGCATGTTTGAACGCTCCCCGTCAATTTCAACGTACTGATAACGGTCTTGCAAATAGCTCTCGATTAGGTTCAGGACAACACCCCTGATGCCACAAAGGTTCAGTTTCTGCAGCAAAGTTTTATGATTAAGGCGATCAAATGCCTTCGAAAAATCGATCTATATGCCCAATGTTAGCAGTTTGTTTTCGATGTTTGTAAGTATCATTTCTTTCTGTTTTAGTAGCGCCAACTCTGTCGAGTATCCCTTTAGGAAACCGAATTGACAAGGGGTGATAATTCAGTGTTTTTCACAGAAAGAATATAGCCTCATGTGCATAATTTTTTTTTCTAGTCCTTTGGAGAATACCGGCAATACAGACACAGGCCTGTAATTACCCACGTTGTTCTTATCCCCTGCCTTGTGGAGGACGGACACCTTGGCCACTTGCATTTTTTTAGGAAACACCCCATCCTGAAGGGCGAGGTTATAAATGTGGGTCAAACAAGGGACGATAGAATGAATTACACGCTTTACAGGCCCGATCTGAATGCCATGCAGGTCGTTACTTTTACTGTTTCTAATATTGTTATATACTGATGTCAATTCACTGCCGTCAGTAGGCAGAAAGAAAACACTCTCCAAAATTTTATCGACTAGGTCACAAGCATTGACGGAGTGAACGCTATCAACTAAGTCCACAAAATGATTATTGAACCTGTCAGCCAACGCGGCGCCAGTTATGCTCTCCCCATTTACAGTGATCGTGTTAATTGAGTCACTACGAGAGTGAGGTTTTACCAACATGTTCACTTTTTTCCACATGACATCCGTTCTAGGTTCACCCTGAAACATATCGTAATGGTATGTAGGCTTTGATTTGCGAAGAGCGCTTGTCACCATGTTCCTTTGAATTTTAAATTCGCGGAGGACGCCCAAATCTCTAGTGTGCAGAAATTTATTATAGAGCGCATTCTTTCCATTCATCATTCTAATTATCTCCGAAGTAATCCACGGCTTGCGTGATTTCTTATGCACTCGACACTTCTTGTAGGGAAAGCACCGGTTATAGATATTTGTAAAAGTTTCAAGAAAGAGATCATATGCCTGGTCAGCTGAGTCACAGGAAAGAACCGCGCTCCAGTTTGTAAGTTGTATTTCCTCTTCAAAATAGCTGAGAGGAAACAACAAACAATATGGTGGGATAAGCTGCTTCGGTTCTGTCGCGGGTGCGCGGTTTGTTCGCTTTTGTTAATGAAAAGTGCTCAAGGTAAGACGAATAACACGTTCGAATTTCTTTTTGAGGTAAGGCTCTTTCGGAAAATGTATTGAACCGTATTTTGTTTGGTTTGAATATGCTAATAAACAACGTAAACGTTCATTTGACGCCGTGTCTTGATCGCCGTTGCACGGCAACTCGGTAATATTGACGATAGTCCTGCCCGCGCTCAACAGAGCAAGGCAGGGTATGACCGCGACTTTCGAAGCGGGTTGGACACTTACGCAGGGCATGATACCGATTAATTTTTTGTTTGCGTAGCTAAATCGGGGTGCACGTTGGCTGAGGCTCGCTTCGGCCGACAAAACCTTGATCGCCGAGCGCGGCCGAACTTCCCGTGTGTATACGAGTTCGTTACGAAGGGCAGAACGAACGTATGGCCGTATAAAAGTATCGCAACCGGCGGCGTAGATTCGCCGAGCTCTATATTTTGCGTGTGCTGACGACGTTTCTTGTCGGCTTTTATAACAGTAGCTGCCTTTGCACCGCCAAGCGAAGGACTCGATCGCGTTGCATCGCTTCGAACAGCAGCGCTGATGTGTACAATCACCCGCTTTTTTGCGACGACCTTGTAAAGACTTTAATACTGGCGTCAAATAAAAGCGATCGTGCTCGCCATCGTCTGCTTCCAATTTATTCGGAGACCGTCTGGCACAGGGGAGGAAGCGCAAATTGCGTAGAAGCAGGTTTGGAGCAGCGGGTTTTTTTGCCGTTCAGTAGGCGCTCCGATGACTCCGACTCGAATCACTCCGTTCGGAGGCAAGGGAGGCGCTACTGAACGCGCCCAATGCGTGGTGCTTCCCGACTTCGACCTGGGAGTGCTTTTGCTACACTCTCAAGCAAAAGGGTGTCAAAAGGTGTATTCTTACACCCTTTGTCTTATATATTACACCCCAAACTTCAATTCGACATACAGCGCCCTACAGTCGAACAGACGGCCCGAAATTTTACGAGGGGCTTGATAGCCGTGTGGTACAACTTATTAAAATAGCTAACGTACGTTTTACTGAACACGAAAAATATAATCCGGGTTTTCTTGGCCCTACTGTAAAAACTCGGTGTTTTCTTTATGTGGTCCTTGATACGTACTTTAGCTATTTAAAACGTTGTACCACACGGCTGTCAAGCCCCTAGCTCGTAATGTTTTGGGCCCTCTGCTCGACTGTAGGGCACTGTACGTCGAATTGAAATTCTGGGGTGTATCATATGGGACAAATGGTGTAGGAATACACCTTTTGACACCCTTTTTTCTTGAGAGTGTAGAAGAAAATCGGCAGCAAACTTTCGAACTTACAGTTTACCGGGTGAATTATTACTAAGGAAAAAGATCCACGAATAAAAAGATGCCCCAGTAGCTGGGAGAAAAAAGAAGACGCCGTTTCGAACGGACGTGCTTTCATGATCTCCAAGGAAAATCATCAATCGGCCTCAGGCCGAGGAAACCCCAGTACTTCAGGTTTAAATGGCAATAACGATCTTCGAACGATGCACCCGGAGAACACTGTGACCACACCCGTAGGCCCAGGAAATACCCAGGCTCAGGCGGTAAGCCAAGATGAGTACCGAATTCTGCTTTCACGATTTCCGCCGGCGGCTTTGTGCCTAAACTCTGTGTTTCTTCATGCTGACCTCACTGGTCGTCCGTACCGTGCGATGGACTTTCGCGACGGTCTGAAAGATGTGATTGATCTGAGTGAAGTGCTGTCCTTCGGGCAGTTTCAAATGAGCCACTTCTGGATGGCAACAATGGCAAATCCTGCAGCCGCGGAAAAGCTAAAGGCGGTGAAAGAACTCAAGGTAAAAGGAAAAAAGTGCCTCATTATTGATCCCAATTCAAAAAATGTCAAGATCAAACTGCTCTGGCTACCGTTGCACTTGGACGAGAAAAAGGTCGCTGAAACCTTGGCGCCTTTTGGAACGGTGCGGAGTGTCACGAGAGAGAAGTGGCGCGTTCCCGGGATGGGGAACATGGAGACAATAAACAGAGAGGTCTGCATGACTCTTCACGACACAGCGACACCAGAAAGCATTCCTCATCTGTTAAAAGTCGCTGGATCGCAGTCCCTCGTCGTCATGTCCGGACGGCCGCCCTTGTGTCTGAGATGCAAGAGAGTTGGCCACATTCGACGACAATGTCGTACTCCAAAATTTGCCCGATGCAACAGATACGGACACCAAAGCGACGAGTGTTACTCCAGCTACGCAAGCATACTTCGAGGCCCCGGTGCTGAAGCAGATTCCAACTCTGAGCTGTTGATAGACATCTCAGAGGTTGTGGATGCCAGTGGAGACATCCTTCCCACCCAAAGGGTATCTGCAGAACACACGCCCCCAAGTCCCAACGAGTACCAGGCGTCGGCTGAGAAGAACATCGAGCTGCCTCAAATCGGGGCAGCGACGGAAGGTGAAGCTCCATCTACACAGGAGTGTAAGGACGAGAGAACTCTGCAACCCTCAGAAGCGCCGAGGCAGTCGGCGGACCCCGCAGGCAAGCCTACGGGTTACGACAACGAAGATGACCCTGAAGCCACCATGGACACGACCCTCAGCACATCAAAGGACACTAATAAGAGCAAACGAAAAAAAGAGGTACCGCCAGACACCATCGCGAGTAAGCGGAAAACATCACTTGTGCGCTAGATAAAAATATAACCCCTCCTCCCCACCCCCACCCCCCTCACCCGCATACCTCCCCTACCTCCTCCCCCTTCTCCTTCACACGAAGGCATTCGTTTTATGACCTTGAATGTTAGAGGCTTCAATTCCCGCAAAAAGCAATATCATTTAAAGCGCCTCCTTGACGATGAGGATTTTGACTTTGTGGCACTGCAAGAAACACAATTGTCAACAGAGGAACAAGTAGAAAATGCCTTGAATATTTTCCTCCATCAATATGAAATATGTGGAAGCCATGCTGTTGGTTTCTCTGGCGGTGTCATGCTGTTTATTAAGAAGTCCTTTCAGTTATCTGTATTATTGGTCACGACAGATCTCTGCGGGTGCTTCATTATGTGCGACTTTCGAGTTACCGACTTATAATGGCGTGTAATATGTGTTTACGCACCAAATGACGTTAATCAAAGAGTAGCGTTCTTTCATCATCTACGGCCCTATTTAATTTGTAACCAATTGGTAGTTCTTCTAGGAGATTTCAACTGCGTTTGTGAGGAAGCAGACAGGACGCCTTCTAAATCGCGCATTGACAAAAGCACTGTTACGTAATTTGCGGGTCTTGGTCGAACTTGAATGTACAAACCCCGGACAGGGATTTGAAGACATAACTCGCATGAAAGCCGAATTAGATACATTGTACCAGGATCGTTACCAAGGAGTTGTAGTGCGCACGCGCACAGAAAAGTATCTTATGGGAGAACAGCCTACAAAGAGAGCAATGGAGGAGGAGAAGAGGTATGCCATAACTTAAGAAATTACGGAAATAGAGGATAATAACTTGATAATCACAGATAAGGAAACCATAGCCCACGTCTTTGTTGAACATTACCGGAAGATGTTTGGGAAAAGTGCTTCATCGGTAGATAACGACTACCTTAAAGAGCTGGTAGTTTTACTGCCGCAATTAGATGAGGAGTGCAGAAAGGGGCTAGAGGAACCCATCAGCTTACAAGAAATAGAAAAAGCCATTGATGACCTTCCGAAAAGAAAAACTCCTGGTCCGGATGGTATCACAGAGGAATTTTACAAACTGCGTAAAAATGCTTTAGCTCCCATTTTGTTAGAGATCTTTCAAAAGGCTTACAAGGCAAACACGTTACCCCCCTCTTTATCGCATACTCATACTATTCTCATACCAAAGACTGACGACAAAACCAAACTTCTGCACGTGAGTGGTTATCGGCCCATAACGTTATGCAATGTAGATTATAAGGTCTTCGCAAAATTTTTGACAAACGGATTACAACATGTTATTTGTGATTTAGTCGGGGATCACCAGACTTGTGGGATTCGTGGGAGGGCTATACAGACCAATGTTCACATTGCGAGAAGTGTGCTAGAGTGCGTCTCGAGTAATAACGACCAAATTGCGATGCTCCAAGTAGATCTATAGCGAAAGCATTTGACCGCGTTTGTCATTCCGTTCTGTTCATAATTTTGTCACACGTTGGCATTGGTGATATTGTTTTTCAGGGTGTTCAAATGTCTTACCGCAACTGTTCCACAAGTTTAATCATAAATAACAGTGTCACAGAGAGCATCCCAGTGCGTTCTTCAGTTCGCCAGGGCTGCCCCCTGTTATGTAGCGGCTGGCAAGCTGGCGCCCATCGGCTCGTGACGATCGGCTGCGCTCGCACCGAGCGCTTGAGAGCCGCGGGGCACGAGCAGACAACGCCAGGCTAGGAAAGTTGCGCCAGGCTCAATCGGAGGCTCCATCAGAATAAATCGATTAGACAACCATCTAAGGTCTACATCTCGTATTTAACATTGGCGACGAGGATGGGATAAAGAACTCCAGCAGCGGTTCAAGGATGACTGCGACACAAGGTAAGCTCAAAGAATTCCAAAGGACAGGATGGTCGGCCTGGGCGGAGCGATTGGAATTCTTCTTCCAGGCAAACGACATAACGGACCACGGGAAGAAGAGAGCCCTACTGCTGACCATTTGTGGCGCTGAAACCTACGAGACTGTGAAAGCGCTGACGGCCCCGAGGAAGCCCGGCGAAGTTGCCTTTGAAAGCATCATGTCCATGCTCCAACAACATTACGATCCACGGCCTTCGGAACTATTCAGTCGAAGCCAATTTCAACGTCACGACCAACAGCCGGGTGAGTCCATCGCTACCTATGTGGCGGAATTAAAGAAATTAGCCGCCAACTGCAATTTCGGCGTGCTGACACCTCTCTCGGTGGCCACAACTAGCGCCGGAGCATCGACCGCTTCAACTAGCACTGAAGGACGAGCGGCCGCCGCCCCTTTGACATTGAATCCAACCATGCTGCCGCTGGATGTAATGCTGAGAGACCGTTTGGTGTGCGGTGTGCAAGATGAGCGTCTGCAGCAACGGCTTTTTGCAGAGCAAACGCTCACGTTCAAGCAACCATATGACATGGCAACAAGACTGGAAAGTGCGCTAAAACAGCAGCAGGAGCTTAAAACTCCTAAGACGGAACTGCATAGGGTCACACAACCACAGGCTACGAAACAGACCTCGGATCGAGATCAAACGCAACCGGATCTACGATGTTACCGCTGCCATGGACGGCACAGGCAAGACAGTTGCCCATTCAGCAGGGTAGCGTGCCGTTTCTGTAAAAAAAAAGGACACATCGAAAAAGCTTGTCGAAACAAGATGACTGGCACACGTCACTCAACCCATCAGATGGACTGCGGCGCAGAAGAGGACGCCCTAGAATCACAAAGTGGAGCTTCTGTTAAAAGCTACGGGATGGACATGCAAGAGCTGAACGCACAACGTGCAACCAGTTTTGTTCCCAAGTACCTGGTGACCCTCAAGGTCGAGGGAAAGTTACTAAAATTCGAGGTAGACTCAGGAGCAGCATTTACGGTAATTAGTGAGGCCACATACCGGAAGGTGTGGCCGACCAGACCTCCGTACCTGCGGAAAGAGAACGTCACCCTTCAGACATGGACCGGCAAAGGCTTGAGTGTCCTTGGTTCAACTGAAGTGCGCGTAAGACATAAGTCCAAGGACTACGTTCCACTGCTGGTTGTAACAAGTGGAACCGGGTACAACTTGATGGGCAGAAATTGGTTCCCAGCGCTAAAGATCCAGGTGAGGGGGATACACCATTTTTCGACAGACAAAGAAGTCCAGAAGGTTCTCAGTGCACACAAAGCGGTGTTTAAGTCTGACATCACAGGATACAACGGCCCACCTGTCCAGTTGAAAATGAAGGAGTCAGCAACGCCAAGATTCCTCAAGGCACGCCAGGTACATTTCGCCCTGCGTGCTGTCGTGGAATGCGAACTGAGGACACTGCAAAAGCAGGGCATCCTGGAGCAGGTCCAACATTCAACATGGGCCACGCCCGTGGTGGTGGTTAGAAAGACGGATGGTTCGGTAAGGCTCTGCAGAGACTACTGCAGCACGGTGAACAAGACAGCGAAACCGATGGCTTATCCGCTGCCGACACCCACTGAAGCCTTATCTAACCTCCGGGGTGGCACAGTCTTCTCGACGCTGGACCTTGCGCAGGCTTATCAACAGCTACGCGTGACAGACGACACGGCTGAGGTACTGACAGTCAACACCATCAAGTGCCTCTATCGAGTGAAGAGACTTCATTTCGGAGTGGCGGCAGCTCCTGCAGTCTTCCAGAAAGTAATGGACACAACATTAGCAGGCATCTCAGGAGTCAGTGCGTACCTAGACGACATCATCATCAGCGGGGAGACTGCTGAAGAACATAACTTTCGACTAGATCAAGTACTGACGAGACTAGAAGGTGCAGGACTAAGACTAAAGGAAACCAAATGCCGCTTCGGGGTGAGTGAAGTAAAATTTCTTGGCCACCTGATCAATGCGGACGGCATACATCCCACGCAGGACAAGATTCAGGCCGTAGTACAGGCGCCCGAGCCAAGGAACAAGACAGAGCTGCAGTCCTTTCTGGGACTGTTAGTTTTTTATGACAGATTTCTACAGAATCGAGCAACGATTGCGAAAGAGCTCTATCACCTACTGGAACGGAAGACAGAGTGGCGGTGGGAGCAAAACCACCGCGAGGCTTTCCAGAAGTAGAAGGATCCGCCAGTCCGCACGGAAAGCGTCACTAACGCACGGGAACTGAGCGGTCTGGACTAAGAAGTTTCCACACGGCAAAGGCTGGGTTCCTGGCGTAATCGAACGTCAGATGGGCCTCCGTTCATGGATGGTGAACACAGATGAAGGTTCGGTACGCCGGCATACCAACCACATACGTCAGCGATGTACAGCAGCCAGCACCCAACAAAAAGCGAAGACTCCGTCTCCTGTGTGGGACCTCAAGATTGACCAGAGTCCAACTCCACCACGGGCACCATCTCCCGGCGAAGATACTCCAGCTCGAGTAGACGCATCACCCCAGCGAGACAGTAGCAGGCCGGCGGTGTTTCCTCGCGAACCAGCGTCAGCTCCTTCGACGGCAGACGCTGGCCCTTTCACTGGTACCCGGAGGGGCACTCGAGCGCGACGACAACCGCAACGCTACGGGAGCAATGACTAGTTGGAGGGGGTGTTATGTAGCGGCTGGCAAGCTGGCGCCCATCGGGTCGTGACCATCGGCTGCGCTCGCACCGAGCGCTTGAGAGCCGCGGGGCACGAGCAGACAACGCCAGGCTAGGAACGTTGCGCCAGGCTCAATCGGAGGCTCTGATTGAGCCCTTTCTCCTTTACTGTTTACTTTGTATTTGGAACCCCTATGCCAAAGTATAATTAGAAGTAAAGGCGTCTACGGTTTCACTCTATGCAAAACCGAAATTAAGGTCCTGGCTTATGCAGACGATATTGCCTACTTTTGCAAAGACAAGAAAAGTGTGACCAAGGCAGTTGAACTCACACGTAACTTTTGTGAGGTTACTGGGGCTTCAGTGAATTTAGAAAAGTGCAGAGGATTCTGGCATAGAGCGTGGGCCACAGCACCTGAACAATACGAAGACATACAGTGGAGTTGTATTCCTTGCGACTATCTCGGACTGCCCGGAACAGCAGGACCTACTGGTCTGGAGTGGCGAACGATTTGGAAAAGCGAACGAAAGGCTGGTCCCACAGGAATTTGTCAATTTTCGCCCGTTTCACAGTCTGTAACGTATCTTTGGCGGCTAAACTCTGGTACGTTCCACAGGTACTGCATTGTGCCCGGACAAATATACAAAGACTGCATAGGATGTTCGCCGTTTTTGTATGGAAATCTGTTTGGGAACCAATGCGTTGAGATAACTTGTTTCGCCGGGTACCTCACGGAGCGATCGGACTTCCGCATATGTTTGTTCGCCAATTGGTTTCCCGCTTTCTTTTTCTAAGAGACCAAGAGCAACCCTTTCTTCGAGAAATAGTACAGAATAGACTGGCAAGCTCTCTTACTGACTATATTGTATCTTCGGGTGGATACCAAGAAACTGTACTGGTCGGATAGTTAAAAGAGGTGGTCGAGGCATTTCAGTTCTTATCGGTAAGATTTACTAGAGACTACCTAACGAGTGTAACGCGGAAGAAGTTGGCAAGAGATCTTTTAAGTATTTTGTTTCCTCTACCAATTTACCGAACGGTGGCTGACGGTGGACCCAGTTGCGATGTCCTATGCCGAGTTAAAAAGATCTGCATCCCACCCGCAGCCAAAAATTTCTTTTTTAAACTACATTGTTTAGTATTACCAACAAAATCATGGTTCAGAGAAAAAGGTTTATTTGTTCCATGGTCAGAAAATTGTACGCTATGTAAACCGCCAGAAACAGTTGAGCACGTTTTTATCCACTGCTGGGATGCTGTATTTTTCTGGGATGTTCTGCAACGCACTTTAAAAAAGATATCGATATCACTTTGTTTACCATTCGTTTTCTACCTGGGTCCTCTAGGGACGCCTTTCCCTATGACCTTGTAATGCTGCTTTCATTATAAAGCATGTGGAAGTCCCGTATGGACATTAAAAACGAGAACTTACACCCTAAGACTGTAAGACTTCATTTCATAGAACTTGTTACCTGCATCAAAAGTGTTTATGAAACCCAGACTGTTGTACCTGAATGGGTATCTTTATTTAATACTCTCCAACATATAAAAGGGTTTTGATGTAAAAACAATGATGTTATAAGATATTGACCTAAAAGGTATTGTGTATACCCATTGTACCTACTTCAATGCAATAACGGAATAAAAGAATGCCCCAGTAGCTCAGCGGGAAAGACGTCCGTTTCACACGCAGTAGGACCGGGTTCCATCCCTCGTGAAACTTTTTTTTTTCAAATCTTTTCCGATGTTTACATATCTTTTTTTTTTCTTTTTACAATTATAACTGAAGAAACAAACAAAAAAAAATAACAAACAAATGTTGTGGACGACACTTCGCTGAATTAAATTGTATGGGATTTCCTTTTGACACCTGCTAACTCAATGTAAACACTTTCCACAAAATGCAAGGAGCATATAAATCAGGTAGCGTCCGCTTTCCGAGGTGCCCGTATATGTTCTACAGGAATTGCAGCCAGCCATTGGTCCCGATCCCATTGATCTTTCGGAAACTCTGTCGCACAATGCCCTTTTTTTTTCGGACGCAGAACATGTGAGCCAGCTCTTCACGCAACATCTTGGGCGTATTCTTTTCGGAGCCGATCATGGAAATTCACCACGGGCACTCACTACTCATCTCCAACTCCTCAATGTACAAAACAACTCATCTTGGAGTACAGAACAACGAGCAGAACAAACATGACTGCAAAAGAATCGCACGGCGAACAGTTCCCGTACGCCGCATGTCGTGTCGTCTGCTACGGAGAGGAGAAAAAAAAAAAAGAAACGCACGGTCGAGTGTAGCCACGTGACTTCCGCCACTCCACTCTCTTCTCTCCACTTCTCCGACCTCCGTCGGGTTTCGGTTTCGGTTTCGAGCAGTTGCGTCTTTTGGCTTTATTAAAAAAAATACGCTACCCTGTTGCAAAATATTAATTGGGTAGTCCTCCGACACCATAATAAAGCGCCTGGCAAAAAATGGAAAAAAAATTTTGGGGGTGTCAGTGTCCCTTTAAGCCATAACCGGTGTATCCATCCAAAGGGTCCATCGTTTCATCAGGACGGCACCACGTCTCGGTTAACATAAGAAAATCAAAAGAGACACCAAAATTGTCTAAAAATATATTTAACTCATCAAACTTGTTCCGTACTGATTGAATGCTTAAATGAAACAGAGAAAGGGGAGTAGTAGAGCGGGCGCTTAATTTTCGCCCTACTTCGTTGGGCAGTGGGTACTCTTTTTTGTTCATGTTATAATGGCAAAAGGACATTGTCTCGATTCGGGTTTAAAGTGCATCGATTGGTGAATGGCAGACATGTGAAAAAGGTAGGCTCTGACAAACAAGAACATCGCAGACTAAGAAATAAAGCAAAGGAAAAGCAGCAAGCAAATAAAGACCAAGGTAAAAACAGGTTGATGAACGGAGACCGAGACATGACACTCACCAAGCGGACCAGGACCGGTCTTCCCTAATTCCCATCGACGGCACGACAGTACGGAGAAAAACGAGTACGAGAGGGAGCCGATGCTCGGGGGCCTATTCGTCCTTGGTCCTTTGTTGCCTGGAACTTTGCCTGATCGGCCCCCTTGTTTCCTTGGAACAGGTTTTTGGTGTAGGACCAAGCTTGGAGCTAACCACGGGAGCGGCTGCCCCCGCTGGCGAAGCGGTCGCCTCCGCTGCTGACTGCGTCGGAGTGGCCGTGTCCTCCGAAGCATCGGCTTTCGGTGTGTCGGGTTTCCCTTGTTCACCAGCCTCCGATTTGTCACGAACGTGTGTCTCCGACTTCTCGGCCACGGCCCCGGGACCCACCACCGCCTCTGCGGCCACTGTCGGTTCAGCCGCTATCGCCGCCATCACTGCCGTCGGGTTTTGCTCGTTGGTCTCTTCCGCCTCATCGTGGTCCATTAGTTGTATGTTTGCCGGGGTGGTCACCTGCTTTCTTGCCTTGGCTGCGTAGGTTCGAGCACAGTCGTCCTCCGTGTGTCCCACTTCCCGGCACAGCCTACACCAACGAGCCCTGCATTGTCGTCCCATGTGGCCCACCTGCCTGCAGCGCAGGCAAAGAGGCGGCCGGCCAGCCATTGACAGAAGGACCGGATAGCCGGAAACTGTCGCCTGGTGCGGCAGCTCATCCCTGGTCAGCCCGTCGCGAAGCGAGAGAGTAACAATTAGGGATGTCGCGAACCACCCTAGGTTCGATTTCGAAAGATTTCGATATTTGCGAAGCGAACTGAGGTTCGATTTCGAAAAATTTCGATATTTTCGTACCGACCGAGGTTCGATTTCGAAAAATTCGCAACTTTTGACCACAGCGGAGTTTCGAATTCGAAAATTTCGAAGCTTTCACGGTTTCCAAAATTTCGAATTCGAATATTTCGAATATTTTTTTACTTTAGGTTCGATAAATTCGAAGATCTCGAAATTCTGTGTAAAAAAAATTCGAAAACTTCGAACGCTTCGAATTTTTATAGACACGAAGTTCGAACAATTCGATGATTTCGAATTTCTTTTTGCATAAAGTTCGAAAAGTTCGAAGGTTTCGATTCTCTTTTAACGCTAAATTAAAAAAAAAAAAAAAAAAAACTTTGAAGATTTTGAATTTTTTTTTAGTCCAAGTTTTCAAAGTTCGAAGTCCGATTTTCAAGTTTTTCCACAGTTTCAGTTTCAAATAACGTTTTCACGACTCACTGGTTTTCATGAAATCAAGTTTAGAAAAGTTAGGGTGTGATATCTAGATTCTGCGAAATTGGTGAGTGTCCCGGACGTGCTAGAATATTTGCCAATGCAGAATTGTGACCGCCAGCCCGGGGGGGGGGGGGGGGGGGGGGGTCTTTAACCTGCATCACGCAGTAGTGATTGCACGAACACACTGTTTTACGAGACTCATCCAGTTCGAAACGGCCAGAACGAGCAGGAGGTTGAGGCTCAGAAAAACCTTGAAGCGACCTGGCAAACTACCTCGCCACCCCTTGCACGCTGGTAGTAATCCGATCCGGTGAAGTTTATAAATGTCCTGGAGGTTTATTTTCTGGGACGGAGGAATCGCCTCGCAAAAAGCACAAAAGCCGACACAACTCGAGGTCGAGGAGCGTTCTACCATAAAAGTGGCGTCGGAAGAGGAAAAACGGGGGGAAAGAGGGTAGCGGGAAGGGGGGGGGGGGGGGGGGGGGGGGGGCTTCAGCCTCCTTTTTTTTTTGCCGGTATTTCGAACTTTCGAACTGTTAAAGAAAACAATACGGGGAAAGAGGGCGTGGTCGAGCTTATTTTAATCTGAAATTATTTATGCATATGTATGGCTACTGTCGCTCTTCACTGCGTAAAAGGTTGCGTAGATGGTCATTGTTAGAAACTCGTTGTCAGAAGGCACTGCTCGTCACATGCTTAGTGGTTCGGAAGTTCAAAGCTGTCTTTTCGACCTACACACCTGTGCCGATAGTAACAAAAAAAAAAAAAAAAAAAAAAGAATAAATGCGGGAATAAAAAGCAGGAGAAAAAAAAATCTATCAAGAATTCGTCGGAAGTGTTCTATTCTTGCATATTCAGAGATTCAGAACTTCGAAACAAGTCTCTTTTACCAAAATCTGTACAGGCTAAAAGAAACACGTCCCAGGAACGTGAAGCGAAAAAAAAAGTTTTCTTTTAATGACGTGCTGAACTTGAACACTATTAGAAATCTTCTCCCATGAGTTAATTTATTCCTTAACGTGAAAAAACAATAAATATATTATTTCGTATTCTGCAGATGGCAATGATATGTACTGTCTGTGGTGTTAATTTAAATGCGATACCTCAAACAACTTAGACGAAAATAAATATCAAGTTTAGGTTATAATTGCATGCAGATACATGTTTGGACATTTCTTCGAAACTCACGTTGAATAACAATAATCACATCTTAAGACGGCACTTACCTAGGCTATACATAGATCCTTCTTAAAAAAAAGTATAACATATCTACCATAAATAGCTCCGGCTGCAGCGTGCTTCAAATCTGGCACAAACGATAATCGTCAAAAACCCGTCGCCCTTCCTCGCCCCTTCGGGGATTTATTTCTTTAAACCTAAGCATGCCAGAACATTGAAATAAACGACATTGTCTTTCGTAAGGAACGCAGCACCGCGTGTAAAAGTTCGAGAAAAAAAAATTACGAATGTACCCCACTACTTGAAATCAAATGAAACCGTCCGCCGGTCTTTCGAAGTTCGACGAACGTCGAACTTTTACCCTAAAAGTTCGAAGTTCGTCGAACTTCTGACTTTTCAAAATCCGAAAGTTCGAAACTTTTCGAATTCTCTTGATAAATAAGTTCGAAAGTTCGAAATTCATCGAATTTTTTGGTCAGTCAAATTCGAAAGTTCGACAAGCATCGAACCTTGCAGCGCAATAAGTTCAAAAGTTCGAAAAAGATCGAATTTTTTTGCGTAATAAGTTCGACGGTTCGAAAAGCGTCGAACTTCTTAGCTTAACAAGTTCGAAAATTCGACCTCCGTCGAATTTTACGATATAGACAATTCGAAAAATCGAAATCTTTCGAACCTTTCGAACCGCTTGATTCGATCATCGAAACTTCGATTCGAAAAAAGTTCGCGGCATCCCTAGTAACAATCCTGGTAGAAGTTTCAATCTCGTACTCGCCACCCGGCGCCCTCCACATCTCTCGTCGAATGTCTTTGATCCTGCCGAAGGATCGGAAAACGGCGCTCACCTCTTCGTCGTTCACGTAGGTTGGCAGCCAGTGCACCCGAAGCGATGCCTCGGTCACATTAGGGTCGTCGATGACGCATCTCATCTCCTTCACAGTCAGTTCTCCGAGAGAAGTAAGAGGATCCCGTGTTTCCACGTCGTGAAGCGTGCATCCCAGCATGCTCCACGTCGTGAAGCATGCTGGGATGGGAAACACTCGAATGTAGACGAAAAAAACTAAGACTAAAATTTTTCCACCGTGTCTTTCACAACAAAACAGGAATCGATAAAGCCACTTATCTTATGGAGCCATCCTACGTTTCTTCCCGTTGTGATCATTCTAAAAAGGTTGCTGTTCCCACTTACAGGACTGACAGTTTCGCGAATTCATTTTTTGTCAAAACCGCGAGAGAGTGGAACGACCTCCCGGAAGATATTGTGTCCATTGATGATAATGACGTTTTCTTTTTCCACTTGTTATAATGTTTTCTAAAACCCCCTACAATAATGCCCACAGGGCGATGTAGGTACAATGTAAATAAAATAAAAAATAAATACCCATACGTGATTCAGCTGAAAGGCGCCAAGAGCCGCCACATTCTTCATCCCGATTGCGGCGTCCAGAGATCTGGCAAAGTCTCCTATGTTGTAAGGGTTGACCCTAGGGTCGCCGTGCAAGAAGACGGTGGTTGCAAATCGCTTGCCCGATGGGAGAGCCGGGAGGGACATCCGGTATTCCCCTCCCGACTGGCCAGTCCCATCCAACGCAGCCGCTCCGTTGATGCTCATATCCTCGTGCGTCTCTCGGGGAGCTTGGAAAAACACGACCGTACAACTTTCAGACTCCGTCTGAAAGTTGTACGGGACGCGCTGACAGCCATTCGCGCTGACAGCCATTCCTCTCATCAAATTGATTACAAACTTAGAAATATACATCGTAATTTCCGCGCTCAGGTCACTGATAGCTTCTTTTGGAACAATCTTTCCAGGCGCTGAAGGTGTTTATCCAGTCTACGAAGGTCGACCTCTTCCCAGTTTCCCACGGCGCAAGACTGGAGTTTCACATTGACGGAAACAGAGTACCACTGACCCCGGGAGTACCGTACAGCCACACCACGCACGAAGTCGAGCTCTTCACAATCACGCAGGCGGACAAATTCTACGAAGTGACGTCACTGCCTTATGGGCTGTTCCTCGGATTCGACGGGAACATCCTCCTCGTACAGGTAAACTAATTTGAGCACACATCGCAGGTGGAAACCAGCAGATGCACGCATGATTAGTTTACTATAAGCGATAGGTCGAACACCGGAAAGTGTGTTCCACAGACATTCTTCACAGAAGAAATCATTTGTCTTAAAGCTGTCCTAAATAACAAAACAATAAATCGTTAGAGTAGAACCAAAAATAAGATACTAAAAACCAATTTTCTAAGAAAGTCACCCAAAGTGCTTCCCTTTTATTACTATGGTTCCATTCAACGAAGCATATTTCAGACAGAAATGTTCACGTTCCAGAACTTTTAAAACCCACTGTATATAAAAAAAAAAGTTATTATCTTTGTGAGACTGTCAGTCTTGCATACGAGAAATCAATAGGTTGCTTAGTATTGCATTGCAGGGAGAGCGTTTTGTTGGACCTTTCCTACCCTTCTGTCCACCGTTTGGCGATAAAATTCAGATAGCCTCACGCTAACCCGCATCTTTCTCTCTTCTCCAGACCGCTAACATCTACCGCGGCAAGCTATGCGGTCTTTGCGGCGACTACAACCACGAGAGGCAGCACGAGCTTGTGGGCCCCGACCTCCACCACTACAACGACACCCTGGAGTTTGCCAAGAGCTACGTCGTTCCCTCCCCCGACTGCACCCCACCCTGAGCCTGATCTTCCACCGAGATCGTCGTTCAACCTTATTTTGGCCGCTTCTTATGAGCAGGCATTTTCTTTCTCAAGTACCGACACGAAGTGGCAGTGCTGAAGTTTCATCAAGAGTGTAGCTTCCCTAGAATATGAGTGACGTCACAAAAGCTTCAAGGCCACGGGATGATGATGGTTGTTATGTTTTCCCTGTCGCGATTGAATTGTTGGCGGAATTAAAAACTAATAAAGGCATAAAAATATCGTTTCTCTTTGGGTTCTGTTGTACAATCTATTAGCTCTTTAACAGTAACAAGCTGAGAAGATTGTCGGAAGGATGTAACCTGGAAGTAAAAACTCAGCTCACGGAGCCGACAAGGCAGGCCGATGCACAACGCACGTTTTCACTAAATACATTATAGGTATGGGTGTTTTGTTTTCACCTTCAGTTATTCTTTAAAAAATGAAGGCGAGAAAGGAGACACCTGCTTGTGTCGCGGTCTGCGTTTTGCTTTATAAATTGTAAAAAAAAAAAGAAAACATATGAAGCATTATTTCTTGAACTTCTCATGGCCTCGCGTGATGCTTGCGTTTTGAGCAGTGTCCAGGATATCGAGTGGCATATCCATCAGGTATCTTTTAAAAACGTAAACACTAGTCACGCTCTTTTTTTTTAATTTAAACTCCGGTATGACAAAATTGTACTCGGACATGCCGAACCGTCAACTGCTGTCCATTCCAGAAGAAGTTGGCTCTACTGTTCCACTGGAGGTAACGGACACTTTGATCCCCTTGGTAAAACCCTGAACTCGATAAGAGTTCTCGGGAACCATTTTTGCACATCCGATAAGGTACGATGGTACGAACTGCGCATGTGCGAGTATTCTGTGGTAGAGCATGCGCAGTTCGTGTCGAAGGGCCCATCGTATACCATATCGGATGTGCAAAAGCGGTTCCCTAAAGCTCTAATATTTTACCAGTATTACGGTGTCTGCAACGCGTCTCTGATGGGTTTGTTTCACGTCCTATTTAACCCATACATCGAAAGTAGTCCCAAAGTGGCAGCAAATAACGTCACAAAAGCCGGGATGCCATGCTGTCGGATGTCGCGATCCTGGTGACTGGCAGTAGAAGTTCCGGCAAAAAGCACAAGCAAACGCCAGTGTCGCTGTCGTCGCAGCGTCTGAACAGCTAGCTTCCGAAGCTTCTGTGTACACCGTTAAGCTGGAGTAAACAGTCCTCTGCCACATTTATCACCGCTGTTGTGACACCCCTAGGTTCCGGGTCGACGACAGCATGACACATCTTCGACGTCATCAAGCGGAAATCGAGGGGCTTTTTTTTTATTGTGCGTTAAGCAGTTAAGCACACCAGTCGTGGACGCGTTCCCATCACCATGCTTGCCAGCACCATGTCCAGCGGGTTGCATGATGTACGGTCGTGACGTCGTCCCGTGGCAACAGGGTAAAGAGAGCATTGCGAAAGACTATCAAAGATGCGCACAAGTTGCAACTGGTACCGTGGCAGTTGGGTTAATTGCTTCGTATGCAGGCGACGCGCTGAAATACAATTTAGGATTTACCCATCGATGGTCTTACGTAACTCAATAAATATTCCTCACAATGTACGAAAAAAAATTTGATATTTTCGAACGTGTATCCCGGAGTTCCCATACTGTATAGGCAATGGTCTGACGAATATAAATAACTTCTGAGCTTTTAGAGTCTTGATTGCACGGCGAACTCACGCATGGGGAGGCAGCGAAAGTGTCAGATGATAAAGTCCTCCTTACTTTATCTTTCGAACCGAGAAAGCAAAATTGCAGGAGATGAAGTGACTAAAATTTACCATATTCATTTCACCGCATAAAAACTCAATTTTTGAAAGTTAGCAAAATGGACAATTGGGCGAGTTGGTAAGAGTTCATAATTACTTACAGCGCGACTTAGAGAAATTTAATCTTGTCCAATATTCATTTGCCACTGCCACAAACCTCTCGTAAAATTCCTAGTTTGCTGCCTTCGTCTTCCCCAACCAAACCCTTATCACCGTGCACACCTTTTTCTGGGATTTGGACACTACTGAGGACACTTCTCTGGCGGAAGATCTCCGAATCAGCAGGACTCCTAAAAGTCAGTGGACAGCTGAGCAAGGGCTGCTCTAGGCCATGACCGGCCATAGTGAAGTCACCGCCACTGTATTATGTTTATTAAAGAGTTGGAAACGATGAAGTTACCATAACTTCAAGACTGATTTGGTTCCATACGAATCGTTTAATGGGGTCAAGCTCCAAAGACACCTGCCACACGCCGTCTCATTCAAGTCAAGCCGTTTTCCACGGGGCTCCCGTAACTGTAATTGTGTCGCATTCATTTTTAGAGAGCAGGAGGTTAGTGAGCTCCAATGGGCGTCTGGCATCTCCACTGAATACGAGGAATTCTTCCAGTGCAGTACGAGCGCTAGCCTGGGGTCCTTAAAGGGACACGCTCATGGTACTTATGCTAACCAAGGTTTTTGTTTGTACATGACATTTGAGAGGCCAAGTACCCAGAACACAATTTGCAGCTCGAAATTCGGTTTCTTTCCGCCCTGAAAACCGCCGATCGAAAACTGTCCGGTGTGAGTCGCGCTCACTCTCTTCTCCGTGGTCATGTGCAGTTTTCTGTGATTTAGGCACAACCACCAAATGCAATCAAAGTCGTGGGTCATCAAAGGTACGGAGAATATATTAAAAAATATTATAATACCCATTTTTGTGGCTTCTAGAACGTTTTAAAAAAACTGCAATATTTTGATTAAAAAACAAACGTTGCACACTTACGTGACCTTTAGCAACCATCTCCTCCTCTGTTTTTTTCTTCTCCAAAAGTCCAGTTTCGGTTTCAAGCAGTTGTGTTTTTTTTTTTTTTTGCGTTTTTTTTTCTGAAAGATATCTGTGACGCTGCAGCAGAATATCGATTGGGTAGTCTTCTGAGACCATTCATATCGCATGGTAAAATATAAAAAAAAATTGAAGGTGTCAGTGTCCCTTTAACGTGCATCGCGCAGTGGCGGCAGAAAACAGCGCACCGGTGCGACGCTCATTCAGATCCAAACTGGAAGGGGTGGGGATCAAACTTCGGATTCCTGGGTTCTGCAGCAAGAGCTTTCATCCATGGTATCTGAGCTGCGGTGCGTTAACACGTCCGGTCATTGACCCCCTTCTACTCTTGTAACAGAGTTCAGAACCAGTGGATGAGGAATATTTTTCGCCAAGCTAAAGGCAAGCTGCAAACACACACAAAAAACATTGATTTAGATCTCACTGGAAAGTAAATAAAAACACACCCTTCGGAGTAATGTTGTCGGCCACGATGACTTTAACGCGATGTCCGCTGTCAAATTAGGGTTGCTATCTGTTGGTTCGTCCTCCTTGCAAATGTTTCGAGTGCTGCTAAACCCTTTCCACGGTACAAGCAAGTAGTCTACAATGAAGTGACAGATGCTTTGATAGTCGAGTGCCCAATATTTATGAGACCTAACCATTGCAGCCATACTCGGCGTCAACCATTTCGTGCTGCATTGCGAAGCCCAGCGTAGCTTCCACAGTGTAGCAGTGACGCACTGCTGCGACAGTACGCAGCTTCCTCTCGCATGCACAACCGGCTCTTAAAAAAAATTAGAACGCTGCGGAAGCTGCGCTAGCTTTGACAACGCAGTACAAAATATTCGGCGCCAGGTACAGTAGTAGACCTATTGCTAGTTACCCAGGCATCAACATGCTGGTAATAAAGGTCAACGCGCCGCACGCGCATGCAGAAAAAAACAAAGGAAAAAAGCTTTCCCTCCTCAACTCGCAATAATTACAAGTGGCTACGTGATCTGACGCTAATTACATAACGTCAGCGTTCACCATAGTCAGGCGCTGAAGCTGGCGAAGCATAGAGCATGGGCTGAGCTTGAGACCTATGATCAACTCGCACCGGAAGTGCCTTAAAACCAGGACAGTGCACATCGCTCCTCGGTCGCGACACGCAAAGTCGCTGATTCGGTGCAACATATGAAGGACAAACTGCACCGCGCCGGTGCGCCGCGGCGACCGCCACCATGCGTCACCTCGTTTTTTGTTAGTTTTTCCTTACGTACGTCCATCTTCCGAACTTCGAAGCGCCCCACCGCGGCGAAACGCCATGCAGTGCACTCTGGGAAATAGTAGGCCGAAAAGTTTTGGTTTCGATTGAGCAGCTTCAGTTCATGCTAACACGCTGTGACCGAATGCGCTGCTTGCGTTTTCGATTATCTGACTTCTCAGGAATGTGTGATACACTTGTTCTCGAGCAATGTAGAAGGAAGACTGGGGCACTTTTGCGGGTTTTCGAAATGCCGAATATTGTGCATGTGTATGCGAACGTAGTAAAACGTGGCTTAGTCACCCCACCCCATGAGTGTATCGTTGAGATCAATTTGAATAATACTGTCAAGTACCAGTGAATTGCAACTAAAATTCGGTCACCTCGAGCCCTACATGTATATTATTTGCTAAATGCCCACTTATTGTTTCTTCGTTGAGCGAAAAACAAGCCGTATCCCCATAGGAGTCTCACAGTTGAGTTCAACTTTGGCATATACATTTCTAACAAAACGCAATACACTTTACCTCACTACTGAAGCAAATTTTCTATAAAGTCTTCCTCGTGTCATCATATATCTCCCACCCAAATGGCATGCTGATCGAAGATGGATGTTTCGCGAACGCTAAGATTGGTTAACCACACAGAGGCCCTAACAAGCGTCCCCTACTCCTCGCTAAGCCTTTTTGGACGAGCTTTTGCCGACGCCCAAAACCTGTGTCTGAACGGTGTGTTTGAATTATCTCGGCATACTCAATGAAGAAGAAAGCAAACACATTACAAATCTCATGGCCTTTAGCAGCTGTCAAATGCGTTTAGAATCCTTTGGTTAGTTTAGCGCACCGCATAAGGGCCGTAAACCTGCCGTCCGGCGAAAGGTGCGACATTCTTCACGCAAGTGCTCGACGGTTGCTTTCATAAAAACAGTTTTTATGTGTGACTGTCCCTGCATGATTGCAGGGTAACTTCATGAGCGTACGCGATATTGAACCAGTAGAATGCCAGCGGGTGGGGACTTGACTCGTGCAGTGCTGCGGGTCAGTACGGATAAGAAAGAAGAAGGGTGTTCCATTATACACTCTAAAACCGGTCTCTCATAAAAAACACCGTCCCTCTGATTTTAGAGAAGACAACGATACTTTCAGGGGGAAAGTTTTTTTTAAGAGAGAAATGGAAAAATAAATCAGCAACATCCAGAGGGACACCAACATATTAAGAGAGACCAAGGAATCCGTTTCCTTTGTCACTCTGAGTAGGGAAGACCGACAGAAAACTGCATGCTTCTCTTTTTATATTAAGAGGGGACTGGTCCCTCTTAACTGGACCAATGTAGTTCGGTCAAGAGGAAAGGTGCCGGCGCACTAATCCACGACAAAGAGTTCAGACGGTGCTAAGGTTTGGCGCCAATTCTCGGAGCTGGAAACGGTCGTGGCCGGAGAGTCGCAAGCGTCATGATGGTCGTTTAACTTCCTTCGGGTGAGTAATCCTGTTACATTGACGCTTTGTTTTGAGTACATTGTGGGTGGGAATGACGAGCCATCAATATTTTCACTCTGGCTGTGAAATGCACGACCTTTGCACGTTTTCAGCTTTACTGCAGCAGTCCGCGGTCGCCTCCTGCATGGATCTCCTCGTTCAGCTAGGACAAAGCGTCGCCCGTCGTTGGCCCTGCCGTGAGCCGCATGGCTGTCTTTCGCACAAAATACGCATAACGGTATTGTTCGGGCTAGGGTGTCCCCATGTGTATGCTTCTGTCTTAGGCTGGCGATATCAGACCATTTTGTGTCCCACGCTTTTGTCTACTTTTTAATTTCGAACGCGCGTTCGATCTTCCCCCAGCTCGAGCTGCAAGTTTCGGGACTGCTACCCCGCCATTTTATAAACGGCAAGTTCTTTGCTCTTTATTCGTGACTGTGCACTGTCGGCATCGGGTACTACAAAGGATGGTATCAACCTCCCGAAGGCGAAATAAAGTTACCCGCTCGGTCATGCAGTCAGTGTTCGTAACCGTATATGGTAGACATCGTTAGCGTTGAAGAGGGAATCAGGTTTTGCTTCAAGTGGGAGGCGAGCAAAAAGCCATACTGTGTGTGTGTGTGCGCGCGCGTGTGTGTGTGTGTGCGCGCGTAAGGGTGTGTGCGTGCGTGCGCGCGCGCGCGTGCGTGCGTGTGCGTGTGTGTGTGTGTGAGAGGAGGATGGAACCGTCTAATTCCAAATGAAAACAAAAACAAGTTCTTTCGCGCGTTCGCTTTGCGTTGCTACGAGCGTCTAGTCTAATCCAGAACGACGCGACCGTCTGCTGAAAGAGGGGAAGGGGGCAGCGATGGCCAGGGAGCGCATGTTTCTTGTTGCTTTTTTCCCTGGAGTGTTTTTTTTTTTTCTTTTCTTCGTTATATTTTGACGGTCGCGGCCGCAAAACTACCGGTCTCTTTTTTTTTTCGGCGCCGACCGTGCTTTTTTTTTTTCAAGATTTTATGCATGTTGTTTGTTTTCGGCTTTGTTTTCTGTGGTTGGTTGAATTTTCTGTGTCGCAAACGTGCAAAAAATGATGAAAATAATCCCTGGAGAAGGGGAACAAGGGGAGAAGGGGAATCCCCTTTGCATTTAAGTGCAAAAAATATAGACGAAAGATTGTTTTTTTGTTTCTTTTTTTTGTATTCCCGAGCGCTTTAGGGCTAGGTTGACAACGGCGGTTAAGTGACTGTTACAAATCTTGTTTTCAGAGTGGGGCAATGACTATGAACGTTGACATGAGGGGAATAAGTCGGGGGTTCTGCTCGGAATGCTCGTGTAAATTTCTACCGGGACCCTGTGCACTGTGGAACGCACCACTCGGAGTGGTGTGCTTACTGCGGCCACCCGCTCACAGCGAACTCGGTGAGTATGAACTTTTTATATTCTGGCATGTACGTAGGCTCCATTCACGTTCTGGTTAGCATAAGCGTTGTTTCCGAAAAAAAAAAAATAATAATAATAATTAACGAGTGTTGCTTTCTAGAAAATAAAAAAAATGCATCAGTTCTTTTCTGCAGCTTCAAGCCGCAAATAAAATCCATGTTTTCCAAAGCAGAATTTTGAGCAAACCTCGTTGTCCGCAAACTTCGAGCTTTATGGCACCAACAACGTATGTTTGTTTTATATAATATATTTTTTTTAATTAAAGTTTTACAAAATTACACTAAGCCCTGGTCAAGATCAAACCATGTAAAATTGGTTTTCGTGCGAGTCAGTACTCGCACAAAAAACAATTTTACATGGTTTGATCTTGACCTGGGCTTAATGTAATTTTTTAGAACTTTAATTCGGAAAATTTATTATATGAGAACAAACATACGTTTTTGGTGCCATAAAGTTCAGTAAAATCATACATCCTTGCTTTATTACCTACAATATTTAATAGTTATACTTTTTTAGATGATCTATTCAGTCACTACAGATTGGCTTTCAAATCTCTTAACGGTTCGCATTTTATTTTCGCACTTGTTTCCTACCACCTCCTTGAAAACAGGTAAAAGCGCTTTATTACCTTCACTTTAATTTCCTTTATTTGTGTCTAAAAAAAACAAAAACACTACGATTTCTCATTCAGCTGAAGGTGGAAGCAGGGCTTCGGTTCCAAAGCACAATGCTCACCATTCTGGGAAAACTGGAGGAGGTGAAGAGGGCCTTCTGCGGAGACGACCCAACAACATTTTTGAACATTGGAGACCACCTCCGTTCTCGATTGGCCAGAAGTTCTCTCATCACCACGGTAAGTGAAAAAGCGGATGCAAGAATAGAACTGTAATTTCGACGCTGCCACAATTTTTGAACAATTGCTGCTTGCAGGACAAGCGTACCCCAAACGAATGAGTTCCAGGACCCAAGATTTTCTTCGGTTCGGAAAAACAGATCGTTTCTGGGAGTCAATCAGTGAAACTCTCCTCTAGCACGACTCTGGAGGAGGCACTAGTCATATGCTTTTGCGTGTATTACATAAGGTGACTGTCCTACCCTGCGGCATATAGACAAACCGTTGGGCTCCTCCAGTGTCCGCTCGTTGAAAATGACGAGTTTCCGATTCAATTCATGTCGGAGAAGCTCAGAAAATTGCTTATGGCCGTTCAAAAACAGCAGAAATTCTGAGCGTCTGCTGATTGCAAGAAACGCCGCGTAATTTATTTTAATGCTAGAAAGCATGTAACTACACTCTAAAAAAAACCATGAATCAACTTCCCCGAACAACATTTAGATAGCCAATAACCGTTATTCACGGAGGCAGCTCAGCGAATCACGTTGCCGAAACATATGATTAGACCAAAAAACGCAGTCTGAGTTGTGACATTAAGCAATAGAAAAAGTCATGCTTGCATTGCTTAGTATCACAACTGAGACAGCATTTTTTTTTGTTGTATAATCATACATTTCGGCATTGACGTTCACTGCGCTGCCTCCGTCCGTTATGGTGATTGGCTTTCCAAGTGTCGTACAGGAAAGTAGACGCACGGTTTTTTTTTTAGAGTGAAGTGTTATTTTTTGCGATATCCGCTGTAAAAAGGCAATTTCAGCACGGTCGCATTGTTATTGATTATGATAGCCAAAAAGAGTCACTTTGCAGCAGGAAAGTTTTTGTGCGATAATTCCTAAGAAACGCCAATTTCTGGCTTCGTTCTAACGTCTTTTTTATCTGTAGAAGCTACCAGAAAATCGTTATAAAATTACTATTTTTATACCTATTGTAGTGTGTCATGGCAAATAAAACATGTGTTTACTTTTAAAGATTGCCACTGTTTTATTTTTCATATTGATTTCGTTTATCAAACATGAAATACCGATCAATTTTCACTTCTGCTACGCAGCATAGAATAACTTTGGCTAAACAATATCAGCGAAAGTGCGCGAATTGCATCACTGCACTGCAGCTTCTCAGCTGACAGTCAAAACACGAAGGAGCAGAAATTCTACGATAAAATAAAAGTGATAACCTAAAGCCGGGGTCACACTGCTTATACATCATACAAAATACCCTGTTCCGAAACGAGTCACCGCGACATCCGTGCTTCGAATGTCATGTAACAAAGCTACCTCTTGAATTGGTTACCTCATGGCGTACGAGTCACGGATGTCGGGGTGACTCGTTTTGGAACATGTATGCGCAGGGTATTTTGTATGATGTAAAAGCAATGCGACCCCGTCTTACCGCTCATTCAAACTGGAAGCGGATCCGCGTTAGCAAAGCGGTTGCGAACGCGGTTGTATAAACATCCAATACAATTGCACGCGCACTTGATGTCGTCGTGTGCGCGTGCAATTGCACTGGACCTTCATACAACCGCGTTCGCAACCGCTTTGCGAACGCGGATCCGCTTCCAGTGTGAATGAGCGGTTAAGGGGGACTATATACCCCTGCATTTTAAGCGGGCCACCGTCCCTCCAAATTTAAGGGGGAAAGTATCTCAAAAATGTCCCTCTTACTAAGTGGGACTGACGTTGAATTTAAGGGAGACGCCCTATCGCTTACTTTAAGAGGGGTGGTGTCTCACTTAATTAAGAGGGAGCATCCCCATGTAATATTAAGAGGTCTGTCGCCCCCCTTAAAGTTAAGTGTGAAAAAATCGAAGAAATGTCCCTCTTACTAAGTGGGACCGGGCTTAGAATGTAGGCTCCGTGCGGACGTGTTTCAAAAAGACTGGTGGCGCCATCCGGCGGGCAAGACACGAACTATTGGTACGTTCCCGTCGCTCTGCTCTCGCACGGCGCGGGCTTCGTCTTTGGTTTCGTTATGGCGTCCGCAGCATCGCGGCCGAAGAAGCGTACGTCGACGTATTGCTGCGTGTACGACTGTCATAACAGCTACATCAACACAGCCGGGAAGCTCCCTGCCGTGAAGTTTTATCGATTTCCTGGCAAGCCGTACGAGGCGGACCGCCGGCGCAAATGGATCGCAGCGGTGCGGCGCGCAACGTAAGACAGTTTTGTTTTTCGCGCCAACTTTCTTCGTCTTTGCTAGCTTTTTGTGCGGAAGATTTGTTTCTATACTTCGTTTCAGCTTCGGTACAGACGCAGCCAAAGCTACAAGCGCGAGCTCCGGGCTTTCAGCATCCCTGCCCAACACGCGCGCTCGTGCAAGCACTGTTCTGGGCCACATGCTCGCGCTTGTAGCATCGGCTGCGTCTGGACCGAAGCTGAAACGAAGTATAGCTCGTGGAGCAGGTCACTGTTATGTGCACAGGGCAGACGGAGACTCGTGGGAACCCCCGAATCGGCAAACTAGAATCTGCAGCGCCCACTTCGCTGGGAACCAGAAGAGCTCCATCGCTCACCACCCTGCCTACATTCCCACGATTTTTCCCTCGTCGTACAAGGCAAGAAACAACGTGACGACGGAGACTAAACTACAGAGATATAAACGGTTAGTAACTGGCACCTGGTACCATGACGTTTTCGTTTTTTTTTATTCGCGAAATGTATCGAAAGTCGTGGAGGACGTGAAGAGCTTACGTTTTGTTTCTTGCCTCCCGAAGATAGCGATGGAATTTTATCGGCTAGACTTAATTAGCTGCAAGTTTTAAACTTGCCCAACTTGAGCCCAGGCAAGAAGACATTTTTTTTTAGCTTTGTTTGTAAGGTCTAATATCACATCCAGAAAAACAGTGTTTTTATTTCTTCTCGCAGCTGGCAAAAAAGGAGCAGGACACAATCGGGTAGCCCTTCAACACCTGCATCCTCAAGTACGGAAGATGCCGGGCCCTCGACCACTGTAGCCGATCCCTCAACCAGTGAGGACGACCAGGCCACCAGTGTTGAACCACCACTGCAAGAGGGAGATTCTATGCATGCTGTGAATGCGGTGAGCCAGTTTGTCCGATATGTTTTTCTGGACTTCCGACTTTCACAAACTAATATTGTTCTACGATTGCCCTGTCACATGAAGCAGACGAGTTATTCGAACAATACCGAAAAGTTTTTTGTGGTAGTGCCATCAAACTATATTGATAAAACTATATTGCCTTATGGATCTAATCACTCCCGAACTGCTGTGCACACGACAAGGTGACCTGTTCCCTCCCAACTTACCAGAAACATTGTTTTGTTGAATGTTGTCTGAATTACAAGATTGATTTGTAAATAGGAAACTACCAGCAAGTGACATGCATTTCATGCAAACAGAGTGGTTGCACTATTCGTTTTGTTTCTGATTATGTAGGAGTTTTTCTTATTAGTTAGAGCAGATTGTCTGCGAAACAGTGGAAACAGTAGACCACTGATACATGCATATGGTGTTTTCACAGTTCACACAGACAGAACGAGTTGACGAAGTTGGACCCTGCAACCTCTTCTTGTCCGTGACATCAGATGGGGATGCTTCCACTCAGGTCACCCATGCTATCATGACATGCGTCGCCATCGAAGAAGCTACAGAATGCACATCAACAGCTGTGGAGCCTGACCGACGGAGCTGCATCTTTGCTGGTTATGACTCTTTAGTAGGAAAGTCTGGTGCTCTTGAGGAGCTCTGCTCAGTGGGCACGAGTGTCTTTGCTTTGTTGCTCCATTTACTCAGTTCTATTGTTGTGAGAGAGAATGACATCTCCATTGAAAACAAACTGCTCATATTTCTTTTAAAGGGGCCCTGCAATGACGTTTTGACTGGTTTTTAATTTGCACCGAACCTGAGCGCACTGAACGTAGTAACTTAATCCAACTTTTCTTTTCTCAAATTTCGCTTTATTTTAAAAGTTATAGGCGAATTAGAATTACAAAAACAAACAAAAAATAACCTCCTTCATGACGTCGTAGGTCCTGGCTTGAGTGGCCTTGAACTAGAGGAGGACGAGTGAGCTCATCGAGCGCACATGGCTGCCGCACTCCGTGTCGACGGCTCGAGAGGGCGCCACTAAAGCACGTGTTGGATAGGCTGTATGAAGCGGGCGGCCAGTTCAGCTCGCATTACATTTGCAGCGCGACTAAACACTAATTCGGCATAACATTTCATTGGCCACAAACGACAGCAAACACGGGGTAAAGATCGGTTCAGAACGGGAGCCACTTCGCGCTGACGCACCGCCAAATGGCCAAATCGCCAGCAGGGCCCGCGCCGAAGGCCTTCGGAACGCTCGGAACCGGTCGGATTCTTGAGCCGGTATACGACCACAGCGCCGCCGCGTACATTCGGGACCTTTCTACGCTCCTCGTTTGTCGTAGCTAGAGCACTATATAGCTCCTACGGAGCAGAGTAGCGCAATCCTTTGAACCCAGTGTTTTGCCGACAACATGGCCGACGGAGCGGCTCGGCGCGAGTCACGTGGTACTCAGGGTTCCAGGAGGCGGCCCGCCCTATGGGAGAATACATGGAGATCGACACAACACGGCTGATAAAAAAATGAGCGGCGAGTTCACACTTTTCAAAACTAGTCTGTCGTGAAGTTAGTAAAGCACTAAACACTTTATCAAAGTTTTAATGATATCGGATGCGTGTGTAAATTTTGAGAAGGCAATTTTCAAGGCAATGGCGTTTGAAGCAGACGATTTTCGCTCGCAGCGGAGATGGGCTTTTCGGATTGGCCGGAGCGGGTCACGTGAATGGTGTGACGTCGCCGTGTCGTCTGCTGCATGATGCCGTTCAGGCAATTTTTTAAAAAAAGTTACGTCCTTGCGTGGCACAAAACTTAGCGCAAAGTATTCTAAAATGTTCCATTATTATGTCAAAAACAATTTCCATTCCGTACATTCCCACAATACTGGAGAAACAACGATTTTCTCACGTTCTCCGTGCATTTCTGACCGCAGTTGGAACCTCCGGGCGTTCGCCGCTAGTCGCCGAGAGGCGGCGTTCTAGATTGCGCTACTCTGCTCCGAAGGAGCTATATAGTGGTCTAGTCGTAGCCTCATTACGGTGGCTAGAAGGGGGAGGTGCCAGAATCGCGGCGCGACGGAGAGAGCAGCCGGTCAGGACGCAGCGGTGGCGCTGTTGTCGCCACTGAGGTGCCCGTCCGCTCGCGCGTCCGCTCCGATGCGTGCGCTTTGCTACTTGCTCCGCGCGTTCGTACGGCGCTTGAAATGAATGCCTTTAAGCTAATTTCCACCAAGCTCCACTGACTTCGAACGTGTGGCTAAAGCACCCCCCTAATAAACCTGCTAATCATTTTATAATGATTTAGTTGCGCGTGGGCGCCCAAGGCTCTCGATAGGCTGAAGCGTTATCGACGAGAGAAACTACTGTAAAACCCTTTTTTTTTTTCGCAAGGCCTTTAATTTTTGCGAATTTCACAAAATAAAAAAATTGCGGAATTTAGGGGCACGCGAAAATACCGGCTTCTAGAAACCCTGAATTGCGTCCTCCAGAATTCGCGAAATTAATTGGTCACGAATATGCCTCTCTGCATGATCCTCGAAAACATGGGGCCGCGAAATGTTTTACACTATTTAGTTTGGCTGGTTGGTTCATCATCATCAAATGAAGGAAGCCCACGCAGGATGCAACGAGCACAACTTAGGCATTTTATGTTTTATTTATTTCTGGGCTCTAGTGAATGTGTATGGGTCAGCTAGTACCGTTGGGTTGACTGGTGCTTGACAAGAAATGTACATGGTTCGTTGAGATCGTCAACATTCGCACTTGAAAGGGGGAGGGTGGGGGGAAAAACACTCGATTAATCAATGAAGTTTCACGCCTGGTAAATATGGGCCACAAGGGCCCATATCTGACACCTTTTAACAAATAGAAAGGACACCTTCATTTGAATATTCAAACCTGTATTCTCCTCACTTATTTACAAAACAACCGATATTAAACAGGAAGAAAAAAAAAAAACAATGTACAGAAAGTAGTTTCGACAGTAATCAGAAACGGAAATCACGTTGTATGCCTCAGCTTGAGGTACTTCATCTTGTCCCTCTTGCCTTGTCTAGACGCATTCTGAGCTGCAACTAGGAAATGCATCCTAGTCAGCACGAAGAAACGAATAACTTGGTTTGTCACTTCGACAGTGTGCTTTGCGCAGCCAACCAAGTTCAGTCTATTTTTGGAGAGGCAGGAGATGAGGTCCCTTACGCTGTTCGCCCTCAACTTATTGAAGGTGAAACAGTACGTGAATCCATCTTCCATTGTTTCAACTAGGTCCTTGAGTGCCTGGGACGGGTAAAGAAGGCCTCCCTTGTCCATGTACTTTGTCAGGCACGACTCTCCTGGGAGCGAGGGCGAATCCTTGGGCTGGAGAAGCAACCTCCAACACTCTTCGCACTTGGTTTTCTTCAGCATTTTGCGGGCGACATAGCCACTAACATCGTAGGTTATCCGAGAGTCGCTTTTTGATGCAACCATGTCACCGTGCTCTGACAGTGCACTACATGCTTTTATCATCTCATGAGCCTCGTTCAAGTAGCCCACATCCAAGAGATCGTCAAGCTTGTTTTGCAGTTCCGCCGGGTCAGAGTTGCTGCGAGGATCAAGAAGGCTGTTTAAGAGTCATTGAGAAATGTTGCCGCTTGTAGGTGACCGGGCTAAGCTGTAAAAGCTCAGGCAGTTCACTGAAATCAAGAACTGCGTCGGCGTGGGGTGGTCGTTGCAGCCTGACATCTGTCTCAAGATGCCAAACAGGTTCTCGATAGAGTCCTGACTGAAACGTGCGGTCATCAAATACTTGAATCCCAAGGTCTTTGTCACGTATGTCAGGAGCGAGAGTGTGCTTGCAAGAGTCACCCGAAAGCCTTCAGCTGTAGCTTGGCTCAAAAACCCCAGCTTTCCAACAGTGGCTTCCCAGATGTCAAGGTATTGTTGAAACCTCTTGATGTGCTTGACTTGTTCCGTCTCTGGTCTCAAACCAGTTCGGCGGTGCCTTGAAGTCATGGAAGCGATGAGGTCCCTCAGCATAGCGACAAACAGTGAAGTGGCCACTGGGCTCCCAGGTCCATAACGGCTCTCCACTTCATGTCTGTATACATAAAGGCCCCTCAGTACCTTGTCACTGAAGAATCTAAATGCGAGATTCACTCGCATCTTCTCGAATCCATTCGGCTGAAAAACAGCCATTGTTACGTGCGGCATTGCTTTGAGAGACACAGTACTTGCACTGTCACACTTCCATGCTTCTTTTACGAACTTGCTGCTCACTCGTCCATCTGGAGTCTGAAGCCCTGTTGAAGATATAGAGTTCCGCGCACATTTTACAAGGTGCGGGAAGTCTGAAATGAAGTGCAGATATCGGCTCGGGTCCACTGGATGTTGAACTTTACAGACTGTCTTCGTGAGCTTCCCGGTGATACCAAACATTTTCCACATACTCCTGTTCCAGGAGGCGCCATCGCATGTGATGAAATCAACAAAAAGTCCGGACTTCTCCGCAAAAATCACAGCATCCACAACGATTCTGGACAGCACGTCTGCCTTTACATTACCTCGTGCACCAAAGACGCCGAGGATCTGCTGCCATTTGCCTGTAAACGGCTGAAACAGAACCACAAGCCCGTGGTCGCAAGTGACACCTTCCTGACCCGCAGAGCTGTAGTTGCCGAGGTCAACAAATCCATCGATGAGTCCTTTCTTGTTGAACATCAGGCTTTCTGAAAGCTTCATTTCATCAACAAGAATCCCTCCGTGTCGTTGGTATGGATCGATGTCCTTTGACTTCTCGGCTATTGCTGCAAACCTTCTCATTGAAGCCAAAGCTGCTTCTGTAGGTTTTGACATATGTCCGTAGGCACGAAGGGCTTGGGACTACCATGAGCTTGTGTGTTCGAATATGCTCGTACAGTCGAGGGCTCTTCATGTGCATGACAATGCACTCAAGTATCCATTCTTGATCAAACTTCATACCGTTGGTCCCCTTTCTCGTTGAAGCTTCAAAGCATGCCCGTATTTGCAGCTGCTGCTTTTTGGACAGGCCTTCTATCTTCCGCTCCAAACTTGCGGTACTGGTGGACTCGTTCTCCGTCCTCATCTTTTCAATGTCTTTCTTCAGGTTTGCGATGTTGCGCTTCTGACGTCGAAGTTGCGCATTTTTTCTAATCACCTTTCGTGATGCCTCAACACGGGTCTGTTTTGCTCTTGTGCGCTTGTAAGAAGCCTGGTTCAAGAGCAACCTGCGTAGATATTTGCATTGCAGGCATCGCTTTTCAGTTTGCGAAACTCCGCCACATTTCACACTGTGAAACTTGCCAGCATATACCTTGTGCTTTGTTTTTGTTTGCATCATGTCAATGCCCGTCACCATCTCAAACCCTTCACAAGGAACAAGGGTATCCATCTCTGAAAGCAGGTCCTTCACAACATCAGCGCTGTCGACATCCACAGTTGTCACCACTGATCCCTGTACGTATGCGGTGCAGTGGATACTTGTCTCGCTAGTAGAGCACAAAAGCAGCTTCTGAAAGCAGAGAGTGTCACCATTTGGTGCACACACTGAAAACGCTACGACGGTCGGTGCTTTCGGGATCGCGTGCTTTGCCCAGTATTTGCTTGGAAGATCTTTTTTCATGCTCTCCAACTTTTCTTTGGTGCTGGGCTGCGTCACTGGTGTGATGTTGGCTACAACGATGCACTCGTCTTCACGAATGACGTTGTCCCTCTTTTGCTTTCGTGGCACGCCGCCGTTGGACGTCACTGACTTCCTCTTTGACGGCAGTTTCTTCGACAGGTACGCGGGGATGCTCGGAAACAAAGTTGGGATTGCATCGGCTGTCAGGCAAGGGCGACCACGGGGAATTTTCACCGTCTCGCCGTTAATGACGTGAGTGTAGTTGCGCACTATGAATCTCTCGTCAAAATGAGCTTCACGAACTACGGAGTTTTTCTCGAGAGGCTTGTCAGCTCGCGGAATTGAATGCTGCCAAGCCCGACGGCGTTCATCGTCACCGGGAACGGCGAAAAGGGAGGCTTTTTTCCCTTTCTTTTTGTCGGAAACGTACCCTGTGGTGCATCCGGGTGCAAAGCAGTGTGTTTGACGTTTTGCCATCGCTGTAGTCTGGAAGCATGGGCGATAATTCTGAAGCCCCCCAAACAAAACGAGCACTGGGAGTAAAGTGCGGAGCGAACAAACCAAACAAGCCTTCGCCCACAGTGCCTTCTCCGGCTCGCGCGGGCGCCTCAGTGTCGACGCGCGCGCCACCTCTCGTCGTCATGAAATACTAGCGAGCCTCCTTGCACGGCGCGGGCTAGGCGATTCTGACACCTCCCCCTTCTAGCCACCATAGCCTCATCCCACTAGCCTTTTCTAGTATGCGCCGTTTTTTTCCGCTGCTTGGTGGCGGGTATGTCGACGGGTCATTTCTCGTTTCCGTACTTTCTAAACTGCATTTGTTTCTTTTCTGATCTAAAATAGTGAACAAAGACTACTTTCATACATAATTGAAACGGTTCGCGACACTTATATTTTGTATCTCGACTAAAAAAAAAGCTCTTAGCGGCTTTGACCAGTGGCAAGCCCAGGACCAAAGACGTCACATTTTGCGCGCTTTCGGTACCGCGGGTCGCCCTCGTCGGTGGAGGAGGTTTCCGCGTTGTCCGGTTAAAATATGACGCACCGATATTTAGTTACTCTCTCCGTGCTTGCTGGCTTTCCCCAACCCCAAGAGACATGGAAACCGCAAAAAAGGTAGACGCTTAAACATGATTGCAGGGCCCCTTTAAAACGGAAGCTCGGGATTTCATTTACGAGCCTGGGGTGCTGTTCGGTGTGCACAGGACAACAGCAAGCCGCATCTTTTTTTTGTTTTAAAGAACCTGGTCAGTGCCACAAGCTCCTGGATGCCAAATCCGTCCTCTTCCTCGGTGCAGGCAACTATGCCGGAGTGCTTCAAAGCACACTACCCAAAGTGCCGCTACATAATTGACTGCACCGAGGTGAGGGCGGAGACTCCAGCGACTTGAGAACAACAGCGGGCGCTGTTCTCAAATTATAAGGGCTGTCACACACTGAAGTTTCTCATAGCCATTCTCCCCAACGGAACCGTTTCATTTGTCTCACAGGCGTATGGGGGCCGGAGCCCGGACACCTACATAACTATTGACTCGGGGTTCTTAGAGCGTATAGAACCAGGAGATGTAGTACTTGCAGATAAAGGGTTCCCGGGGATCAATGCACCAGTTGAGAGCAAGCATGGAGTCATGGTGTTTCCCCCCTTCTCAAAAAGCCAGTTGCAGTTTACGTCTGCTGAAATGGAGATGACATACCAAGTTGCCAAGGTGCGAATTCACGTTGAGAGAGCTATTCAGAAGATAAAGATTTTTAATTTTCTGAACAACAGAGTCCCCACTGAACTTATTTCTAGCATGACCGACATCGTGCGCATCTGCTGTGTACTGGTGAATCTTCAGCCACCAATCCTTACGAAATAATTCAACACAAGAGAACCTCATTACATTCTTAGGCAACCGGCACCTAGGATTTGTGACTTCAGGGTGAAAAAGGGTACTGACTTATTTTTCTTTGTGATGGTTTTGAATATGTATGTGGCTTCTATCGCATATCTTTGTGCTAATGGTGTAATGTCGAAGTCTGCTAGAAATTTCTTCTTCAGTGCAGTCCTCTTTAAATGCTAAAGTGGAGATGGTGGTGCATGTTGGGCTGTAGGGCTACTTCTGTGACTTGTTTCTTTTGCTTACATTTATGTTTCACATCCCTTTAATTATGTCCTTTGTTGTTCTTGTAATGTTGAGTACTATAATAAAACTGTGTACTTCGCAGGAGCGTTGATGAATGAGAGTAGATATACAGCCATTGAGAACATGTATTTATTAACAGCTGATTTTCAACCGCTATTTACATGAGGTTATAGGCCATATGGAAAAATAGGCATCACATAGTACATTTATACGAAGAGAATATTAACATCTTGGCCTGGAAACAAAGGTACTGAGAAAACAGCATGCCATCTGGCACTGTGGGTTAGTGAATAAATAAATAAATAAACCAAAGACATACCTCGACGACAGCATGGATGCTGCAACCTGTCCTGGCAACATACAATACAAGCAACATTTGCCACTAGGAAATAAGGTATGTAAGCGCAACTGAATGACTTAGGCGACCCGTGCGCCTTGACCGGGCCACAACACGTGGACGATAAATAGAATTGACAGAATTTACAATTGAGAAATACAATCAGTAATTTAACAAGTGAAAAACGATGCTGCTTAAAAGAGCTTATTGACCACCGTTTATTGACGAGCTTCTTTGCGCAGATATAATGAACCAATCCAGTGACCGAAGATATCTATTCTCCCAATACCACTAATAACGAAATGAATGCAGACTAGTCCCATTCAGATTTAAGATCCCCCCCCCCCCTCCCCACCCAACATAGCGGCTCTAAGCGACATGATGATGATACTCGACAGCAATTTCGCATATGGCTAGGGTTCCGCGTTTTCAGAGTTTATTTTTAAGCGAAATCGGAGGGTGTTTTTCCAAGTTCAATTTTCACTATAAAATCGAAGTTTTACAGAGCTTTGTTTTATGGTTCACAAAATTCTGAGTTCTTCGGCGAAGCGGATGGAAGATAGAAAACAGTAGTTTGCGAATTTAGTAAAGCAGCTTTTTTAATGCGAGACGTATTCGGCTATGGTCGTAGGGAGGCTATCTCATTTTTATGATAAAGTGCTAAACGGCATTCTTTTGTGACACCTACTTACAAATGGATGTTGACACTAAAAAAAAGGAAGGAGAAACGCGAAACTTGTTAGAAGATCCCGGGAAAATATAAAGGCCGGTCGGGTTCGTAACAGCTGGCAGTCCCAAACATTTTGAATTTTCCGGATCAATTTGAATCTGCAAAATATTTACTGGCAACCGTTTTTCGGATTTTATTGAATTTATCTGAAAACGCAAAACCCTAGATATGGCATACTGCAGCCTGCGCTACCCATGTGTCGTTCAATGCTGTTCCAGAATTGCTTCCAGCACGTAATGAAAGTAAAAATGTTCTAGTTTAGGTATATACTCGGCAAGGAATTCCTCGTCGCGAGGCACTGACAATAATGTCCTGCTTAGGAGAATACACAAACAAAAATGTCTCGACCACATCCAGGATGTACATCATCACCATGACCTGAGTGTAGTACCTGTGGCTTTTTTTCAGGATGAGGCGTCCGTCAACATACTTTACGTATGGAACGAAGCTCGACTCCGAGCGGTGGTCAATAAGCTCTGTATCCCGAAGCTTGTACGGGCACTTAATCTCCACCAACACGTAACCGTCGTCACAGCATACAATGCCATCTGGGCTGCAGGTCAGCCACGGTTGATCCGGATGAATCACGAGACCAACCTGTACATATTTTTCACGAGTTAGCTCTGTGATAAAACCATCCCAGGTCAACAAGCACTACCTGATGCACAGGTGCCCCAAGAGCACTTGCCAACACTGTCCTTGCTGTGTCTTCAATTGCCCTGCCTGGTTTTGTTCAGGGAATAAGTCATCATTAAGCTCAATGTTCGCAACATAATGTCAATGAAGCAACTAATCATTTTTAAAACCTGAGACCGATAAATGACATGCACAGCGCTCTAGTTCAGCTGTAATGTTTGTTTCCTGTTACAGGACAAGAAGCAGGATTTTGAAATGTGTTTAAAAGCCCAGACTATAGCAAAGAAGTTTCCGAGACAATTCCCTCGACTGGTTTTATTGTCTCGTTGCGCTTTCCCAACATGCATTATGCGTTATACTTCTTTGAGGCTTATGCCAAACGTATCAGATATATTGTGGAAGTATGAAAGTACTTCCACAGTGCAGGCAAAATATAGCCTGGGGGTGCTATTTTTCCCACCCGTGCTCTAGTCCTTACCATATGATGTGGCAGCTGAACTGAAGGTCCTGGGGCGGGTCAATGAGGTAGCAAGTTCGTGAAACTTTGTCCGCCTTGTCTTGATTCTGTGCGCTTTGGTGCTGGTTATACGAATTCTTCTCTCTTGCATCCACGTGTACTTGTAGACAAAAAAAAAATAAAGCAGTTAATCATATCGGCAACTCCACTGATATAAAAGTGGTTTCTAATTTATTCTTCGGTATACACCTGCTGGCAGCAGCCTGGCCCCTTGTAACAAGGGCAATCTCGACAATCTCGTCGAGATTTTTAGATATCATTCTGTCGTACAACGCCCTTGTCTCTCGGTCCAGGTTGGCGACTAGATCATGTTTCTGTAGACGTAGGGGTGTCAGGCTAGTGAGCTCCATTACGTGGTGCACTTTGTTCTTCCCACTTAGAAGGCCGACCAGCATCTCCTTGTCATTCATGTCCACAATGTCGGTCACCATCTGTGACAACAAAGCGGAGCAGTCCTTTTCAATTGGATCTCTGTTTTCTGCAGTCAGAATCTCTGCGAGGGGGCATTTTATCTCACTAAAGTAGCTTAGGAGCATTTATGCGGGTACAGGCTGCATCACAGGATCACCCAGCTGACTCTTATTCCCTGCAAAGAATAGCACCATGTTAATAATATGTAAATATAGGTATAGTGAGGGCAATGCCATATTCCAGAAATTTAATTCAATCAATCAATGGGGGAAGAACCGCATTTCCCCCTTAAGAAATGAACATTAAAGATGCAAATATTTTGTTGTTGTTCTTCGCATTTAATCACGCTTCTTGGTTCCTTATGTGCAAAGAGCTCGTCTACTCTTTTTTGCTGGTCGAGAACGGGCCGCGATGACGGCTTGCCCCAGGCACAAGGTCTGTCTGTGCATGCGGTGTGTATCTCGCTGTTGACAAAGACCGCTAGCGCGGCTCCGTGTTTGCACCAGCCGCGCACTCCGGCTTTGCACGTGCAGCTCGCGACCACGATAACTCTGGGCTGCGCTGAAAGCTGCCGGAGAAAAAATAGTATCTAATACCACGGCCGTCCTAGAGTTGAGAGGCTTGACAAACGCACCGCTTAAAATGATAAGACGAAAACAGTACGCCCGTGGCAGGCTTACCTGAAGACGAACGTCGTAGACAGCAGATTTCATCTGCGCCACGCATTTCCCCACTACTTCACTTGGAGACGAGACATGGATAACTTCTTTAACGCCAAAGACATGACGGCTCGCGTAAAGTTGTGTTCCCAACTTCAAAGACTTTTTCTTAAAGTATATTTCAATGGCATCGATCTTTTTGAAGCCGCAGAACAGCCCAACAGAATCACTCGCGCGCGTCGCCATTTCGGCACGGGAACGTATCATACATTCCCAATCTGACCGCGGGAGGCGCTGGTGGCGCGAGCGACAGTGGCGCCGTAGCGGCTGCACGGAGCGTATAGCTTTTCAATGGCGTCTCCGAGTTTTACTTCACGTACTCGGGCGTACAAAGAAAAACAGTAATTGCAAAAAGGTATATTTCATCCATGCACACGCAAAACAAGTAACAAGCTTTCTGACCAGCAACACTGTAGTAAAGATGAAAGCTCGGAGTACGAGCACTTATTGTTTTTTACAGCTTGTCGACTCGTACTCAAGCAAAGTCCCTGGGCATAGCAGCGTCGGGATTCCCAGCACTGGCTAGAGCAGATACCTCAAAACGCTAACAGGAAGGCTCGAGTAGAAAAATATAAGCATGTGTCCAGACAAACTTTACGTGTGGGTCGGGGCTTTTGCTATAGATTCTAGGTTTGATAATTTAGGCAGGTAAAAGACCAAAACAATGCGCTCGGGACCAAGAAACATGAGATAACGGCTGTTAATAATCCACGCTTTATGTATGATTTCTAGTCCACGAATCGATCGAAGCCGAAACCAGGCCCCTCTCCTCCCTGGCCAACTAGTTCCCAGAGTGCAATGCGCGCAGCGTTGCATGCAGGGATTTATGGAGGTAGTCAATTTCTCCTGGTTTCTTACTCGCACATTTAGCAGTCACACGGAAACGAACATTGTGGACGTGGTTGTCAATGGGGTCACAATTAATGGGTCACACAATGAGTGGACCCATTGTTGGGTTCACTCATGAAAGAACAGCCACTCATGATAACACTCACGATAACACATTGCCACTCATGATAACGCAGTGCCACCCATGATAACACAGCATACTTGCCCCGCTTTGAGCACCACAAATGCCAATTATGCGCAGCAGAGGCGGCAAGCTCTGTCTTTTTCAACATAATGGTCATCCGCCCATGAGGGCAGTTGACCCCCGGGTAGCAATCACCATTACCATGTGAAAAAAAAAATTAAGTTTTGTGTATGTTTATACAGCTTAGAACTTAGTCTGCCTCAACGCGCGACTTCTCTCCCAGCTGTAGATCAGCAATTTGGCCAGATTTCGGCAGCCTGGAAACCAAGGCAGCGTAGTCTGAATACCGGGGGGTGACTGCTTCCGTCCGCCATTTTGTGGCTCGGACTCATAGGAGAACTATGCGATTTCTCAGGAATAAACAAGACAAAAAAGTAACGCCATTTTGTGTTATAGGGAGTCCGCTGGTTCTAACGGGCAAGAAGCTCCGCCCATTGGCCAAACTCTCATTTTTAACGGCTCCGCAAGCGGCGAGCGCCGCGCGGCGCCAACTTTCACAGCTTATTTGTTGTTCCATGCTTGACCGCTTGTATAGTCTAGACACCCTCACTGTCCTTTGTTTATAGAAGAGATAGAAAAAAAAAAAAAAAAAAAGAAACTCATCACGACTTGGTGACTGAATCGGTTTCATTCGAATTGCTGCCGAAGGCAAAGTTCGTAAGCAGTCTTGTAAGATCAAGGGGGACGCATGTGAACACTTGAGATGCGAGGAACCAAATGCAATGAGCAGTGACAGCAATTAAGAACAAAGTGAGCACACCCTCCAAGCACATTAAGCTAGTAAGATACCAATAAGAATAATCAGTAAAGTACATCTAAACAGTACTTCAAGTAAAGTACTAAGTAAATGAGACGTGATGCACTCAAGTAAGGTAGTAAGTACAATGGGTGCAATGTACATGAAATGAAGTACTATATATAAAATGTACTTTCAAACTAAATTGCAAGTATTTTAGTACAATATTTCATGATGCCCTTTCATTTCCCTATACAGTGATTTTTTAATTGGTAAGCATTCCCAGGGAAAATCAGAGGTGCATGACCTATTTAAAAAACACCGGCGATTATTTGATAAAGTTAAGTGGCCACAGAGTAGTTATTTTCAGGAATGGAGCCAAATTCAAAGTTCCTTTTTAGAATTTGACGCCGCTTGTACTGAATTGTTGCACCCAAAATGGATAAATGTACTAGGAGAGAGCATGACGTCAACCCCGTAGCTTCCACAAGCAATCCTCTCACAGAGGAATGTTCTTTCCTTAAGGAAAAAAACAAAGAAACAACGAATGCGCAAGCGAGTTGGTGGCATTTAATCATGCTGGGACACCTGAGACTGGGGTGCAAAATAATGAAGGAACTTTTAAGTCGAGGGAAAAGACAAAGCAGCATGCCTCAAAACATTGTGACGTTCTCCTCTGTTGTCTTTTTTTTTCGGCTTAAAAGTTTAAATTTTCTACACCACAGTCTCAGGTGCTACATTATGAGTATGACTCAATTTGCTGTCCTTCTATTTTAAATCTCCTAGCTTGCGCTGACAGACCGGGAAGTAACGAGAGTTTGAAAAGGAACGGGAAAGCCGCCCTGGAAGAAAAAACGGAGCGATGGGTCGTCTGCTCACTTTTCTGGTGAGAGTAGAATATCCCTCCCAGTATTTCTTCGGAGTAGACGAAGCATCGTTTTCCAAGACTGAGAATAATACACAAGAGACACCAAGGATTTGGCCATTTCGAGATAACAGCGACGAACGGACGAGGAAATGAAATGCCTGTGTGCCTAGCAATAGCCTGTGCAACCCGACTTAGAGTTTGAACGCATCTCAAAACAACCTGTTCCTTTTTGCATTGCTAGTACGATAAAAAATACTACCAGTTAAAGGAATTAAGACTTGCACTATACAATATCCAAGACAACTATATGGCTGGAACCCATTAGGCGTCCCTATATTGATGCTAAATTTGTTTTGTATATTCATATAACCACAGGACCCTCAGATACACCTATTCAGGAAAACCGCCATATTCCTCTTTTCACAAAAAGTTGAATGTTGCTAAACATAAGACATATACCAGAGAAAACTATTTTTTTTTTCATTATTATTTCATATAACTGAATAAAACTTCCACAGCTTATAATGCTTTATCTCCTTTATGTAGATCTCGTGTTAGTTTTGATATGGCTTGTTCTTGTTTTCGACGCTCTGAACATGCAGAAAAAAAACACGTTCTTGCAGATGTGGAGCATGGCAACAGATTTAAATGAGCCCAATAAAATAAACATTTTGCTCATTTTAAAGCACTAAATGTAATGAACAACAAACATCCTGTGTGTTAGACGTATCCTAATTTTCGAAGGGCTAACAAAAGTTTCTTAATGTTTTTTTCATAAACATAAAAATATAAGTTCTAATAAAACCTACATGATTGCAATTCATTCTTTCTAAAGAATATCCGTGCCAAATTTTATTAAAAACGAAAATTCTTATTGTTTGTTAAGATGCCCGAAAATTACATAAAGGAAAAAATTATTTTGAGTGTTACCGTAGATGCGTAACGACACACTTTCAGAGGGAACAAAACATTTTTGTTATTAATTTTCTGTGACAATGGAGCTACAGAAGACTGTGATGAAGCAAGGACAATATGGTCGCAGCGACAACCATGTAAGAACCGCGCACACAACAATGGCTCAAATTTATACAATTCTGGATTGACAGTTCCTTCGAAACGCTCATTTCTCCCTAATTTCTCAAATTATAACCACTCAATATTATTTTGATGATAAAATATAAAGATTCACATATAATTCAAGAACCCCCCCCCCCCCATTTTTTTAATGTTTTGTCAGGCGATTTATTATGGTCTCGGAACACTACCCAATGAATATTTTTCTACAGCGTCGCATATATTTTTAACAATGTAAAAAAAAAAAAAATCTCAACTCCTCGAAACCGAAACCAAAACTGGATTAGGAGAAAGAAGAAATATAGAGGAGGTGAGAGTTGGCAAAAATCACTTGGCTGTGCAACTTTTTTTTTTTTTTTTGTCAATCAACGCTTTTGCAGCTTTTTAGAAGCCACAAAAAATGAGTATCATATTTCGTTTTTATTTTTAATATTGAGTGTGTGCCTTCAATGACCCGCGACTTTCATTATATTTGGTGGTTGTCTAAACGGCACATGACCACGGAGAAGAGAGTAAGCACGACTCAAACTGGCTAGTTCTCGATCGGCGGATTTCGGTCAGAAGGAAACTGAATTTCCAGCCGCAAATTGCGTTCGGTTAGTTGGGCTCTCATATGTCAGGTACATATAAAAACCTTGGCAAGCATAAATAACCTGTCAGTGTCCCCATAAATGCCAAAAAAAAAAAATCCGTGTTTTCTTTTTGCTCTTATTTTTTTTTTTTTTTTTTTTGCAAAAGAAGTTTTTTTTACTTGCATTTCCCTTTAATACAATGAGCAATCATATACAATTCGCAATGGAGCGATATACACTTTGGAAGACGCCTCATCCGCATCACTGCACAAGGTCGCATGCGAGCAAAAGGGAAGATGTTGCACTGCATTCGTAAATATCAAACGTATGGTCCAAACTTTATTGACGAGTGTTCACTTATGAACCCGAAATGCAAACCGCACAGAACTTGATTATTGCAGCTATGCCCGTTTTCACCTCAAGGAAAAAGAAAGCTTTTGGCGTTTGAAACGTGTACATCTGGATAAGATAATATATACAGAATCTAACATTCACGTAGATCTCTCTTAATTATCCGCATAAAGGGGGAAATTAGTAATGGTCCGCGTGGCGCCGGTCTTTTTTTACTATGGTTCTTGAGGTGAAAACGGGTATAGTTAAAGTATTAAGGTACAGCGTGTCCCCCAAAGGAATTCACAATCTTATTTTTTTCCCGTAGAAATAAATGATGCATTGACGAGCACTCCTTCTCTGCCGAAGTAGCACTAGCGGTTCGAACCAGATGCCAAAGTTTCAGAGGTAGCTGTTATCTTATTAAAAAGTTCTAATTGATTTTCTGATATACATGGGGAAATGGGGCCCTTTTCAGTTACTGGCGCCATTCAGATACATGTATTTAAGGACTTCGTTCGCCGCCACTATCTCGTTGAACATTTTAGATCACTTCCTACTTTTAATTAGATAACGGTTCGTTCTCAAACTTTGGTATATGGTTTGAACAGGTAGCACTACATTCGGGATGAGATTGAGCACTCGCCGATGCATAGCCTAGTTTGGCAGTGAAAAAACCCGTGACGTCACCGCACCACGCCGGTGGTCACTCCACACTTGTTTTTACCGAGAACCACGAATTTAATGGGGCGAAATTAAGATTGCACAAGTTGGTACACTCAGCAGCAAGGCCATCACAATGGCAGCTGATGTGAGAGCAGTGCCCGCCACATATATGTTTGGTCAAAAGGAGAAGAATAAAAGAATGTTGTGTGCCGATTCTGAGTATTTAGCTGAAACGTTGTCAATGCTGGTTTTCAGAAACGTAGGCATAGGGATACAGCCGTGAGTTCCACACAACTGATCCAAAATCTGCAGCCTTCAATTCAGGCCACAGACAAAGTATCAAGCTGCAAAGGTTGAAGCCTGAGGCCGTGCCACGCAGCTCATAACAGCAAGTTTAAATCGCGAAAGACGCTGAACGTGGGGGGGGGGGGGGGGGGGGGGGGCAAATGTCTGCAGCCGATGTCTTGCGAGTCGCCCAGAGTAGGTACCTTAGTTTTGCCAAAAAAATTCTTAGAATTATTTTAGTCACTGAATGGATGAGAAGGACAACGCGCGCCTTTTTCGTATGCCCGGCCACCAGCAGCGCTGGTTGGCTTCCGTTTTACTTCACCTGTGCGAGCACGCTCGAGGTTCACGACGCATGAAAGTGTGATCGAAGGCAGGAGGCTAGCGCTCTTTGTCTTTGTTTGTGTGAATGGATGGATGCTAGTGGCTGTACTTCTTATAACGGGAGGTAGCATGTGCCACCTAGCCTGGAAACCAAGAAGAATGGGCTGAATCTGAAAGCAAAGTGCGTGACGTCATTGCAAACGAAATGAAAATCATCGTTCCCCCTGAGGGTATCATCCGTGCACATAGGCTCGGTCGTGTTTTTAACCCCAGTAAATGACGGCCAGTTTTAGTGAAATTCTTACTATTCAAAACGAAAGACCATGTTTTTTCCTCCAGAGGCAAACTGCGCGGTAGTGCCACTTCCTTCGCAGAGGATTTTTCCCCTGCCACTCGTCTTGCTAGAAGAAAGCTGCTCGAATTTGCTAAGGCTCATACATAGTCTTTCAGTCTTCGCTATAACAAAGTGTTTTTTGATGACAAATGTTTTTCTTACTGCGCGGCCAGCGATGCCGTTTGTGAGGTCCGCGATTTTATCACGCTGAGCACGAGTTCCATTTGTGTTAATGCTGACCCTGTGGTTGATTTGTCAACATCATCACAACAACATAACCTGATACGGAACAATCCTAGTCCTTATCTTTCAGTGCTTTTCACCAACATTCGAAGTGTTCTTCGCAATCGTGATGACTTTTCTTCAGCCATCGATTCTTCACTCGCCGACATCGATGTACTCACTGAAACTTGGCTATCTAGTGTTGTACGTGACAGCGAAATTTTTTGTTACGAGAAGCGTTTCTCTTTTTATCGATGCAATAGGCTATCTAGGCGCGGTGGTGGTGTCATAATCGCGGTAAATGATAGCATTGAGTCTTGTCTTATCAACATTGTTACATCTCTTGAGTTTATTGGCGTGCGCTTGCGTTTTAGCCATAAACAGGTTATTTTGTGCGCGTGCTACCGTCCTCCCAATGCCACAGCAAACTTTTTTATAGATTTACACGATGCTCTGAATACAATTCGTATAAGGTTTCCTGCCTTGCCTTTGTTTCTTTCGGGCGATTTTAATCTCCCCGGCATTGACTGGTCTGGTCTATATCCTACCATATCTTCAAATTCTGCTGCGTGTTCCGAGTTTTTAAGTGTCTGCTCCGATTTTTCGTTAACGCAGATAGTTACTAGGCCGACTCGTGTTACGGCAACTTCTAAGAACGTGCTGGACCTTATTCTTTTTACCGCGCCTGATCTTGCATCCTCTCTTGCGTATTTACCTGCCATCAGCGATCACTGTTTACTTCACTTTCACTTAAGCGCTCCTGTATCTGCCTTCGCAAAGCGAAGAATAACTCTTTTCTTGATTATGGTAAAGCTGATTTTGAGGGTATAAACCGCGAGTTAGCGCAATTTCTTGACTTTTTCCTATTCAATTTTTCCGAACGCTCTGTCGAGGTTAATTGGACAATGTTCAAAAATAAAGTCAATTCCCTTATCTATTCTTTCGTCCCACGTCGCTTTCTTACTAATAGCTCCACGTCCCCATGGTTTAATAATGCCTTGAAAAGACTTTCAAATAAAAAGAAACGCCTGTTCCGCACTGCTAAGCGTGCAGACACTGTTGAGAGCTGGACGGTTTACCACAACGCAGAAAATTTATACAAAAGTGCAGTTAAGGACACTAAACAAACTTTCTTCAGCCAAACCTTGCCCCGTCTGTTATCAACTAGTATCAAAAGGTTTTGGAGTGTTATTAATGGCAAGAAAGACAAGGCTATTTGCTTTATGATTCTGATCCCTATTGAAAATTCTCATTTGTATGAGAAATTTCTGTGTCCAATAAACACATATGAATCATACAAGATATATAAGAACATATAAGAACCGTATAAGAACCATATAATAATTATATAACAACTATATAAGATATATGAGAACATACAAGCACCATATAAGAAACTAGTGGGAAGTTTATTATAAGTTTCTTATGGGGTTCTTATATATCTTAAATAATTATTATATAGTTCTCATATAATTCTTATATGGTTCTTATATGTTCTTATATATCTTGTATGATTCATATGTGTTTATTGGACACAAGAAATTTCTCATACAAATGATTTTTTTTACTAGGGATGGCATTGTTATGTCTGACGATGACTCTGCAAAAATCCTCAGTGAGGTGTTTGTTCAATCGTTTTCTAGGGATGTAAACTGTTCTATTGTTACTTACCCTAATCATGATTTCTTTCCTATGGATCCGCTTGTGTTTGATTTTGATGGCATTGTTAAGCTGATTGACAGCCTCAAAGTGTCTTCATCATGTCGTATTGATAATATTAACACTAAGTTTCTAAAGCATACTAAAATTTACAGTGCAATTTTTCTTACTAAGATTTTTGAGCAATCTATTCTTACTGGTGTCCTTCCTGAAGATTGGAAAACTGGCAAGGTGGTTCCACTTCATAAATCAGGCAACAAACACTGCCCCGACAATTATAGACCCATTTCCATAACTCGTATTACCTGTAAAATGTTAGAGCATATTATTTATTCACATCTTGCTAAGTATCTCGAATCCAACTCTTCTTCTCGTCCTCACACTTTCGTAAATTTGTTTCTTGCGGAACACAACTTCTCGTCGTTACTAACGATTTATTTTTATTACTTGATCATGGATCCCCGGTTGACTGTATTTTTCTTGATTTCTGCAAAGCATTTGATAAAGTTTCTCACCAACTACTACTCTTCAAGCTTAGCAAACTCAACCTCGACCCTCAGATACTATCTCGGATTCAGTGTTTTCTTACAAATCGTTCTCAGTTTGTTCATGTAAATAACTCTAATTCTTCAGTGTCTTCTGTTACTTCTGGCGTCCCTCAAGGCTCCGTTCTCGGTCCTTTGTTATTCCTCATATACATCAATGACTTGCCGTTGTGTGTCTCATCATCGCTTAGTTTGTTCGCAGATGACTGCGTTATTTATCGTAAGATTACTAATGATTCTGACTCTCTCCTTCTTCAAAACGACTTAAATGTTGTTCTTGATTGGTGCAAGCTGTGGTCCATGACACTTAATACTAAAAAATGTAAAACAATGAAAGTGTCTCGCCGTAACACTACGCCTTTTGTCTATCATCTTGATAACGTTTCTTTAGAATGTGTGACTTCATATAAATACCTCGGTGTGCATATTGCTTCTAACCTCTCCTGGCATATTCATATTAACCACATTATTGCTAATGCCAATTCTATGTTAGGTTACCTAAAACGTAAATTTTCTCTAGCGCCACTTTCTCTCAAACTAATATTATTCAAATCTTTGGTTCGCTCAAAATTAGAGTATGCAGCTTCAATCTGGGATCCTGGTCAGACGACGCTCACTTCTCATCTCGAGTCCGTTCAGAACCGCGGCGTATAGTGTATCATCCATGAAATCTCTTCTCTCCTTGCCACTGCTTTCTTTGCGCCGTAAGTGTTCTCGTCTATGTATTTTCTATAAAATATATAATTCTAACCCCATTCTTAAAGAAAAGCTCTTCCTCGTCCCACCTTACGTTTCTCCACGCATTGATCATCAGTACAAAGTCGGCATTCCTCATTCTCGAACCTCAGACTATCACGATTCTTTCATTCCTAGGACATCATCAGAGTGGAACCACCTTCCGGCGTCATTAATATTATTACCCTCGTTAGATGTGTTTAAAAGTGCTGTTACTAATTATTTTTGCGAAAGTGACCCGTGACCTATTCCATGTCTTCTATTACTGTTTGTTGTTGCTTTTTCACTCACTCCCCTCTGTAACGCCCCCAGGGCCTTAAGGGTATGTAAATAAAATAAATAAATAAAATTGTGAATCCTCCCCTCGGCTGTCCTAAGCCATTTTTCTTTCCTCCCTGCCTTTTTGTAAATACCGCACCGGTCAAGGAAACTACAAACATCACTAGCCACGATTTTTCTCCCCTCCCTCCCTCCCTACCAGAAAGAGTCTGCAATTTGCCTCGGGTCAAACTTTGCCAGCGTTACCCCAACACCGAACCCACTGGGAGACAAGGGGCAAGGCATTGGGCCGGAGCCACGCGGGTGGGAATCCCAAGTTTGCTCTGTCCCACCTGCAGCTGTGCCAATTGGCTGTGCGAATTAGTTTTACTTAATTCAATTTTCCCTGGATACTATACACCAAACGTCTAACCTTCTCTTTGTGAATGTGAAAGGGCGATTCACACACGCGCCTTGAGTCCGACGAAGTGCGAGGGTTGCCATGCATGGCAACAGCTGCGCCGGCTCTAACAAAACAGGGTAAAAACCGGTTTTGTTGGAGCCGCTGTTGCCATAGCAACCTTCGCACTCCGTCGGACTCAAGGCGCGTGTGTGAATCGCCCTTCTTCCATCCACGCCAGTAAAACTCGCCATTTCCGCCAAATCCACTACTCCTTCAGCTGACCTTAGTTGGTCAGGCGGGCGCGCCGTTTTCACGGCCTGAGATGACGCTACCCGTGCGGAAAAGCGCGAAAAGTCGACGTTGAAGTAGTTTCACATGAAGCCACGGCCGTGAGGAGGGCCTTGTGAAGTTCATTTTAAGTCTACCAACTCGCTCCTAACGATTCAGCCTTGGGAGCAGTACATGCCTTTTGAGTAGAGAAGTCCTCCAACGTGAAATCAACTTCACTTTCAAGCGGAGTGACGCGGACCTCTGCCTTCAGCCCCTTCAGATTTGCCTTTAGCCTTTAGTTGTTCGTAATTGGTGGTTGCTCAAAAGTTGGCGTGATTTGCCGTGCTAAACGAGCGCTGGATCATTGGACACGACTGAAGCTGAAGCTTTTGAATCGGGCGGCCCCTCGCGTCATCTGGTCAGTAAGATTGAATGAATAAATGGGTAAAATATGTGTACGCTGCAAGTGCCTATAAACCAACCTTGCAATGAATTCCTTAACCCACGCTAAAATAAAACTGACGCATACTAGAGGCTTTTTGAATGCATACAAATACAAGTTTATCGGGCCAAGCAGCGTAACCACGAATCGCTTGACGGAGGCGTCTTTTCCGGGTCTGCACTGCACGTACCGCACGCACTGCCTCGCACCGAACGGCCGAACGAATCGACACGTAAATGAAGATCAATGATAAACATTGCCGGTATGAAGAAAGTGAAACAGTTGAAGTAGAAGCTTCTGCTTCTGGGCAGTGGCAGGCGCGACTTATCCAAAATAAATATAATGTATTGATTTGGCTCTGGGGAGCCGCGGCACCGCGGAAAGGCAACAGCCTGTACCATGGAGGCCCATGGTGCCGCGTCCAATGAACATGATAATGCGATGAGTATATACATACAAGAGGACGACGAGATGAACTGTAGTTAATGCAGAGGATGTCCGCCCGATTTGCAGATGTCCAGATTTTATTGAGACGCGTCAGCAGCGGGCCAAGGGGATCTTCAGCCTGCCGTTCGATCGGGGTATGTTGCACAAAGGAACCCCAGGAGCATGGTGGTGATGTTTCTCACTGGGTTCGAAGCATCAGGTTCCAAGGGGGTAGCGCAGTCAAAGTACAAAGCTGCCGCCTCCGAGGTACCGACGCCCAGGGCTCAGGTTGAGACACCGCCGTCATCTGGTGTGGCATCCTCAACGTCGTCGCCGTCGTTCAAATAAAGGGATACTACAACGAAATTTGGGTGCTTTATTTTTTGGTCTGTACATGTTTAAAGGAGGACACGAAAAGGAAAAAAAAACACCTGGTGGATGTCGCTGAAGCCTCCTTCGTAATGCCCCTCTAGGAACCTTGGCAGGTAGTAACGATCACTGTCTCTGAGTATTGCGGATTCTTGGGCGAGTAGGTACTGAAACTTGGAGAACATAATAGCGCTTCACGACAGGGACGAAGATTTGTGTTGTCTCGTTCATACTCTTCGTCCCTGTCGTGAAGCGCTATTAGGTTCTCAAAATCACTGTCTCGCCTAGAACTATACATGCTTTGAACCTGACAAGGCCCCGGCAGCTCTACGACCAGCACAGGAGAAGATGAGAGAGAAATTCCCCACTCAGCCGGGCTCTTTTTTGTGTGTCCCAGGCGTCGCTATTCTCCCTCTACAAAATTATAGAATGCCCGCCACTCGAAACTCACACAAAATCAGCTTTGCGGTCAGTTGCGGTGGCCCGATCACTGGCGTGCTTCGACCGCTTCGGCGGCAGAAACGGCTAGGGCATCCAGACAACGTCTGTCTCGCCGCAGCTTCGCTCATCCCGAGTCAGACTCCTCACGATTGCGCCGGATGTGACGTGCTCTACGCTGGCTGCTCTCCAAGCGCTTGACAAAGTCCACCATTTATAACAAAAAATACAGCCATCAGGCTAAATATACAAACGTGCGATTGTCATTTAAGGATATTGTGGATCACAATCAGCCTATATCAGAACCAGGACCCACTCTATAAAGGGGCGACCAGCTCACCTTCTCCTGCCCCAGCGCGCCTCTTTTTGCTTTGCTTGTTCGGTTCTTTTTTTAGTTCGCCTAGTTCCCACCGCTCCCGCTGGCGCTGCTTAGAATCTCAACTTTCCCCGCTGCGTAGGACGCTCGTGAAGCGTGGGGAGGCTAGCGCAGGCTCTCTTTTGGCAGGTGTGCGTGTGCACGAATGGTTTTTCTGGCTGTAAAATAGCTCAACGTTAATGGTGAAGTGGCACTCTTCGACTGGCTGTGATGGTTTACTGCTGTGTGCCGCTGTGCTAGTCGAGCACGCGGGCTTCGACGGGAATCGCCTTCCACGAGTTCCCGGTAACGGAGATCCGGAACGACTGGCTGAAGAAGATCTCTCGCCAAGCCGAAGGTGAATCAGTTACCCACCAAAGCTATGTAGCATAAAGAGAAAATATGTTTTCTTCATGCTCATAGCACAAAATGAGTCGTGGTACGTATATGTTTACAGCGTCAGCCTTTACACGCCGTGTCGCGAATGTTGTACGTTGTACCTCCCTCATTTTGAGCGTTTAGTTGACTATGCACTGATGCTGATATATCTACATACAGGATCAGCCGTCATTCATCGGAAGGAATAGAGTTCGCGTGTTAATACTCCGAGCTCGCGAATTTCAGATGACGCGGAACTTGCTGAGGGGGTGTATATTTTAATTATGAGCATGCGACTAGACGGCTCCTACTCCGTACGGGGTAAGAGCCGTCCTGTCGCACTGGGGTCAGGATGGTCAGGAACGCCCTGTGGCGTTTGCTTCTCGCCGGCTTCATGCAGCCGAGGAACGCTACAGCCGGCTGGACAAGGAAGGCCTGGCGCTCATGTTCGGAATCGAGCGCTTCCACCAGTACCTGTGGGGCCGGAAATTCGAGGCAGTAACGGACCACAAGCCGCTGCTGGGGCTGCTGGGGCCTGACAAGGCGGTTCCAGTGCAAACCTCGCCTCGTGTGGTACGCTGGGCCCTGACGCTGACGGCCTACAGCTATAAGCTGGTCTACCGCCCTGAGCCGCCTGCCCCTGCCGGAGGTGCCTGCTGCCGTTCCAGAGCCAGCTGAAGTTTTCCTGCTGGAGCGGGCACACTCTGGGGTACTCACCAGGACTGCGGTGGCGCAGGCGAATACGCCACCGCAGTCACCTGCGGTGGTCAAAGCGGTGTCCTGAGGAAAGGAGCTGCGTCACCAGACGTACAGCCACAAGACCGCCGAGCTGAGCTTGAAGCAGGACCGCCTGCTGTGGGGTTCCAGGGTGGTGATTCCACAAAGTCAACGGGGGAAGGTTCCTGCAGTTGCTGCATGCGGGGCACCCTTGCGTGGAAAAGACCAAGATGGTGGCACGGTCGCACGTTAGGTGGCCTGGCCTGGACCAGGACATCGCGCACCGGGTGCAAGGCTGCCAGTTCTGCCAAGAGAATCAGCGAGGCTCGCGCCACGTGGAAATCACCCCCTGGCCGTTCCCACAGAGGCCCTGGTCCCGCCTGCATGTGGACTTTGCGGGACCCTTTAAGGGCCACTACTCCCTAGCAGTAGTGGACGCGTTTTTTAAGTGGGTGAAGGTACTGCCAGTCACCACTCCAGAGCAAGCGCGACCATTGCGGCGCTGCGGCAGGTCCTCGCGGCGCATGGATTGTCCCACTTTCGCTAGCGCCGAGTACCTGGACTGGCTGCAAAGGAATGGGGTCCGCCGGATGCTGCTTCCGTCGTACCACCCCGCTTCCAATGGTGCAGCCGAGCGGGTGGTACAGACTATCAAGAACAAGCTCAAGAAGAGCCAGCTTGGGGATTTCCGGACGCAGGTGGCCCGGGTACTGTTCCAGTACCGGACCACACCCCAGAAGGTCACTGGCCATGCCCCCTGCGAGCTTCTGCTGGGCCGGACGGTCAAGACACCCTTGGACGTATTGCATCCTGACCTCCGGTCCACGGCGCTCCTGAAGCAGCTGAAGCAGAAGCTGACTGCTGAGGGAGGGTGCCGTCCCGGGACTTTGCCGGAGCCGGGAGCGTCGGTCTATGCCAGGAACTTCCGTCCTGGCACCCTGGTCTGTCGGACATGTGGTTTCTCCAGCGAGTGCCTCGTCGCTACTCGTCCGCATTCCCGACGGGACCACCTGGCACCGGCATGCCGACCATGTCAGGCCTCGCTTCAGGAATGGGCTTGCACCTTCGTCTTCGGCGTCGCTTCGGAGGACCAGCCCGCAAGAGGACCAACGACAGCACCAGTCGCGGCCAGTGGAGCGCCACCCACCACGGCAGTTGGACCGGTGCCACTTACAAATTTGGTCCCTGCTGCTTCACCGGATGGAGCACGACCAGTTCAGGCAGCGCCCGGCGTTACCACACCTGGCCCGTCGACACCAGTGACCAGGCAGAGTACGCGGCAGCGAAGGCCACCTGACCGTTACTCGCTGGGGTAACCTTCGCCGTCGACTGGCCAGGACTTGGCAAGACCAGACGCAAATTGGTGTCGGCCGTGTGCATTGTTTATTTGTTAATTTTGTTTTTTTAAAACAAACTGGGGGGGAGGGATGTAACCAGTAGGTAGCACCCCCTCCAGTCTACCTGTCTGTGGCCGCCAGGCTCGGCGGGTAACATTGGTCACCGCACCAATAAACACCGTGGAGCGTACGCCGCCCCGGTCAGTCATCGTCAACCCTCACAACCAGGCTGCGTGTCTTTTCTTCTCGGCGGGTGCTTCGGCCCCCTTCGTCCACATTCTAGAAGGATCGTGACAGTTCGTATATCTGATGCGCGAACCATACTCATATTAGTCAGTTTGTCTGACGATAATTTTTTGGTGGCTCCGAGGCGAGAGCGCTGGCCTACGGATTGCGGCAGGTTCGAATCCCGGCCGAGGTAACCGCAATCTGATGGAGGCTTATTGCGGAGGAGGCGAAACCGAGCTTTCGGTTGCACGTCAAAAGATCCCCAGGTGGTCCAAATTAATCCTCAGTCCTCCGCTGGGGCGTGCCAGATGCCCGTCGTAGGTTTGGCACGTAAAACCCCCAAATTTGACTTTAAATGATAATTTTATTGTACATACAAATAAAATTTTGACTTGATTGTATTGTTCACAACTGCGTGGTTTTCAGCCGATTTACTTGCGCGGTAAGTTGCAATTTCCAAATGTTTCCAGGCCTAGGAAAACAGCCATGGATTCCGAGTGACAGGAGCAAAGTGTGCAGCCTTCATTTCAAGTCGGGAGACTATAGAGACGGCCTGCAAAGACGGAGGTTGAAAACAGATGCTATACCATCGATCCCTGACTACCCAGCTTATTTGCAAGCAGCGCCTACAAAGGAGCGACAAACATTAAAGCGTAGAGCCGTGGCACCAGTTTCTACTCTGACCCATCAGGAAACCAAGAAAAGGTGAATGCACTATCTATTGCAGATTGGTGTTCATCAGATTTCTCTTCTTCCTGGCTCTGAAGTGCAGAATTGTGCACTTGGAGCCTAGTGGTTAATATCTTTTTTTTAGCTCTTACCTATTAACAACACTGACTTTTTTCAGGTTGGATTGCTCTAGAGCTGCTGGTTCTGGCGTTGATACCACAGCTGCGATGGTGTCTGTCACAACGGCTTTAGGGCAGCTTCCACCTACGCTGCTGAACCCGGGGACTGTGCCAAAGTCATCTCCCGAGCCCACCACAGAGCCCGTGACCAAGTCCTCCCCGGAACCCACTGTGGAGCCCTTGGAGTCCCCCTGTTTGGAGCCTATGCTGAACCCCGGGCCTGTGCCAAAGCCATCTCCTGAGCCCATCACAGAGCTTCTCACCAAGTCCTCGCCGGAGCTCACAGTGGAACCTTTGGAGTCCTCCTGTTTGGAACCTATGCTGAACCTCGGGCCTGTGCCAAAGCCGCCCCTCGAGCCTTCCCCACAGCCCACCATGAAGCCTGCTCCCGTGCGAGCTAGGGCAGTGAAAGCACATGGGACTCAGACGAGGCTTTCAAATCCACGCCTCACGAGGCTCCTGAAGCAAGTGAAAACCGTCACAAGAAAATTCAAGAGGCTGCTGAAGAAAAGAGACGAGCTACAACAGATGGTTTCCGTTTTGCGAAAGCAGGCAATGAAGACGGAGGCTGTGATGAAACAGGGAAACTTCTTGCTCTTGCTGGTATGTGCAGTATTTTGATATAGAAACCAAACCACTTATAAAAGCCAAGGAACCTTCTAACAGATGTAACTCATTTAGGAAAAGATCGACGCCAACGACCCAAAGGCCCTCTTCCTTCAAGAACAGCTGACCTTCTTGGGTGCCCCGAAAAGCCACTGGCGTGAGGAGACGCTCCGCAACTGCGTGCTGTGGCATGCTAAGTCTCCGTGTGACTACCGCCTTCTCCGCGAGACTGGCGTCCTTTCGCTTCCCAGTCGTTTCACACTGAAACGCTACATCGGTGCGTGTACTGGAGAGGTTGTATCCTGCCTAATCAAACAGCGACTACATGCGGAGGCTAAACTGCATTCCGGACAGGTGTGACAATTTTGTTTATAATTTCTTGAATTACATTTTACAATGTCAAATCATTCTCACGATATAGTCGGTGTTTTATATGCCATAATCTTCATCAGACCAGTGTTTTCATTTCATATGAATTTGAATTTTGGGGGTTTAAATTGCTTTCATAATATAATGTTTTGTTTCATCACCTGAAAGGGCTCTGTAATAGAAAATGGTAGAGGCACTCAACACAAAAGCAACAATGATAAGTCCTATTGCCACTGCTTATAGGATCGCATCTGTATTGTGATGTCAATTTTCCTAGGCACTCAATGGGTCCCTGATGATGGATGAGATGTCGCTCAAGCAGGCGACAACCTACCAGAAACAGTCTGACACTGTCCATGGTCTGGTCGATCTGGGGGGTGCCGAGTCCGACTTCGGCCTCCAGGATCACCCTGCAACCCACCTACTTTGCTTTGCTTTTGTTGGATTGTCCACCCACTACAGGTGCTTACTACAAGTTGCACCAGAAAATTATTATTCGTTCAAAAAACTACATGTATAAAAGCGGTGTCGGGTCTTTTTATATCGAAGAACTTTTCTTCCTCTTGCAAGTTGCCAGTGGGCTACTACTTTACAAAGGCACTGACTGGAGAGCAGCTCCAACTGCTGGCATTAAAGGTGATGGCATCCATCAAAGAAGCTGGATTTCGGGTTGTTCGACTGGTTGGCGACAACCACAGCTCGAATTGCAAGGTTTTCTCTAACCTGTCAGGAGGCAGTATAGTGCCTGTTGTGGCGTGAGTACAAGGAGCTGTCAGATTTAGGAGGTGCAGAAAGATCAGTGATTTTACCGTTTGCACCCATATAACATAATTCTATAGAATTTTGTTTGCTAGATACTGATAACCATGAACACAACAATCTTTTTCCAGTCACCTTCTGGATGAAGCCAGAGAGTTGTACCTCTCCTTCGACTACTGCCACGTCATGAAAAATGTGGGGTCTCAGTTTCTGGAGGCCAAAAGGATCTTCCGTAAAAATGAAACACTGATCCTTCCTGACTACCTGAGGTAAAATAAGTGCCTGTTCTAATAATCTTCCCAAGTATATTAGCTTATACTTTTGTTATGCTAAATCGTAATGCAGGAGGCTGTACGACCTCCAGCAACGCCAAGGAGCCTTCAAGATGATAAGGTGCCTCACAAAGAAGCATCTGTGGCCCTCCAACTTTGATAAAATGAATGTTGGGAGAGCAGTCGACATCTTCTCGCCTGGGGTGAGAGAAATTATGACCTTTTATGCGCAAATAAGTCCGGAGTAGTTCAACCAAAAAAAAGAATGTGTGAATTGTCAATATTCTGTTGTCATTTTCAGGTGACCTCTGTCCTGCGGTTCCTGCAGCAGCACGGCCAGCGACTTGGTGCTCCAGGTTTCGAGGGTTGCCTTCCACCGTGGAGTTTATAGAACTCGTGTATTGGTGGTTTGTCCTCCACAACCTCAAGAGCACGACAGTGCATGTCACCAGCCGGGATGCCATGAGGATGCCCTTCTGGAGTCCAGACGACGAGAAGTAAACTATAAATATTTAGCAGCCAATAATTCAGTGCACGAACACAAACACTCTGGCAGTGTGTTTACGTTCGTGGAAGAGCAGGCCTGTGATGACAAAACGATGGGATCCTGGTTTGGGACAACGAACCCGATATCTCACATCTGTGTGTCTTCGTTTACTACAGGAATGCCACTACACTAGTGTGAATACTGGCACCCGGCATACACTGCGGAGAAATTTGTGTCTTTCATTCTTGGTCTTTATCCTCGTTTTTCGGGCTTTCCTGGCTGCAAAGCGACTGCCTGGCCTCGTGGAAGGCGAGCACAACTCACAAGATGGAGTTCCTCTCCGCTGAGACATACGAGGCCTTGAGGGTGACGACCACGTCTACTGTGCTTTGCACACGCCATCCTCTGAACTCCGGGTTCCATTTCGTACTTACTTCGAAGTACTCTAGTGATGATGTAGAGTCGCTTTTTTCCACAATCCGTCAGCTGAACGGATCAAATGACCAGACAGATGCGTACTCAGCTCTGTCCGCACTTCAGAAGATCTTGATGACAGGGATTCTTCACTCGTCGACCAGCGCCAATGTGGGAAGTGTGGTGGACCCATTGGGACGCGCGTCAAAGCTTCCTCCCCTCCCGGTGGAACAGCCAACTACCTGCCAGGACCTTGGCAAGCTGCTGCTCCCTCACCTTGCTGTATTGGAACGATACCCCTGTATGCTATATTCCTATATATTGCTCCTCTGTGCTTGTATTCTTATTCTTCCTGCGAGACTGCTATGCTGTCATAGAATGACTAGATATCGCTCTAGCACGACATTTTGCTTTGCCATGCTTTTGTTCTTATTCTTGCAAAGAGACTGCTATGCTGCTATAGAATGAGCACATATGTCACTTCATTCTAACCGTTGAAAACTATTTTCTAGGTCCTCCCCAAAAGAGCTTGAAAGCAAGCACTCTCGCCCTGATTGCTGGATTCCTCGTTAGAGCTGTTCAGGACAGGAATCAGTGCGAGGGTTGCTTGCTTAAGCTCCAAGCCCCGCACTCGTGCTCACCGACGACCGCCCTGATAGCAGGGATAGACAGGGGAGGGCTGTCATACCCTACGCTGGCATTCATAGGATTCGTCTGCCATATCGAGAGGGCTGCAACTGGTGCTGCTACGGTGCTGGCGAGGCGGCCGAAGGCACTAAAGACTTTCACTAGTGCAGTTCTGCCTGCTCTCATGAAGAATCCCTTCTTTGAGTGCCCCCAGGACACTTCTGTTGCGCACAAGAGAGCCCTAGTCAGCCTCCTCCTCACCAAATTTATGAGGCCATTCTTGGCAAACCTCACGAACGGCATGACCGAGGCCCATGCCAAGAGGAAATTGCTTAAAAAAAAGCCAATGTCGAGGAAAGTCCTAAAAATCTGAACATGGTAGTGAACTTGTGGAGAAGTCATTCATTTTAGAGCGCAGCTCTTAGGGGCCCGTTCCCGGCTTGAGCGGCGTCGGCGTCGCCGTCGGCGTCGGCGTAACCAAGGTCGCCCCAAGGTCACGCGACCCCCAAGGTCATCCCAAGGTCACGTGACCCCTGGAGGTCACGTGAGCCCTCTCCCAGGGTCACGTGACCCCCAAGGTCACGTGACACCCAAAGTCACGTGACCCCCGGAGGTCACGTGACCCCCCTCCGAGGTCATGTGACCACCCCCAGGGTCACGTGACCCCCGCCGAGGTCACGTGACCTCCCCGATGACGTCACCGGCATTCGCATCTTTATTCTTTATTCAGGTAGCTCCTGCAGCGTCGTTGAGGCATTATTGCAGGGGGCGAACAACATAGAAAAAAAACATTTCTGCATTTGCGGCACAAACAGTTTCAACACTTAAATTGTTCCAATCCCTAATAGTCCTAACAAAGAAAGAATTTTTGCACAGTTCCGTCCTGGTGGAATATTCGCGTATTTTGTGGATATGATCTTTACGTTGGGAAATATAGTAAGGGGGTAGAAGGTAATGAAAACCGTTAATACCAGTGTGTTTATTATAAATGCTATATAGAAATTTTAAGCGCAAATTTTTCCGCCTGAATGTCAGCAAATCCCAGCCTAATGTACTCTTCATGTCCGTGACGCTCGAAAAGCGGTCGTACAGCCCCAGGACGAAGCGTGCCGCACGATTTTGGATCCTCTCTAAAGCGTCTATGTGATTTTGCTGAGCAGGATCCCACACAGTGCAAGCATAATCAGTAAGAGGTCGAACGTAGGTAAGGTATGCAAGTTCTTTTATTTTTTGTGTAGACCTTTTTAGATTACGCTGGATAAAACCGAGTGCCCGTCCCGCCCTCATGACGACATCGTCAATTTGCGCATTCCACTTGCAGTCTGCTAATAAGGTCACCCCCAGATACTTTACTTTACCGTCACTTTTTAGTGGTTCATTATTTAAATAATACTGAGTGTGAAGTTCTTTTTTTTTGCGGGTGAAGGTGACATGTACACATTTGCTGACGTTTAACTGCAATTTTGATAGACTGCACCAGAGTTCAATTTGATCCAAATCAGCCTGCAGTTGTGTGGAATCCTCATCGTTTTTTATACATCTATATACAACACAATCGTCAGCAAACAATCTTAGCTGAGAGGTCACGCCAACGTGAATATCATTTATAAATATTAAGAACAGCAAAGGTCCAAGTACCGACCCCTGTGGCACGCCAGAGGTAACTTCAACAAAATCTGATGTTTCACCATCTAGAACCGTACATTGCCGACGCGAACACAAATATGCCTGTATCCAATTATGTACCGAAGTATCTAGATTCAAAAGTGCCAATTTTTGGATTAAGAGGGAATGCGATACTGTATCAAACGCTTTTCTAAAATCGAGAAACACACAATCAATTTGCTCACCCCTATCAACGGTAGTTACAAGATCATGATAAAATTCAGTGAGTTGTGTAGTACAAGAATAACCCTTTCTAAATCCATGTTGATAATCAATAAAAAAGTTCTGAAACGTGAGATGTTGCATTATCTGGGAATATCGTCATCGTCATCACTGATGACGTCATCAGTGACGTCACTGGTGACCTCATCGGCATCCGCATCGTCACCGTCATCATCACTGATGACGTCATCATCACGGATTACGTCATCAGTGACGTCCCTGATGACGTCACCGACATCCGCATCATCATCGTCATCATAGCTGATGACGTCATCGGAGTCCGCCTCGTCATCGTCACTGATGACGTCATCAGTGACGTCACTGATGACATCATCGGCATCGTCACGTGACCCCCAAGGTCACGTGACCCCCACAGGTCACCTCACCCCCCAGTACCCTTCCCTCCTCCTCCTCAAGAGCTGCGCTCTAATTCGGTGTTACAGGGAGTTGTAAACGGCTTTCACTTTTTTTTCTGAGGTACAGCAGTTACTAATTTTGTTCATTAAATTATGAGGGACTGACTTCCCACTGTATAAGCATCCTTATAACTGAAGTGACTTCGTGTAATAACTCTTGCCATTTAGTAGTGAGCATGTTTGTATAGTCGTTATTTGTAGTGCAATATTTTTTGAGCGTGACTTGTTAAGGGTGTTTTTGATTCTTCATTTGCTACTGAACTGTATGCGCATGCCCCTAAAAAACGCTAGCCGCATTTGCTTGTTCCTTCATCCTTCTGGTTTGTATAGCAGTGACCCGTCACTCGTATAAGACTCGTCTGCAACTGGCTTCAGCAATTTTCGGTCTATCTGTGTTAATAAATTGTGGCAGATATGAGCATACACTGCATTGACTTTGTTTTTGACATATTTAGACCTTTCTTGTTCCTGGAATTTTCGTTTGTTTTACTGTTTTCGAGTTAGTGCGTCACTAATAAAGAAGTTAGTTGTCTATGCCCTACTGTAAATAACAGAAATAATAGTAAATATACAGCTTGTCTCTGTATCCTATTATAACAATTTATGAGTGTCTATTTTATTGGTCTATTTTTAACATGTTTACGCTTTTGCCTCTCCACAGCATTATTTCAAAAGAATGAATATACGTTTTCTTCAGGTATACAATAGTATATTCATTACTAGCATGGCAAAATAAAATTTGAGCAGACGAGAGCCATATCCAGAAACCGAAACTAATATATTTTTATTGAAATTTTGAGTATATCTGAGTGGGCACTGTTCACAAAAGGTATCAAACTGAAACCGGTCTTATCAAGTGAGAACGAACACTTTACGTGTGGCCGCGTTGTAGGACTCGAAGCTATACTGATTAGCAAGCACTCCCAGTTTTCTCCGTTGGCTTCACATGAACTTCTCAAAGGAAAAAATTAATAATTAATAGACCGGCAATAGAAAGCGCTGACGCTTTACTCTGTTTACAGAAAATGTCAAGAAAGCTATACGCGATTTACGATAGAAAAGGTTACAATCGATCAAACTCGAGGGTTTTATCAACATAACTGCCGCCCGTCGCCTGCGACCGCGCGCGCGCATTTAGCGATGATACGTGGCGGCGCCTGGCGGATTTCGCTGTCCCCAGCCGTGGTCACGTGGTATTTTTGGGTACACACGCTCCCGTAGAGAGGGGAGAGCTGAGCTGGTCGCCCCTTTATAGAGTGGAGTAGTGTATTATGATACACTATGGAACCAGAAGTAAACAAGGGGGCTGACCCCGCCCCCTTGTTTATTAAGGGGACGGGGCCAGTCTCGACCAATCACAGAGCCGCAGGGCGGGGCCTCTTCCCTCTCTCCTATCCCAGGGACCAATGACAGGGCATGGGGGTTGGCCAGAGTAGTAGTAATCAATCAATACGAAAATATGTGTTTTCGATGTCGACATGTTCCCGATATGTTTCCGATATCGGGGTGTCCGGTTTCTGATATCGATACCATATATGGAATTGATATGCGGGTCATCGATCCTATCTATTCGGATACCTAAATGGCTAACTGTGTGTTTCCGATATCGAAATCTTTCCGATATCGGGGTGTCCGGTTTCTGACATCGATACAATCTATGGAATCGATATGCGGGTTATGCGGGTGTCTATTTTTGACATCGATCCTATCTATTCGGATATCTAAATGGCTAACTGCGCGCCCGCCGCTGGGTCTGACGTAGGAGTCGCGACCGGCCAATTAGCCAATCCTATCCTATTCAGATATCAGAACCGAATGTTTCTGATGTTTGAAAACATTTTTGATTTTCGATAATCGATAATTGATAATCGATCAATAAATTTATTATCGATCATCGACCGATCATCGATCATCGGCCGATAGTTGACCATCGGTCGATAGTCGATCATCGGCCGATAGACGATTAGTGCCACGCAGTTGTCACGTGACAACCACGTGACAACTGCGAATTTTAATTACTCCGAAAAAGGCTTTTAAAATACTTTCGGCTGGGCCGGTTTCTAACCAGCGACCTTTCGTTCAGTAGCCCGACGCGGTACCTCTGCGCCACAAAGGGAAGTGAATATTCCATACTTTGACTTTGTGTGCAATCATGGGTAGTGCTAGGGTTCGCCGCTCTGTTGCGCTCTGTCAAGTTCAGTTTATAGTTGGTGATGCTTCCACAAGGTGGCGCTTGAGGTCGCCGTCGCCACACCAATCAGCGTACTCCCCGCCCACCTCGTTGACTCGGGAGAAAGTGTGGGGACACGCCGCTGGATGGCGCCTTGTGCAGTGTGGTTGGTGATATTCCCACAACATGTCGCGAGTCGTGCGGCTAATCGCGTCATTTGTGCGGTGTCGCCACACCAATCAGCCTAAGGCCATTTCTCTCTTTATATATACATATATATATATCTTATCCATAAAGACTCCGCACATTAGTTATGGAAGTGACACGACTGATCGTCATGCATCAAATAGCTGCCATCGTGCTTTCCCTGTTAATCATCTACATTATTGTCTTTGGGCTTGCCACGTCTCAACCAAACCCTTACGGCCACTGCACACTCGAGACAAGTTTGACGGAAGACATCAAGGTTCATCGCTGTTCAGACTCTGTTTTGTCAATACGTGCCTGGATGAAAGTGTATTATCCCGAGAAAATTGGACTAAATTTGGACAAAAAGCAGACTCGCAACCTAAAACAGTGTATTCACGAGGCCGACGTTCGTGTCTTGCGGAAACATGACCTACAGTGCGAAGACACTTGCAATATAAGTGAGTCGATGTATCTTCGTCGATGTCCATTCAATGTGTATCAAATTAGACGAGTGTTCTGTGATAAACCCTCGATGTATGGGATAAATTTAGATCACGACGCAACATTGCGTCTCTTGGACTTTTTGAATAAAGATTAATAAAACACTCTACGTGTGTGTGTGTCTCAAAGAAATCTGCAGAGTCTACTGAAAAGACTCATTGCAGTGTGAAGAACAACATCGTGTACATATATTTTTTTTTATTTGGTTTATTTTTCAAATACACCTGCCGTAACCCAACTGTTGTGAGAGGAATCACAGCCTCTCCATTTGACAAGGTATTGGAGATTTGGCGCACGTCGTTTTCTCAAAATCTTCTCGATGATCTGGGCCTTGTTTTCGGTGTTGGAAACACGTTGCAACTCAGCTTCGTAGTAGGAACCGAGAACAAGCTCTTTTCTCACCATGTCGAATATGTTGTGGGAATACCTAGTCGAATTCTGTCGACGATAAATACCTCATCTGTGAAGGACTGTTTGTACTTTTTTAAAAGAAGGTGTCGTTTTTTGGATATGCGGACATGGTCCCCAATCCAAATTTCAGTTTCTTGGGTGCTCCCGACGGAGGAGGGAAAAGATGAAGAAAGAAATCTGTCTGATTCTCCTCGGTGACGCCGATGGGTCGAGCACCCAGCGTTCGGTGGTAGCTGTGGTTGTAGGATTTTATGATTTTGTGAAAGATCTCTATTAACCGCCTCGTTCTTGCATACTCAAAGTATTTATAGATCCGACTCATAATGGTCTTTTGCACGCATTCTACTATGGAAGCCTTTTGCTTTGAAAACACAGAATACAATTTAACTCCCTTCTTATTCAGATATGACACGACTAATTTCCCGTAAAACTCACGGCCGTGGTCCGTGCATAGAAGCCTACTTTTCGTCATCCTACGAAAGACGATTTTAAGCGCTCTCACGACCTCTTCTCCCGTCTTTCGAGCGATCGGAACGGTGGAGAGAAATCGAGAAAACGTATCGATCACAAACAAAATGTATCTTTTTCCAGCATTATATTTTGCAATTTTTGGGATTTCCACAAGGTCCGCCTGATAGACGTCTCGAAGACCCAGGGACAGCGTTTTGCGGTATAGACGAGGGCGTTTGGTTTCCCTAAACAAGGTGTAAGCGTCGGATGCCTCTAAAAACTTTTCCGCCATTCTTCGTCCCGTATGTCTGGCAAGTCTATTGACTCCACCGAAGGATGCGGGATGGGCTGCTCTGTAGTAGACCGCTTTGCTTTCCTTCTCTGACGACGGCATCTCAACTGCCGCCGGTAAGACTGAGCGCGAAAGGCTCACAGGTCCAGGAAGTTATTAATTACGGCGGAAACTGCACCTCTCACCCAGGAAGGTTGTCTATTGTATAGCTCGTCGCGTAGTCAATCGATTATGTTGGATTCCTCGATCATCTTCCCGTGAACAACCAACTTTCCGGGGTGTAGGCAATCACCGACGAAATTCTCTCCAAGAGCCCCTGAGCCTTCTTTCTTTGACGCGGAGGATATGAGGGAACAATTAGCTCGTCGTTGAAGTAATCTTCGTCTAAAATATCTTCCATGCCTTATCGAGCACTCGTTTAGATGTCAGTGGAGCAGGATCAGCACAGGCATCTGCAGCAGCAACAGCGAAGGTCGAAGGTGAGTGCTGCGATGATGATGATTCTTGCTGCTCCGAGGAACGCTTCGGCGAAATATTCGGAGAGGAGGATCCTGGTCGACTAGTCCATCCTGCTTTGACCACTCTTCCTTTAAAGCGACCGTAGTTTACGATGCTCGTTGGCAGATTTTGTCTGACCAATAGCGTCGCGACACGTTCCAAATGAATGGGAACTGGCATCTGTTTCGCTCGCGAAATTAGATAAGAAACCATATCAATGATATTTGACTCATGGAGAGGCTTCTCGTCAATTATAATCTCTAACGTGTGTAGGTCCCATGCAATCACCGGTTTTAACAAATTTAGAAGTGATCGACCTTTTTCCCTATAGGTTTTGCTCAAAATATTGACGACTGCATCAATGTCGCGATCTTCCGTGACATCATTCGTCTGCGACATTTGTTCTCTCGTAAAGGGAATCGTTTCCTGATGCATGACGTTGTTAATTTTACGCACGTAAACTTTTATAAAGCGTCTGAATGATTTTTTTTTCAGTTTGACGTCATCCGCTTCCCCGTCTAGTCTTAAAATATCAGGAATATGCTCTTCTTTCTAAGGTATGAGATGGTATTTCTTCATTTTCACACTCCGATGGCCTTGGCGATAGCTCTTCCTCCGAGCGTAGATAACAGACCCAAGAGAGCCGGAAGGATCAAAGGTAAAAAGCCTCCTTTCTGCATCAATACCCTTTTTATATTCTCGTGACCTTTCTTTCGGTTTCCCTATGATCTTATGAGGGGTACAAACCTCTTTACCTTCCTTTTTATAATTGGTGTCAGTGGAACGTTTCCTATGCAGAGGTTTAAGCAAATTTCGCGAATAATGTTTAGATGCCCCTTTTAACGTCACAGGGAAGGACTTCTCTTTGTCTCGACGATTTAGCTTTGGGCAAGAGGTGCAAAAACCGTGCATGTCCCTTCAAACGATTCATGAGGAAGTGTCGTAGACGACTTCTGGTCCCTCGTCCGGCAAGATCCTTGTTCTCACGCGGAAATTATCGGGGCAAGTTTGCGACAGGTCGATCAGGATGTAACTGAATGGTGTTTTACACGCGTCCGAATATATGCGCGGAAGGACATGCTCTCTCTTCCCTCCAAAGAGCTGTCGAGATAGTACCTGGAGTTGATCGACAATCCTCACCGATCGGGATATCATCAGAGCCGTAGAATTTAAGCTGATTGTTCGAAAGTATGAATCTTGGTGAAACATGTTCTGAGTAATGAAAATGACCGAGGCGTTATAGTGGTGAGCAGCGCCTATAAAATACTCGCATATCTCCTTCAGTTTTGTCCTATTTGAGAGAAAGTGGCCGAAAATAATTAGCGAGTTTGTTTCGGGATCCCAATTTTGTGGAATGTCCTTAGTGAACACAACGTCCGGGTGATCTTTAAAAAACGGTTGCTCGTAAACGTACACGTAGAAAATGACGTCCAACTTCTTATCAAACATTTCCTTTCTATAATGCAACAATTTACGAATATACGTGCTTTTGCCTGATTTCGAAGAACCAATCATTGTTACAGACGCGGGCGTCTCAAATTGGAATTTATTGAGAACGACCGTCATGACGGCCGGTTTGCAAATGTGAAAGGCAGTGTATCTACACCTTCCTATATACGCCGGATACATTTACCACTTTCCTTACAAAAATACACGATGAGACGACCCGCCAGCTTCCTCGCGCTGGCTTATCATAACCATAAACTCAGAAGCAACCGACCCTGGTGTCGAATTCCCACTTAACACGCGCAGCCGTTCGTCAGATCGTAAACAGATTGCTTTAAAGCGAAGAGCGGAAACTACAAAAACCTAATACGATGCACGGTGTCAAATTCGCGATTGTGGAGGCTGTCACTTCCAGACATGTCTTGCGGTGCCAATCTTTTCGTAAACAGGTTGCTAAAAACTGACGGACGTTCACCGTTTCTTCAGAGCGTGCCACTACACGTGGGGTGAGGGGAAAAAATATTTGAAACCCGTTTATTTTTTTTTTAACATACATTTTTATTACAGGAGCCCACTGCCGCCACCGCCGACCCAATGATGGAGAACCTCCTGGACAAGCTTAACTCCTTGAAATCGCCGTCCCCACGATAAAATGTTGTTATGTTAATGTATTCTTATAATATGTTATATTGTAAGTGTGTATTCATGTCTGTTTTTTATTTATAGCGTTTTCAATGCGTATAAATGCATGCAATAAAACGATTCAAGCTTTACTTTTTGTGTTTGTTCTTATTTGACTGAAAATAGATTACAAAACGCTGCAGCAGGATAGCTCTAACTTGGGAGATGGAAATTGTTTCCGCACAAGTACAGATATCAAGCGATCGTTCCATCGATGATCGGTTGGCGAGAACATCTTGGTGCATTCGCGGAGTGGTACACCACAACACAGGAGAGCGCCGACGTATAGACAGTAAAGTCCACACGTATTTGACATGAATCCTTGAATTCTCTTTTTGTTGAAGGAGAAGCTGGAAACATTTCCGATGAAGTCGTAAAATTCTTCGTGTATTGGAATCATACCAAAACTGTCAAAATAACTAATCGAATTGTCCTTTGGAGATATGAAAAAAGAAACCCAGTGTTCGCCGGAAGATAATCTCGGTGCGTGTTAAGTACGTAAAGACCCTGGCTTGCTCTCTCCTGGCCAATCTCGTCGCAAGAAAAAGTACCGCGAAACCAGGGTCGCGTACACTGGTTGCCTGCAAACATCGAATAAAATTTGTGTTCTTCCATTTCTTCAATTAGCGATCCTGACCCGTCTCTCCTTGCCAATTTCCAAAACGCGTGGTGTTTCTAACATGAACAGGATCGTGACTGCCTTATTTAGGTCTTGTTTGAAAGTCAGGGTGAGTCTCACATTGGCTGTGAGGATCGGACATAAACTCTGCTCTTCCCTGTCGGGAGTCAAAGTGTAGTAGAGAAGAAAAGAGTCTTTTGGGAAAGCACCTTTAGAGAACGGAACGTCTTTTCGATTGAGTCGATGCAGGAAGTTCATATAGGCCTTCATATAAAGATCCTGATTAAAATCGAAATTTTCCGTCTGCTAAGACCCACCAACGTCTAGTACGGCCGTTTTCAGATTGAAGTGTTCAAATTTGAAGGGGTCGTGTTCGCGACTTCCCTGAAACGATTCACTCTTTACGAACGCGATGACGAGCTTAGATGGAACCCGATGAGGATAGAGGTCGTCGAGAACGATATGTGACACACCGGGAGAAACGGTTCTGGTTTTGATCTCCACTCCACGTAACAGGTGGGATGCGTGAGTAGATTGCAGTCGCCTTTCGATTCCGACAAGAACTGTAGGGGCCACTTGGACTCGTCGAATGTACAGAACGACGCGAGGAAGCTGAACAATGTGCTTTTGTTCAATCGTCGAAGCAGCCAAGAGTCTGAAATCTTCGGTATTTTGTCGCAGCACGATGCGGATGTCCACGCCATTAAGTAGGAGCTTTTCTTGCTGGCAAATGTCGCTGAATATTGGACAGAACAGGTCGCAAAGGGTAGATCCCTTGGTACGCTTGAATCGAGCGGCAAGTCCCTTGGCATCCGGCGTAATTTACAGCTTTTCTGATGTATTGACTGGGTCCTTTTCGTAGAGCATTGCAGAAAAAGAATGATCTCTACTTACCTGGTTTGCATTAAGCAGAATATCAAGATATGAAAGATAGGCATAGTTTTCGTACTGGCTGACAAGAGTTTGATTCAGATAAACGTGTAGGTATTGAAAGAGGGAGCTTCCAAAGGACTGAACCGGAATCACTTTATGGTTCGTAACCGACCCGTCGAGTGCAACAGTGCTCGCAGGATCGCCATTAGCTCGAACGATTTTAGATTGAATGTGAAGGAAGCTCGATTTCAAATCGTAAAAGTGTAGACACAAAGAAGGGACGTTAAATTCCAAAACGGACTTGGAGGTTGCACTAGCGCGGGAAAGAACTCAAGATATTCCGATTTTTCCAGGGCAAACAAAGTAGGCGGCAGCGAGAAAAGTTCCAGCTCGCCGGTTGTACACAAACAGAATCGTTCGTGGAGGGTAAAGATTCCGCTCGACATTCTCTAGGTATCAAAAAAGTCTAGAACCTTCCGTCTCTTTTCTCGTGGGCAGACTGAGGAAGGTTTCTCGGTCTTCTTTCTTTTATGAACAGCACCGGAAAGCTTTTGCAGAAGCTCGTCCCTCGTGTTTCGATACGTCTTGTCAATTCCTTTTTTGAGGGCATCCCGAAGTGAGGAACCTTGTCTGACGCGCTCAGCTACGTCTCTGCCGGTGGCCACGAGTTTTCGACCGAGGTACGGAGCTACTCTTTTTGTAAACACCAGAGATATTCTTTGATATATGTCGGACAGTAGACCGCTCCCCACTTGGAACAAAGGCCCGGACACAAAATGCGGCAAATGTTTCTCTCCGGAACCGGAAAAATGGTCCACACAGCACGGTGCAGACTTTACGTGCATTTTCTAAAATTCAGGGTTGCTGCGACACGACCGGATCCGTCTAGAAATGGAATCTAATGGTGAATTCACCTGGTAGATCTGGTGCGCTCAAAACCCGCTCCTTTTGGGGCGCGCATCTTCACCTCGCGGATTCGGATCAAGTTGGCCATCTTCAGCTCGCAGATTTGTGGCAGCGCGAGCTCCGTGGAGCGCGTCAAAGAGCGGCGAAACCGCTCCGTGGAATTCGGGCGAGCTCTCCGGAAATCGGCTGGTGCTCGGTTGCAGCGCGCTACGTCACTTCCTTTCTCGCAGATTTGTGGCAGCGCGCTGTTGTGCGAAATGGCGTCGACGGTGGGACCGGACTTGCGTGCGTCGGTGCTCCTGCTATGTGAAAGCGATGATTCAGAGAGCTCAGACAGTTCAAGTTCGAGCTCAAGCAGCAGTTCAAGTTCGAGCTCGGGCAGCAGCTCCGGCGAATCGCGTTCGCGGCTACTTTCCTAACGAAAGTTCACGGAGCTCTTTGGACCTCCTAACAAGAGACCCAAGATCGAGGATTACATCGAGCGAACGGTTGTGGGAGCAAGTCTCCCACCACGGCCAGAGGCCGCTGCCGAATGCCCAAACTGGACAACGGCCGAGGCGCGCAATAGCGCACGTATAGGACAGGCACAGAAGCCTATAAAAGAAGGCACACGGCCACAGAGAGGGGTGGCCGGACCGTGGCCACGGAGGCGTGCAGTTCGAACGCTCCGGCAATGTTTTACGTTGATACTAACAATTCATTCCTGTTACTTTAATAAATGTAGTTTCTCGTTTTGGAAACCCCGGCTTCGTGTTGTTCCTCCCGGATGGGCATGCAGCAAGGCAACCCTACCACATGGCGCCCAACGTGCTTTTGCTGCCCTTCTGTCGGAACGACACGGGGCTGGGTTTCTTCTCTCGGCAAGTTTTTTTCAACCGCGGTGTTTCTTTTCCAAGTAGTGCTATTATTCGCGACAGCGCGAGTGCTCGCTGAATTGGAGCCTCGAAAACTTTGCTTAGTCACGTGGGGGCGTGTTTATCGCTCAGGGGACGTGTTTATTTTTCTCGAGTGGAGTATACCGCCTGTTGCCGCACACGTTTTCTTGTCTGCTTGGCGTTTCTGTTTTTTCCCACCATGTCTCCCACACTACGGTCCGAGACGAAGGATGGCGAAAAGCCTGGAGCAAGCGTGGATCCCGGAGCAGGCACGGCGGATGCGCAGGCCGAATTGCTACTGAAGGTGGCAGCCATGTGTGATGCGGTTACACATCGTCTCGCCGTGCAGCAGTCACGTGAGCCGGAGCTGCGTCCCCAGCTGACGGTGCCGGTGTACACTGGCTACAACTACGTCAAGTCAGTCGCCGACTTTCTGGGTGAGCTCGACGTCTACAAAGCCACCTCAGGCGCCTCGGAATCCTTCGTGATAAGCAGAATACTCCCACTCGCTCTAAAGTCTAGCGCTGCGTGCTGGTTAAGGCTGCAACCTACGTTCACCAGCCTAGCGGAGTTCGAGCGGCAATTCCGAGCACAGTTCCTGCCACCTGGTTACGAGTTACAAATCTTGAAAGAACTCGAGTCCCGAACGCAAGATCCGAACGAAAGCCTGGTTCAGTATGTTCGCGCATTGCAGGAACTCACACGAAGGGCACAACCTAATGCCTTCGAGTCGGAGATTATCGCTCGGGTCCTCAGACAATGTCACCCAAAGTACCACGTGTACCTACACGGCCGCCCCTTTGAGACCATTGAAGAGCTATAGCCCGGCATGCCCGCAGCACAGAGGAGATCTTCCTCGCTCAGAAGAGCTGTCTCCCACCGCCTTTGGCCGCAAACTCTCTCAAACCCGCATGTGCTTGGCAGGGCCCCGAGGCAATCCCGGCGCTAAGACCTCCACGGGACTGGCACAAAGTGCCCAATCAAAGCAGCCGGAGGCGCTCCAGTTTTGGTTCAATGCGGGGCCACTGGAGGACGTCCGAAGAGCGCCCTGGTGCCGGCGACTCAAGCAGGTAATCGGGAAACTATTACGGCCGGCGGCAATGAGCCCCACTGCAGAGCCGCCGATGGCCGCTATCACAGCCGAGATCACGCACGCAGCGTCACTTGTTCCATCGGTATGTCGAATTCAGCCTAACAGCGAAATGATCGAGCCACGCATGACGGTCACTTTGCTCGGTTTTCCTTTTGCCGCGCTTTTGGATACCAGGGCTGCTATCTCGCTTATAGGAAACGCTGCCTATGAACTATGCAAAAATAAAAAAATAACCTTTCGGTCGGCAGACACACGTCTGCAGTTAGCCTCCGGGTCAACAATATCGGCGGACGGAGCCGTAAGGCTTAAAATTTCATTCAATGAGAAGAAACGGCGTCAGCGCTTTCTGTATCTCCCGGGACTCGCCGTACCCGTGATCTTGGGTCGAGATTTTATCGCAGGCGTAAGCATGACGCTCGACTTCCCTGGTGGCGGCTATCATCTGGGAAACCAGGCGGACCTGACCCCGTTCACCAGACGAGAGAACTGCATCGCTGGCCCAACCCTCCCAGCCCACTTCACAACGCCTGCAGCTGCCCTACCATCCGAAATCTCGGATACCCTTCAGAAGTGTCCGGGCACTGACCTCCAGAAGAGACAGCTGGAGGACGTCCTGCGGCCGTTCTCTCCGATGTTCACGGAGCGACCGGGAAAGACAGACATCCTGCTGCATCGGATTGAAACCGGTAACGCACCACCTCGGAGGTGCAATCCACGCCCCATCAGCGTGCACAAAAGAGAACTCCTGGACGTGGCCCTTCAGGAGATGCTGGACACCGGCGCAGTACGTGAGTCAAAGAGCACTTGGGCATTTCCTGTCGTTCTCGCTCCGAAAAAAGATGGAACTGCCAGACTCTGCGTAGATTACAGACGGCTGAACGAAGTGTCTGTACGGGACAGCTACCCTTTTCCCAGCATTTCCTCTATAATGTACGCGCTCGGCAACGCGACGGTGTTCACCACATTGGATTGCAGCCGCGGATTCCTTCAGATCGAGGTGCATCCGTTAGACGTGCAGAAAACCGCTTTCATTTGCCACAGAGGGCTGTACGAGTTCACCCGCTTGCCTTTTGGCTTGTCCAACTCGCCAGCGAGCTTTCAACGTCTGATGGACGTTGTGCTCGGAAACGCAAAGTACGAATTCGCGATGGCCTGCATGGATGACGTTGTTGTTTTCTCGCGTACATTCGAGGAGCATCTTGAACACTTGACTATCGTGCTTGAGCGGATGCGGAACGCGGGCCTAACAATCAATCCGAGGAAAGTTCAACTGGCCGAGCCCAAAATTAACCTCCTCGGATTTGTTGTCGATAGCGGCACGCTTCGTCCCAACGAAGACAAACTGCGTGCACTAACTGAGTACCCGCGCCCCCATGACGTGAAAAGTTTACAGCGATATCTCGGAATGATTGCATTCTATAGGGATTTCATTCCTTACTGCTCCGAGATTTCTCAGTCGCTTAATCACCTCCTTCGAAAAGGCGTCAAATGGTGTTGGAGCGAACAACAACAAAGCGCATTCGCAGCGTTATCAAAGGCAGTGACAGAGAACTCCTGTCTGCATCTTCCCGACCTAAACCAACCATTCGTTTTGCAGACAGATGCAAGCGATTGTGGTGTCGGAGCTGTTTTACTGCAGGAACATGACGGTATACTTCGCCCGGTTGCTTTCGCAAGTCAGACCCTCAATTCCGCACAGCGTAACTACAGTGTTGCCGAAAGGGAATGTTTAGCCATAGTGTATACGTTAAAGCGATTTGACATGTATTTGGATGGCGCAACATTCCAAATTCAGTGTGATCATTTAGCGTTGTCATGGCTGAAAAGACTTCAGAACCCCGTTGGTCGCCTCGCTCGTTGGGCACTTAGGCTGCAACAATACGATTACACTATTGTATACAGGCCGGGTGCTAAAAGCCCATATTGCTGATGCCCTTTCCCGCGCCCCCCTTCCTGAGAGCCACGTGGAGGAATCCCCAGGTCTGGTCGCAGTCGCTAATACAACACAGGGACCACCTGACTCACGGTGGGGTACAGTCGGGGACAAAAGTCTCCAGGACACGCGAGCTGCGATTGAAACGCATCGTTCTGCCATCTGCCGGCGGGTCGCCTGGTTTCGAGATCACAGAAAAGCGCATGCGCGTCCTACTGTGCGTGCCAACATGTGGGCTTTCCCGCTCTTCTGCGGCGTGGCGCCTAACTCGGAATCGGGCGCGGGGGTACCGCCTCGGAGATAGCGCTTACTGACATGGCACCTAGAAAGCAAGAAGTCACGGCAGCTCAACTGAGCGATAAACTCCACTGGTTATAAAGCAAGGTGCGCTGACACGGCGAAATGCGGCGCAATGCCCCAGGCGGTATCTCGTGTTTCGGAATGTGTAGCAGACGCTCGTAAGCCGCCAGCGCTATCTCCGAGGCGGTACCATGCGCCCGATTCCGAGTTAGGCGCTGTGCCGCGGAAGAGCGGGAAAACACACATGTTTGCACACATAGTAGGACGCGCATGCGCTTTTGTGTGATCTCGAAACCAGGCGACCCGCCGGCAGATGGCAGAGCAATGCGTTTCAGCCGCAGCTCGCGTGTCCTGGAGACTTTTGTCCCCGACTGTACATTGGTCTCAAGAGAGGATCTTCTCAAGGCCCAGCACGACGATGGGTTGTGCCAACAAGTGACTGCTTGGCTGGCAGCGTCCGGTCCAGTCGACCGCCCAAGTGACAAGGAGTTCGACTCCTACTTGATGAGCGACGACGGCCCCCTGCTGCGCTACATCCCCCAGGCAGACAACGATCCGGATGGCTCGGCATTCCGGACCGTGATACTCCGCAAGCTACGTAAGCTTTTCATCCGATACATGCACAGCTCTGCCCTAGCCGGACACAGCAGTGGGAGCAAGACTTACGATAAGTTGTCCCAGATTGCGACGTGGCCCGGCGTGCGGCAAGATGTACTGAGTTATGCGCGTAGTTGCCCGTCATGCCAGAAAGCGAAGCCACGTGGTGGTCAACCCCCAGGTCTCATGCAACCGATCGCAAGCCAGAGCCCTTGGCAGATCTGTTGCTGTGACGTCATGGGTCCATTTCCACGTAGCCCACGCGGAAACCAGTACTTGTTCGTAGTAACAGACCATTTCACCAAATAGGTGGAGCTGTTCCCTTTACGAAAGTTGGAATCGCAGAAAATATGGGACTGCCTACTTTAAGTTTTCGCGAGTTTTGGTTTCCCGGCAAGCCTAATTTCGGATAATGCGTCGTATTTTACGAGCAAAGTGTTCGTCGAGGCATGCGCGGTTCTGGGAATTGAACATAAACGGACTTCGCCGTATCATCCCCAGGCAAATATAACCGAAAGGGTGAATCGAAACCTTAAGATGATGCTTGTTGCTCATACGGAGCGCCACAAAGACTGGGATGCGAAGCTCCAAGAAGTGGCCTTCGCCACTCGCACCACGGTAACCGGTCAACCGGGCTCACCCCTGTCCAGCTAAATTTTGGCAGAGAGCTTGCTTTCCCGCTCACTAACACTCCGTTCGACAGAGCCCAGGGCACAGGACCGCAACTACACAAAGTTCGCAGACGACCTGCGAAAGCGTTTCACCATCAACCTCAAGGAAGCCCGGGAAAACCTTGACATTGCCAGACTGCAGCAATCCGACCAGTACAACCAGGGACGCCGAGACCTGCAGTTCGAGGTGGGAGACTTGGTGCTCAGGCGCACTCACCCCCTGAGTGACGCGGCGAAAGGCTTCACGGCCTCACTGGCCAACAGGTGGGATGGTCCATTTCGTGTAGGCAAGAAGCTTTCTCCGCTTACATACACACTAATTCACCATTTCAGTGGTGAGTCCACAGGGCCAACTTATGTCACCGACCTTAAACAATTCCACATCCCGGAAGATGGTTTTTCGCAGGATCAGACCGATGCCGACGACGGCCCGTTCCCGGACCCCTCCTCGCCGCCACACAGGCGGTACAACCTGCGACGTCGGTGACGGCTGAGAGAAGTTGTAAAGTGGTGGACAAGATTATTCTTTTTTTTTTCCTTCTTTTTCGGGTTTCGAGCGTTGTACCTCGATCGTATATCATCCCACGGGTCTGATCGCCTTTCCGAGGGGGGAGAGGGGGAAATATTGCGCGATTGTGCCCACCCCAGATTCTTTATCCTTTTTTTTTATGCATCATAGAGCCAGGGGTTAGACATGCGAGTAACCCATGGCAATTGCTCGTTCTGACTCACGAAGATGGATCACGGGCGACGCCACTACCGATCCCGGGCATCTGGACGCCAGGGTCCCAGGACACGTGGCGGTACCAGTCACGGCGGCAACCAGCGAGGCCCACTCCACGGGACTGCGGCCAGTGGGCAAGAAGGCACCGAAAACTGCAACTGCCGGCGATTCCGGAAACGGCCACCAAAGGACAACAGCGATACAGCGCCGCCGTACAGACCCTTGACGACGACTCCCACCCAAGGACGACCACGACAACACTGGCATCTACATGCTAGACGCTTAAAGGAGTACTCCACCGTTTCTTTCATTGTCTCCGATTTGCTTGAAATTTTGCTAAACTAACCAACAAACATTGCTAAAATAGTGTCCCAAATATTAGGTCAAAATATTGTTTTTTCGCAAAGTTATTGAATTTACAGTTTTGGTCTTCACCATGTTTTTCAAGCTGAAAGTCTCTACTGGCAACAACGAAAAAGTGACGTCAGTGGAAGGCAGGGGTTAACTTTTTGGACTACAGAAGTTGTTCCCAACGGATTTGAAGCAGCTTCTTGGTGACAAATGAGTGCTTTGGAAGCTCGCTCCCGTATCCGCGCTCCAGCACGGAACAAATGATTGGCATTTTCTATTCTTTAGACTGCTCGCCCGACTGACAAGCCTGCCTTCCACTGACGTCACGGCACTGAAAAGTGCGCGAATATTTGAATATTGGTTTTTGCACCATTTTCATTTGCCGATTTCACAATACGTATTATGAATTTCGCGATGCTAAATAGCATACCAGAAAGGCTAAAGGCCGGGGAGTCAGAAAATATAGTTAGTTGAGGTAGCTCAAAAAATCGGTGGAGTACCCTTTTAAGGGGAAGGAAGTGTGGGAGCGAGGGCCGGCCACCACCACCAGGGGCCGCTACTGACCGCCCAGAGTGAAGAACATCTGGGCCGCGCAAACGCCCGGCCGCGCAACTGTATAAAAATGGGGGACACGCCCACAGGGAAGAGAGACGGACCGTGGCCACGGAGGCGTGCAGTTCGAACGGTCCGGCAATGTTTTACGTTGATACTAACAATCCATTCCTGTTACTTTAATAAATGTAGTTTCTCGTTTTGGAAACTCCGGCTTCGTGTTGTTCCTCCCGGATGGGCATGCAGCAAGGCAACCCGACCACAAACTCTTTAGTAGAATTAGAGTGCAATGTAACATTGGCCATGAGAGGTGACTCGGCCAACGTGGCCAAAGAATTCCTCGCATAATTTTCTCCATGGGTCCTTTTGGATGTTGACAAATTGTCTTGTGAATAATGAGTGTTATGCACATATGCTTCTTTTACTTTTTGTACACGTACTTCAGTTAAAGAAGCCCCAGCAAAGGCAGCAAGGCATGTCTCATGGGGTCACACCAAGGATAACTGCATTCCTGCTCTAGTCCCGAGTCATGTCACCGAACTTCACTGAACACAATGGTACATTCCCGTTCCTTAACTTTTCCCTCTGAAATGTGTTTTTCTATTGTTGTTGTTGTTTTTTGTAAAAAGGGTAGTACAACGTTTAAAAACCCGAACGTTCCTAAATGGTCTGTGTACCAGACAATAGGGTGTCTTAGGCCCGCTTTAGACGGGGCAACTTTTCCAGCAATTTCGGGGTCGATGGTGGGTTGTTGCCTAGCTTTCCCTAGATCGACACGAATTGCTGAGATCTCGTCTGGCTCGAAACGGACCAGCAATTCGGACAACTCTGAGACATTTGAAGAGGCCGCAGCCAATCGGGAACGTGATATTTTCACGTGACACACCTGTGGTGGTAATGATGACAGCTGCAAACTTAGTTCTGGTTTGGAATGGATTGTTTTTGGGAATAAACTGTTTGAAAAAGATGAGTTAGTGTTCTCAGCACAATTTAAAGATATAAAAACATGTTTTTTTTGGATATAACTGTGCATCTAAATGGTGCAAGGAAAATCAAATTTCATGATGATGATGGCAACTCGTAGTAATTCGGTTGCTGTGTGTGAACGCGGGCGGCCCGTCTTGTGGGTGTTGCGGCGTCGAGTTGCTGGGTGAAATCGTCCCGTCTGAATCGGGCCTTATTGGCCCGTTTCAGACGGGGCAATTTCACCTAGCAACTCGACGTCGCAACACCCGCAAGACGGGCCGCCCGCGTTCACACACAGCAACCGAATTGCTACGACTTGCCATCATCATGAAATTTGATTTTCCTTGCACCATTTTGATGCACAGTTATATCCAAAAAAACAAGTTTTTATATCTTTAAATTGTGCTGATAATACTAACTCATATTTTTCAAACAGTTTATTTCCAAAAACGATTCATTCCAAACCAGAACCAAGTCTTTAGCTGTCATCGTCACCACCACAGGGATGTCACGTGAAAATATCGCATTCTTGACTGGCTGCTGCCGCTTCACACTTCTCCTAGTTGCTCGAGTTGCTCGACCATTTCGAGCCGAACCCGCTCTCAGCAATTCGGGTTGTTCTGGGAAAACCTAGGGAACAACCCGCCAGCAACCTCGAAATTGCTGGAAAAGTTGCCCCGTCTGAAGCGGGCCTTAGGGAACTGAAATCAAGGGCAGTGGAGCTCTGAGTTCAAGCCCACGTGGAGACTTTTTTTTCCTCTTTTTAGTACGCACACACACACATATATATATACAGGGTGTTTTTTTTTAATTTTTTTAAGCTTAACAGATTTGTTTAAATAAAGCCGTGAAAGTTACACTTATGCCGCTTATGGAGATGAGTTACACGGCCAGGAGGACACATTATAGGGGGCTAATTGTAACAATCAGTCGGCTGATTAATCAAGTTCATTAATTAACTTTTTATTTAATGAAAATAGACATATGGTTCAAATTAGGAACTTGCTCGGCGTCATCGAAAACCACTAAATCAGTAATTTTCAGAAAGACTTGGCGCGTGTGAGAAGCGTAGTAGTGCACTAAAGTTACCACTCGTGGAGCAGGTACAAAGCTAGCGGTTGCGATAAGGCGCCCGCGCGATTTTTCCGTCTCGTATCTAGCCCCACCCTTGTACCTGCTCCGCGAGTGGTAACTTTAGTACAATACTACGCTTCTCACCTACCGAAAGTCTTTCTGAAAATGACTGATTTAGTGGTTTTCGATGACACTGAGGAAGATTCTAATTGGAACCATATGTTTATTTTTATTAATTAAAAGTTAATTAACGAACTTTAATTAAATAGACGACTGATCGTTAAGATTAGCCCCCTATAATATGTCTCCCTGGCCGTATAACTCACCTCCACAAGCGGCATAAGTGTAACTTTCACGGCTTTTTTTAAACAAATTTGTTAAGCTTAAAAAAAACCCTGTATATTGCCGCGCGCAGGGTCACGGACTTCTAGAACTTTCTGGTTTAATCTTGCTCCGGACATAACTTCTGTCGTTTATCCCTGCTTATGTTGTTCTAGAAAGTGCGTGTTCATTCTCGCCCCGAGCGCGCTACGCTCGAACCTTCTCCGCCGAATCTTCGAGATAGTGACTCACTCTAGATAAGACGCCGCTCGCGACCTTGTCGAGTCAGTCTCGCCTCTGCGCTCGATCCTGCGGTTTCGCCGACATCGACGCCCGCGACGCTCTGCTGTTTTCTTTTGTACCCTTTTATTTTTGGCACAAGTTCGCCACATTAAACATTTATTTATTACTGTTTATTTCTTGTTTATTCGTCACCACCCGTGACATTTTGGTGGAGGTGCGGGGTAATCGCATGCCCGTGCAGCGCTCCCCTCCCAGTTCCCGCAGTGCAAGTCCGAACCCAGCCTCCCGAGGACCGAGCAAAGACCAGATCGAGACCCGATCCAGTCGCCGCACCCAAGGTCTACCCCCGGAACACGGACTTCTGCCAACCCGGACCAGGCAGCCAACGAGGCCGACGATGGAAAACCAGTCGTCGCAGAAACCGTCCGCCGCCGCCGTCATATACCTTCCCGTCTCACCCCGGACTCCGACACCATTCCACGGGGAGGTCCACGAGGATGTTGAAGATTGGCTGCAACATTACGAACGAGTTGCCCGCCATAACGCATGGACACCGGAGCAGTGCCTCCAGAACGTCTACTTCTCTCTGGAAGGCACGGCACGCACGTGGTTCGAGAACCACGAAGCGTCCATTGCGTCGTGGGAAGAATTCCAGGCCGAGCTGCAACGGACCTTTGCCAACCAGCACCGACGGCAGCGTGCCGAAGAACTCCTGCGGGCGAGAACCCAAGGGCCGACCGAGAGCGTCACAAGCTTCGTCGAAGACGTTCTTCACCTCATGAATCGCGCCGACCCAACCGCTCCCGAAGAGAAAAAGCTGCGGTTCTTGATGCGCGGTGTGAAGGAAAACATCTTCGGTGGCCTTTTGCGGAGCCCGCCTACCACCGTCGAAGCTTTCATCGCCGAAGCAACCAACATCGAGCGCGCGCTTCAGGCACGTGCTTCCCACTACCAGCGACATCCAGGCGTCGCTGCACCCACACTGCTTAACGGCGAAAACACTCTGGGTACACCGGACATCCGGGAAATTATCCGAGAGGTTGTCCGGGAGGAACTGCGAAGGTTGCAGCCAACTACCAGCCGTCCGCCAACCCTTTCCATCGCCGAGGCTGTCCGAGAAGAAGTGCATCGGGCGCTCCAACCAGAGGTTCCCGTCACCACGGTGGCACCGGAGGAACCGACTTTGAGCTACGCTGCGATGGCCCGACGACCGCCGCAAGCTCCCCGCCAAGCCACGTCGCCACCCCGAAGAGACGCCTCAACGCCGCAGTACCCCCGACGAATGGAAGATCAGGCGCCGAGGAAGACAGACGTCTGGAGGACGGCCGACCGACGCCCGCTGTGTTACCACTGCGGGGAAGCTGACCATGTGTACCGCCGATGCCCATACCGACGACTCGGGCTGCGCGGGTTCCACCCGAACGACCCGCGACCCCGTTATGGTGAACGAACTCGGGAAATCGACGAGTACCTGCGACGACCCCAGTCCCCCGAGCCTGCGTTCCGCCGAGAGTTCCGGTCACCTTCGCCACGACGTCCAGCTTCGCCGATGCACCGACCCCGACGTGAAAGCCTGTCGCCCCTCGCTCCACGCCGGGGAAACTAGGCGCGGCAACCCCTGGAGGTGGAGTTGCCGAAGACGACCGACGCCAAGATCCTCCACGAACGTCGGAGGGCCCCCACTCAAACGCTACCAGAGACCGAAACGACGCCCCTGCAGCGGTGTCCAATAACCTAAATGTCGTCATTGACGGCCACGACGCATCAGCACTCGTGGACACCGGAGCAGACTACTCGGTCTTGAGTGGAAGGCTCTCCCGCCGCCTTCGCAAAGTCATGACGCCGTGGGAAGGACCCCAAATACGAACCGCCGGAGGACATCTCATCACACAAGTCGGGAGATGCACTGCTCGCGTCGAGATCCACGGTAAAACGTGCCCTGTGAAGTTCGTCGTTCTGCAGGACTGTTCGAGGGACGTTATCCTCGGAATGGACTTCCTCGGCGAGTATGGCGCCGTCATCGACCTCAGAGCAAACCGGCTAACTCTGCGAAAACCTGTTTCACCACCGAAGGAACCGAAAGCGACGTCATCCGCGGTCCGAGTCCTCGCAAGTCACGTAAACGTACCGCCGCGGTCGAGTGTTTTCGTACCTGTCGGGATCACCGAAGCTTTCTGCGGCGAAGTTCTGCTCGAGGGGAGCCTCCAGATGCTTCTAGGAAGAGGAATAGGCGTCGCAAGAGGGGTAGCTGAACTTCAGGATGGCCGCACTGCGATCCTCATGACGAACTTTCGAAACGAAGCGCAACACCTCACGAAAGGGGCAGCCGTTGGCCACGTCGAGGAACTCCGGAACTCCGCGGAAATCGCCGCCATTGCTGACGAATCCTCGCCACCTCAGCAAGACAGTACGTCGCCAGCGCAGCTCGACATTGACCCTAAACTTCCGGGCCCGAAACGACGTCAGCTGATTAACCTCCTCGCCGAATACCGCGACTGCTTTGCGACGTCGTCGAAGGTGCGCCAGAGCGCGGTTGCCAAGCACCGCATCGTTACCGAGGACGACGCGCGCCCTGTGCATCGATCGCCGTACAGAGTCTCCGCTAAGGAGAGGGAGGTGATCCATCAGCAAGTTCAAGAGATGCTGAATGACGACATAATTCAACCTTCAAGCAGTCCATGGGCCTCTCCAGTCGTGCTGGTTAAGAAAAAGGACGGAACTCTTCGGTTCTGCGTGGACTACCGGCAGCTCAACACGGTTACGAAGAAAGACGTCTACCCATTCCCCCGCATCGACGACACTCTAGACCGGCTGCGCCACTCTCGATACTTTTCATCGATGGACCTGAAGAGCGGCTACTGGCAAATCGAGGTCGACGAACGGGACCGAGAGAAGACAGCCTTCGTCACGCCGGATGGACTGTACGAGTTCAAGGTCATGCCCTTCGGACTATGCACGGCGCCAGCAACTTTCCAGCGTGTCATGGACACCGTACTGGCAGGGCTGAAGTGGCAGGGTTGTCTCGTCTACCTTGACGACGTCGTAGTATTTTCAGCTCACTTCAACGAGCACTTGAGACGACTCCGAGCTGTTCTTCAAGCCATTCAGACCGCCGGACTCACACTCAAGCCGTCAAAGTGCCGGTTCGCCTATGACGAACTGAAGTTCCTTGGCCACGTGGTTAGTAACGAAGGCGTCCGCCCAGACCCCGAGAAGACTCACGCCGTCGCGGCATTTCCAGCGCCGACAGATAAGAAGGCCGTGCGAAGATTCCTTGGGCTTTGTGCCTATTATCGACGCTTCGTTCGGGATTTCGCAAGGATTTCCGCACCACTTACGAATCTCACGAAAGACGCCGAGAAGTTCGAATGGGCCGAGGAGCAACAGCAGGCATTCGACGAACTGAAACGACGACTCCAGACTCCTCCTGTGCTTGGACATTTCGACCAAGATGCGGAAACAGAAATTCACACGGACGCAAGTAACGTGGGACTGGGCGCAGTACTAGTCCAAGTGCAAGAAGGCATCGAGCGAGTCATCGCCTACGCAAGTCGGACATTGTCCAAGGCGGAGCGAAATTACTCCACGACTGAAAAAGAATGCCTTGCGGTCGTCTGGGCGATCACAAAGTTTCGTCCGTACTTATACGGAAGCCCGTTCCGCGTAGTCACGGACCACCATTCGCTCTGCTGGCTTGCGAACATCAGGGACCCGTCAGGACGCCTTGCGCGATCGAGTCTCCGACTACAAGAGTTCAACATGACCGTAGTCTACAAGTCAGGCCGCAAGCACAGCGACGCCGACTGCCTGTCCAGAGCTCCCATCGAAACACCTTCCGACAGCAGCGACGACGATAACGACGAGTGTTTCCTGGGCGCAGTGAACACCGTCGACATGGCCCGACGTCAACGAGACGATCCTGAGCTGCGCGCACTAATAGAGCACCTGGAAGGGCGTGGGAGTGCCATACCACGTGTTTTTTTCACGAGCCCTGTCGACCTTCGCCATTAGACAAGGAGTTCTCTACAAAGAGAACTTCGGCAACAACAACTCGACGTGGCTGCTGGTAATCCCAACCGACCTTCGAGAGGAGATCTTCCAAGCCTGCCACGACGACCCGACGTCCGGACACCTCGGTTACAGCCGGACACTGGCCCGTATTCGTGAAAAGTATTACTGGCCCAAGCTCCCCAAAACGGTCCACCTATACACACGATCATGCCATGAATGCCAGCGACGAAAGAAACCTCCAACGAGGCCGGCCGGACTCCTGCAGTCAATTCCTCCGCCAACGGCACCCTTCCAACAGATCGGAATGGATCTACTTGGCCCTTTTCCACCGTCGACATCGGGAAATCGCTGGATCATCGTCGCCACAGATTATCTCACGCGGTACGCCGAAACAAAAGCCCTTCCTTCCGGAACTGCTGTGGAAGTTGCCAAGTTTTTCATTGAATCCATCGTCCTCCGGCACGGCGCTCCCGAAGTCCTGATCTCAGACCGTGGATCCTCGTTCATGGCCCAGCTGACACAAGAAGTCTTTCGACTCAGTCACACCAGCCACCGTCGTACAACTGCGTACCACCCGCAGACCAACGGGCTGACGGAAAGACTGAACAAGACAATCGCCGACATGATCTCTATGTACGTCGACGTTGAGCACAAGACGTGGGACGAGGTGCTGCCCTACGTCACGTTCGCCTACAATACGGCGGTTCAGGAGACCACTGGATTCACCCCTTTTCAGCTGGTACATGGTCGGAAGGTGACGACCATGCTGGACGCAATGCTGCCCCATGAGCCATCTGACAATCAAAGCGACGACGCCCAGGTGGTTGCTCAACGCGCCGAAAAAGTCCGCCAGCTCGCCCGACTCATGATTCAAGACCAGCAACGCGTCGACGCGGGCCGCTACAACCTTCGTCGTAGGGACGTTCACTTCCAGCCCGGAGACAGGGTGTGGGTGTGGACGCCCATCCGTCGCCGCGGTCTCAGCGAGAAGCTTCTGAAACGCTATTTTGGGCCCTACAAGATCATCCGACGGCTCGGCGATCTGAACTACGAAGTCCTTCCCGACGGAACGCGCCCATCTGCAAGACGTCAGCCGCGACCCGAGGTGGTGCACGTCGTCCGGCTGAAGCCGTATTACGAACGATAGAACTTTCTACTCTTGTCGACGAGTGAACTGTGAACTCTGTGAACTGTGAACTGTGGCTCGCGATTTTGCTGCCGTTTTGTTTTGGATTTGTTTTTGTTTTTCGTTTTGTGCTGCATCGGGACGATGCGCTTTTAAAGGGGGGAATAATGCCGCGCCCAGGGTCACGGACTTCTAGAACTTTCTGGTTTATTCTTGCTCCGGACATAACTTCTGTCGTTTATCCCTGCTTATGTTGTTCTAGAAAGTGCGTGTTCATTCTCGCCCCGAGCGCGCTACGCTCGAACCTTCTCCGCCGAATATTCGAGATAGTGACTCACTCTAGATAAGACGCCGCTCGCGACCTTGTCGAGTCAGTCTCGCCTCTGCGCTCGATCCTGCGGTTTCGCCGACATCGACGCCCGCGACGCTCTGCTGTTTTCTTTTGTACCCTTTTATTTTTGGCACAAGTTCGCCACATTAAACATTTATTTATTACTGTTTATTTCTTGTTTATTCGTCACCACCCGTGACCATATATATATATATATATATATATATATATATATATATATATATATATACATGGGTGTTTCAGAAAACGAAGGCCAAATAGCTCCTGCGAAAACTACTCATCGCAACGAAAAAATGCTTATGGCGTTTTGGTCCTGGGCCAGGGGTTCATTTTGGAAAATTATTAGTCTGGGATAATTAAGTTGTTATTTATTTTTGCGTAATCAACTTTTTTAATATTGCGTTTAAGGGCATGGTTTAAATTAGAAAATTGCTCAGCATCATCGAAAAACACTAAATCGACAAATTGCAGAATGATAGAGGGCTCGCGAAGCATTTTACGGCTTTCTGAGCAACCGCACAAAATCGACGGGTTTTTAAGTTTCGGTTTGCTGTCAGAGCGCATCTCAGCCCCGGCGGCACCGCGCCCCGTGGAGAGATAGTAGAGTGTTTTAGTAGATCGTTCAGTCACTCCCGCTGTGCTATCCGCTAGCCGCTACGACCTCCGCTATATGTAGCGTAGCGGAACTACCATTTTAAGTTTTAGTAGAACGTTCGCAACCCGCTACGGATTACAACGTTACGAGAGCTAACGCAACGCCACTAGTGGCTCTTTCGGACACTAGGGCTCGCGTAAAACAGATTTGTAAAGAAATCCTTCGCAATTGTTTTTATTGACATCGTTATCTTAATAAAATATTTTTTTGTTATTGAATAACGTGCTGATCGTTGCTTCTTTTGAAAGTAGGTGACTATTATGTTTGTAATTGAATACAACTGTCGGCCAAGCTGTCCAAGCCAAACCGATATGAGTCAAGTGCCAAAGCCACCGAAAAAAATCTTCAAAAATAAAGGACAACCACTGTAGCTCATCTGTTGCGTCGTTGTTCACCGAAAATGAAGCGCCACAGAAATCCCTCATATCCGCCTGCTCGCTCCGCTTCCTTAGTCGGTTTTGTCTTCACGACAAAGCGGCCGAGCAGGGGGCTGCACCTTTCGCTCACAGCACCAAAATCTGCGAAGCTTCTTCTTCTTTTTTTTTTCTCCTTTCCGTGGCCGCGTTTAGTATATCCGCCATGAATCGCTACCTGTTGCAGTCGTGGAACGGCTTTGTCGCGGGCACTTCTCGCAGCAGCAAGGTATAATCCACGCCTTAGAACCACGATCGCGAAACGCACAGACCGAGTAGACGCGGCGTGGCGGCCATCTTGAACAGCGTCCCTCGCTGGGTCTCCCTTATCTCGCCAAGACTCGTTCTCGCGAGAGCCACGCTAGCACGCCGCGCTACGCCCCTCGCTATTTTGGCCCGCTAGCGCGCCTCCGCTAGCCTCCGCAGCTCCGCAATGTTTCCGCTAGCAGCGCGCATGCGCAGTTGCGTCGTCGCTCTAGCGTATAGCTTAGCGGGAGAGCCAAAACGATCTACTAAAACTCTCTAGTGTAACCAACCTCTGCTGCGCTGTCATCGATCGACGCAGCAGAGGCTGCTGGCACTATCTCTCCACGGGGCGCGGTGCCGCCGGGGCTGAGATGCGCTCTGATAGCAAACCGAAACTAATGGTGAATTCCGCTCGTAGATCTCGAGCGCTCCAAAACCGCTCCATTTGGAGCGCGCATATTCCGCTCGCAGATCTGGCTCCAGCTGGTCATCTTCCGCTCGTAGATCTCTGGTAGCGCCCGCTCCATAGAGCGCATCAAACCCCGCCGAACTTGCTCTGCGGGATTTCACAGATCTCTCCGGAAGTTGACAGAGCGGCCCCGTGATTTCCGCATAATTCGGCAGTGCGCATGCGCGGCGAGGTTGGAGAGGTCGGCTGGGTCGGCGGGCCGGTCGGGCGGTCGAGTTGGATCTGTGCGGGTGCGTCGGTTGTTTACGCGGGACTGTGACGGCTCGAACGCTTCTACCTCGCCTAGATCTGGGATACAAAGCCGGGACTGTGGAGCTTGGCAAATCGTAAGCGCTGACATCTGTGATCGTGAGAGGAAGAACGACAGAAAAGCCGGAGGCAGACGCAAGGTTAGGCCTGTTCATTCTGCAGCCAATGATTGTTTACCTCTTTACACGGCATTCCGCCTGCGTTTTCCCATGAAATAAAGCGAGAAGTGATTAGGCAACGACCGCGCTAGTGATGGTTTGTTACCTCTGTGTTTATTAAAGACGTACCAGAAATCTGAACTCCACCGCGGGCCATCGCTGTCCATGCCCTGCCGCTTCGAGGCGGCCGAAAGGTATGTGACGGTGCCGAACGCGGACGTCTTCGTGATTTGTGTCATGGGCGTCGTGGTGCGTATAATTTCGCCCGGTTTGTGTCGCGAGTTATTTCTGCAGCTAAGCACTGACAGTCGTCACTGGTCGTCGGAAAGATCAGTCGGCTGAGCCGTTGGTGGGCTTGTCAAGTTCGCGCAGCGGCCATTCTGAACGGCGGAGGGGGAAGCCGGGAATACAGTGTACCGGGAAGCGATGGGGAGGGGTGTGGGGGAGGTCGCTCCAAAAATGGCAGTTTATCTTCCCCTCGTCGATTCGGAGCGGGTCCCACGGAGCGGAATTTCGCCGCCCTCGCGGATTTCAGAAAGCGCTCCGGATCTACGAGTGGAATTCACCATTAAAAACCCGTCGAGTTTGTGCGGTTTTTTAGACAGCCGTAAGACGCTTCGCGTGCCTTCTATCATTCTGCAATTTTTCGATTTAGTGTTTTTCGATGATGCTGAGCAATTTTCTAATTTAAACCACGCCTTTAAACACAATATTAAAAAAGTTAATTACGCAAAAATAATTAACAACTTAATTATCCCGGACTTTAATCATTTTCCTAAATGGACCCCTGGCCCAGGACCAAAACGCCACAAGCCTTTTTTCGTTGCGATGAGCAGTTTTCGCAGGAGCGATTTGGCCTGCGTTTTCTGAAACACCCTGTATATATATATATATATATATATATATATATATATATATATATATATATATATTGTGACGAAGATGAGATCTGCGGTGCGTTGGGGAAAGGCACGGAGGCTGAGAGAGGACGAGGAGGAAGAGGTTCGTTCGGGCAGAGCGCGCGACTAGCTGGATTCCCAACGGCCTTTCTCTCAACCTAGCTACCACACTGTAAATAATAAACCCCCATCAGTTTGTAACATCGTTTCCTTACAATTGGTGGAGGTGCGGGTTTCCCCAACTATCCGGACTTCACTTGTAAGTGTTCCTGCATCCTACACCACTGAAATCGATGCGACGCCAAACGGTATCACGCCAAGGAGCCTCGGACGAGGCAGCGCAGGACACCACTCCTGACCAGGCACCTACTGTTGCAAGTGCAACCACTATCCTATGCGCGGGAGCCCTCCGTCAGCGGGACCCAAAGCTCTTCAGCGGAATCGGTGACGATGACATTGAGGACTGGTTGGAGTCAGTTGAGAGGGTGAGCCTCCACAACAAATGGGATGACACCGTGAAGCTCAATAACGTAATTTTTTATTTGACCGACGTTGCAAAACTATGGTATACCAACCATGAGTCAGAGCTGGTGACCTGGCCCCAGTTCAAAGCAAAGATCCAGGAAGTATTTGGGAAGCCTGCCCAGCGGAAGCTCGTCGCGAAGAGGACATTGGCATCACGCACCCAACTGCACGATGAAAGCTTCGTTAGCTACATCGAAGATGTCCTGAAGTTGTGCAAGCGCGTTGACACCCGCATGACCGAAGATGAAAAACTGAAGAACATCATGAAAGGCATTGCCGAAGATGCTTTCCAGATCCTTGTCGTCAAAGCGCCAACGACTGTCTCTGAAGTCATCGACATCTGCCAGAACTTCTCTGAGCTGCGCCTTCAGCGTTTGCCAGCCAAACGCAAACTGGAACCTTCCGCAGAGCTGGCCAGCCTGACAACTGCAATCGAAGGCTCCGTCGACAAATGGGCCGAACTCCGATGCGTCATTCAAGAGATCGTACGTGACGAAGTGGCTCGCCAATTAGGAAAGCCTTCGACCCCTCCGGAGTCCTTTATCTCGCCTTCGATCAGAGCGCTAATTGAGGATCAAGTCAAAGCCGCGATTCCTTGCGCCGTTATGCCGCCGGCCGCGTCACCGCCGCTAGTGCCTCAGGTGCCAACGTATGCCGAGATGCTAACACGCCCGATACCTGCTCGGGTCTTCCAACCACAGCCGCCATTTTCTCCTCCTCGCTGGCAAGCACGCAGGGCTGACCAATGGAGGACGCCAGAAAATCGTCCCATTTGCTTTTCATGTGGCTATGTTGGGCATATCGCCCGTTTTTGTCGCCGTGGAAACTCTGAGAGTTACGCTGCCCCACTGCAAGCGCAGTATCGACCAGCTTTCGGTTCTGGTCGAAGCAGTGATCAGTATTTACACCAAGATTACACTGGACCACAACCACGGCAAAGGCAAGGCAGATCTCCATCTCCCAGGCGGCGTTCGCTCTCTCCCCTGCGACCACGCACTACATCGCCCATTGCAGAGGGAAACTGCTAGGAGCAGTTCCAGAGGCGAGAGCTGCAAATCCTTTCACATCTTTAAGTCCTCGTCCAGTTACCCGAAATATGATAGATATAGTTATTGATGGTTTGCGCACTCAAGCATTAATTGACACCGGTGCCGCAGTGTCAGTTCTTCGGGCTGACCTTTGTCGTAAGTTGAAGAAAGTCACAACCCCGTTTTCTGATCGCCCCTTTAAAGCTGTTGGAGCACAAAATGTTGTCCCGACCGGTGTCTGTACAGCACGTGTTGTCATTCAAGAAGTGTGTTACTGTGTCCAATTACTGGTGTTGTCTTCCTGCTCTCACGACGTCATTCTTGGGTGGGACTTTTTAAAAGCAACAAACGCTGTTATAGACTGTGGACGTGCAGAAGTAGATTTCGCTCAAATCCACCTTCCCGACGACAACATTGCTGTGCAAACGATCAAATTATCCCTCCTTGATGACGTACAAATTCCTCCATTTTCGTCTGTTCCTTTACCGATTCAATCATCCACAGTCTCGGCGTCTCCTCTAATGGTCTCCCCTTCCGCAGTTTTTTTTCGTAAGACAGGTATCCTTGTCCCTTTTTCTCTGCTTCACCTTCACAATGGCACCGCATTCCTTATGGCTTTAAATATGTCTTCTCTTTCAATAATGCTTCCTGCAAATACAGTCGTTGCTTTCGCTGAGCCATACGAAGCTATCGAAGTTTTTGATTTCAATAATTCTTTTTCTGAATATTGTTGCCCATTAGCCCCGCAGCAAGAGGACGAGGACCAGTTCTTGTTAGCGACTATAGATAACCACCTTGATTCGTCCCTAAAGGCCTCACTCCTTGCCGTTCTACGCAAGTTTAGCTCCATATTTGATCGCCCGCAATCCACCTTGGGACGTTCCACGTCGGTAGTTCACCACATCGATACGGGCAACGAGAATCCCCTGCGTCAACGCCCATACCGAGTTTCAGCGTCTGAACGAAGCGTCATCGATAACCAGGTCAGCGACATGATTGACAAAGGTGTCGTCACGCCCTCTACGAGTCCATGGGCGTCACCAGTCGTCCTTGTCAAGAAAAAGGATGGCACCATCAGATTTTGTGTTGACTACCGAAGATTAAACAAGATCACCCGAAAAGATGTATACCCAATGCCAAGAATCGACGATGCCCTCGACTGCTTGCAGGGAGCGGAGTACTTTTCATGTCTAGACCTCCGTTCAGGCTATTGGCAAATTCCTATGGCCTCCAACGACCAAGAAAAAACAGCTTTCGTAACACCCGATGGCCTGTACCAGTTCACCGTCATGCCCTTCGGCTTATGCAACGCGCCGGCAACATTCGAACGTATGATGGATGCAGTGTTGCGAGGCCTCAAGTGGAAAATATGCCTGTGCTATTTAGACGACGTAGTAATATTTTCAAACACATTTCAGCAGCACCTGTGTAGATTAACCGCCATATTGTCCTGTCTCAGCAACGCCGGCCTTCAGCTCAACGCAAAGAAATGTCGATTTGCAGCGCGGCAAATTAAAGTGCTTGGCCATCTCGTGTCCAAAGAAGGTGTTCAACCCGACCCTAGCAAAATTCAGGCCGTTTCTAACATGCCCAGGCCAACCACCCAAAAAGAAATTCGAAGTTTTCTTGGACTTTGCTCCTATTTTCGACGTTTTGTACGCGGATTCGCATCCATAGCGGCACCCCTGCAGGATCTTCTAAAGAAATCCTCACACCCATTTTCTTGGACATCGCAGTGCGAGGCTGCTTTCAACCAGCTTAAAGATATTTTAACATCTGCCCCGATACTTCGGCATTTTGATCCTACTGCCCCAACAGAACTTCGCACTGATGCTAGCGGCTTTGGAGTTGGGGCTGTGCTCGCACAAAGCAAGACAGGTTTCGGCGACTACGTTGTTGCCTATGCAAGCAGGGCTCTCACAAAACCAGAACGAAATTACACCGTAACTGAAAAAGAATGCTTGGCAGTCGTCTGGGCAGTTGCCAAGTTCCGTCCATATCTTTATGGCCGAAAATTCAACGTTGTGACCGACCACCACGCGCTTTGCTGGCTGTCATCTTTGAAAGATCTTACGGGACGCCTTGGTCGATGGATGCTGCGGCTGCAAGAGTACGACTTCGTTGTTCTGTACAAATCCGGCCGCAAACATGGCGACGCCGATGGTCTCTCTAGATGTCTTCTGCACTCTGAACCACCAGACCTACCTGACACTGATGAAGACCCTATCACCTTATCGGCGTTAAACATTGACGACATGGAGCAAGAACAAGCAAGAGATCCTTGGATATCTAAAATTTCGGCTGTTGTCAGAGACCCTGCATCTTCCCCAAACCGCTCACTACAAAGACAGTCCAAGCATTTTCGCATTCGAAATGGCCTTCTCTACCGGCGCAACTATTCGCCCGAAGGCTGCCATTGGCTTCTTACCATTCCCCGTCACTTGCGACGTGAGGTTTTAGAATGCCTCCACAACGACCCAACATGTGGTCACGGAGGTCTACTCAAGACCTACAATCGGGTACGCTCACGGGACTACTGGCCAGGGCTTTATGGAAGCGTCCAAAAGTTTTTGAAATCATGCCTCCCATGCCAACGCCGTAAGCGGCCTTTATATTCATCTCAAGGCCTGCTTCAACCCATTCCGTGCCCAGAACGACCATTCGACCGTGTCGGAATAGATCTTTTTGGCCCACTTCCTCACTCCTCCTCTGAAAATCGCTGGATCATCGTCGCCATTGATCACCTAACGCGTTATGTTGAAACTGCTGCTTTGCCTACCGCCACAGCGGAAAATGGGGCCAACTTTCTCTTGAACCAGGTTGTTCTCCGTCATGGTGCCCCGAAAGAGCTCCTCAGCGACCGCGGAACTGTGTTTCTCTCTAAAATCATCCAAGAGGTCTTGCGAGCTTGCAGTGTCGTCCATCGAACAACATCACCATATCATCCGCAGACCAACGGCATGACCGAGCGCTTCAACCGAACACTTGCCGATATGCTCGCCATGTACATTTCCCCCGATCATCGTAATTGGGACAAGGTTCTTCCGTTCGTAACCTTCGCCTACAATACCGCCGTTCAAAGCACTACTCAATTTTCACCATTTTTCCTTCTTTACGGGAGGCAGGTCTCTTCAACGTTAGATCGCTTGTTACCCTATTCACCCGATCCTTCTGAATGCCTTCCAGTCACCGAAATCAGAAATCATGCTGAACAATGCCGCCAGCTAGCACGAGCACGCGCGACACACCTGCAAGGACAGCAAGGGGGCCGTCACGATGATACATCCCACCCAACTTCTTTCACACCCGGCGATCTCGTCCTTTTGTGGATTCCACAACGCCAGCCCGGTCTCTCCGAGAAGCTGTTATCAAACTACACAGGCCCATATCGCGTGCTTCGTCGGACCTCACCTGTGAACTACGAAATTGAGCCTCTCTCCCCACCTGCCGATCGCCGCCGACGTTCTCGTGAAGCGGCCCATGTCAACCGCCTTGAACTCTACTGCCCCCCTACTCACCACACCTAGTACCAGCTCCGCCAGGATGGCTACCTCTACCAAGAGGGCATTGTGACGAAGATGAGATCTGCGGTGCGTTGGGGAAAGGCACGGAGGCTGAGAGAGGACGAGGAGGAAGAGGTTCGTTCGGGCAGAGCGCGCGACTAGCTGGATTCCCAACGGCCTTTCTCTCAACCTAGCTACCACACTGTAAATAATAAACCCCCATCAGTTTGTAACATCGTTTCCTTACAATATATACACATAAAACTGAGAAGAAAAAACCCTTGGTGAAAACAGCAACAACGCACGATTTATTCTTCGACGTTTCGGCCGGAGTCCGGCCTTCGTCAGGAAGAACTTTTACAGATGTACGCGGGTGGTATTTATACAATGCTACGGTCGAGTCCAAGTTTCAAAAACGGCGGATGACGGTTGGAGGTTCCGAAGAAGCGTAGGAGCAGTTCCAGGTGGGTATGCGTTTATACAATGCTACGGTCGGGTCCAAATTTCGGCGGGGTGACGGTTGGAGGTTTTGTGAGTGGGAAACGAGGGCAGTTCGTATCCGGGTGAAGAAGCTTGACGGTCGCGGCCAAGTTTCAGGGACGGTGGGATGACGGTTGTAGCTTCTTGAGAGGAAGCGCAGGGTGACTTTGTGTCCGGGCGGGCAGGGGTGACCTGGACGATAGCGTGCAATCGACGAACGACACACGCGCCAACTAAAATGCTGTCTTAAAAAAAAAAAAAAAATCCGGCACGGTTATTTGTGTTGTTTTGTGGGGCATGCATGAGTTAAAAACCTGGAAGGTAACAGTGTTGAACCTAGTAAAAGGACAAAAGAAAATGAATATCAAAACCTGGAAATAAAAGAGAAAAGTTGATGGTCCAGTTCCGGCCACAGGCACAGTACCACTGCTAACAATAAGGTCTGGTAACTGAAAAAAAATCTCTCCTCATCGCTGTTGCTATTTGTCTGTTAGCATTTTAATCGATGCCAGAGTACCGGGGCTTTCATTTATTCCTTGTTTAATAGCGTTGAATCGGTAAATTAGGTCGGATTCACGCTGTTCACGTTCGGGTGTCCAAGCTCCCCGCACCCGAAAGAAGATTGATGACAGTTCCGTGAGTCCGGTTCCTCCGCTCCAAACTACAGTACCACTTTTCTTAAAGTACGAAAGCTCTCAGATAAACGCATTAGGCACGAACTTCATAAATCAACCTTGCTAGTGTACCTTAACGCAGGCATTACCCCGGAGGGCCATGTCGCGTTTCCCTTCCTCCCGCCTGCACAAACCTCGACCAACATGACCGACCGGAATGGCAACAGGTTCCCCTTGAGGCTTCCCTTAAACTGGTCCAAATAGCGACTCATCATAGTGACAAACAAGTGAAACAGTTAACTATCGCGACCGCTACACCTTTCCTTTCAAATGGCCCCTTATCGACATCCGAAATTAGCGCCCTATCTGAATTTGATAAAAAAAAACGTAATGACCTCGAAACAATCAAGCTACATAAGCTACAGCGCGATAAGGTTTCTAACCCTGTTTTACCTCAGCTTACGACGTCATTTAACTATGCAAACATACTCAACCGGCCATTAGCATAACAGACGATGAGTCAAGCACTAATGCCCCTTGTGGCACTATAATTGTTAATCTATCTGGAGTGACTATATCAACAGAAGAGGAAAAACTCCTTTCGAGAGGATTTAACTTCTGTCCCGCCACAGGTTTTTTTGACGAATTTCAATTACTACTCGACCTCGACAACTTTGCTCACAATTTAAGATTGCGGGAATACTTCTTGGACTGAACTTCTAGCTCCAACACCTCTCAGCAGCGTGCAATGAGCAACTGGACGCCAAAGGCTAACCGCAACGATTGTCTTAACTTCTACATAGCCACTGTGCAGGAAGACATAATGAGGGAATATCGCAGGCAGGCGGGAAAACGGGATAGCCTCACTAAATTCGAAAGGGCTAGCTTAAAAACCCTGAGCTATAGGACATACCATAACAATAAAACCAGCCGATAAAGAAGGAGCAATTGTGATTCTTAGCACTTCTGAATACATCCGAGAAGGCAACCGCAAACTAAATGACTCAAAGTTTTATGAACCTCTCGCAGATGACCCTACAATGCACCGCACTAAGATTTTGATTTTAATTCGTAAGGATCTCCTAGACGAGGGCAGAATAACTGCTAGCGAACATAAATTAATGAAACCGGTACAGCCTTCCCCCTCGGCCGCTTCTACATGCTTCCTAAGATTCATAAACCTGGTAACCCAGGGCGCCCATCATATCTGGAATAAGTACAGTAACCAAACCCATATCAGGATATGTAGACAGGTTAATTAAACATATACCTACAAGTCTCGATCCGTAAATTAAAGAAATAACACACTTCTTAAGGGAAATATCAAATTGATGCATACCAAAAGAATTATATCTGGTTACACTCAATGTATCATCGCTGTGTACGAATATCCCACAAGATGACAGAATAATTTCGTTAATTGACATGTACCAACTTCACAAACGTTCGGACACCCCGAATGGACACGTCGTCGCTACTTTGGCGAGGCTTGTCTTAGAACTCAACACGTTCTAATTTAACAATACATAATTTAGGCAGGTTAAAAAACCGCGGGGGGGGGCACCAAAATTGCCCCGAACTATGCCAACGTATTCATGAGAAATTTATAGACTCAGTTACTTTTTGAATGTCCCGTAAAGGCAGTCGCTAATATATTAAAGGTTTATAGATTATATCTTTATTGTCTGGTCGCACACTGAGGAGGAGCTGGTGGACTTCAGAGATCGATACAACGCTGCTCATCCGAGCATCCGCTTTACACATTCGTACTCTCAAACCGAAATTACTTCTTAGGCGTCAATGTTAAAATAGGCAAAGGTAAACTCGCCACGAGCCTGTACCGTAAGCCAAGAGATCGACAGGAATACCTGCATTATCAAAGCGACCGCCCCCACCATTGAAAGAAGATCAGTCCTATAAGCCAAGCTGATCGTTTCAAACGAAGTTGTTCCAAGGAGACAGATTTTGATACGAGCAGCCACAATCAGTGCTAGAGAAACAAAAGTATCCACCCGTATAAACGACGATGCAGTAACGCCAAGCAACTGAACCGAGCAGACCTTATTAGCCCGCGCCCCACGCAGAGCGATACACAACGCACAAATCTATATCTAACTTATACCATGAACAACCAAATGTATATAATATCTTAAGACGACATTATAACATTCTCGAACAAAGCGAGCGCCTTAAACGCGCGTTTCCATCCGCCCCTGGGGTAGTCCACAGACGATCGTGTAACCTCAAAGACGCGCTAGTAAACTCGTGGATAAATTCATCGCCACCACCTAACGAATGTATGCCTTGCATTCACCCAGCATCTCTGATCTGTAAATAGAGGCAGCACACAGACACGGCCAGCAGCACGCACTCGCAGTTCTCGGTCAAAATTAAAGGGAACTTAACATGGGCCTCGTCGAATGTCGTGTACTTACTAGAGTGTACCGTCTGCAAAATGCAATACATGGGGCAGACCAGAACAGCATTTAGACTGCGCTTTAATAACCACAAATCTTACACCATAAATCTTCCGACACTGCCTCTATCCAAACATCTCGCTCTCCCAGAACATTCGTTTGATAAATTGTCAGTGACGCTCCTAGAATCTGGATTTAAATCAAATCGTGAACGTGAACAGGGTGAATCCTACCTAATTTACCGATTGAACGCAATTACCAAGGAATAAATGAAAGCGCCGGTACTCTGGCATCGATTAAAATGCTATCAGACGAATAGCAACAGCGATCAGGAGACATTTTTTTTTGCAGGTCCCAGACCTTATTGTTAGCAGTGGTGCTGTGTTTGTGGCCGGAACTGGACTATCTACTTTTCTCTTTTATTTCCAAGTTTTGATATTCATTTGCTTTCCTTTTATTTCTAGGTTTAACATTGTTCCCTTCCAGGTCTGACCCATGCATGCCCCACGGAACAACCGAAGCGACCGTTGCAATGTTTTTTTTTTTTTTTTTTTTTTATGTGACGGCACTTTATTTGCACTTGTAACTTTTGTCTATTGTACGCTATAGCCTATAGTCCAGGTCACCCCTGCCCGGCAAGACATAAAGTCACCCTGCACCCCTTCTGAAGAAACTACAACCGTCATCCCATCGTCCTTCAAACTTGGCCCTGACCGACAAGCTTCTACGCCCAGATAGGAACTGCCTCATGTTTCCCTCTCACGAAAGCTCCAACCGTCACCCCGTCGAAATTCAGACCCGACCGTAGCATTGTATAAACGTTTGCCCATCTGGAACTCCTACGCTTCTTTGAAACTCCAACCGTCACCCCGCCGAAATTGGGACCCGACCGTAGCATTGTATAAATACCACCCTTGTTCATCTGTAAAAGTTCTTCCCGGCGAAGGCCGGACTCCGGCCGAAAGGTCGAAGAATAAACCGTCCGTTGTTGCTTTGTTAAACCAAGGCATTGTTTTTCTTCTCAGTTATATACCCACGCCTTCGGCCCCCTCCACCGTGCACGCTGTATATATATATATATATATATATATATATATATATATATATATATATATATATATATATATATATATATATATATATATATATATATATATATATATATATATATATATATATAAGATTAAATCGTCCGTTGTTGCTGTTTTTCACTAAGGGTTTTTTTCTTCTCAGTTTTATATATATATATATATTTATATATACAGGTTTTTTTTTAGCTGCACCAGATTTTCAAAAAAAGGGGAACGTGAGATAGAGTAATTTAAGCCCTGGGGAAGTCTTAGTGACCATGGCGGCCACTAGAAAAAACGTGAAATTAGGTAATTAGTTAGCTAATTAACTAAAATGTTTTAACTACCTTTTTCATTTTTCACTTGAGGGCACATAATGTAGTTAGAGGATTGAAGATCCACCACAGTATAACCTAGCCGTGCCGTCAAATTTGGATACAAAATATTCCTAGTAGGCGCTACAAGGTCGAGGAATGTCACTTTGTTAAATGGCGTCAAACGGAAACTAAACAGGAAAGAGCGCCGGTAAAGTTATTGCTCCGCTCTTCCGGGTATCCGATTCGTCATTATCGCGGCCGGCTCCACTTGCTTAGGCGAGCCGGCCGCGATATTTACGAATCGGATGTCCAGAAGGCGGAGCGATAAGTTTACCGGCGCTCTTCCCTGTTTAGTTTCGGTTTGACGCCATTTACTAAAGTGACATTTCTCGACCCCGTAGCGCCTACTATTAATTTTTTGTATCCAAATTTGACGACACGGCTAGTTTATACTGTGGTCGATCTTCAATCCTCTAAATGCATTATGTGCCCTCAAGTGAAAACTAAAAATGTCAGTTAAAACATTTTAGGGAATTAGCTAACTAATTACCGAATTTCACCTTTTTTTCTAGAGGCCGCCATGGTCACTAGGACCTCCCCAGGGCTGAAATGACCCTATCTCACGTTCCCCTTTTTCTGAAAATTTGGTGCAGCTAAAAAAAAAAAAAACCTGTATATATAAATATATATATAACCGAGCCTACAGGCACTCGTAACGTGACTTGAAGAGTGACGGAGGAGGGATATAACTTTACATGAAAGGAACTTGGTTCGCGAATTAAATTTATTGCAGCCAGTCAAGTTGTCGAAAATTCTAATCGATTAAACTTTCTGTAGAATATTGTTGTGCAAACCTTACGAAATGTTTTCGCGCAGTTCAAGAATACTGCATCGATCTGTTTCTTGTTACTTACTGCAAGTGCAAAGTCATGATACGTCATAAGTAGACGAGTTGATACACTATGCAGAAAGCTGCGCTGTACGTTTAACAATATTTTTCTCCTCTCAAAACTGCGTGAAACTATGGCGCACCACGTGTTCTAAACATTTGCAACTTGTCAATGTACCTGATTTTGGGCCGTGGTTAGGCACACTGGAAGAATTATCTGACCTGAAAATTTTAACGACACGAGCATTTCTCCAGTCGATGGGGAGGGTACATTCTCACAATGATGCGTTAAATACAGCAGATACTTAATGGGGAACCTTTCGTTGCAACGGCATATAGAATGGGATTTATATGATATATAATGCAACCCTGCCGTCTTTAGAGTATTTTTGGCATCTTCCCGCACTTGCGTGCCGAGATATGAAATCGACTGAAGCCGTCTTCATAGAGCAGCAGAAAAAAAATCATTAAGGAAGAGCGACTTTATCAATTCTCACCTCGTCTTAGAAATGAGCATAAAAATATGGTACACCAAAAGATTGGGTTACACTCAAGAATCGTGTCTTTAAATATTCTTGGAAAAATAACTTCGGATGGTCACAACAACCTCACCGGTGTATGTCACGCTACAACATCATTTTGAATCAACAAACCGATTCCGTGTTTCTCTAGTTTCCATAGCAACGGGCCACATAAGAAGATGCCCAACACGCAACGCGCGTGCTCTATTGTTTACAAAAAACGGAATCTTGTTTCTTGTGTGCTCAAAAACTAGGAGTTGATTTGATAAGGTCCACGTTGAAGGCAAGTCCATCCATATATTAAAGCCGTGCGCTGGCAGCCATTCTCAGCACCTGAAAATAAGTTGGTGGTTATTTTTTACGCAGCTCAGTCAGAAGAAGGTCACTCTACTGCCACTATGCTGCCCCCATCTATCAGAACCCTGCTCGGTCTGCTTGCCGTAGCTAACGCCATATATATGTCAGCAGCGATCTGCTATGGCGAATCAGCTCAAGAATTCAATTCGTTCCTTCACAACTGGACTGGCTCGGGGAAAGATGCCGCCTTCGTCTGCTGCGGTGGAAATTGGGACACCCGAGACATTGAATGGCAGAAGAGCCTCAATGTTAAAGGGACACGGTGGTGCGGGCAGTGGGACAAACTAAGGGCCCTCATTGAAGACAACGCTGTGTACGGAGTTCGGACCCTTCTTATGACCTACCGATACCAGGGAACGCCAGAAGCCTGCATCGACCCGCTGCCCAAGCACTATAGGTATTGGTATGCAGCGAAATGGCTGGTGATCGGACATTTTGAGACATGCCTACGTTCCACTTACGTGTTTCCTAATCAGCAGATGGGGCTTTGCTGCTGCGTTGCTTCGGCGCAATTCCAGAAATCTGGAATGGCAATCGTTAATATGGGTGCCAATCGATCCCGAGAATATCAACGACCCGAAACCGATCACTCTTTGAATTATCACCCAGGGGAGAGCTTCTCGCGTAGTTTCGCTTCGCTTTCGGGGAAGCCGGTAAAAATAGCCTGCAGGGCTTTGCCCATTGTATCTAAACAGTTCACCAGTTGCGATGGTTACAGAATAGAGATAATGCTTCAGGCACTGGCTCTCCTCAATGCGACAGTAGTAAAGACAGTCTTCTCAATAGGGGATAGCCTGCATGAGTACCGGGCCAAGAAAATTGATATCTTCATGTTCCTTCAGAAAATATATAGTGAAGTATTTACAGATTTAGATCTACCATTTGTCAACAATATCGCAGCATTCACATTCTACGTTAAGGAACCAAGCACGATTCCAGTAACTGCAGGATATGCGCTCGAAGGGTCGAAGCTGTCGCTAATTTTCTTAGTGCTATGTCTCGTGTTTTGCTTCGTCACACTCCTTGTTACAGATTTATTAGATGCTACCACATCTGGGATAACCGTGGCCAACGAGACAATGCTTTTTCTTGTTGCGACGTTCTATTCGACGTCTTGTGATTTGAAAACCTCTGCCCGCTTCTGTACAAGTCGCCGCTTTGTCGTCCTAGCATGGACCTTGGGTACCCTCTCCCTCTCGGTGTGCTTCAAAGACGAACTGACTTCGTGGCTGGTTGCTCGCATTCCCGAACCAATTGTGGATGATCTGATTAAACTTGAAACGGCTCTGGACGCTCACGCAATTCGACCGTGCGTCACCAGAGACAACCCTTGGAACTTAAACGTCCTCGATCCATACGACACTAAAGTCGTGAGCAAATTGAAGAAATCACTTGGTTCGGAAACGGAAGCGACCACAATACACAACTGCTTGAAATGCGCTTCAAAGAAAGGCCGGCTGTGCATCACGGTCCGACAGTCGCCGTGCTACATGCGCTCTGTCTACCCCAGATTGACCGTGTCAAAGGATCCGCTGGGGCTATTCTACGCAGGGGTACCTGTGCGGAAGCACTACCATCTGAGGGTGGCTTTTCGGTCTCTGGTTCAAAGAGTCTACGAGACGGATTGGTTACACATGACTAACATGGAGTGCGCTGCTTCTCAGCCAAAAGATGAGATGGAGCCTACACCGGAGTCGCTGAATGTTGTCGTTGTGGCGCAGTTTGTATTGCCGTGTTTTGGTGTGTCGGTTTTTGTGTTCTCTTTGGAAATGCTATTTGGACAATATTTTGCTCTGCGTTCCGCGAGATTGACAAGAGTACGGGCAGTGTAGGCATTAAGTATCAAATGACAGAAGCTGTGCCTTGATTCGTTTTTGCAAGTGCATTAAAGCTATGTTTTTTTTCTGACTTTTTGTTTGTCCAACACCTTTCAGTCACTGCAGATAGCGTGCGTTCGGTCACCCGAAGCTTGACTGCGGCTGTCTGAATTTCGTGAATGCATTGTTTGCTGGAACATTCGTACGGAATATGTGTTTTGTTGAGGAAAGCACTCATGCGTGGGATATTGTAAGTTTACAAAGAGATCGATATGAATGTTAAGTCACTGAACAATGCAAAGCTGTTGTTTTAATTTATCGTTGCAAGAAAGTGCGTTTTTTTTAGCTATTGAGCCACAAGTATGCAGCTGAAAGTGGACGTCTGAAGCACGCTTCGGTATGCAAGTTTTCATGTGTTTGATTTTAATTCTAATAAAAAAAATTGAAATTCAGTGCGTCCTTTTCTACTTTTTATAATACACGCCTGATTGTAGAACGTCATAAATGTTGCTTCATATTTTATTTATCTTTCATATTTTAACCGGCAAGTAAAAAAAGAAAACAGAGTCGGCGCTCCCATCCCCTTTGTGTAGATGGTTGGACAGGTAACCTGTGGTAACACCTGCAACGATTGCTCACTGCACTATATTAAATGATTGACGAAAAAAAAAGTAAATGTAGAGTTCCAAAACTTCTTATCTATGAAAAGGTAGTGACGTCACTGCCCGCGTCACAAGCTGCACGTCACCGCTGTAGTGTGCGTAGCAGTATTCTTTACCGAGAAACGTATGCGGATAAAGGTACGTGCTTTGCATTGTCACGAGGAGTGCCTTATCATCGATTATACGGTTCGGATGATTGTTTTTGCTTGTATTTTTATTGAAACTAATGCTGCGCTGTATGTTGTACGCGTGATACTAAAGAATGTATGCACGTTTCGCTTCAATCGCTGAAAGCTTTTTTTCTCTTTAACAACACCAACACGAAGAAATCAGACCATGGAGTCCTATACACCTTCGCTATAAACAGTTAGGGACGTCACTCCCCACGTCGCAATCTGCCGTCGCTGCGGCAGCTTGCACTCCAGTAATCTTTACCGCGAAACTTGTTCGGTGAGCGCTACGTGGTTTGCATTGTAACCATGAGCGACTTATCATCAATTATCTGGTTCGGATGCTCGTTTTGTGGTTGTTCATTATTGAAACGAATGCTGTGCTGTATGCCGTATAAGTGATATGCACTTTTCGCTTGAATCGTTGAAGGTTTTTTTTTTTTTTTTTTTTTTGTGAGGACGCCAACACGCCAATTAACCTACAAGCCATATATGCAGCTTCGCTGAAAAAAAAAAAATAAATTATGCTGGGTCAGAATAAAAAGCAGAAAAGAAGGACGCGTGGACGAAGGCTCCTAAGACGCTCGTAATATCTTAGTTGCAGCGGTGGGTCCCCAAAATTACGATCTCCACTACACTTACAACCACGCCACCAGGATAGGGCGTACGGGGAGCGCTGTCCCTGATGCGGCTGATGTAGATTCGCGCCTTCCCTATAGAATGCGGCATTACGCGGCTGCTAAAGACGTGCTAGAAATGCTTGGAGAGATAGGCATGTGCACGCCCGGCGCTGTATGAAATTGAATATGAATGGTCTGACTGCACCACATTATCTAACGGCTTTAGACTTGTTTGAGAGTTTGTCCTCCCTGTACTGTTTCTTTCTCTTCCCCGGGAACGCGGTTCGTGCTGAACCAAGAGCAGAACCCTGAGAGCCTAGATTGAAGAGAGTGTTCATCTCAAAAGCGTTTGCAATTTAAACGCGAACATCTCTTGCGGCGATCGGTCGCCATTGCGCATGCGCTGCATTTTCGCGTGGCGAGAAGGAAAGCAGGAGGAAAAGCGGAGACGTTTGCAGACGATCAAGGGTTCCGTCACCTCCTCACAGCTGCTAGTGTAAATGGGCCCATTAGACACGCTAAACCGATCGAGCAGTTAGAAACTCTATAAAACAGGCTCTCTAGAGGAACATTTGAGATGCACCGCCATCTCTCAGCTGGAATAAAAACCCGCGCGGCCTCTATAGACCTTTCCAATGTTTACAAATCCACAGCTCAGCGTGCGATCTCCACAGCTCAGCACGCGCGTGTGCGTCGCTTCGGAAAGCGAGCAAATCACGCGCGATACGCACGAACACTGAAAATGAAACCGGCCAGCAGCCCTTTTCTGGAAAGGTCTATAGGCAGGCGCAGTGGTACTCGCGTGAAACGAGGTCAGAAGTATAAAAGATGTGCTCATAACTTCACCCAACCCCATCCGACGCTCCCGCATGCGAGTGCAGCTCTTTCGCATTCTGTGGTGCCACAGATCACTGAGCAAGTATTCAGGATGTAACGGGAGCGTGCTCCACCAGTGAACCACGCTCGTGCCGGGCAAGCTCGTGCCCGGGCAGATCACAGAGGCGCCATAATAAAAGGCTAGCCCTAGTTGATCTCCCGCTGTGCGAACCTTCTTCTCGCGCTGATGCAGGAGACTCGCTGAGAAAAGCGTTGCTGAGTCCTACGATAGACTGGGAGACATTGATTGTCGCCTACTTGGTCGCCTCAGCCAATTCTAGAAAAGGATGGGGCGTGGGATTTCTGATGTCAGACGTCGTTCCAACGGTGATCTTATATTCACCAAATTGCAGCTACTAGTCGACGGACGCTTCAAAGCTGAGTCACCAGTTAGTAGTTTTAGTGACGTTGGGAACTACACAACGACCTTCGATCCTGCAGCCATGACAAACCAGAGACATGTCGTGTTCCGATGACTGCAGCACAACAGCTGAAACCGCCCACTTTTCACAGTACAACCACCTGGCGGGCGTTCGTCATCCAGTTTTAAAAACATGGCCGAACATAATGGGTAAGATACATTTACTACAGTTTGCGTGTGATTAAATCAACTGCGAGATACTGCTACAATATGTCTCAAAAGTATGTCATCTGCTAGCTGCTCATGCTATGACCTGCTCATCCTATGACCAGCTGTTAGAACCCACGTCTTCAAGCACTGAAGGCGGGTTTCGGTAATACACACCTTCAAAAATTTTATCTGACTTTTCGACTACAATACCGGCAAGTAACCGACACACTCAAGGAGCTTGCCGTCATGGTGGAGCGATTATAAAGAGGGCAATTTTCGCGTGTGCCAAAACCAGGTTGAACTAAATGGCAACTGCTGCCTTCATGGACACTAACCCCTTGGCTATCTACGTGTTCGGCATCAGCGCGATATTCGAATTTCCAATCCCATCATATTATAGTCGGCACTGGCTCATGCGCTTAAATTTAAGACAGTCAATACGACCATCCATCATATACGGGCGTCCAAGGTGACGGAGCAACACCATCGCTCATTGGACTACTTTGCGCCAAAGCGCTCACACCACTAAGTTATATTGTTCGTCTTTGCGGTATTACGTCACTTCGCCTTCCTTCTGTCTTGCCTGGATTCCAATATCATCGTTGCGGACCTCTGCAAGTGGCGTCTACACCCGTGGATACCGACGTATTCGGCATCAGCTCCGCGACGCCCACCTGCGAAATCAAGCGTCCTGCGTCGCATAAACGGACTGAATTCTAAGTAAAGAGTTAAAACAAAATTGAAACATCAATTTATCCCCAACCTCTGACCGGCGAAATATAAAAGGTTTAAGCCAATTAAAAATTAAAATAAAAAAGCCGAATCACTTTTTTTTTATTAAAGACAGTTATTAAAAACAATGCATAGTCCTAAGTGTATTTTTGTAATGTTCTCGTTATTTTTAATTAAAAGGTCTTGTGTCTTGAATTGTCTCTTGAAGTTTTTCTTTGGCTCTTAAAACGATCAACATGGCTGAAAATTTTTAGACGGAGAGAACCGGCAATCAGTGACTAAATATATACTAATGTGCAGACATACATACCTAACATTCACATGCATTCTAATTTCCTGAAATGAACTGTTATTATCAATTTTGTCTAATTGTCACAACTCCAACACGTGGTGACGCAGTTTTAGATTTAGTTTTGATAACTCACCCTAAGTTCAAATCAGTAAATTTTACTGATAAAATAAGTTATCACTTTATTACGCTCTGTACTTTTTTTGCTTGTTTTAAAGCGTGACTGCATAGAGAAGCAAACTTTTGGTTATAAAAGGGCAGATGTGGAGTTTTTGATGTCCAAGTTGTTTGTGTTTTCTAGATCATTCTTGAGTCGTTTTGATGAGTGTTCTGTGAATTAGAAGTGGGTACTAATTCGGGACACACAATATGAATCTCAAACTCCCTGCATACCATAGTAAATATTGTAAACTGTCTAGGGTCACCACGGTTTACAAGTATATTAAAATGGAGCATCCGAAAAAAGAAGCGTTTATATAGACTTGCAAAGAACGCAAATAAAAAGCAGCACTGGGACTCCTACCATGCTCATAATTTCATTTGAAAAAAAAAATACTAATTTAAGAAAAGCAAAGTTTTCTAACTTTGATGTCTCAAATATGCCATGGAGTGATCCGAAAGAGGGTTGGAGGGTAAAAAGCCCCCAAGCTGTGAATGTACTTTGGTGCTCTGCTTGATGGTGCATTGCTTGATGCTTCGAAAGTGGCTAATCCGTTTAACGAGTTTTTTTTTAAGTTCATTTTCTAAGAAAATTGACCCTTACGATTGAACTGTATTAGAAATGTCCGTGGAAAGCAATATGAATTATATAATTCATATTATGCCTGACTACTAAGTCTGGTCTGGGTCCAGACGGCATTTCTTCAAAGTTAATAAAATTAACTAAACAAATATCTGGCTATATTCTTGGAAGGCTTTTCCAACAACCGCTTTGCGTGGGTGAATTACCGGATTATTAAAAAAAATAGCGCGTGCCGTTCCCATTTTTAAAGAAAAATGTAAAAACGTATTGAGTAATTACAAACACATATTACTCACCTGTTTTACATGAGAGCTTTTAGAACACATTCCACATATATATATATCGTCTCGAATCATGACCTCTGCCTATCATCCAGTCATCTTCTTTTCACTAACCAGCACGATTTACGGCTCAGCCATTCGTTCGAGACGTAGATGTTCGAGCAAGTCACTGATCTCCATTAATAAGTTCACTCGTTCAAGTCCGTTGATGCTATATGTATTAATTTCGCTAAAGGCTTTGATCGTGTTCCCCATCAGCAGATAATACAGAAAGTCAAACATGCTTAAGCTAATCAAGTTGGTTCATATCAACTTGATTATCTTAAGCATTTTTGTCTGTACGTTTATATAAACATACACACCAAAATATCGCACACACCACTTAACCAACAACTGCGCTTTCCTTTTCCTTATCTTCTGCTACGTACCCCACATAAGGGAAACATTATGCTTTCTTATTCTTTTTTCTTTCTAATTCACCGAATATTTTAACTTTAATAATAGACTTTGGTGGCAGCGGCGGAGCGCATCGCCCACGGCCTTTCTGAGCATTCTTCTGTATTTCACAGGATTGAACCGCCGGCCTTGAGCTGTTCGGCCCGACCGTCGACAGGACTTTGGGGAGTGTACCGCTGTCCCGAGGATTGACCTGCCCGTCTTGTGCTGTTCGGCCCGACTGTCCTCAGTACCTCGGAGATCCGTTCAGGATTTTAAATTTCGAGCCAATTTAAGTCCGCCAATCAGCGTGTACCGCCACTGTCGCTCAAGATCAACAACATCGCTGGAGCGAGGGGCGTTTTCACTCACTTTGGTGGCAGCGGCGGAGCGCATCACCCACGGCCTTTCTGAGCATTCTTCTGTATTTCACAGGATTGAACCGCCGGCCTTGAGCTGTTCGGCCCGACCGTCGACAGGACTTTGGAGAGTGTACCGCTGTCCCGAGGATTGACCTACCCGTCTTGTGCTGTTCGGCCCGACTGTCCTCAGTACCTCGGAGATCCGTTCAGGATTTTAAATTTCGAGCCAATTTAAGTCCGCCAATCAGCGTGTACCGCCACTATCGCTCAAGATCAACCACATCGCTGGAGCGAGGGGCGTTTTCACTCACTTTGGTGGCAGCGGCGGAGCGCATCACCCACGGCCTTTCTGAGCATTCTTCTGTATTTCACAGGATTGAACCGCCGGTCTTGAGCTGTTCGGCCCGACCGTCGACAGGACTTTGGAGAGTGTACCGCTGTCCCGAGGATTGACCTGCCCGTCTTGTGCTGTTCGGCCCGACTGTCCTCAGTACCTCGGAGATCCGTTCAGGATTTTAAATTTCGAGCCAATTTAAGTCCGCCAATCAGCGTGTACCGCCACTATCGCTCAAGATCAACAACATCACTGGAGCGAGGGGCGTTTTCACTCACTTTGGTGGCAGCGGCGGAGCGCATCACCCACGGCCTTTCTGAGCATTCTTCTGTATTTCACAGGATTGAACCGCCGGTCTTGAGCTGTTCGGCCCGACCGTCGACAGGACTTTGGAGAGTGTACCGCTGTCCCGAGGATTGACCTGCCCGTCTTGTGCTGTTCGGCCCGACTGTCCTCAGTACCTCGGAGATCCGTTCAGGATTTTAAATTTCGAGCCAATTTAAGTCCGCCAATCAGCGTGTACCGCCACTATCGCTCAAGATCAACAACATCGCTGGAGCGAGGGGCGTTTTCACTCACTTTGGTGGCAGCGGCGGAGCGCATCACCCACGGCCTTTCTGAGCATTCTTCTGTATTTCACAGGATTGAACCGCCGGCCTTGAGCTGTTCGGCCCGACCGTCGACAGGACTTTGGAGAGTGTACCGCTGTCCCGAGGATTGACCTGCCCGTCTTGTGCGGTTCGGCCCGACTGTCCTCAGTACCTCGGAGATCCGTTCAGGATTTTAAATTTCGAGCCAATTTAAGTCCGCCAATCAGCGTGTACCGCCACTATCGCTCAAGATCAACAACATCGCTGGAGCGAGGGGCGTTTTCACTCACTTTGGTGGCAGCGGCGGAGCGCATCACCCACGGCCTTTCTGAGCATTCTTCTGTATTTTACAGGTTGGTTACTTTTTTGTTTTAGATCCCCCTTGTAGTTAGCTCGGCTGCTGCTACCAAAGTTGTAACTGTTACGTTGCTGCTTGAGATGACCCGTTGCTATGCCTGTCGAATTGTGTTGCGGGACGACTCTCAGGTCCTTAACTGTGCTGAGTGTGAGTTTGCTTTTCATGTCGGAACTTGCTCTGGGGTAACTGATGCTGTCTTTAAAACAAAACGCGAGTCCTTCAAAAAGAACTGGAAGTGCGAGTCATGTCGGTGTGAGGTTGGTAAGAGCGCTACTGCTGGCCAGGGTCAGAGAGCTGAGGGTGACATGCTCAGGAGGCTGGTGGAGATTGACAGAAAGCTGAGTTTGCTTATTGAGCTGCCGGCCAAAGTCGATGGCCTTGAACAGTCTGTTCAATTGCTCTCAGATCAATTCGACTCCATACAGCGTCGCCTCGAAAATCACGACCAAGAAATTAAAGATGTCAAGCATAGAGTCGAAAAAATTTAAAAATCCAGCGGACCTCAGGTTCTTGCCCAGCTGCAGCTGGACGTTGATGCACTCGAGTGGCGTAGTAGGCGGCTTAACATTGAGATTCATGGGATCCCTGACACCGACGGCGAAGACCTTTTGAGTAAGGTGAACGACTTAGCAGTGAAACTAGAAGTTGGTACTTTGGCCGGGGAAGACATCTCCGCTGTTCACAGGCTTCCAGCTAGGCCCGGAAGGACACGTGGAATCATCGTGCGCTTCGCGCGTCAGGAGCTGCGGGATACGTGGCTGGCAAAAAGGAGAGTCCTGAGAAACAGCGAGGATAGGGTTTTCATCTGTGAAAATATGACCTCCCGCTCTAGGGGACTTCTCTCAGCTGCCAAAGAATGGCTCAAACAATCAGGCTATAAATACGCATGGCATGCGAATGGAAAAATCCTCGTGCGTAGAGCGACTGGCGATTCGGCAACAATTATAAAATGCGAGGATGACCTACGTGTCCTGCGGTAGATAGTCAGTCACCTCAAGCTGTCTTTCTTTTTTTATTTTTTTTACATTTTATGATTCAGTTGGGCCATACTACTAAAAAAGAATGGTTTGCGTCTCTCGGATTACGGAGAGACAGACTGAGTTGTCTGCATATGAATGTGCAGTCTGTAAATAGCAAGTTAACAAAACTTGAAAGTTTCTTTGCTGATGTCGATAAGCATTGGGATGTTATTATGTTGACTGAAACATGGTATTCAAACGATGTTGCCATCTTTCAGTTGCCTCAAAAAAGAACATACTATCTTAATAGAACTTCACGACGTGGGGGTGGGGTTTCACTGCTCATAAATGATTCAATGTCATGTGAATTGCTGAAAGAGTTTTCTGCTCCAATCGACGACTATGAAGTGTTGTGTGCCGAGACAAGGGATATAATTTTTGCGGTGTGCTATCGGCCACCAGATGGTGCTTTGAATGTTTTTCTTACATTCCTAGAAAATATGTTGGCCTGTGCAAGTTACCGCAGACAAAATGTCATAATAGGTGGTGATTTTAATATCGATATGAATTCTGATAGCGTGAGGAAAAAAGATTTTGAGAGAGTGTTCCTTTCGAATGGGTGTACGAATGCTATTGAGTCATTTACAAGGATTACTGAAACGACGCAAACAACTCTTGATCTTTTCTTAACAAGCTATGATCCATCGTGTATGATTAGTGGAGTTTTGAGTTGTCCAGTTAGTGACCATATGCCTGTTTGTTTGTCAGTTCGAACAACCCCCCTTGAAAAGGAAAAAGCTAATACTAACGTAACATTCCAGCTTATTAACGAAAAGACCTTAAGCGAGTTTCAGAAAGAGCTTAAGGATATGTGCTGGGACGAAGTTTTTCAACAAGGAGATGCCAATATAGCTTATAATATTTTCCTCAGCATATTTGTTGCAGCACATAAGAAGCACTTTATCAATAAGGAGCGCAAATTCAATAAGAAATTTCGGAAACCTTGGTTAACAAAAGAGCTCTTAAGGAAAATTAAGAAGCGGGAGAGGCTTTATCTAACATTTATTAAGAAAAGGATCCCTTCAGACTTGGAAACGTTTAAGGTCTATCGTAATAAACTAACTAAAAAGTTAAGGAATGCCAAGGAAGCTTACTACATGAACCTCTTTTCTAGCTGTGCAGGGGACACAGATAAGCTATGGAGCAAGCTAAGTGTAGTCATGAAACGAAAACAGAATGTTGAAACAATAGAAAGAATTTCTTTCAATGGACGCGTACTGACAGGAGTTGAACTAGTGAATGCGTTTAACCACTATTTTGTCCATAGAGAACCTGAACTGTGTTCAAATGAGTCTTGTAGTTACTCCCTGTCCGGAAACGAAAGCAGTATTTTTTTACATGCCACCGACAGTGTAGAGGTATGTTCAACCTTTCTTGGACTCAAGAACTCTTGCAGCCGTGATGCTGACGGTATTCAGATAAGACCTGTCAAGTACGTAATTAATGAATTCGTCCATGTCTTGGTTCATATATACAACTTATGTATTTCCACAGGAACCTTTCCAGACAAAATGAAAGTTGCCAAAGTTACAGCACTATATAAAAAAGGTGATAGGTTAGACATAAAGAACTATCGCCCAATTTCCATCCTTCCAATTTTCTCGAAATGCCTAGAAAAAGTAATTTTAAATCAAATATCGTCATTTTGTGCAAAATATCAGCTAATAACTAAAGCTCAGTATGGATTCCAAAAAAATAAGTCTGTGGAGCTGGCTCCTCTTGAGCAAAAAGAATATATTTTACAAAAGCTTCGAGCAGAAGCTTCTGACTTTGGGCATTTTTGTTGATTTTACCCAGGCCTTTGATCATATCGATCACAATATTCTAGTTAAAAAGCTTGAGCGGTATGGCATAAGGGGTCTGCCACTTGAGTTCATAAAATCCTATCTCGGCAGAAGGCGACAATTCGTTTTTCTGAATGGCTTAACATCTAAAAGCAAAGAAATAATCTCTGGTGTGCATCAGGCTAGCATTCTTGGCCCGTTGCTTTTTAACTTATACGTCAATGATATCGTACATATATGTCAACAGGCGAAGTTTATAATCTATGCGGACGATACTAGCATATTTCTATCGTCCAGCTCCTCCGCCGAAATAACCAATATGGCAAATGATGTTCTACGTAAATTAAGCTCTTGGTCAAAACAGAACCGTTTAAAAGTTAATTCTAATAAAACTAAAGCCGTTTTCTTCTATACAAGAGGAACGCCTATCCCATTGCATCATAACATAGCGTTTAATCACACAAACATCGAAGTTTTGGACACTATAAAAGTGCTTGGCACGTACTTCTCCAGTAACATGCAATGGGACGAGCATGTTAACTTTGTACTAGTCAAACTTAGTCAAATAGCTGGTATACTGAATCGAAATAGGTATATTCTTCCGGAATCAGTTAAATTATTAATCTACAATACGCTATTTGTATCTCATATTAACTATTGCCATCTTGTATGGGGCACAACAACAGAATCTAACCTCCATAAATTACACTTAATGCAAAAGAGAATGATACGCGTTATTGCCAATGTCTCATACACCAAACATACTGACTACCTTTTCAAGAAATATAACATTCCAAAAGTTCATGACATATACCGAAGGAGGCTTATGCGAGATTTTTATTATAGCATTAGGAAAAATACCTCTACACTCTTAGAAATAGGAAACTTAGAAAAAAGACAACCTTCGCATAAAACACGAACTCCAGAACCATGGATAGTTCCTTGTTCTCGGACAAATTATGGTGACCAAATGCTTAGGAATACTTTGCGTCGACTACTAAATTCATTTGAGGAGGCTGGCACCGATATATCCTCTATAACCCCTTCTGAACTGAGATATCTTTTATGTTCATTTTCTGATACCGGTGCCCTTAGAACTGCCTGAGATGAAAACGAGCTATTTCCTAGAATTGTTTTGTGTTCCTTACCCGACCTAATCATGTTAAATTGCAACTGTATACTAATGTGTGGAGCTGTATCGAATGAGTGAATCTGATTGACCAGGAAGCGTTTTGTTACTGTGTGTGAGTGTTTTGTGAGTCCAATGCTGCCATCATTTAAAGGGGGCCGAGGGCCCCACAAGCTGCGTTTGTAGCTTTTTTCCTCGGCCTCCTCCATTCTGTATGAAATGGAAAACCAATAAAGAAAGAAAGAAAGAACTCCCGAAAGAACTTTTTTCTTTCGTGCTTCTCGAAAGAAAGTGCGCTAACGCATCATCGCCCTTTTCCTCGATGGAAAGGGCCTCCAGTATTTCACGTCCAAGTTTTGTCCTGTTCCTTGCCACGATGCTCACGTCGTAGAACAGTGCAGAACATTGACATGCACGAAAGTGGGTCGGCAAATAAGCTCGTTTTCCCACAGGGCGTATTCAGTCTTGTGAGCTGTTGCAGATTACGCCTTTTGTGAGGAGGTGGTGTATCACATTCCGCTGATATACGACCGAAGTTACGTTGGACAAACCGGCGGATGCATTAACGATCGGACGAAGGAGCACGCTAGATCAGTGAACAACCTGACAGAAGGAGGACATCTGTCAACCCATTGTCTTGCGTGTCAATGTTTAGCAGAGTTCTACGACATCAATACCGTGGCAAGGATAAGTACAAAACTGGTATGTGATATTCTGGACGCCATTTCCATTGAGGAAAAGAGCGATGACTGCATTAGTGCGCTTCCTCTCGCGCTGCACGAGAAAGAAAAAAATGTTCCTTCGGGGCTTAAATATTCGGTTAAGTAGGAAGGAAAAACGAGAAGAAAAGACGAAATTCCCCTCATGTGTGGTTCGTAGCAAGAGAGTAGAAAAAATAAATTTCAGTTGTTAGCCCAGTGGTGTGTATGATCTTTTCTTTGTGTGTATGTTTATTCTAGTTCAGTTGGCCTGATTTAACGGACATAAACTTAACAAGTATAACTTATTCACCTTCGTCGTTAAATGGATAACAAAGTTCCTAATTAACAGACGCCAGTTTGCTGTAATTCGTCAAGACATTTCCTCCTCCCTTCCTGTGACGTCCGGTGTCAGGGGGGAACGGCACTTGATCCTGTTCTATCTCTGATATATGTCAATGCTCTTCATTCTAACATCTATCTTGCACTCGTCTGTTCGGAGAGGATTGTGTCATTTATCGTCCAATTACGGGTTATTTAAATTTTAAAAAATGCAAGTTGACTCGTATATAATCTCCGACTGATACGTCACGTGGTCGATAGAAATAAATAAAAACAAAACGAAAGCAATAACATTCACCACAAAACGGCATTCCACTCCACACACATAACAAATCGGAAATGACTGATCGAAACTATATTCTCACTGAAATATCTTGGCGTTCATCTTTCATCTGATCTCACCTGGAACACAAACATTTAACATATCACTAACAAAGCGTAGAAAACGCTTGGCTTCGTCAAATGAACTCCCTTCCAAGCAAACAAGGAAACAAAACTCGTTGCCTACACTGCTCTTGTTAGATCCCAACTGGAGTATGCGTCCATCATTTGGCGTCCTCACCAATCATATCTGGGAGAGAATATAGAATCATTACAAAACAAAGCCCCTCATTTCATAGTTCGTGACTAGTCCCTCTTTACTCGCAACCAGTATAAAACCTTGACTTCTCAACCCTTCATACCAGAAGACATCTTGCCCGCCTATAATTAATTCAAATACTATACCTTAGTTCTTCAGCCTTTAAATGTGTTTTCTTCCAGTTAGCTCTCAATATATCGCCTCGTTTAGATCTCCTTTCTTAAATTAACCGCATATATGTACGAACTAGAATGTTAAAAAAAATATCGCCTCTTCTTGCCATTTCGGATTGGAATAGCCTTCTAAGGAAATATGCCTCGATCACGGATCATGAATCTTTAGTTGCCGTTCGCTTGCCTACTCGAGCATGATGCTGCTTGAGTAGAATAAGTTGGATTACAATTTTTGTTTTCTGTTTTGTGAAACTAGTCGTATGATATCTTTTTATATATATACATATTTCAATCACTGCTGAAAGTACCAGTAAGCTATAAAACTGCCCTCCGAGTACTGAAATCAAAATTGAACGCAATAACGGCATTTCGCAGTATACACTACACAATTCCCTTTCGTTATTAAAGAACCTCCATCAGTGCAACATAGATGCCGTTTGCTTGCGGGTATTCTAATATCGCTTTTGCTAGGCTATAGCTATACGGCCTGTTAGCGATGAGAATCCTGGATACATTGGCTTCCATGCTGGAGGACGAACAGTTTCACCGGCCACGAGTTTGCATTCGGAATCTCGTGTCCCACATCAGAGCACTGCACACACATCGAAGGCACGCAGTCGTTCTTGTGGCCGTCAGTGCAGTGGAGGGAGCGTTCCCTTCCGAATGCGATCCTTGCAGACCACTCGGTGTTTCAAAGAATGTCGGGTGATGCTGAAGTGTAATTTTGTAGTTCCGTATTTTATTTAGATACGTGTGAAAAAAAGCTGATTTCCGAATTTTGTTCTTATCATTTTTTTTATAGACACAAATAACAATTGCATTTTCGTGGTGTTGGAAGCCGTATTTAAGAAACAACCATATATTTCTGCACCGCGAAAACTTTGTTTTAATTATGTGAAAACGAAAATGTTTAAATCTTTTTTGGCAATTGATAGGAAGGCTCAAGCTTCTTCGACACTTAGACAGTGAAGAAGAAACAACGGCCAGCATTTGATTCATGCACTTCAACTTAAGGTGACACACACCCTAGGGGGGGTCAATATTTGAATCCTTGTCTTAAAAGTAGTGAAATTTACAGGGTAGGCTGGTGGTCGTGCTAGTGGGTGTATAACACGTAACACCTCTCGGTTAAATGTATAACATTTAACCGACAGGTTTTTAGGTTAAATGAGAAGGAAATTAGAGTAGCTTCGGTCATCAACACGCCTACATTGTTTAGTTGATCTGTGGTCAGAAAACTATCACCATATTCAATATTTTTATTCCCTAGATATGTAGGAAAATGCCTAGAGGGTGCGGCTATAAAACGCTTATTTCTTAAAAGTTATTTATTTTTCTAGCTTTTCTCTTCTGCAAAACTGGTCAACTGTTTGGTCTCCTGTGTCTTCGACAAAATGTCAATATATTTTTTTATAAAATACAGCCTAAAGTGACAAAGCAGTTCCATAGCCGCATTCCTCATTAAATTTCAATCAGGAAAAGGGAGAAATGAGCATTTTCTGTTCCGCCACTATCAAACGATAGATTGACTAAAATGGAATTTATACCAAAAAGGGGAACGGAAAAGAATGCGTTCAAATTGCTGAAAACCCTACCTTTTCTTTAGCTTTGGTGGACAGAAAATAATTTATTAAAAAAATTAACGATGCAGTGTAAATTAAATAAACTTTTTGGGAATACTTTTTATATGTTGGTGGATGTAAATATGTCATTCTGCAAAACCTAATTTTTTTTCAGAATTATTTTTGTCTGGGCAGTGTCCCCCCTTAAAACGCCAACCATCGATTATTTAAGTAGGGTGGCCTGTTACTATCGGTAGTGTTCAGTGTGCTATGTGTTGGCCTGGTGTGCAGGTTTAAAAAAATTCAAAGAAACCTTACCAAATTGGTGCTGTCCTTAAATTAACAAAACAAAATTTTTTTTCAGTGGATTACAATTTGTATTTATAGGTTTAATTTGTGCAGACCCGGAGCACAGACGCTAATGAACGGTCCGCGATACTTGTTGTTTCTTCGGAACCACGCACAATATCTCGTTCCTTTTTCTTATCGTTACGTGGAGTTTTTACGGGTATCAGGGTCACGGGTAGCGTCCCTTGACGTAAGAAAATCCCGCCCTCCTGTTCTAGTTTGTTCGGCAGAAGCCGAGCGAAACCCCGATTTCGTTCTTCGCCAAATGACAATACCAAAAAGCACCAAATCTGTGAGAAAATATATCCTCTAAACTTGAATTTGAAGGAAAATAAACTTTGAAATCTTGTAATACTAGTCAATATTATGAAGGACGTAGACATTTGATGTTTTTTATCCGTAACAATATGGTTTCTCGTAGGTGTCTCTTATAATCCCTAGTCGCAGAATGTCCGGTACCAATTAGGATGCCGGGTATGTCTCGAGCGGACGGAATGTTAGCGTCGCTAGGAGTATTTTAGACCTCCTACAACGAGACAAGGCAAAAATATTCCGGGCGTTCCATTTTAATTCGAACAAATTAATTAGAAACTATTTGTGAAAGATGCACTAATACACTTTGGGCATGTGAGTTATATGGCCAGGAGGAGATCATATAGGTGGCTAATCTTTGCGATCAGTCAACACATAACAAAACGTCCTTAATTAACTTTTTAAGTCGTAAAAATAATCACATGATTTCAATTAGAAACATGCTAAGCGTGATCCTAAACCTCTATATCAGCCAATTTTAGATCGACCTGAAGCTCGTGGGAACTTCGAGGGCGCACCAAATTTACCACTCGTGCAGCAGGCGCAAGAGTAGCAGTGGCGGAAAGCGATGATAATCTAATCATCCGGGTTTCGTCACCGCTAGCTTTGGGCCTGATGCACGAGTGGTAACTTTGGTGCACCCACGAGTTTCCCACGAGCTTGAAGTAGTTCTAATATAGACTGGCATAGTGGCTTTCGATCACGCTCAGCATGTTTTTAATTAAAACCACATGATTAGTTTTACTAATTAAAAAGTTAATAAAGAAATTTAGTTAATTATTCCACTTATGACAAAGATTAGCATCCTATCTGATGTCCCCCTGGCCGTATAAATCACCTGCCCAAACTGTATTAGTGCATCTTTTACGGACTATTCTCTCGCAAATAGGTTCGAATTGAAATTGAACACCCGGTATATCTATCGCATTGCTATTCTTGAAAAGTAAACCTGAATTGCTATCCTTGATGAGTGAAGCGCATTTCTATCCCTAAATAAAAGAAATAACAATACCTGCTTGAGAAACATGCGCAAAGCAAGGTAACACAAATGCTTGGGCGAATATTTTTTGCCTGTTTTGAAAAATTCCCGGATAGGAAAATTTTTTAGCGAAAGGGCGTGCAGACCAGAAGCCACGAAGCCAACTTGTTGCTCGCAGGTCTACAGTGGTCCTTCGTGAGGTATTTGAAAGCGGGCATACTGTAACCTAAGCCATAAAGATAGTGCAAGTGCTGGCATATCCCGGAACCGGACAGACCACAACACCTTGAAACATTTACATAATAATTTAGCTACTCCCAACTAAGCGTACATTAATTAACCTATTACGCTTAGCAAAAAGAGGCCGTACTTGAAACATGGTTCAAAAATATTGAATCTGCATATTAGCTTTGTATTCATTCCGTCTTAGGTTTTCCACATTCAAAATTTGCCGCTATGGCATTCAAAGTATATAATGAATATCCTTCAGAAAAAAATTCAAATAGACCAAAAATAGAATTCCTTCACCCCAAGATTCCATCTGTGTACTAAAAACCGGCTACAGAAATTTTGTTTCTTTTATTTTGGATTCTGTTAGTGTCTCTGCAGTACCTGCTACACGAATTTTTTCTTTTATCTTGGATTTTGTTAGTGAATGGTGTGTCCCCGCGGTACTTGAAGGTACTACTACATAAATCCTACAACTACACATTAGAAACAAAACAAAAAGAGCATGAAGCACTAAACACCTGAAAAACATTCCCGTTGATTGCTCCAGAGCCTTATATAGCCTACATATTGAAGGTAATAATTTGGGCGGTGACCACCTCCGCACTTATTAAGGTTCAAGTATTCGATCTTCTCCTCGGGAGTCTGTCAAAGGGAAAACAGTGTTTCGAAGTTCGTGGATTATATCTCTTACTAAAAGCATTGGTACAACTTAGAATAATTGGGCGCAGTCACTAAAACAATATTCAAAAACGGCTCCTAGAAGAAATGTTATCGCTTCTCTGCATAGCACCAGTCAGGACGAAGCGAGTCAAGGCAGTTTCTCGACTTTAAAATACTTATTTTGCTTTTCTTCTCTAGTTGACTATTCAATATGGTCATTCAATTCGCCGAATTAAAGTCATTACTCAGATCACGTACAATGGTGAGTATACTCATTCAGTGAACTAACATTGTGCTAACACAACCACCCCAAACATGTCTGCACACAGCACTTTCTGAAGCTTTACAGCATCAGCAAGTGTTTAGGTTGTAGTTCCCGAATCCCTTTTGTGATTGGTGTGCAAGAAACTGATCAGGTGTGTTCTTGATAGAAAAAAAGCAATTTCATAAACTAGGCTGATTTAACAGTGCTGCACAACTCAAATGACAAGCTAATCAAATGTTGTATTTAAGCACTCCAGTTGTACTCCACATCTGCTTCAAGCTTACTTCTGATAGGCGAGTTGTCAATACTTTGGCAGTTTAAGTAAATTCATTTTGTATGCATGTAATTGTATTCAAAAGATGCTTAGAGAATAACGTAACGACATTTACGAGTTCCAGCATGTTTAAGTGTATCATGCACGTATTCTTGATCGCTACATTTTTATTAGGATTGGAGTATATTTTGCATGAAATAAATTAATATTTTCAGAAATGTATGTGAAAGGTATTTCGTGCCTACTAGTTTGGTATTTACGTATTTCAGTATGCAAGAAGTGTATTCCGAGTGTAGCTTAAATGAAGATGTTTTGAAAAGAGTTTTAGAACTATATATTTTAGTATTAAGTATAAAAAAAGAATATTATATTTTCGGCATATTTTTGTGTACTTATAAATATGAACTGCACTACAAATGAACTCAAAATAGAACGCGGTATATTTCAATCGTCTTAGTTTTCGCTAAGGGAGATATGTCAGCAAAGCAGACACCCAGTATACCAAATAAAGAGTTACCGAATATTTATGCCAATCTTTCTTGCATAGGAAGAAAATGGCAAAATTCTGGCATTGATCTCAATAAGACCACGGTTTATTATCCTGCAATAGTTTATACATAACGATCTGCCCATCAAGCAGCTCATACAATATACGAAAGACACGTTGTTCGCTCCAGGCATCATGAAATATTTATCTGTGCACATTAGCATCTACCAAGTAGATGTCGTTGACAGATATGTATGCTGGAAACATGTCTTAAGACATTTTCTTGATGAATCTTACAAAACCATGAGACAATAAAAAAACACGCATCGGCAACTTTCGTATGATGAAATAGCATTGTGACCGCAACGTTAGGTTTGTAATGTACAGTTGAATTTAGCATGCATGTAAAAAGTATGCACCAAACCGAAATATCAATGTACCAATATACCGATATTCTATGTGAACGCCACGTTCCATTGAAGATCTAACAGGCAAAAAAATCATTACTTATTCTTGGCCAGTCTTGCAGGCGATATTCCGAAAAAAATAACGGATTACCACTAGAATTAAACTTCCTTAAAATTAGTCAATTAGAATACTTCATTACTAGGGACGAAAAGTTAGTCACCGTTACTTGAAAAAGCAACCGTTACTTCTCTGATTTCTTCAGATTTTTGAAAACGACCAAGATTTCTGCCGGCTTGTAAACGAGTCTTTTATACTGTCCATGATGGAATTAAAATCACCGAATCATGAAGAAGCTGGGCGAGCGGGTAAACGTTGAACATGGTTAAAAATCACGCACAAAGATACGAGGACAAACGAGGATTTGTTTGTCCCCGTCTCTTCGCGCACTTACAACAGACAAAATCTCGCAACAGAAAACAGGCGGACACTTACAACAGAGTTGTAAGTGCCCGCCTGTCTGTGTTTCGTGTTCCTTCCTCATTTGTCCTCGTCTCTTTGTGCGCGATTTGTAACCGTGTTAATTAACTTTAATTTCCTTCTTAATTTACCGATTTCGGTAAACCATCTTTTTGGATGAGATTTAGTTCGAAAATCCCTCGGGTGCGAAATCTGTGCGAACGAAGTGCGCCATATAGAAAAGGGAGGAGAAAAAATTACTGGTTACAAGTAATTTCAGTACGTTCCAAATGTAGTCAAATTACTCTTGCAATTACTTCCTAATAAATATAATCAACTTATTGCAAAATTACACCAAAAATAATCGATTACAAGTGATTTGATTACTTGTAATAAGGGCGGTACAAGTCTGCCTTTGGCAGATAGGTTTTGTTCGTATTGTGGTATATATACACGTTGATTTAGGCACTCTCCACTACTTCGGTTTAACAAGAATTTGAATGTTTCTGCTTATAGGTTCTGTCTGAAATGCAACACTTTGATGCCTATAGGAGCCCAAAAACATCCGAGAGAGCATGACAGAGAGACGGCAATCTTTGTTCAAGTGTGGCAATCCTAGGGGCACAAGGGCGTAAGGATTTTCGGGAAGCCGTTAGTTAGTGCCAAGGTGCATTCCTTTAACGTCTCTACTGGTTTGAACTGGCTCGCATTATATTTCCCAAAGTGCCAGCCAGGAGCCAAGGCTGTAAAGAATCAATCATAATACCCGCAATTAAGCCTAATTCAAACACTTCTTTGGTAATTTTCGCCCAAACTCGCAAAACAAAACAAAAAAAAAAGCTGAGAACCTGAACTTAAGCTTAATTCTGGCATATTTTAGGGAACTTTGTTTATGCAAGCCATGGGACAAATCAACATTCAAGAAGTGAAGCGTAAGTCTGTCACTTTGGAAATATACGTCCGAAATTTCAAGACTCTGGCCAAAACACATAAAGTTTATACCTTTTTTTTTAGTTTCGAACCTCTTAGTTGCAAGGTAATGAGCAATTGTTGGCTCAAATAATTGTACTACTTGCGTTTTCAAATGTACTTAGCCAAATGTTCCAATGCCCCTTTGAATAGAAAACGCGTGAAAGCTTTACGCCAAGAGAAAAAGATCATAAATTGGTTTCCAAAATATGGGATCTAACCTGAAACTTTGAATCTTGAATCAATCGCTCACACAATCAATAGTGAATTCCATGGCAGATCCGGAGCGCTTTTCCGAAATTTGCGAGGGAGGCGAAATTCCGCTCCGTTTGACCCGCGGTGAATCTACAAAAGGAAGGTGAACTCGCATTTTTCGAGCAACCCGCCGATTCGCCCGACATGGCCGACCATTCGAAATGGCCGCAGCTCAAACTTGACAAGCCGTCCAACGCCTCAGCCGACTGGTCTTTCCGACGACCAGTGACAACTGTCACGACTTAGCTGCATCAATAACACGCGACGCGAGCCGGTCGAAAGTGTCCGCAACCTCGAGCCCGTGTCACAAATAACGAGGAAGATGTCCGAGTTCGTCACCGTCCTTTTGGCCGCCTCGAAGCGGTGGGGCACGGAGAGCAATCGCCAGTGAGGTTCAGACTGCTGGTAAGACTTTAATAAGCACAAAGAGCTAACAAACCATCACTTGCATGGTCGTTGCCTAATCCGCTCTTGCTGTATTGCCCGAGATTACGCGGGTAGCATACAGTGTAAAAAGGAAAACAGTCATTGGCTGCAGAATGAACAGGCCTAACCTTAAGTCTGCGTCCGGATTTTCTTTCGTTCTTTTTCTGGTTCTTCCTCTCACGATCACAGATGTCAGTGCTTGCGATTTACCACGCTCCAGTCGCGGCTTTGTATCCCTGATCTACACGAGGTAGTAGCGTTCGACCCGTCACAATCCCGCGTAAACAACGGATGCGTCCGAACAGATCGAACTCGAAGGCCTGATCAGTCCGGCGACCTCGCCAACAACGCCGCACATGCGCACCAGGATGTGCAATGCCGAGCTAAAGGAAATGACATGTGCGCGCTTCTGTTAACTTCCTCCAAGATCTGCGGAATTGCGCAGAGCGGTTGTGACACGATTTGGGGCGCTCCACGCAGCAAGCGTTGCCAGAGATCCACCAGGCGAAGATGACCAACTCGATCCAGATGTGCCGCGGAATATGCGCGCTCCAAATAAAGCGCTTTTGGTGCGCGCAAGATTTGCAAGCGGAATTCACCATAAGCTATTTCGGCCTCGTTTAATCTGTACCGCGGCACAATCTTCAGTTTGTTTCGTCCAACGCCTCGGGATGTTTCTGCCCTGAATACAAGTAGGAAAACATTTTCTTCTGCTAAGAACGTGAATTGAACTTTTTCAGATAGCTCTATGTTAGTAAATGTTCGATGGCTGCTGCTAGCAATCATAATTTGTATTGTTCCAGTTGCATAAGTGCCAGAGCACTAGACAATTGGCGTCTGTAGCGGTGCACATAAATTTGTTCACGTTTGGACGACCAGTGTACTGTCTTTCTTATTGTTTTTAGAATCGCTTCATTTCTCTGATGTTGATTTCACTTCTGAAAACCTTGTTGGCATCCGTTCACAGCGTCGTTCATCAGCCTGGTCGCCTGAGTTCGAATTACTTCGCTTGGACTTCTTATACTTCATCTTTTTAGAGCGCAGCTCTTAGGGCCCGTTTCCGGCTTGAGCGGTGTCACCGTCGCCGTCGGCGTAACCACGAGGTCACGTGACCCGCCTGAGGTCACGTGACCCCCTGAACTCACGTGACCCCTCTGAGGTCACGTGACCCCCTTGGGGACACGTGACCCCCCGAGCTCACGTGACCCCCCTGAAGTCACACGACCCCCTTAGGTCAAGTGACCCCCTGAGGTCACGTGACGCCCTCAGGCCACGTGACCCCTGGTCACGTGACACCCCTGAGGTCACGTGGCCCCCTGAAGTCACGTGACCCCTTGAGGTCACGTGACCCCCTAAGGTCATGTGACCACTTCAGGTCACGTGACCCCCTCAGGTCACGTGACCCGCCTCAGATCATGTTACCCCCCGAGGCCACGTGACCCCACTGAGGCCATGTAACACCCTTGGGGACACGTGACCCCCCGAGTTCACGTGACCCCCTGAAGTCACGCGACCCCCGAGGTCACGTGACCCCCCTGACGTAACGCGAGCCCCCTTAGGTCGCGTGACCTCAAGGAGTCACCTATCCCTCAGTACGCTTCCATCTTCCCCCTCAAGAGCTGCGCTCTAACCGGCGTTACAGGGAATTGTAAACGGCTTTCATTTTTTTCTAGGGCTAACATCGGAAATTGCCCAGTCTGTCGTCTATGATTCCGGTTGGTAGATAATGCGGAGATCTTGTCCCGAGTTTCGGTACCAAACTATTATGAAATATTTGTGTAAGGTCGACCGGGTAGAAACTGGGGCCAATTATTACGGCGTGTTGGAAAAATATCGGGAAAACAAAATCGCTAGTCGGCTATCCTCTTCGTCTTTGCCACAATTATGATTTATTCTTCATTAGTTTGAAAAGGTTTTAATCTCACGCAAGAAAAAAAGTAAATGTATTAGTGTTGGCGGCTGCCCTGTCAAAGGATCCAATCAAATTTCTATATATTCTAACAGGCACTTACACTTTCCTTTTAATGATGGGTAATATTTGCCCGAGTCAGGGAAGAGATGTCAGCCTTTTGCTTCACCTCAATACAGGAAAAGCAAGTGGACCAGAAGTGTGCCAATGGCGTTTCTCAGATGCTATGCTAAGTGGCTGTCGCGTTAATTCAATGCTACTTTAGGTTTGTTATTGCGGAAGTCGAGTATTCCATCTGACTGACGGTGTGGACGCGTTGTGCCGGATTTAAAAGAAAAAGAGAATATAGGCAAATTGCAATCATCAGCCGATATAGCTAACCAGTTTTTTGTGCGATGTCAGAGCATATAATTGCCAAACACGTAACATATTATCTGGAGAGAAATCATTTGCTGACAAATGCAAAGCATGGCGTCTGCCGTGGGCTGCGAATGGTGACTCAACCAGTAACAATTCATGACATCGCATTGACGATAAATAAAAAAAAACAGCTTGACGCCATATTTTTACTTTGAAATTACCTTCGTAAAAGCACTAACAGGCTAATACAAAAGCCTCTCTGAATTCGAAGGAAGAGTAACCATTTTGAATTTTTTAAAGCCTCTCTTACGAATTGTTCAGAATTCGTGGAAATTAAACGTCACTACTCAGTTTTCTGGACTGTGACGTCAGGTTTTCTGCAAGGGTCGGTTTTGGGCTCCATTTTAATTTTGATTCGTATAAATTACTATATTTACTCGATACTTTACGGGATTAGCATTCGGCTATTTTCTGATGATTGTGTTGTTAATAAAATAATAGAATCTGATAAAGAAGTTAAACTAAATAGCACTTTCAAAACATACTTCTGTGGTGGGAGGGATGGAGTGTGCTCATAAATTTGAACAAGTGGGTGATGCTCCGGGTGAATAAAAAAAAAAGAACAATCTGAGCATGTCTTTACTCTCCTGGGAGTTTCGCAGTTGGAGATTCAACGCAACTCAAATATATCCACGTAAAAGTTACTGAAAACCTGTATAACGATATTTATCTCTGGGGAAGGAGAATGAGGGGGTCAAATGACACACACAGATCTCCATAGACAGATAGGTTTCTGCTTGTCCATTGTCCTCCTCGTTCCCTGGTCCAGGGATTATTTTTGTTATTCTTATCCAGCTGGCTTGCACCTTTGCATTAATTGCATTATAATCATAAAAACTTGTGTTAGGACGCACACATTGCCAATGTGTGCACCATTGAATCAAAGACTCTATGGTCTCTCAGGCAAAAGCAACCTTCAGCACCACTGGACGTTAAGCTTAGTGCCTATAACACACTAGTAAGACCTCTTTTTGAGTACGAGTATGGGCCCCTTGAGATCTGTACTATCAATACAAAACCGAAGATATTGAAAATGTTGAAATTAAAGTGTCAAGATTCGTTTGTAACAGATATCGCGGATCAGATATCTCGCCAGGGATGATACATTTACTTGAACCTTACTCAATGCGGGCACGCCGGAAAACAAATTATACTAAAGCTCGTATATTACTCTATCATGGACGTGTAAAAAATTAACTTTCTTCCGTACTTAAAAACAAAACAAAAAAACACTGAAATAAGAAATAAAAGAATCAAGAGCCTGAATTGGACAGATATGTATATATTGCCGCGCGCAGACTTGCAAAAGGTTCTCGTTTATTCTTGCTGCGAACATAACTTCTATCGTTTATCCCTGCTTATGTTGTTCTAGAAAGTGCGTGTTCATTCTCGCCCCGAGCGCGCTACGCTCGAACCTTCCCCGCCGAATCTTCGAGATAGTGACTCACTCTATATAAGAGGCCGCCCGCGACCTTGTCGAGTCAGTCTCGCCCCTGCACTCGATCTTGCGGTTTCGCTGACACCGACGCCCGCGACGCTCTGCTGTTTTTCTTTTTATTATTTGGCCACAAGTTCGCTCCCATTAAACGTTTAGTTTACTTAATTTTTCGTCGCCTCATCACTTCTCATCCGTGACATTTTGGTGGAGGTGCGGGGTACCGCATGCCCGTGCAACGTTCCCCCCCAAGGGCCCGCAGTGCAAGTCCGATTCCCGACTCGGTGAGAAGACCACTCACCGCGGAACCTGAAACTCGGACCAGCCGCCGCACCAAGGGAGAGGATCCTGAGTACGGTTTGCTGTTGGACAAACCCAAGCCGAAGAACACGAGGATGGCCAACCAGTTGCAAGCCCCAGCCGCTTCTCCCGTCGTCTACATGCCCGTCGCTCCGCAGACGGCTGCCCCCTTCTTCGGTAAACTCTACGAGGACGTCGAAGACTGGATCAACCAGTACGAGCGCGTGGCTCGCCAAAACGGGTGGAGTGACGAACAGTGCCTGCAGAACCTCTATTTCTCGCTTGAAGGAACTGCAAGGCGCTGGTTCGAAAACCACGAAGCTTCCTTGACTTCATGGGAGCTTTGCAAGAACGAGCTCACGCGCACGTTCGCCAATCAACACCGAAGAGAGAGGGCCGAAGATTTGCTGCGATCCAGGACCCAGGGCCCCAATGAGAGCGTCACAAGTTTCGTAGAAGACGTCTTGCGCCTGAGCTGCCGCGCCGACCCTTGGGCCACCGAGGAAAAGAAGCTGCGTATCCTGATGCGCGGCGTGAAGGACGACATTTTCGGAGGCCTCGTCCGCAACCCGCCGGCAACCGTCGACGCCTTCGTCACCGAGGCGACGAACATCGAGCGCGCCCTCCAAGCGCGCTCTTCCCACTACCAGCGGCAGCCAAGCGTCACTGCAGCTGCGCTGCTTAGCGGCGGAAACGCTCCTGGTACGGACATCCGCGAAATTACCCGGGAGGTCGTCCGGGAGGAACTGCGAACGTTGCTGCCAACCACCAGTTGTCCACCGCCCCTTTCCATCGCCGAGGCTGTTCGAGAAGAAGTGCATCGGGCGCTCCAACCAGAGGTTCCCGTCACCACGGTGGTACCGGAGGAACCGACGTTGAGCTACGCCGCCATGGCCCGACGACCGCCGCAAGCTTCCCGCCAAGCCCCCGCGCCGCCCCGAAGAGACACGCCCCAACGTCGCAGTACCCCCGACGACATGAAGATGAGACACACGTTCACCCAGAGCGACCTGCGCCTAGGAAGGCAGACGTCTGGAGGACGGCCGACCGACGCCCGCTGTGTTACCACTGCGGGGAAGCTGACCATGTGTACCGCCGATGCCCATACCGACGACCCGGGCTGCGCGGATTCCATCCAAACGACCCTCGCCCCCGGTATGGTGAACGCCCTCGGGAGATCGACGAGTACCTGCGACGACCTCAGCCCCCCGAGCCTGCGTCCCGCCGAGAGTTCCAATCGCCGTCGCCACGACGTCCAGCTTCGCCGATGCACCGACCCCGACGTGAAAGCCTGTCGCCCCTCACTCCTTGCCGGGGAAACTAGGCGCGGCAACCCATGGAGGTGGAGAGGTGGAGTTGCCGAAGACGACCGACGCCAAGATCCTCCACGAACGTCGGAGGGCCCCCACTCAAACACCACCAGAGACCAAAGCGACGCTCCTGAAACGGTGAAGAATAAACTACTCGTCGTTATCGACGGCCACGAAGCGTCGGCCCTCGTCGACACCGGAGCAGGCTACCCCGTCCTGAGTGGGAGTCTCTCCCAACGCCTTCGGAAAGTGACGACGCCGTGGCATGGCCCACAAATACGTACCGCCGGAGGGCACCTCATCACACCAGTCGGGATTTGCACTGCTCGCGTCGAGATCCACGGTGAGACGTGCCCTGTCAAGTTCGTCGTTCTGCAAGACTCCTCGAGAGACGTTATCCTAGGAATGGATTTTCTTTGCGAGCATGGCGCCGTCATCGACCTCGGAGAAAACCGGCTGACGCTACGAAAGCCTGCTCCAGCGCTGGAGGAACCCAAAGCGACGTCATCCGCAGTCGGAGTCCTCGCAAATCACGTGAACTTAACGCCGCGGTCCAGTGTTTTCGTACCCATCGGGATTGACGGGGCTTTCTGCGGCGACGTTCTGCTCGAGGGAAGCCTCCAGTTGCTTCTGGGAAGAGGGATCGGCGTCGCAAGAGGCATCGCGGAGCTCCAAGACGGACGGACTGTTGCACTCGTAACAAACTTCCGACAGAAGGCTCAGCACCTTACGAAAGGCACCGCCGTAGGTCACGCCGAGGAGCTCGTGGACTCGGCCACAATCGCCGGAATAGCAGAAGACATCTCTTCGGGGCCACACGAGACAACACCGCATTCGCAGTTTGACATCGATCCAGTCCTGCCAACCCTACAACGACGACAACTCAGTGACCTTCTCGCCGAGTTCAGTGAGTGTTTCTCCACGTCGTCAAAGGTGTGCCAAGCGACGGTTGCGAAACATCGAATTATTACTGATGACGCACTTCCTGCTCATCGGTCACCGTATCGTGTCTCTGTGAAAGAGAGAGAAGTCATCCAGAAGCAGGTCCAAGAAATGCTCGACGACGATATCGTCCAGCCCTCTAACAGTCCGTGGGCTTCACCGGTAGTCCTGGTGAAAAAGAAAGACGGGACTCTTGGGTTCTGCGTGGACTATCGTCGACTAAACGCTGTAACAAAAAAGGACGTCTACCCACTGCCACGCATCGGCGACACCCTGGACCGGCTGCGCCACGCCCGATTCTTTTCGTCGATGGACCTGAAGAGTGGGTACTGGCAGATCGAGGTCGACAAACGGGATCGTGAGAAGACTGCCTTCGTCACGCCGGATGGACTGTACAAGTTTAAGGTGATGCCGTTCGGACTGTGCACGGCGCCGGCGACGTTCCAGCGCGTAAGGGACACCGTTCTTTCCGGCCTGAAATGGAAAAGCTGCCTCGTCTATCTCGACGACGTCGTGGTGTTCGCAAGCGACTTCGACGAGCACCTGAGACGTTTGCGAGCCGTGCTACATGCTATCCAGGATGCTGGACTGACACTAAAGCCGTCAAAATGTCGGTTCGCTTACGGCGAGCTCAAACTCCTGGGTCATGTCGTGAGTGCTCAGGGTGTAAGCCCTGATCCTGCAAAGACATCCGCTGTTGCTAAATTTCCGAAGCCATCAGACAAGAAAGCCGTCAGAAGATTTCTTGAGCTGCGCGCTTACTACAGACGTTTCGTTCGCGCTTTTGCCAAGATTTCTGCACCGCTCACGCATCTGACGAAGGACGACGTGAACTTCCAGGGGGGGTGGGGGGGGGGGGGGGGAAGAGCAAGAACAAGCGTTCAACGAACTGAAGGAAAGACTCCAGTCACCCCCTATCCTCGGACACTTCGATCCATCAGCGGAAACGGAAGTTCACACTGACGCCAGCAACGACGGACTCGGCGCGGTACTCGTCCAGAGGCAAGACGGAGCAGAGAGAGTGATCGCTTACGCAAGCAAGGCACTGTCCAAGGCAGAGAAAAATTACTCAACGACTGACAAGGAATGTCTCGCTGTCATCTGGGCATTAACCAAGTTCCGCCCGTACCTGTACGGGGTCCCGTTCCGCGTTGTCACGGACCACCACGCTCTCTGTTGGCTCGCCAACCTCAAGGACCCGTCAGGACGCCTCGCTAGCTGGAGCCTTCGACTGCAAGAATACGACGTAACCATTGTGCATAAGACTGGCCGCAAGCACAACGGCGCCTGTTTGTCTAGGGCCCCAGTCGAATCTCCTACCGAAAGCACCGACGTCGACGATGACACCCGTTTTCTCGGCGCAGTGACAGATGCCGACATGGGAGCACTTCAACGAGACGACCCGGAACTTCGCGCCGTGATCGAACACCTCGAAGGTCAGGGAAGTTCAGTTCTGCGAGTCTTGGCCCGAGACATGTCAAGCTTCGTTCTGCGTCGAGGCGTAATCTTCAAGAAGAACTTCGGAACGAGCAACCCTGCCTGGCTGCAGGTTGTTCCGGCCAGCCTGCGAGAAGAAATTTTTCAAGCATGCCACGACGACCCGACGGCTGGACACCTCGGCTACAGCAGGACGCTCGCCCGGCATCGTGACAAGTACTACTGGCAGAGACTCCCAAAAACAGTCTATCTGTACACACAATCGTGCCATGAGTGCCAACGACGTAAGAGGCCTCCGACGAAGCCAGCAGGACTCCTGCAGCCGATACCCGCACCGACTACGCCCTTCCAGCAGGTCGGAATGGACTTGCTTGGGCCGTTTCCAACATCGACGCAAGGAAAACGGTGGATTATTGTCGCGACCGATTACCTTACACGATACGCCGAGACGAAAGCCCTTCCATCGGGAACAGCGGTGGAAGTCGCCAAGTTCTTCGTCGAGTCTATTCTCCTTCGACACGGCGCACCTGAAGTGCTAATCACAGATCGAGGGTCATCTTTCCTGGCACAGCTGACTCAAGAGGTACTTCGGCTCAGTCACACCAGCCATCGACGAACCACCGCTTATCACCCGCAGACTAACGGGCTAACAGAGCGGCTGGACAAGACCATCGCCGACATGGTCTCCATGTACGTCGACGTGGAGCACAAGACGTGGAACGAGGTGTTGCCGTACGTTACATTTGCGTACAACACAGCGGTACAAGAAACCACAGGAATGACGCCGTTCCAACTGGTACATGGCCGGAGGGTTACCACGACGCTGGACGCCATGCTGCCTCACGTGCCAACCGATGATGGCAACGACGACGCTCAACAGATCTCTCAACGAGCGGAGGAAGCTCGTCAACTGGCAAGAATCATGATTCAAGAGCAACAGCGAGTCGATGCACGCCGGTATAACCTTCGTCGCCGGGACGTCCACTTTCAACCAGGAGACCGGGTGTGGGTGTGGACACCGATCCGACGCTGTGGTCTCAGCGAGAAACCACTGAAGCGCTACTTTGGACCCTACAAAGTGCTTCGTCGACTCCGGGATCTGAACTACGAGGTGATGCCCGATGGAACACGGACTTCATCACGCCGCCCTCCACGACCAGAAGTCGTCCACGTCGTGCGCATGAAGCTGTACTACGCTCGATAGGACTGTGGACCTTATCTGTTCCAAATGACTTTTTAGTTTACCGTTATTTCTGTTTGCTTTGTTTTCGGTTTGTGCTGCATCGGGACGATGCGCTTTTCAAGGGGGGGATAATGCCGCGCGCAGACTTGCAGAAGGTTCTCGTTTATTCTTGCTGCGAACATAACTTCTATCGTTTGTCCCTGCTTTTGTTGTTTTAGAAAGTGCGTGTTCATTCTCGCCGCGAGCGCGCTACGCTCGAGCCTTCCCAGCCAAATCTTCGAGATAGTGACTCACTCTAGATAAGAGGCCGCCCACGACCTTGTCGAGTCAGTCTCGCCCCTGCACTCGATCGTGCGCTTTCGCCGACATCGACGCCCGCGACGCTCTGCTGTTTTCCTTTTTATTATTTGGGCACCAGTTCGCCCCCTTTAAACGTTTAGTTTACTTCAGTTTTCGTCGCCTCATCACTTGTCATCTGTGACAATATATACGTGTCCCATAAAAAAAAAACATTTTTTGCAGTAGTTATTTTGTTGGGGACAATTTATGTGAAAATCACGATCCGCTCTCAGCTGCTCCCGCAGGGCCCAACATTCCCGCAAGTCTAGTGTCTCCTTTTCGCGACTAGAGTCACTGAATATTCCCAGAGTACCGAATTTCATTCAAACCGCTTACCAGAACGTTACTAGAACAACTCAGTCGGGAAACTGCCTTAAATCCCGCTTTGAAAACGTGGTTCCAATCCGTAATCGAGGACCTAACTAAAGGCGACCGCAACGCCGCCGTTTGCTCCCGCATCGGCCACACCGGGAACTGCACTGCAGGGCCCCTAAACTCGTGAAACACAAAGTTGCAGCCGAAAGTTCGCGGAGCACGCCGATCGGACGCTGGCGACATAAGTTCGAAGTCATCATCGGGATTATCCAATCGGTGCACTCCGTGAACTTCGGCCACAACTTTGTGTTTGACGAGTTTAGAGCACCTGCACGTATTGGTTCAGACATCGAGTCGTGCAAGAACCGGTGGCGCCATCTGGCAGTGCCATTTCGAAATAGGTATATAAATTAACTTTCATGTTTTTACTCGTTGCTGAAGGGCGGCTCTTTTTTCGTATCCAGTTCAGAGTTCCTGTATAGACCTTTTCCACAAGGGCGCCGCCATCTTGAATTGTCGTCACTTCCAGTATGGGCGACGAAAAAAAAGTAAAACGTTTCAACCTGTAACTAGTAAAAAAATAGAGGCGAGCCAAAACGAGAATGTGTGACGGTTAGGTTTATATCCTAAATGTCTTCTATTGGCGTGGCAACGGCAAAGTTACGTTTTCGCCCATACTGGAAGTGACGTCAATTCAAGATGGCGGCGCCCTTGTGGAAAAGGTCTATATGCTACCTACGGTAGCAGAGTTGCGCATAGGTCCGCCATCTTGCCCTCAAAAGCATCCAGAGGCTTTGTACGAAAGCCACACTCGTGTCTTCAGGCGTCGTGTACGCTCGGCGCAGCGCCGCCGGGGAGCGCTCGTTCATTCCGCTTTATATTTGGCAACCACATTACGCTTCTTATGCACGTGTAAATAAATGTTCGTGTAAATACGAGCCTGTACACCACGCTCATGTAAATAAACTATTCTAAATAAGCGCTCGCTAAACTTCGCCGTTTTGTATTCAAGCAAAGTTCGGGCATCAACCAAGCGCTTCAAACGTGCATGGTATTGCTTCCTGTTATGCAAACATTTAAATAGAAACTGCGCTTTACTGTATGACACAGAGGACGTACATACCGGCGTGTTTTGTGTTATACAGTGAGAACGCAGTTCAGAATTTATGAAGTTCGGCCGCCTGGCAAGAAGGGGTACGTGGATAGCCCTCCGTATGGTTGCGCAAAGAATTCTTACTGCACGCATGTTGCGTAAAGGATTTTTACTGCACGCAGGGTTAGTTTCATTTCATGTTTGGGGTGAAATATATATCTATAGAGCGAAAAAGAATTGTGTAGGATGCCTTGCACAGAGCATTTCTCCGATTTGTCGGTGAATTGTTTCAATCACGCAGGTAACTTGAATAGGCGTGGAAGTGAATCTTTTAAGAGCTTTGGTGTTGCGATTTGTTTATTCCCTTATATTTGAATCTAGCGCGTGTAGATTTGCTTTAGGAAAGTAAGGCAATGTCAGCTACATACGCCATCCTGTTCTGAACAAACGCTAAAAAGACGAACACAGGAAAGAAGACAAACACGGGTGCCCGTGTTTGCCTGTGTTATCTGTTTAGCGCTTTTTACCATGGTTCAAAATTTTAGTTATTAACTAGCCCAACAAGTCCTTTACAGGCCTTCCTGTTACCCATACAAAATGATGACGTTACACGTCTCATGTCCATATTTACAGTAAAGATCAAGAGGTTCTCCATGTGCTACTCTAAAGCATCCACGTACTTCAGAAAACAGAAGAGAATGTTTCATGAGCCTGCAATTTGAGTCATGGTGTATTTTCAAATATTTCCCTATGCATTCATGGGAGCACAAAAGAATAAAAACTGGAGGCTAATATGCATGCAGTGACAAAATAACCAGCTGATGCCAGCTGGCCATGCAAATCATACAGTTGTAATTTCAGAGTTTGAGTTTGTCAGAGATACTCTGTATTGTGCAGTCGCCTGGAGACGTGCCTATATATACTGATGTAACCGCAAACTAAAACAACTCATTTGCACTTTTTCACATTGTTTTATTATACCAACAGAAAACACAGATGACAAATAATGGTTTCAAGATAATGATAAAGTCATAACAGAAAGACATGAACACAATGGCACAACAATAGGCAGTATGAACATTTCCAAACAGCAATAAAGGCAATCTTTTGAGTTACAGAAAAAAAAATTGCCAGAGCTTCTAAAGAACAATTAAGCAAGATAAGTAGACAGCTTCACAGCAATGTTAATACCTGCAAGAAATTCAATTTGCCGACCTTTGGACATTGGAGTAGATACATTGAAAACAGCAAACACTCATTTTGTTATGCAATAAAGGGATAACAAACTAAGTAAGTTGCAACAAGATAGATTAGTTTCTGAGTGAAGGCAAACTGACATGGCTAGACAAAAAATAAAAAAAGAGGAAGTTTAACAGGCTGCAACAAGGCACATAAACTGACATTCTGTTTCAGTACACGCATCCCCACGCTCTTTGAACCGCATTTCTCTGACTGTCGCAGCTTGGACAACAGTTGCATGTTTCGCTGCTTCAAAGCAAACCGAAGTCTACACAAAAAGAAATGTGCTGCAGCCTTTTCCGCAACACTGTGACAGACTGAGAACTTTTTGTACAAATCAACTCTCTCCTCCAGTGATTTCTTTAAGCTCTCAATACTGCACCTTGAGTCAAGGAGACGAGTCTCGTTAGACCCGAACAATTGCTCTCATGCTCGCATCAGCTCAGCCAGTGGTTCTGACGGAACCTTAAGCGGATTGCGGCCTTGTTGAGCATAGAATTTCAGAGCCACCAGCTCGGGAATTCTCTTGCTTCCGTCAACAACACTGGATTGACAAGCACGACACAGTTTGTGCCTGCGAATGACGGCATGAGCAATGTAGCCAGCCAAATATTCTAAGCTGTCTTGCTCTTCCTTACATAGCTCAAGAATGCCGTCATCAACTGCTTCAGCCACATCGTCTTCGCAATCCTTCACAAGTTCTTTTTTGTCTTTTAAGAAAAGCAGCAGGTCCTGAGATTCGTCAACTGCCTACGAACCATGCCGACTGGGCTGTGAAAACTGGGCCAGGACAATTATTCTTAACGTGCACTTAAACTCCCTGACACGTGGCACGGGCGGCTTGAACCTGATCGAGCTAAACAAGTTTTCAAGAGCATCTTGGCTCAGCCGGCTTAGCATTAGAAACTTAAATCCCTGCTCAACGATATAATATTTCCTCAAAGACAGGGCCGACATTGTAGAAATAACATCACCGGTTTGTACAGGCTTCCATGCTCTCTTGCCTTCCGTGTTCACTATCAGGAGATTTGTGAAGAGTTCAATGAAATCTTGCAAAAAATTCTTGGCATCGTCTGCCTTTTTAGGACAAAGCTCGCTCAGAGCAGTTTTCCTTGTGCGAGATGTCATAATTGTGAACCACCTGAACAACTGTTCAAGAAAGAAAGCTGTGGTGAGGGCTTCTTTTGGGAGCTGGGATCTGTTCACTAAATACCGCGAGGCTGCGGCAGTACTGTGGTGCAGGAGGGCATGGGCTGATGCAACATTAATTTTTTTCATAGTGGTTGGGGTCTAAGTAGCGGGACTTCAAGTGCGGCATTCGTTTAAGCTGGTGGGCGTCGTCAATTTTGCAGGCCTGCCTCACGTGCTCCAGAGAGACCTGTAAAAGCACCCCACCCCAAAGGAAACCTGTTAACTGAAGCAATATGGCTGCTTTATCTCCATCCTACATTAATTGTTTGAGATGGCCATTTTTACTTAGCGTATCTCCAGATCACCTGGTCTAACAGCGAAAAATTACTGTCAGATTAAGATACACATGCATTTTTGAAAGCAGCAACTGAAACTCAGCAATGGAATATGCAGACAGCACTTCATTCTGATAGCACACGGAATGCTCCAGAATCACATCGATGTACTATGCGTTTTCTGGACTCACCTTGTTGCTGGGCAGGTTATGCTTTTCCACAGATAGCCGGTCCAGAAGTATCTGCTGACCTGGGACGAGGTGGCCTTTGAGATTTTTAAGGAGATGTGGGGCGTCCGCTAGGAAGTGTAGCTGCCTTCCGTTGGCACAGGGGTGGGGACATGACGTATTTGGTTTACCATACTTCGTAGCGTGAACGTTGCAAAGCCGCCAGATCGCCGTGTTTCCAGAGCCAATGTCTGTCACAACAGCACTAACTGTTATTCCAACAGCCTCTGCTCGCTGAATAACTTCGGGGAGACACTCTTTGCATTTTGTTTTGCATTGAAGGAAGAAGCTGTTGAAGAAAAGATGGGAAAAATGATTAAACTACAAAGGAATTTTATTTCAAAAAGCAGACATGCAACCTACCAAATGCATGAAGAACCAAACAAAAACTGGATAAATACTGTGTCGTAATGAAATATCCTTTGTCTGGCCCCTCTTTACATACACAAATTGGATTAAAGAACAGCTCCACTCAATTCCGAAGATTTCAGGATAATGAATTATTTCGCATTAAAAAGCTTTAGTAAATGACACAATGTCTTTTACTTCGCGAAAAATGGATATATTCTTAAATTTAATTTTAAACATGAGCGGAAATCAAAACTTCGGCTTTGTCCGGCAACATTGGCGTCGGATCGACAAGAACATGGCCGTCACGTGATACGAGAAGCCACGTGATTCTCTACGCAACGACGGGCGGGATTGGGGCGGGCGTGTGGCAGGCGCAAGTGTCGTCTGCACCGCTTTCTTCGCCACGTTTTAGTGTCTATGACATTCGACGACGTCTGCACAACTGCAGCAAAAAGGGGTGTCCAAACAGGACACTACAAAACGCACGACTCCGACAAATCGTGAAAATTGAAGCGGGTGCGTCCGCTTCAATTTTCACGATTTGTCGGAGTCGTGCGTTTTGTAGTGTCCTGTTTGGACACCCCTTAAGTCTGCGCACGTGGTGTTTGTAGTGTGGACGAAACTCAGAGAGACAATAATCACAAACTGTGAGACGACGACGGGAGTTGTGACTCAGGAGACGGCGGTAACGGCGAGACCATGGCGGGTCGGATTGAACAGCTCCCAAAAAGCGGGCTGCGCAGGCGCGTTATGCCAATCACGTGGACACCGCTGCGCGCCGAGACGAAATGTTGCTGATGTCATCCGCTACGCTCGCCCGGAGAAGTAAAAACAAGTAAAAGGGGGCAATAGTGATGACATTCAGCTCAATGTTGCCTACGTCCAGGCCGTAGCCTTGACTGCGCTGTTGGTTGCGCCTGAATTCGCGCGCTCGAGTCGGCCGGTTTTGGCTACTTGGTGAGTTACAAATTTGCCGGACGTTTTAAGAAACATTTAGACAAAACTAGGCCGTAATATTTGACTTTTGATCTTCCTAGGTGATGCTGAAGAAGACTGCATTGTTTTTTCAAAGCCAAAAATGAAGCAGAGTTGCCCTTTAAACTAACCACAGAATACCTTGAAGCTCACCAAACATAAAATCGGTTACTTACATATGAAGTGGTATGCCACTGCTTGTTTCTAACGGCTTGTCAGTCCTGCCAGCATGAACACCAGTGCATGTGTGGCCAGTTCCTCTTTTGCAGCAGGATTTGATGCCCCAATTGTTGGCTGCCCCGAAAAGCCCAAGCATTCGGGTCATAAAATGCCGAACTAGCCTTTAAAACAAAACACAGCTCCATGCTTGTCCTGGGATTGGATAGGGTTGCACTAGCGTCCTTTCAAAGTTTCCCTTCCTAGCGAATAGTCGCTAAAGTGATGATGAAGATGATAAGCTTCCTACATTTCTATTGGTTTTTGATTAGGCGTAGATAAAAAGAAAGTGCAGTGGCCTTTCTCTTTTAGCGTTGACCTACCTATAATGCTTCCTGTGGATGTGTTATAGTCGAGACCTGGTGAAATTTGCATCTCGTCCATCAGAAGACAGGCGTGACGCTCTTCTGGTTTCATTGACAATGCCTTCTGCCTTAAAGCAGAAAAAACGTCCTCCAAGATTCCTGTAACTACACGGTAATGGTGTGAACTTCATAGTCATGAAAGGCATTCTCAACTTTTAAGATTATCATTTATATTTACCCGGCTTAAACTTAATGTGTTCTGTCTGCTTCTGAAGGGTTCGTTTTGCTGGCAGGGGAACAACATTTTCCTTTACGAAGTCGTATCCCTTGCTCCCACAGGCAACTTTCAAGTGTAGAGCCCTTTGCAAAGATTCTGGAGACCAGGAACTTCCCCGCATTGTGCCTTTTTCCAAAACACGTATCTGGTCTTTAGACAAGACCCGTTTAAGGGATTTGTGGAGCCTCTCTTGTTCTGTCTCAGCTTGACGTCGCCGCTTGCGCTCAAGGTTCAGCTGTCGCTCTAGTTCGATCACCCTCTTAGCCACTGGACAGTTTGCAGGTCCTGCACATAAATCGACACCCTTTAGAAGCTTGCCCTTGACAGCCTACAGCATTACTATACTCTACAAAATAACAGTCCAGTATGACAATTATTCAGTATGTGAAAAAGTAGTAGCAACAAGTTCATCTGGAGCAACAAAAGATCCAACATTGCCTACAACTAGTGGTATGCGAATATTCAAAACTTTGAATACATTGCGGATAATGTTGGCTATTCGATTTGATTCAAACTTTTGCTGTTAGAAGTATTTGAGTTCTTCAAATATTTCATAACTATGAATAATGCGCCACGGAATTCGCTGTGTCTGAGAGTCCCGGTGGCGGCCGATTGAACTATCTGATGAATGTTTGGGTTCCCGATTTCTATAACAACCTGAGAAGGTATCCCAAAACTTTACGGTGATGAATTTAACAGTAAGTAGCCGACACAAGCTCAATGCACCATGGGGTGGTGCCAAACTTGGCACCACCCCATGGTGGTGCCAAGTTTGGCCAGCACTGTACACCCATAAATAAAAATGGTTGATCATCGCTGGCAATGCTGTATAAGGGCTGAGCACCTCTTCAAAACTAAACCTGTAGGGAAGCGGCAAAATTAACAGTAACTACATCATGTTATGGCAGACGGAAAGCAGATCTTAATGTAAAGCTCAAACAAACATACACGAACAAACTATCAATGGCAGTGGTGTACAAAGCTATGCTTGTCATCTCACCTGGACCATGGAGGGCAGCTTAGAAGCAGAATGGCAGGGGTGTTCGGGCGTTACCGAGTCTGGAACATAGCAACGAAAAATTAAAAAACTGACGAGCGCCTTTTTAATGCTGAGCCTGCAGGGGAGCTGCAAAATTAAGTTATTATATCACGCCATGGCACGGAAAGCCCCATCTTAAATTAAACTGGAACAAGCACATACATGCACAAACTATTACTGGCACTACTGTACAAAACTGCGCTTTTCATTTCACCTGTAGACGTGGAAGGCAGCTCAGAGGCAGACTTGCATGGGCGGCAGGGTGTTTCCGAGCCTGCATTATAGCAATGAAAAATTAAGGAACTCACGAGCACCTCTTCAAAACCTGTAGGGAAGTGGCAAAATCAACAGTAACTACATCATGTTATGGCAGATAGAAAGCAGATCGTAACATAAAACTCAAACAAGCACATACACAAACAAACAATCGCTGGCAATGCAGTATAAAACTATGCTTTGAGACTACTGCATAAAACTGCACCTGTCATCTCACCTGTAGACATAGAAGGCAGCTCTGAAGCAGAAGCAACCAACTCTTCCAGTCCTATGAGGCCTGCATGATAAATATTTATTTATGGAAAACTTTAAAAATTTCAGATGACAAACAGCAGTCAAATATTCGGCCAGCCTTTACACCTTTGTGCCTCGGTGTGATGGCTAATGTGTACATCAAATAGAGGCAACGAGCCTGTAGCGCAACGGAAGGTCACAAGATGCTTACAAGGCTTCTTTTAACGCTTGGCATTGAGGGAAGCTCGAAGAAAAAAGTGCATGGCTGCAAGTTGATAAAAAATTACATTAAAATCAAGTGTCTTCGCTCAGCACACAAGGACCGGGAAAATGTAAAATCATTAGGCCGTAAGTTTTCTTCAGCTGTGACAAATGAGCAGTGATTGACGTAATTTTGGAATCAATGGAAACATCAAACACTGCCCAAAAATCTTGCCAAATTAGTGCTCGTCGCCTCACCTGCTGCTGTTGGAAAGTCCTCGTATGAGGTGCAGGTACTTGGCTTGTCTTCCACGGCAAAGCATCAATGATAAAAAAAAAGAAATACCAACAATTAGCTCGGTGATCCTATCATCACCTACAGGAACTCGAAGTCAGATCCGCAGCAACTGGTTGTGTTCATATTCGGTGGCACGCTGTAAAGGAGCTTTTTAGACTGCTCTCACATGTTCTTGGTAGAGTTCCTGTATATGCTCCCCCGAAGGAACTCTAGTTCTTGGCATAGACAACTCAGTGAGTGCTTCAACAGTCGATGGCAGCGATGCTAAAACTGCTCAAACAATTGATGCTGTAGCTCACTACTAAGCCGACAAGATATAAGGTGGTAAAAAGAGCAAAGAAACTCACATGAAAAAACAGTGGGGATAGCATCTGCTTTCAGCTTTTTTTTTTACATTCACAGAGCACTCTTGAAATTGGTCCCGCGTAAAATGATCCTGCATACAGATGACAACGGTCAAACAAAGCAACGGGGGCAGACACATTGTGCGAATCGGAACGAATTACTTAAAAAAAGGGGATCTGACATATCTAGTAGTACGTATAATATCGGTTACTCGATGTGAAAGACCAGCGGTACGACCACTCGATCGTTTCCTGCGCGTACTTCCATAAAGCAAAAGAGGTTAGTCACACAACCGAGCAACGACAAGGAAATTGTTTTTACGAGTGCGAATAGCTCGGAGCCAAAACAGTTGTTCAAACAGAAACGCAGCATTCTAAATTACTACAGTAAAGTCGAGATTACCTCGCATATTCTTGCTCTTCTCGAAGTCGGCCTTTCCCGGCGCACACGCAGAAGCCATCGAAGTCGGCGGCGGACGACCGATCGTCCACATGGTATCGAAAAGAAAGCCTTCCCGTTTCTTGCGCGATTCGAACAGCCCGGTGCGCAACACCCAGTCATTGCGGCAATTGATCGGCACTGCACATCCTCGACACAACGCCACAGACAAAACTTTCAATCGCTCGAAATGAGCACTAAAACAACCACGGCTATGCTACGACGTAAACAACCATCCGACGCTACGACGCAACAGGCTGCAAAGAGATTGCCGCCAGACGGCGGTGGCGGCGGCGCAGTCGTCTTCGGCTCTTGGGCGTTTCGGCTTCTCTGAAGCGCATGGATGCTTTTTGAACCTCGTGATCTCTCTCGACGAATAGGGATCCGAGCGGCGCGGGGAAATCAGATGCGCAACTCTGCTCCCCCTTCGGGGGAGCATATACAGGAACTCTAATCCAGTTTAGTCTCGGTGGGCGCGAGCGGCCCAGGTTTCAAGGTTAATTTTTCCAACTGAGTGTTTTAGTAGCGTTGGCTTGCCGTTAGACAATCTCGCATAATCCAGTTCTGATTGGCTAGTTTAGCTCGTGGCAGAAGTTATCAGTCCTCCATTTCGGAGAAGGGACGAATACGACCAAAAACGAATATAAAACGTTCCCGCGGTACCAGGGGTACGCACGGGTGGGAGATATGGGCACCGATGAGTTGCCCAAATCGATCAGTTGACCAGACTAAGAAAGTCTAATGAAGAGCTCGCACGAGAGCGTTCTTTTACGTTCGAGCTCTTCAATCCACTTTCGTGGTCTCGTTGGTACACCGCTTTGTTTTAGGGGCGAAGCTCCTAAGGGTCTAGCCGTGCCTGTCCGTCCGTCCGTCCGTCCGGCGTCCGTGCTCACATAAAAAGAAAAAAAAATGTTTGCGCAGTCGACAGGATTCAAATCTGTGCGGGGAGACCCCAATGGATTTCTAGTCCATCGCCTTACCCACTTGGCCACGACTGCGGGACGAGAAGGGGGCTCTGAGATGTGGTAGTAACTCAAGAGCTGGGGTTTCTGTCATGGATGAAACGTTGCATGTAGCCGCTCAACGTCTATACAGGAGAGGACGCTGCGGTCAAATGCGTATACAATCGCGTTAAACTTTGCATGCATTGGCTCAACGTTTATAGACGAGAGAACGCTGCGGTCGAATGCTCAAATGCGTATATAACCACGTTCCATGCCACACATTCTCTTTCAGACATGGACCGTGGACTTAAACGGTAGAGATGCGTTCCCATGGCTTCTAGCGGATCCAAGCTGATCCGCTAGAAGAACCACTGGCTCTGCATTTCACCGACCATAATGCAGTAATAATGAAGTCGAAACGCAACCCGGACTTTAGCACTACCTATGAGCAATAAAACGAAATAAGCACCATCAGCACCATCAGCACCACCTATGAACGATAAAATCAGTATCATGAGCACCACCAGAGCTTTTTCTTCATTCGGAGTGGTGTCTGAGTTGTTCCTCGCTGTCTCGTCTCTCTGTATCTCGCATCGAAACACATCCAAGTCGGGTGTTAGGCTTATCGTCCTAGGCATATCGTTTGAAACGCAGCACAAGTGCAACAGAATCGAGCAAACAAGCCAACGATCTTCTTTGGCTAACCAGATTAGAGGAGACTTGATATAGGAAAATGAACTAGAGAAAATCAATGCACCTTCCGTTCGATCTCAAGAAATCGATGTCGACAGGCCCCTCCCACCTGAGCGTACCCGTGGTAACGCGGAAACGTTTTCTATACGTTTTGTGTTGTTTCGGTCCCATCTTCAGAATAACCAACTGATTTCAATTTGAATTTTAATTCAATTTAATTTTTATTTCAAATCAAGTCATACAAAATAAAGAGCTGTCTTAGAAAAGCAGCATTCTGCTTGTATGTGGGGCCATGCGACCAAATGAAATATAAATGTTAACAAAAAACGCTCCGCGCCAAAAAAAAAAGAGAGAAAGGTAATAGTGCGTAGCAATGAAAAAAGCACAAAGTTATCTAAATATAAATAAATAAAGGAGCACATTAGGGCATGAAACATAGTCCCTCATAACCAAGTCTACTCATGCAGCATTGAAACAAAAGTACGACTCAGATGTTTGACACCAATTTTTTTGTCTTCTTTTCATAGCCTAGTGAATGTTACATTCATAAGAGACTCTGGAAGTTCGTTAAATAAACAAGGAATGTAATGATTCCTATGTTTCGTTTCATACAGTGTGTATATTTTCGGAATGACGTACCTTTCAACTCTTTTCAAATCTCTATTTTTATTTACGGCAATTTTGTAGGAATTACTGAAGATGTTATTTGTTATTGCTTCGTTTGTAAAAAAGCTTTTAAAAAACAAAAAAATGCCCAACTTTTTAGCTTTCCCTTGAGTTTCCAATACTTGATATGAAGTTCCATATGTTATGATGTCTGGCACTGTTTTAGTGTCCTATCTATCGTTCTTGCTTTATATTCTGAACAATGACCTTACAGCGTAATACCGTACCTTACTGTAGCTTCCACAAAGTTTTAAACACAAGTAATCTTATCTTTAAAGGGACACTGACACCCCCCAAAAAAATTTTTTTATTTTTTTGCCAGGCGCTTCATTATGGTGTCGGAGGACTACCCAATAAATATTTTGCAACAGAGTAGCGTATTTTTTTAATAAAGCCAAAAGACGCAACTCCTCGAAACCGAAACCGAAACCCGGCGGAGGTCGGAGAAGTGGAGAGAAGAGTGTGAGTGGCGGAAGTCACGTGGCTACACCCTACCGTGCGTTTTTTTTTTTTTTGTTTTTTGTTTTCTCCTTTCCGGTAGCAGACGACAGGACATGCGGCGTGCGATGGGGCGTGCGGGAACTGCTCGCCGTGCGATTTTTTTTGCTGTTATGTTTGTTCCGCTCGTTGTTCTGTACTCCAAGATGAGTTGTTTTGTACATTGAGGAGTTGAAGATGAGTAGTGAGTGCCCGTGGTGAATTTCCATGATCGGCTCCGAAAAGAATACACCCAAGATGTTGCGTGAAGAGCTGGCTCACATTTCCTGAATCCGAAAAAAAGTGGCATTGTGCGACAGAGTTTCCGAAAGATCAACGGGATCGGGACCAACGGCTGGCTGCAATTCCTGTAGAACATATACGGGCACCTCGGAAAGCGGACGTTACCTGATTTATATGCTCCTTGCATTTTGTGGAAAGTGATTACATTGAGCTCGCAGGTGTCAAAACGGAAATCCCATACCATTTAAATCAGCGAAGTATCGGCCACAACATTAGTTTGTTATTTTTTTGTTTGTTTCTTCAGTGATGATGGTAAAAAAAAATTATATGTAAACATCGGAAAATGTTTGAAGAAAAAAAAATAAAGGTTCACGGGGGATCGAACCCGGTCCTACCGCGTGTGAACCGGACGTCTTCCCCACTAAGCTACTGGGGCATCGCTTTTCTGTCGGATCTCTTTCCTTAGTAACAATTCAGCCGGTAAACTGTAAGTTGGAAAGTTTGCTGTCGATTTTGCTCCAGCAAAAGCACTCCTGGGTCGAAGTCGAGAAGCACCACGCTTTGGGGAGATTCGCACCTAGTAAAGAAATCGTACGCGTGCATATTGAACTCGAAGTAGACACGTCGTGCTTGACGTTTGCGCGAGCGATGTCTTCAGCCACGAGAAGGGAGCGACGGCTCGGCAACGTCTTCGTGCAAATCGGCTTGGTGGCCGGGCGTGTCGTACGGGATGAATACCAATTCTTTTGATCAGTCCCAAATTTCTCTTTTAACGGTAGACAGAATTCGCCGGTACCGCGAACGACAGTTCTGAAATAGAGGTCCCACGCCCGTCGTCCGCTGCCATCGCCGTCCCCGCGAGTCCCACGATACGCGAAACGACGAACGCACAGAATGCTTCCGGTTGTCTGTGGAACTTTTTTTTTCAATCAACGTATTTACAGCTTTTTAGAAGCCACAAAAAATGGGTTTCATATTTTTTTCTATTTTTAATAATGAGTGTGTGCCTTCAGTGACCCACGACTTTGATTAAATTTGGTGGTCGCATCGATACCTTAGAAAACGGCCCGTGACCGCGAAAAAGAGAGTGAGCGAGACTCGAACAGGCCAGTTCTTGATCGGCGGTTTTCGGGCGGAAAGAAACCGAATTTCGAGCCGCAAATTCTGTTCTGGGTAGTTGAGCTCTCATATGTCACGTACAACTAAAAACCTCAGCGAGCATAAATACCCTGTCAGTGTCCCTTTAAGCTGGACATACTTTTGAGTATAAACAAATACGCAGATATGAATTGTACTTTTTTTACAAAAAATTCCCCCTGCGCATTCCCCAGCATGTTTTTGTCAACAAAGACGCCTAGATATTGAACTTAACTATCGTATGCTAAAGGTTTACAGCTACAATCCAGACACTGTACCGAGTGCAAGAAAAAGTTCGGAAACATTATAATCTGCTTGTGCGGATTTCGAAAACCCATCAGTTTCGTTTTTGCAACATTCGCAGAAATAAAATTCGCAGCAAACCATATATTTACCGCATCAATGTCTGTCTGAAAAACATAAATTGCTTCATCATAACTCTTATGTGGTAAAACTAATACGGTGTCATCCGGATATGGAAACATTTTTGAAACAAGTGTCAGAAATCCTAATCCATTCGTATAAATGTAACGTGACATAGGTCCCAAAGTACTGCCTTGTGGCACCCCGAATAACTTCCCCCACGGGATAAATCAGCCAATCACAACTGAACTCTACGGGATTGACTTCAGGTAAGCCCGCGGACTGAATGGAATTCGGTACTCTGGAAACATTCAGTGACTTAAGTTGCGACCACGTCGCGAAGTCCGTTGTGTCTAGCCTGCTGTCTGACTCCGCCTGCTAGTCATGCTATCAGACGCGGGGAAGCCTCCGGCATTGTCTGCTTTTCCCCCACCGTCTATCATCGTCTGCAATACCCGTAAGTCGAGGCTATGAAAGCGGGGCGTTCGCGTCGGCAATTGCCTGCGTACTTCTGCTATTCCGCAAACTTGAAAACGGCGTCGTAGCGTTCCATCATTAAGGAGCCATGGTCAATATAAGTTTCTGTCAGCGTCTGTCGATCTAGGTGAAAAGCGACTGAAATGACTCAAAATTAACAAAATAAATATGCAGCCCTTTCAGCTTTTGTCTTTTTGTTTTTTATCGAGTACGTTCTCGAGCTATTCGGGTGAGCGTCCTGACTCGCAAATAAAACACGATCTAAAATATTCGCTCGGTCAAGTCAGGTAAACTGCTCACAACTTGAAGGATTCGAGCAATCCGAAGCGAAATTACGGAAACATACCTGAACAAACTTGACGCGAGGCGAACACCCAATTCGTTCGAGCAAAATTGCTTGCAAATGTTTTCCTGCCTAGTTTACCTCTCAATACTGAAAGCATGGTCGCAATCACGGCGATTTCGGGGTTCTCAAGAAGAGGGGTCGATTTAATGAAACTGACATAATTATCTGACATCGAAACGCGCAAACGAGCAATTCGTGCCAGATCGAGCGAAATAGTTGGCGTTCTGAGCTTGGGTTACGCCAGTCTCGTTACGAAAACAAACTCCCACAAAATGATTCCGAAGCCGTGCACTTGCCAAAGTTGTTTGCTGAAAACTACGTCGGCTGAGATTTTTCAAATCATCTAGGCGAACGCGAAACAACTCGAGCTCATAAAGGTACACGAACTCAGCCAAAACGCTCGCCGCGAACGCCAACTGTCATGTTCGTTATTGTTTCAAACTTAAGCGAAAAGGGTGATCTTTTGATAATATTGAATACCGTAACGACTCAAAATATAGGGTGGTCCAAGTCACCAGGCTCGATCTCCAGGGTGAAACAAGGAGACGCCAGGCTTTTTAAATCGACTGGAAAATTCGGTTTCTTAACCTATCGCGCTAGGACTTTGTGCAGCGTTGCCCACAGATGGTGCATTTCTTTTGTAAAATTTGCAAAGAGCGATCTTACCTGAGGAAAAAGTAAAGAAAGAAAAAGTCTTAGCTCCTATGGAAACGCAGCGACGCCACCGGTCTGCAAACAACACGGCGCCGTTTCGCACGGGAGACAAGAGATGGCGCAAGCGGTCGCGACGCCAACTGCCGCCAACGAACGAGCAGACGACGCCGAGAGCCGGCCCTTTTGCAGACAAGGAACTGCAGTTCCTTGCTGTTGCCGCGCCTGTCTTTTTTGTTTCTGCGACTATCGCCGCCTGCGGAACGCGCGCCGCTTTTGAGTCGAAAAGATCGTCTGCTAAAAAGGCCTGCTCTCGGCGCCGTATGCTCGTTCGTTAGCGTAGTAGCCTTACGTGATGATGATGATGATGATGATCTTGCAGCTGTTCCCTTTGTATCGGGCGGTTCCGAACAACGTTCGTACCTAGCCAAAAAAAAAAAAATATATATATATATATATATTAAACAAGAAAAAAAAACTCATTTCTTCGCGTTCGTTGGCGGCGTTTGCTGCGCCATCTCTTGTGTCCCGTGCGAAACGGCGCCGTATTGTTTGCAGACCGGTGGCGTCGCTGCGTTTCCAAAGGAGCTAAGCCTTTTTCTTTCTTTACGTTTTCCTCGGGTAAGTTCGCTATTTGCAAATTTTACAAAAAAATGCACCATCTGTGAGCAACGCTGCACAAAGTCGTAGCGCGATAGGTTAAGAAACCGAATTTTCCTGTCGATTTAAAGAGGCTGCCGCCTCCTTGTTTCACCCTGTAAAATGGACCGTAAAAATCGACGCCTGCACGTAGCAATCTAAACTTTTCGTCAAAGGTGTTTTTACCAGGTCGGCTTTTCTTGTAAAATTACGAAGCGTAGTTCTCTTTCTGTAAAAAATAAGACCAAGAAACTTGCCAGGGTCTACGGCGGGCAGCTACGCAGACGACAGGGCTTAGTAGCGGGCTGTGTTTGGCGTTCGTATTGACAGATGGCGCAACCTCCTTATCGCGACGGCTCGCGACCACCGTGGTTTATTAAAATGAACATAATATTTTTTTTTAATATACCTTCGGTTATAAAATAAATGCGGCCAATAAAAGCAAACCTGAAAGTAAAAGACGCGTCTGCATGACGGCGGCGTTTTTGCTGCGAACGAATTTCGTCCGCGTGTCGTCTGCTTTCTTTCGCAGGTCGGCTGCACCTTCGGACGCTACTCCCGACGCCATCTATCAATACGAATGCCAAACACACCCCGCTACTGAACCCCTGTCGTCTGCGTCGCTGCCCACCGTAGACCCTGGCAAGATTCTTGGCCTTATTTTTACAGAAAGAGACCTACGCTTTGTAATTTTACAAAAAATAAACCGACCTCTGAAAAACAGTTTTGACGAAAGGTTTAGATTGCTACTTGCAGGCGTCGATTTTTACGGTCCATTTTAGATCGAGCGTGGTGACTTGGACCACCCTATATAACGCCTCTTTTTCAAACATTACAATACCTCGAATAAAAAGCTACACGGCGGTAACAAACAATTTTAAAGCAAACATTCCACACGCGAATCGTCTCTCCTAGCAATGGGAGTCGAGAAATAGAGAATTGGAGACCTAAATTGCGTCTGGCGGCGCAAATATTGCCGCCTGAGCGGCTAACGACGCAAGCAGCGTCCTTGGCTCCCATGCAGATGTCCAGGTTTTGAATCATGCCATAGCTTGTCGTTTTATTTTTATGTAAGTACACGATTTTAGAACGTCGAAGAGCCATACAGCTTGTTCACGACAAGAATATATACTTCCAGAACGAACAAGTAATATAGTAAGGCCCCGTGATCGAATTGGAGCCGGCAAGGATCCCAGCATGAGTTCACCGTGCTTTTTTCGCATGCAGGCGACAGTCCTGTCGACACTCTGCTTTATCAGTACCGACGGCTTTGGAGGGAGTGGCCCATCAACGATCACATCAAGCAGGTGGATTTCCACTGACTTAACGGCGAACGCGACCATGACATCGACGGTTCTGCATTGGGGGGCGTTCTTCAGTGTTCTCGTGGCTGCCACCCCTACTTCTCCAAATGGACTATCCCAGCGGCTTTATAAGACGACCGACGCCACCACTTCTTCGGGCATTGTAACCGGCAGGGATCCCAGCAGGGATCCCAGCTGATCGCCTCTCTAGAGCTCCCGTCAAGGTCGGTCCTGCCTGCTCCAAAGACGACGATGACGAGGGTTTCCTCGTTGCTCTGGATGTCAGCGACAGGGCAGCACCCATACGAGGCGACCCCTGCGTGCACTCATTGAGCACCTAGAGACACAGAAAGTACGAGTTCATGTGGTTTCTCACAAATCCTGCCTACATTTTCGATTACACAAGTGGTGCTGTACAAGTAGAACTTGGGTCACCACAATAGAGCGTGAGTGTTGGTAGCACTTTGCAGCCTACGAGAAGAAGTCTTCCAAACATTGTATGACGACCCGACGGCGGGGCACCTTGGGAACAGCTAGACGCTTGCCAGAATTCGTGAAAAGTACTACTGGCTCAAACTTCCGTAGACCAATCAGTTCTACAGCCGATCGCTCCGCGAATGTTAGAGACTCAAGGAACCGCCGATGAAGCCGTCAGGGCATCTTCAGCCGATTCCGCCGTTTCCTACCCCGTTTCAACAGATCGTAATGAACTTTTTTGGACCGTTCTCATCATTGACGCTAGGCAGTGACGTAGCCATGATTTCATTTGTGAGAGGGTTCAAGGGTTCAACGGTGTTAAACCCTTCCCTTTCAGTCTTTTTAACATCTCTTTTACATCGTACTGCGTGGTTTAATCAAGGTAGACAGCTAAAGCCTAACCGCCGCCACAATAGCATTTTTAAGAACTCTTTTTTTTTTCTTCAAGAACCATCGATATATGGTTTCGCCAACCTAAAATACCGTTGACAGCCCATCGCCCAAAAACTTTTTTTTAGAGAATAAGATATTTACAGATTGACGGATGAAATCTATCACTGTTTGTTTTGGTGACATGTTGTGTTGAACATGTGTCACCATTTATGGCTATTTACTTGTGATATGTCCTGCCTGCCTGGGCCCTAGATGGGACCTACAGTATTGCCAGATGAAATATAGAAAACAGGCTACCCCGGACTCCTTGAATGACACACCCTCGTTCATGAATTTGATGAGATGCGCTTTCTAGCAGCCTCCAAAGAGCTGTACGAATTAAACATTGCGCGATTCGTACATTGTTAGCACTCTCCTCCTTACACCCAGCACTCTGACCGTGTAAAAAGGGGGAAACTATAAAGTTAATAAGCTGAACGTTCATCGCAGCCACTAATCGTTGTCATGACGACGGGGAGCAACAGAAGCACTGTGGTCCATCGGTTGTCTTTGTCGCGTTGCAGTTCGTGCATCACGCGACACTGTTAGCGCAAGCGAGCGATATCTTTCCTTTTCTCTTTTAGGCTTCAAATTCTGTTGTTTAACCTACAGGTCCCGTGCAATATGCTAATCTGGAGCATAAACAGAAGGGTTAAAACGTGGAAACCGGCATTTTTCTTTGAAAATGAAATACGAAAACAGAGCCAATGTCGCCACTGAGCTAACAATGTCGCGCATTCACTGCGCAACCCTGTTAGCGCGAGGACGACATCGGCGATTTTTGCTTTAGTGATGCATACGATCACCAACCTGGCTAGGAAGTGTGATCAAAATCTTTTCATTCGAAGGGACAACGATCGCTCTAGCCATTGAAAGAGTGAGTGCGGCAGGCCGCTTTTTCGAACGCGCCTCTCCCCTACCGAAAAAACCCTGTATCACTTTTCACTGTCTGGATTAGGGGACTGGAAATCTATCTGGATTCTGTATGGATTTCAATTTTTCACAGGTCATTCTTTTGTCTGCACTCTGACTCTAATTTTTCCTGAAACAACTCTTGTTTGATTTACAGTTTTAGAATCTGGATAGTGAAAAGTTATACTCGGTTTTTTAGTAGGGCGGCCTCTAACCCGCGATACACGCTTTCCCCCATGCTTCGAATACGTTCGCTTAAGGCGCACGATACAACTAGGCGTTGTCGAAGTTAGAACGTTTCCGGTGGAGGCTGGACAACTGCATCTCCTCCTTGCCATTTTCAACTTGTCACTGACTACGACTGTTGTCCATTAACGGTGTCACACTATGTATATAGTATTGGGATTATTTTACTATCAATACCATTCGAGTGTCGCAAATTACCTAAGGCAAGATGAGGCAGGCGCGGCAATTACACGTTCAATCCACACTACAACGCAGCAAATGTAACAAGAGTGCAAAGAATGCTGCTTTTTAGGACGCACCACTCGGACAGGTTTTCCCAGGGCGCTTTATAGCATGGTGCCCGAACGCCGACCGTGAATCTAATGCGGCTCCTGGCGAGTTCCATTCCTGCTCACAACTCGCTAGTAAACCTCCCTCTCTCCCCCGCTCCTCCCACTCCCCCTTCTCCGCAACATTAGAAAACAAGAAGAAATTCAGAATGCATTATGTTCGATATAAATATAACAAAAGCCTGAAAAAGAAAAATAATTCGGCGACAGTCGGTTAGAGAATAGAGCGAGCGGAATCATCGCAATAATGCAAACAATAAATCCATCACACTCTGAAAATTATATCACTGCATTTATGTATAAAATCGCAGATGTTATCAACATACAAAACTGAAAAATGCCCACAAGGAATGCTTTTCTCTGTCTGTTTTACAAAAACGGACCAGGTCGCACCGTTTTCCCATTTTACGGCTGCTCTTCTTCTGGGTAGAATGAACCCCAACGCATGCTGCGAGCTCTCTTAGTATATCAAAGTTACGACTGCTGTCACGTGATCTCGGGCTCCACGCCCTCCCGGGCCCAACCACATAGTCACGTGACGTATTCCGAGCATACGACTGGATCGATCGCGATGTAACGCCCGCCCTAGTCTGCTTCGGGATCAAGCGTATGTGGGATCGTCCCCTATGTTCGATTTGGGGCGTTGAACCGACAATGCATTGCGCCTGGCTGGTAAGGTACGGACTTGGATGGTGCTCGTTATGAGTAATTAGATTACTCTTAATTTATTGTTTTTTTAAAGTAATGTTTTAATGATTCGACTTTTTTTCTTTGGAAGTAGTCACAAGATTAATCTGATTACTTCTGAAAGCACTCAAATGACCTGTAACCGTTGCTAATTTCCCTTCGCCTTCCTAATGGCGCCCTTTGTTTGTCCGAGCTTTCTACCTGGCATTCCTCGAACCAACACTCATACAGTAGGACGGTCTGTTAAGATTTGGTGGTTGAAGAACGCTATTTATTATTAGTTAGTTGATTCTAATGCAATACTGGGCTGTTCAAAATACCTTTTTTCAATCAGAGAGAAAAGTCTGCTGTTTGCGAAAATCGCAAGTAATCGGAAAAGTAACGGTTTCATTTTCAAGTAACGTCTAATCATTATTTTCCGCAGGTCATCCAGTAATTAAATTTAGTGTTTTTTAGCCGAGTAATTGTAATTGGAGTCCATTACATATTCGAGTATTGTGTACGAGACTGGTCAGAAGGGCGGCCTTCGAGAGGGGAAACGAGTTAGGGGGGGGGGGGGGGGGGGGGGGGAGGGTACCAGATGCCAGCTAGAGCGTGATTTGCTTCAACGTGAACAAGCCTTAGTAAGCGAAGGAAATATCCTGGATATGCTATCGCCAGATAAGTGAACCAACCTTACCTTTCTAGGCCTGATCAAGAGCGTTCATTTACTTTTGCGCAATAAATGCAGTTAAATAATTCAGGAAGAACTGATTGTGCCGAGTGATTCTTGACTTTGCGGTGAATTGGTCGAGTTGGCGAAATAACTTCTTATTTGTCGTGAGAAAAGACCGTCAGAACAGCGGGATTCTACAGAAACAGGGGAACTGTGTGGAACCTTGGTCGTCCTCAACTAATGCGGCAGAATACAGAAGCCGCCGCTTCGCCATGATTACCAACTAAGCTCGAGAAAGAACGGCGTGTGTATATTTGTTTGTCCTGAGTGCGGGCGCATTCTTTTCAGAAGAGAACATACGTGCGGATATTCGCGCATATATTGAAGGAGACCTTTAAAAATATTTTTTTTTATTTAAATGCAATCATTTGAACTATTGCATTCAATTTCTTGGTTTACATTTTGTTGAAATGCGCAAAGCCCTGCGTTAGAGTTTTTTTTTTCATTATTGAACATGTAATGAAACGTATCGCTGGAGTTAAATGGTGAACTGGTTTGGATATACCTTAGTTTCTTTTGAGTATTTTTTTCTAGATCCAATTAAAGTGGTCATTAAAGCTATGATACAATATTAAATGGATATTTTGCGATTGCCTTTGACTCCATTCATTGCACAGTTTTTCCGTGTGTTCCAAAGGTTTACTGAATATTTTAAGTTTGTGACAGTTGATTACGCCCCATCTTGAGGCTGTTAAAAAAATTAGACCATAATTTCAGTGTGTTAGAAAATTACGTCTCATATTTAGTGTGTTAGATAAATACACTTTTTTAGGGTACTTGAACTTTCCATGCTTTTTGAAGGTATTCGAAATTACGCAATTTTCGTGCGAAGTTCTGTTACGCGAACAAGCGTGTTAGCGATGAGACAGGCCAAAAGCTAAAATAAGGATGTTATATTGTTTTGTGTATATATCTATTTAGTGTATGTGATATGATACTACTCTGGTTCCTACCACACGGTTTTTATATCAAACTAACGACCCCCAGTTTAGGCTGAAGAGGCCCTTTCAAAGTCTTATGAACGAGTGAACCTCCACATTGTGATGGAACTTGCATGTTTGCTTCACTTGTAACGGTATTTGTTCAAAGGTTCCGTCTTTTAAGATGGCTCAAGCTACTTTCTTTAATTTTGTATTGAAAAAAAGTACATATGCTTCAAAAGACTTACACGACGCTTAAGCTTCGCCTTTAAGAGTGGAACGCGATAGCGTTATCGGGCACAGTTCGCATCGTCTTCCCATTCGCGCCTGATGCTCTTCGTGCCAGTGCGCAGGAAGTGTGGCGGGCATGGCCTGGTCAGTAGCATGTCTGGCTCGCAACAGAATGCTCGTTGTCCGAATCTTGCCTAAACTTCAAATGATTTCACTTTATCAATTACTTGATAAAGTGAAATCATTTTAGACTTGCGGCAACCTTCATTTCCCATTACATCTCATGTTTTGAAACGCTTGCATTCCGCGCGTGACGTCACGTTTTACGTGAGCGTTTTGGTTTGTGTGCAATTCCTGCGCGAGGCCATGTGGCAGTGACGTCATGAACCTATCGATGAATCAGGATTTTCCTGTCACAACGCAACCGACGCCGGCTTCTTTTTCGACACGAGCTGCTTTTCGCGATCTCGTTAATAAGCTTTTATAACAAGAATTTTATTAGGGATAATTTGACTTTTCACGTGTTGCCTGTGGTGTAGTGCTAGACGTTAAAATTGGTTTTTGTGTCAGAAATGTCTATGAGTGGAACGGATGAGTAGTTGTACTAGTGTTTCGGATTTAATTTCTTCAACTATATATTAGCGCCATAATGCAAGCAGTTGTGGTCGTGTTTGTGTTTTTATCTCATGGATTTTAATTTGCTTAGTTTACAATTTTGCTTTCCAACCAAAGTGTGTCGGGGAGACTGGTCCTTGTCAAGCTACAACCAGAGATTTTTGTTCTGGTTTTATTCTATGTCTACAAACCTAAAGATAAATAAGAAAAGCTTGTAACTGTTTCGGAGGATCCTAGAAGTTGTGTCGACTTCTTTCTCTTTCTCTTTTATTATTTTATATTTTACCCAATGAGCAGGGAATTTTTTCAAGCATTGGCCAATGGCTGGTGGTGGTGTTTTGGCCAGTGGCCAAAAGAGTGGCAATTGTTAGTTATGAGAGTGTTAATTACTAAACATCATGAAAGCCATGTGTAATGATGGTTTACAAGTCTTTTGTACCCCACACCTGCAAGGGCCTATCAAAAGGCCTGCAGTATGTAATAAAAAAAATTAAACGGCCAATGCCTTTGCCAGCTTGTGGATGCGAGCTGAAAAGACTTATTGCGCGTGCAGGGCGCAACAAATACCCACACAACACGAGAACTGTGTGCTTTCACTTGGCAGCAGTATCGTGGAGGAAGCACCAGAGAGACTCCTTGATGTAGCACTTCCTGATCATTCGCAGGGTGTCACGCCACGGAACCGGGGCTACGGGGCCGTTTCGTATGTTTGGTGAGCACTGTGATCGGATACTACCTACGAAGCGAGTTTAGCGGGCGGTCATAATGGAGAACAGAATCCTAGACAAAAAGAATAAAAGAAAAATGACAAAAGAAACAATGTGGTAAAGCACAGCTCCTTTTTTAGTTTTACGACACCATCCTTTATATACCGGTTGTTTGTAAGAAAAAAAAAGAGCTATGCTTTCTGGCCCGCGTGAATCAACTACTCATCCCCGTATACTGGCACTTCGTCTGATTGTGAAGCTAGCAGTTGGTACAAAACTAGAAATTTAGACGAAATGGTGCTACCTGAAGAAAAGGCAAAAAATAATAGATCAAATATTTTCACGAGCCGACTTCCACGCAGGCCGAATATTGTCAAAACAATATCAGGGTTTGTGGTCCTCTCAAAGCTCTATTTCACTGAAAAATCATTGTCAGCAAAGAATAAAACAATACCACACTTCTTGCTGCCAATCTTTTCCCCTGATTTAAACGCCGTATACGTCGTCAACGCCCGTTGCATTTTTGAAATATCAAGTTTAAGGCCCCTGCGCACAGTTACTTTTGAGAGCGTACGTTTGGGTGCGTTTGACTGCGTTGTGGCTGCTAGAAGCCAGGACATCTCTGGTTCTCATGTGTCAGGCCAAGCTGTTCCTTGAATTGAAATCCACGCTTTGTACAAAGTACATATCTACCGGTTACTCAATTTCGTTTCTAAACGCAACACAGTCAAACGCGCTCAAACACTCTCAAAAGCCAATGTACGTAAGATTATTTACGTGCACATTTGCTCATGAAGAAATTCGTCTTATTTTTCCCTTTAAACCGAGTGACGCCATGTTCTCAAAATCTGGCGTTCTATTTCAACCTTTAGTGTCATATTATCACAGAGTTTCAGTGTCTTGCGATGCGTAATTCGTCCCTGCGGCCCGCAAAAGACGATTTTTATTTTTCGAAAAACATCCTGTACGACGTGATATCACTTATCCTTATCAGAAACTCCCTTATCAGAAACTTCACCTGCCAACCCCAAACTTAGCAGACGTGCCGGTTTGTTCCACTTTGTTGGTTGCGGGGTTGACGGGCGTGCCATCCCACGATGTTGGATGCTCTGTTGTCTGTAAAGAAGGCTGTCTTACAAATAAATGTGCAATGTGCTATAATTCATTTTGATTGCCCTGCCTTTTTCCCCGGTTATTTTTTTATTCAGTATTATAAGCGAGTTCGTGAGACGGAGGACAAAAAAAGAAAACATAACGGACGCGTCAAGACCTAAGACGCATTTTTTACTTTTCTCATTTTGTCCCCATCTTGTTCTCCGTTTGCAGCATATTAACTTCATGAAGTCGGCATTTAGACATGCAATATTTGACCTGCTTCTGAGTATACAAAATATATTAATAGCACCGAGCATCAACGGTTGCTCGGTGCTACTAAACAGTCGTTCGTAATTTTTAAATGAAAGTCTTTTTGTTTATATACGTGTTGCATTCAGGAGAGAAAGAACGACCAGGAATGGCTTCCGTGCAGGAAAGACATTCGCGCGCACGGTCGGTTTTCTTTGGATATTGTGTCATCATACTTATTCATCCCCATTAAATACACGTATATTCAAACCCTCACACTTGGTGGATGTGCGAAGCCATCTTCATCTTCTGCGTTGAACATCGCCGCCACCATCACCCAGGACTTCTGCCTCGTTGTTGAAGTCATTGGCAGCCGCAGACCGAACACGGGCCGATGTCTCTGTCTCTCAGCCCCCGTCCAGACGCCGTGAGGAGCCAAAACACATGAAAGCGACCGACGATCCCCCGCTCCTGTCCCCAGCCCCCGATCCCGACGTTCTGACGCTTATTGACATGAGCCCCCAGACCGGATCGTGCCGTATTGTAACTATGACCGGTGCGGAGGTTTGCGATGCTGCGGATAGAAGGGCCAACTCCAAAGATCTTCCAATGTTTTTTGCCACTTCGTCATCGGCAGCTGTCATTTGTTCGCCTATGTGTTTGACCTTGTGAGCGTGCTCTGTCTTCATACTCCCCTGACGGGTCGGCCGTTTTCGTCGGGGAGTGTACTCTTGGGAAAGTGAAGACGACGACGGGGCAGTGACGCTCCCAACCATCTCGCGCTAAGGGACACGTGCCGTCTTTCACTCTATAAACACTTTCTGTATTCTAACTTTTTTTTCTTCTGCCCTGTTCTTTCTGCTGTCAAGAGCATCATCCTCACAGTATCAAGACTACAGGCTCATCCATGTCCAAGCAGAAGCGTAAAAGATGTCCCCCCAAAGATTCTGTTTTTCTTTTGTTTTACTGCAAAAATGAAATATGAGGCGTCAAACGTTCATTCTCCGTCAAATGTAGCCATACGGGTCCGAACCAGATGCCAAAGTTTCAGCACGAACCGCTATTTTACTCAAAAGTTCTAAGTGAGTCTCTGAAAATTCCCGTATTAAACTTTGGCACATCTTCGCCCGTTTTCGGCAACTGGTGCCGCATTGAGCTCCAAATGTTCGAGAGTTCTGCCAGCTGCCATTTTCACAGTGAAAATATTTGAAAATTATTTACGACTTTTTAATGACGTAGTGCTGAAACTTTGGCATCCGTATTCCAACCTCTATCGCTACATTTGGGAGGAGAATGAGCCTTCGGGAATGCGTAGCTTATTTTTAAAATAAAGAACGGTACTTTTTGAGGGCATTTTGTACATCATAAAAAGGCCCCGCGAAAAACACAAGCAACAGAAAAACGGAAATGCGCAGGAAACAATATCTTGCCACGCAAGTCGCTGAGTGAGCGCGTACGTGGTCGATTGATTACCACGCTTGGCTGTGGCGCGAAGGACATGGGGTCGATTTCAGGAAGCGGAATGACGAGAACTTTCTCGTTTGAACGAGTTACAGATATTTTACGAGCCGAATGTTCTAGGCCCAACGTTCGCGAAACAGACCCGGCTACAAAAGACGCTTCGAGTGGCAAGCCGTAGGCAGTCTCGCCCCAGTGTTTGATTATGTTGTTTCGCAGCCATCGACGCCTGCGACGCCAGCCTTTTTCTCTTTTGTTTTAGGCACAAGTTCACTCAATTAAACGTTCAGTTTCTTCAGTTATCATCTCCTCGTCAATTGTCATTCGTGACAGTATCAACTAAAAGTATTAAGTTCATTAGTAGCGATATATGTTCCCAAGGGCTCAAAAGAAAAATTTGCAGTTAATAGGGAGTTTTAGCAGGTCGTTTCCACACGAACGGTTCGCCCTCGAACGCATCCGCGACGCCACTGCGCATGCGCGCGCGAGTCGTTCGGGGAGTCGGGAGTCTCTTCTCGTTCGTTTCTCCCATTCCGGCCGCTGGAGTCGTCACCAGAACGCAGCCAGCACCGTTCACGACTCGGGTAAAAAAAAGCTGGCGGTCGGTTCGGCGACAGCCTTCGCCGACCGAGCCGAGCGTTAGGCTTAGGACAGCGGGAGGCGATTTGCCGTCCTGTTTAAGTCTGCTTCATTTGAGAGGTTGAACCAAATCATTTCGAGGACTGCTCACAATGGTAAGCGATCGTGAATGCTGTAAACTGCGCATGCTAGTAAATTTTGGCGATCTGCGGGCAGACTAGCTGCTGTGGCGACCGCGAGCAGACGAAATGATCTGGTTCGACAGCACACAACATGAACGATCGTTCAAGTTGAAGATGACAGAGACACACCACACACCTTTACGGTCGTTCAGACACCTTTTACTCTATCTAGCTTCGCAGTTCTTGAAATTCCGACCGGCAAATGTTTCGTCGGCCGTCTTGTTTACATCAGGCGTACGCCGGAAACACGAGCCGCCACCACGGTGTCCGCCACCATCGGCCCGGATTTACACGTTGCAGAATGTTTCACATATTTCCTAGAAGATGGCGCCACCGTTAAGCACGATCATCATCATCGTTTTCACGGTCGCGCCACTTTCACGATTCGCTAAAGTATGTCAAATTTGACGTAAGGTTTCACGAAACAGACCAGGTGTACCATTCGTGATTTCGGAACCGTGTGCTTGAAAAACGACTCGCTAAAACACCCTAATGTTTCGTTTTGTGTGCTATAAACATAGTATGTGGCAACTTATTTCATGAGGTTATTTTCCAGAAAGAAAATAACCTACATATACAGGGTGTTTCACGAAAGGTGGACAAGTTCGATATTGCGAAAACTACGCATTGCACCAAAAAAGGCTTGTGTGGTTTTGGGCCTAGCCAGGGGCCTATTTAGGAAAATTATTAAAGTTCGGGATAATTGAGTCGTTAATTATGTTCGCGTAATTAATATTTTACAAAGTGGCTTTAAGGGCATGGTTTCAATTAAAATATTGCTGAGCATCATCGAAAAACCCTAAATCAACAAATTGCCGAACGATAACAGGTACGTGCAGAATTTTACAGCCTTCTCAGAAACCGCACAATTTTGAAGGGTTTTTACGTTTCGGTTTGCAATCGGAGCGCTTTTCGGCACCGACGGCACCGCACCCTGAAGAGAAATAGTGCAACCAATCTCTGCTGCGCTGTCCTGCCTCAACGCAGCAGAGGGTGGCTTTCGATGACGCTCATCAAGCATCTAATTGAAACTATATCCATGAACTTAATATTTAAAAAAAAAATATTTACGCCGAAATAAAAAAAAAACAATATAGTTATCCCGAACTTTAATAATTTTCCTAGATACAGCCCTGGCCTAAAACAAAAAACGATTTTTTTTTGTACGATGCGTAGTTTTTGGAATATCGAATACGTCCATCTCTCGAAAATACCCTGTATACATTATAAGAACGAATCTCTTTGATATTATTTTTAAATTGTTAATAAGGGTGTTTGATTTCGTCACGGAAGTTATATAAATAAAGTTATTTATTTCCAGAGTTAAACCGTTATACGATGCAGAGTCAATAAGTAACCGCAGTTTTGTTATAAACACTCGAAATCTCATTGAGAGACAGCTGTGCTTCAAGCATTGTTTTGTCCTGCGCTAAAGTAAGCTGGGCATGCCTGCCCAATGGATGTAATAAAATGTCACGTGCCCACAGCACTCTCAGAATGGCCGCCGCCCTTGATAGAGTGCACCAATGAAGAGCAGCATTCAATACTCTCGTTTTGGCTCGCAGAGTGCGAAGATTTCACAGATATTTATCCTATGATGCTGAAGCAATATACAGGCGCCTGTATGTTACTTCGACAGGTGTACGAGTGGTAAAAATAAAGTCTCAAAGTGTGGAGTCAAGTCTTAGTGGCGAACCTCGTTCCGGCCGGGCTCACACTTCGACGAGACTGCACTTTGTATCACAAGCTTGCATAAGAAAAGTCTCATGTACACATAAAATAAATGGCTGGATAATTGAGGATCAGACATGTCTCGGTGCACCACACGATCCATAATATTCTGCAGTAATATAAGTGTCCGCCAAGTGGGTGCTAAGACAACTTAGGCAAGACATTAAGGCGTGACATGAGCATGTTCGCGAGATGCTGGTCTGACGCTGCGAAGCTGAGGGTGATGTTGTTTTAAAGTATTGTCAACATGGTCGAATACTGAATTTACTATGCCCAACAAGAGACCATGTGGGGAAGCAAAGAATGGAGGCACGCCTTGTCACCAAGACAAAAGTCGTTCCGAGCAGTTCCTGAAAAAGACAAGGTTATGCTCACGGTCTTCTGGGACCAAGAGAACAAATATGAAGCATTTTATACTCAGGGAATCATTCGTAAACAACGCGTCGTATGGTGACCTGCTCCAAAACAACTTGAAGTATGATCATGTCACACCATGGATTGCTGACCTTTGGGGTGTTGCTGCAGAACGCCAATGTTTGTCCCCACTGGCACATGCGATACACGTACGAGCAACGCTCTTCGTTTTTATTGCAATCCGCATCTGCCATACTCAAATGACCTAGCATTAAGCAACTTTAATTTGTTCGGAACACTCGAAGCAGTTCTCGGCAGTATAAATTTCATTAAGGGGGATGGGTAGAGGGCAGTGAAACAAACCTGACTTAGTCACCAGGACGGTGTTTTTTTCCGCCAAGTTCAGGCGTTGGTGATCTGTTGGCACACGTGTTTTCAACTTGGGAGGTGTTCAACAACTCCAAATGGCTCTGTTTCTTGTTTTTTTAATAATATGCGGAAAATATACAGAGTGCTCTTACTTTTTCACTGCCTCGCATATTATGCACAAAAGCTTTAATGTCTGCTCTGAGCGTCTACAGGGAGCGTGTGGCACCTAAAGGGGACGCACCGGTCCAACTGATGTGCACGACCAAGAAACTCCGTTGGAAACCGCACCGCGACGCGACTGTCGTATCGCACACTTCCCATTGTAACTCCGCAGTCAATCAGATCGCGGCGTTACTCAATACAAACGCGGAAGAACGAGTCACGCAGCGCACAAACGATTAATAGGTCCCGCCGTTCTTACTTCGTCACTGAAAACGGGAGGACGGATTCTGTCCATGTGCTGCCCGATTCCTTCTTCGGCCTTCATAATAGCGAGTTTTAGTAGACCGCGTTTCCCGCTCCGCTATGCCCCTCCGCTACTCGGGACTGTGCAGCCAAGGCCATCGGCGCGCAGGCGCAGTGGCGATCTCTTCGTAGCGGGGGGCTAGCGGAGGGGAAAGCACGAGGGAGTTTTCGTAGACCGCGTTTCGCCCTCCGCTAAGCCCTCCGCAACGAAGCAGCCGCTACTGCGCCGGCGCGCCGATGGCCTTGACTGTAGAGTTCCGGCTAGCGTATCTGGTTGCGGAGAGCGTTGCGGGACAGCGGAAACGATCTACGAAAACTCCCTACGGTCTACTAAAACTCCCTAATGTAACGGGGCGGTCTCAATGGCTGTGGAGTGGTGAAGGGAAGCGTGCGACAAGACAGTGGCGCCGCGGTGCGGTTCCCAACAGAGTTCCTTGGTCGAGCGCATCAGGTGGATTGGCGCTCCTTCTTTAGGTGTCGAATGCTCCTTATAAACTTCAAGCGCTTCAGGGCCAAGTAAACCAATATTTTATTCACGCTTCCAGTTCTTTTATTTCGTTCGGAAATGAACCTAGCGGCAATCCTCCGTACTCGTGCATGTATAGATACGCTTGTGAAAGCAGGGGGGGCCCATACGCATAATGCGGATTGTAGGACAGCCCTGACCAAGGACGTGTGAGCTGCGAACTTCGCTTGCCTTGGGGCTCTTCAGAAACTTACGTCGGATAACTAAAACTGCACAAAGAGCGCTAAAAATGAATAATTATGTTTCTTTTTTACGAAAACACAATTCACTGCTATGTACTGAGTCGGCTATATTTTTTTTTTAATTACCTCTCCTACAATAAATAATAATAAAAAAACTTGTTTGTAATTAGACTTGTATAACAAAGCATTTGTTAATGATCAGAGGCCTGATTCACTGGACGACCTAAAGCCAAAACATTGTGTAAATAAAACCCCACAACAAATTTCTATTCATAAAACAAAATTATCGTAAGTTTTGCGTGAGTTACGATGGAATCCTACGACAGCTCCAGACGTGTCTTACCCACTTTTTTTTTACTATAAAATCAACATGACCGACAGCGTCGCTCAGTTACTTCGTCGCGATGAGCGACTAACTTATTTTTCTACGTGCTTTCACGCGTGTTCTGTTTCAAGCAGCACGAAAAAAGAAAGAAGTAGTTGAAACCGACCCCGACTGAGATAAGCGCCAGATCCAGAGACATCCACGAAAAGCTACAGCGCTAAAAATCCCACCGACTAAGCGGCCGCCATGGGCTAGCTCTGCTGAATATAGGCCTAGCTAGGCATCAAAATATTAAGTTGGTCCAAGTGGTTTTTCATCTGAGCTGAGCGCCTGAAAACAGGGACAAGAGGAAGAAGAGACAACACGTTGGCGTACTCGCAACTGAAATTTTAACTTGGAAAATATGGTTCGTCACACACCACGTCAAGACCCTAGCCCCCACTCTTTCTGCAAAAATACAGATTCCTTATCAAGAAGGGCCAATGATGGCTCGCTGACGCACTTGCTTGTGCCTTTTGTTTTTATTTCAAAGGCTTCCTGTATCTTTCTTGTTGTTTTATTCCTCTGCCTTCCGAGGATCTTAATCTCCGAAAAAAGTGGAGTGCACTCGCGTCTATTGATATGCACTGCCAAGTGACATGAGGGTGACTGTTTAGAAGCAGCAGCATGCTGCCACTAAAAAGTCACCCTCAGGTTATTAACGCATAACTAACTTTGGCCCACGTAAGAGCGGCCTCAAGAAAGTGGAATGCCACAGACAACACAGGTGGAGCAATCCACAAATTTGAATTTGTGTTCTTTCTTGCAGCCATCACTCCCCAAATGAGGGGCGTTTACTTGGCGACAATTGCGCATTCTTCTAAGGGTTCTTTTCCGGAAAACCTTTAGAAGTAGGCAGTGTCGATCTCCTGGCCGACGGGAAAATAATTCCCCCGAAACACCACCGGCAGTCACCTGCTATTAGCTGTCTAAAATCACGTGGCAACTGCAGGTAGAACACTTACTTTATTATTCTATCTGCGTTTTATGAAAACACGTTTCATAAACACCTTTTCCTAGATACACGTTTCATGGACACACGTTTTGTTGATATCAATATTTTATCCGCACTCGTTACGCGAATTGAACGCTGTAGGGGCATTTCGTTGCTCGTGTATCCCCGAGCAGCGCGAACCAACAAAATACCGCGCGTTCACCATTACAAAAAAAAAAAGCAGGCTAATCTGAGTTGTCTATGAAAGATAGCGTGTCGATGAAACGATCTATCGATGAAACGTAGTTCGATTAACTGATTGCGCCACCAATGAGTGGCGACTGAATTTCGGGGAAATAATTCTGCCGGCCGCCGGGAGACTAGACGGGTGGTGCACGAAAGGACCCGACGTCAAAAGCCCCGCGTCAAATACCCCGCGGCAAACACCCCGTCGTTTTTGCCCGCTTTCAAAAATAAGCACATTCACGTCTTGCGGCATTAGAAGTGAAAACACGCAGACATTATTATTCTCTGACAAAACATTTGAAGTCACAGCTATTATCAATAAGCATTGAACCGAAGCGTTCGTAGAGTTTCAAGCACGCGCAGATTCACAGTTCCGACGAAGTGGGTTCTGTCAAAACTGATAAACCGAATCACATGGCGCCATACTTACCACAGCACCAAACGCCAGTTCTATTCTTCTTACGTTTTATATGTGTACTTATCTAGGTAGACAAAGTTCATAAGTATGTGTCTGAGCATCTCTTCATGACAGCGGAGTGCACAGCTGCTTATGCAGATTCATACCATTTGCCGCATGTACGTCATTCAAGGGTTTTTCGGCAATTGAAGTTTACCTTATTTGGCTTTTTCTTGCAATTACAAGACCATTAGTAGGCACTCAACAGATTAAGTTAAGAAATGAAACAACGCTTTTTGAAGCGGAAAGTGGGCAGTGAAGACGGGGCTTTTGGCACACGCGGAATACGGGGCGGGGTAATTGAACGTAGGTTTTCGAGACCTGGGGCTAATGAAGCGGTGTTTATACGACAGGGATTTTTCACGCGGAGCAATCGTGCTACACCCAACTAGACACTGCATAAGAATTACCCCTGTTCTTGTTTGTTTTGTAATATTCTCAGTTGTACAGCCAGCTTTGCAGTACCTTTTCACCTATTACAGATTGCTTTGTTTGTACTTTTCTACGAAATTGGCTGCATGAAAACAATCCCTTCTATCTCTTTATCTGACTTTTCGCAAACGCACTTGCGAGTACTTTTTTTTCGTTGAATGGTTCGCTCGCCTTTTCGTACATTATCAAGTACAAAAAGGCTTACATAAGTTTGAGATGTCCAAACTTATTTTATACCTAGAGACAAGGGTGGAGCTTTTTATATTAAAATATGCCGTGACAACAAATGCTTTTCTCGCATTTTATTAAATTGCGGTAAAAAGTTGTAGGCAGCTATTGCACGATGAGAAATGGAGTCATAAGAAAAGCTATAAAATAAGCAATTGCAGACCATACAGACAAAATAAAGCACCTAAATAAACCACAGGGAAAGCCATAGGCCGCTATATAACGCCGACTGGAAGGATCGAGGGAGCAAGCCATAAAGATCTCTATAGCAGGCCATACAAGATGCTATAGATGACTGAACAAATCCTAGGAAACACCATTGTTAGCCATAGAACTCTTGCTAAAAAGACCCAGAAAGGAACCCCTAAACATTATTATACGAACCATACCAAACATTTTGAGACGGCTGAAGGTACCAATGGAAAAGCCATAGGCGGGTAATGGCCTCGAGGCTATGGGAGGGTATAGCATCCTTTCTAAAGAGACCCATGGACAAATCTAAATAAATATGTAGCTTTCTATCTCAAAAGCTATAGATACTTGTAGGTAACCAGTGATAGGCAATAGAAAACGTCATTTACAGCCATAGGGGATCCATAGAGAAAAGCTACAGACAACAATAGAATGGTTTATAGAGAATTGGGCCAATTTTTTTATCGCCGACCATATAAAAGATTTTCTTTAGCCGACCCTAAACCAGTTTTGTATGGGCATGCTGAACTCTCCATTTCTAGTTTGCCTGTAGAAGAACCTCGTTTTGCTCTTTTTCGAACGCATTCGCAAATACCGAGTCGTCCTCGTCTTGTGATGTTCGTAACTTGCGAACTTTTTGGCTAGGTCGTCGAAGACGAAGAACCCCTTCATAAATCTGTCCTCAGAGCTACTTCCTGGTTCTAGAGTAATTTCGGCATCAACAAAGGTGATTATGCAGGAAAGATACAATGAATTAAATCACGATACTGCTAATTCCAACCGCGTAAAACGATTCCAGAAGGTGGTTGTGCGGCAGCTTATCAAAAGTTTTATATGGGTCTAAGAGTACAGCGTAGATCTGGTTCCTATTATTTACCGGAAGTTCGAAGTCACGACACGTCATAAATATCTCCTTTACAGTTGATATTCGTGCTAAAGGCTCTGTTTAACGTTTAAAACAATTTGTTTCTTTTTTTTTAAATTGGGTGAGATGTCGGCTGATCTTGTATTCTAATAATTTTCAATTTGTTGATGTAGGTAACATTGGGTGCGAATCGGGCACGCTGGAAAGATTCTTTGAATTAAATATTAGAATACCGCGAGCATACCGTCAGTCAATGAGAAACATGTATTAATACAACAGTTTTTTTAACAATGACATGTCATGGCAGATGCAGTAAGCATAGCGAAATATAAAATAGCGTTCAGATAGCATAAAGCGTAACGTGAGCGATTTTAGCAGCATGTGTTGTTTCGATAAAGATATCTGCTATCGTCAGAAACTTTGTGCAAGAAACAGCAGTAAATACCAAGTTTTAAAAATAACCGCAATTTAAATGAAATATATTTTCTTCGACACGAACCTATAGCAACGATGTGGATATGCCCTTTAACATCACATCTTAAAAAAAATTCTTTAAATAACTATATCGCGCAGCTATGATATTTTCAAGGTAGTATGTCACGCTATGGCATCATTTGCATATAAAGAGAACCGGCTGCGTTTCTAATTTTCATATCAACGGGACGCATCAGAAGGCACTCAGTCAACAGGACTCGCACCCAACGGAATTTATTAATCAGGACTTCCGAAGGCTCGGAGATAACTCAGTAAGGGCGGAGTAGAAGATAAGTGTGCGCAGTTGAAAAGTCCTGCTCTGGCAAACTGTTTCGAACACCTCAAGAGTGGTCCGCGGTTATTTAGTATCAAGCTCAGGAACAGCGCACGCTGGTAACGATATGCTGCACCAATCTTTGAAAGGTATGTTTGGTCTGGTTGTTGCAGCTAACGCCATCTACATGTCAGTGGCGACCTGCCACGGTAAATCTGATCAAGAAATCAACTCGTTTCTTGATAAACGCTTGGGCCATGATGTCGCTTTCATCTGCTGCGGCGGATCTTGGGACGCCCACGACATTGAATGGCAAAAGAGCGTCGATCTGAAAGGGACACGGTGGTGCGGACACTGGAGCAAACTGAGGACCCTCATTGAAGACAACGCTGTGTACGGAGTTCGGACACTTCTTATGGCCTACCGTCACCGGGGAACGCCAGAAGCCTGCATCGACCCGGTGCCCAAACACTACAGGTTTTGGTATGCAGCAAAATGGCTGGTGTTCGGACATTTCGAGGCATGCCTACCTTCCCCTTACTTGTTTCGTACCCAGCAGATTAAGCTTTGTGTTTGCGTTGCTTCGGCGAAATTCCAAAAATCTGGAATGGTAACCACTGATATTGGGGCTAATCGGTCCTGCCAATATCAGCAACCCGAAACCGATCACTCTTTAAAATATCACCGAGGGGAGAGCTTCCCTCGCAGTTTCATTTCCTTTTCGGGGAAGCCGGTAAAAATGGCCTGCAGGGCTATGCCCGGTGTATCTAAAACCTTCACCAGTTGCGAAGGGATCAAGAGGGAAATATTACAAGAGGCACTGACGCTGCTCAACGCAACAGTTGTGAAGGCAGCATTCTCGGAATGGACAGGTCTGAACGAGTATCGGGTCGAGGAAATTGATATTTTTATGTTCTTTCACAAAATTTTCCGCGAACTACTTACAGATTTTGATCTACCAGTTGTTAATAATTTCGGAATTATTACATTCTATGTGAAAAAATCGAGCACCATTCCAGTCACTGCCGGATATGTCATTGCAAGTTCAAAGCAGTTGCTGTATTTCTGGGTGCTATGCCTCGCACTTTGCTTTGTCACGCTCATTGTTACAGATTTACTAGATGCCACAGCGTCTGGTATAACCTTGGCCTGCAACACCCTGTTGTTTCTCCTCGCGACGTTCTATTCGACGTCTTGCAAGTTGCCAGTCTTTGTCCGTTACTGCGCGAGTCGTCGCTTGATCGTCCTGGCATGGGTTATGGGTAGCTTTACCCTTTCGGTGTACTTCAAAAGCGAACTGACTTCTTGGTTGGTCGCTCGCATTCCAGAACCGATCGTAGACGATCTTACCAAACTCGAAAAGGCTCTGGACGCTCACGAAATCCGGCCGTGCGTTCCCAGAGAAACTCCGCTGGACTTTGGAGTTCCGGATTCAGGCGGCACTGGAGTTATGAGAAAACTGGAAAGGTCTCTTGGTCTGCCCAGGGAAGAAGGCACGCTTAAGGACTGCTTCAAATGCGCTTCAAAGAAAGGCCGGCTGTGCTTGACGGTCAGACAGTTGCCGTGCTACATGCGCTCTAAGTACCCCAGATTTGCCGAGTCTAAGGATCCCCTGGCGTTAGTCTACGCGGGTGTACCTGTGCGGAAGCACTACCGTTTAAGGATGGCCTTTCGTTCTCTCGTTCAAAGAGTCGACGAGACTGATTGGTTCCACATGGCTGACATAAGGTGCGCTGCTTCTCAGCCAAAAGAGGAGATGCAGCCGACACCGGAGTCGATAAATTTGCTCATGGTTGTGCAGTTTGTGTTGCCGTTTTTTGGTTTGTCGGTTTTTGTGTTCTTCTTAGAAGTGCTCTTTGGTCGCTCTTTCATCGTGCGTGCTGCTTGTCTGACAAGAGTACAGTAGTGTAAGAATTATATAAAAGGAGTGAGTCTTGGCATCGACGCTTTTTTTATGAGTGCATTATCGCTGTTCGTTGTTTTCTGGACTAACACATTTCTGCCACTGCAAAGTTGATTGTTCTGAGAAGCGAAGCCCACCCGTGCCTCTTGAATTTTGTAGAATTTTTTGTTTGCTAAGGCGATCACGCATAAGATATATATTGTTGCGAAAGACACTGCTGCGTGTCACTTTGGAAGTATAAACTTAAGGCGTGCAACTACTTAAATCAATTTTTTTTTACTTTATCGTTGCAAGAATTGGTATCTCTTACTGTGTTATTGAGTTTCGATATCTGAGTTCAATTTCTTTATCAAATTTTAATAAATATATTTAAAAATCCATCGCCTCCTTTTTATTAATTTTTATGCTGCATTCCTGATGCTAGCGTACCTTAAAAATTGTTTCATTTTATTTGTTATTTTTATATACATTAACAAAAACTTTCGTCCCTGAATCAGGGGAAAAAACAGTTCCTCCGTCGCCTGCATCTCATTATGGCAGCCCTGAATCGAGCAAATCGAGCTCAGTGAGGATTAACGAGGACGCTACGTCTCTTGTACGGGACGAGAGGAGCGGCAAAGAAAAGCGTAACACGAGCTTTCCGCGAACCGTGTTTATTTCCGAAGCCAGATTCCCCCCGCAGGTACAGAAACTTCCGTTTCGAAAGCAATTACTCAGTCTTCTCGTCGTCAGCACTGCGATGTTAAACGGAGACAACCCATACCCAGTTACTTGGCGCACTTTACACGCCTTACCTTTGCTGTTCCTCGAGTCACAATTCCTTCGTCAAGCGCACATCGCGGAGGAATGGCAAACCAATCCGCGAAACCAAAAGTCGCTCTCAAAAGAATAAACTCGAAGCGGCTGTTTATCGTGTAGGGTGAAAGAAGGTTAAATCGCTTGCCACCAATTGCAGGGTCAAGCAGAGTAATTGCAAGTAGCTAGGCCAGGTGGCGCTAGGTACCTCCCAATTCATGATCTACAAAAAATATTTTTATTTCCTCAGGCCACCATTGCGCATCGGGATTTTCGGGAACCTGTACTATACACATGTGTAGACACATTACGCATACTACAAGCATCAGGTGAACATACATTGAGCGCATACACGTGTATGGCACAAACAAAGGTCAATACAGTGGCACACTAATCCGAACACTACAGGCGAGCTCTGCGTTTCCGTCTTTTATACCGGTCGTTTTGAACGTACGGAATTTCTCGGTGACTCCCTAAGCAATAAAAATATTCTCAGCATGTTCATATTTTTTCAGCAATGTCATACCCCTGAGAGTTTTTCGAATGGGTCAGGGGAAAAATCGTTTATTAAAAAGTAAACGCTCGATCATGCCGTAATTATTTGAAAGCCAATAAATCCAGCCTCTCCAATGCGGTTCGAAGCCATGAGTTTGTTCCCCCGCACGGGACGTCATAACCTGTATTTCTATTGTAGTTCTTGTTTTTCTGTTTTTGCTGTTCGCGCACCGCTGCAATTGCCGTCTTGAATTAATCTCTGTAGAGCGGATATTCACTCAGCTGGAAGTGATGCTTCACGGGCAGAGAAATCGCTTTTCGATCAACCTGAATGCAGTCAAAGCCGCGACTTGCGGCAGGTGTTAAGTGTGCGAAGCTACGCCGTGGCGAGCTCGAAAACTTCTAGCGCTCATCCCAGCGCGCCACTTAACCAGGAACCGTAGTATATTTAAACTGCAGAATAAAAGGTAGCTTTTTTTTCTCGATTTTACCTACTATTCGCTAAAATTCCACACTGTAAATATACGTACTTTCCGTCATAATTTCGTACTATTTAGTCCTTTCCCGAGAGCGCAATTGCTTTCGACGAGGAGACAACCGACAATCACATTGGCTACTGTACGATAGGAGCTTACTGTTCAGACCAGCGTTCCGACATGACTATTTGCACGTCGATCGATTACACGTGCCTAATCCCTCAAGTGGTCTTAAACTTTTTAATGTAAAGCGGAATGTCAACCTGCAACACCCCGCCCCCTCCGATCACGGCCCGACCAGCGGCATCAATGCCCGACAGTTTACGACGTCTCATCTTTTTGTTACACCACTGATACGCGAACACACGGTCACATCGGCGATAATTCCAGTCTTCTGTTCACAACCCACAACACTACCATCACGATGTTGCTGCTATGTTGCGGACACGTAGAAATACAGAACCACGTTGAACGCCGGTTGGCACTTGTTATCGGAAAACAGAACCAAACTCCGCACGGAAGACACCCAGGCAGCCGGCAGCAAAACCTGCCTGTCTTGGACGCAGTTCCTGCGATTTCCATAGCGTCGAAAACGTCGACGCAGTTCCGCGTGGTTCCGCTATCTGTAGTTCCTCATGGGTCCCGCAATCCGCCCTGCCAAGGAGGTTAGAAGTACTAGGAGGGGGCACGTTGCAATATTGGTGAAGCCTAGTCATAAAAAGTTTAAACGATTTTGTGCCCAGCGTGACCGCAGATCTGTCTGGCGATTGGTGCACGTGACATGTCACGTGCGAGATGGATGGTTGATTGTAAGAGGATCCTTGCAGGCTTGCGCGCGCTCCGTCCGGTAGGTTTTATCAGATCGAAGGCTACGCCGTGGTGTATTCTAGTGCACCATAGCTAGACGAAGGCTAGCTACGGTCACGTGATGTGGTGAGAGTAAGGAGGAAAATGCGAAAGAGGCGAGGCGTCAAGGGAGCATGGCTTGTGGAAGCTACGCGGCTGACGTCATGCCCTCTCCTACCCTTCTATTCTCCATGCGCCCTGCGCAATCCGGGGACGGCCATCTTACCCAGTGTACGTAGCGCTGCCGGCACTGCTCCGGAACTTCACTGTTTCTAGCGGTTTCGTTTGCTCGTTTAATAAAATTAGTGCTAAAATCGTCAATGCAACTGAAATGTTCTGCATGTTTGGACTAGAACAAGGCATTACAGGCGGCTTTCGCTGCGGATGAAGCTCAATCAACTCAACAACATTTATTAAACAACGTGCGCGACGTGCTCGAAATATGAAACCGAAAGAAGAGTCGGCAGGACGAAAGCTTTCTTCCGTCTGCCTGGAGAAGGAGAAAAACGTTTCGTTCCTCCCTGTTTCTCGTTTCCGCTTGGGGGCGCGTCAGTAGAAGGGAGGAAGACGCGGCGTTGCTACCTTTTTTCTCAATTTTTTCTTAGAGTGCATGTATGTCATCGGTCACTAGAGGCAAGAACGTTGCCGTTTTAGGAAAGTGGTCTGGGTCAGCTTGCTTCAAACGAAACATCAAAGTGTATTTACGCTATCCCATAACGTTTATCACAGCGAAAGCAGGGGCTCTTGCGTAATTCGTAATTATTGCGGCGCCGTTGTCGTTTCTGCGCCTCCTCCTAACCTCGAACGTCAGGGTCTTCACGCTATTTTTGTGTCCTCTTGATTTCGCACCTGTGCCCTGTTCGTACTTCTACGACGAGCTAACTCAGAAGGGCTGTGGGCGGATGTCTTAGATGGTCCTCAGCTGGGATGAGGACCACATTGAAGACAAGGCCTGAGCATTGCATGACCGTTAGTGAGTACCCGAACCGCCCTGGGCGGCGAACAGGTGCATCTTGACGTTGCCGTCTACTGGCATCGTGCTCGTTGTGAGAAACGGCAGCATGTGGTGGCGGCAGTGTTGAAGCAACCTAGGTGTCGCTGCATTGGTTATTACGTATGACCATGGCCGGGGCTTAATCGGCGCACCAACCGACCTGCCAAGTATACTGGGCGAATGCGGTCTGATTACTAGAGGGGTGAGCTGAGGCCGCGAGAGCGGATTACCGGGTGGAAATCTTGAGCGTCTGCGCTAACTGCCGGAGGAAAACCTCAGTTACAAAGGACGGGCAAGTTCGTCTTCTCCCCGGCGAAGACATTCGTCAGATCAACCCCTCCTCGGACAGTAGTCTTCGATTCGGATTATAGTTTGACGCCACCCGCGGATTATCCAGCAAAACTCTTTTTAGAGCCACGACGACGCGTGATTGAGGGGGCCGTCAGGATCGACGTCTTAAGGGCCGACAGGGGACCTATGGCCGTCGCCTCCTCGGCACGGCTTCTCGATTTCAAGGTGCCAGAGTGCCTCGGTACCATAACGTGAAAAATGTCTGCCGCGCAAATGTGCTGGTGTGTGCGCGTGCTCGATAGGATAAACATGGGTGAATTCAGGTCGTGTGATATTTGATTGCAGTTCGGCTACAATTAGCTGCCAAATCTGAAGCACAGATCAGCGACCTTATAAACGACGGGAGCAAAGGTCGCAGAAATGCTCTCTGATTTTGTACATCACGTAAATGTACCGTGTATACCTCGGGAGAGGCTCGGCTCGTCATCGTTACTGCTGGGATCCAGTCCGGTGCACGGCCTGAGTCGCCATTCCGCCACCATGGGTCGATTCCAAGCGGTTGGCCCAGGCTGCCCCTCCGACAAAATCATGAGTGGTCATCTTGACCCCGAGGGGACCAAGGGCAACTGGCCACGCGAGCGGCGCTCCGCCGCTGATAAAAGGCCGTCGCAGCGGATGCGCGGGGGCTCAGCTCGGAGCGTGGAGCGAAGGCTTGCGCTGGGAACCTCCTGGGTTCGATCCCCGCCGCCCCCGCCCGTTTCGATCTGGATGAGTTTCGTACCGGCACGCGTTCGTGTGATCACTACTACGTGATGCACGTTAAAAACCCCAGGTTAGCCGTTGTACCGCACTGGCTAAATTTGTCATCTACAGATAAGAGACCGATTACCCGTTGAGGCGCATCTCCATCAAGGCTGTATAAACATAAAGAGCAAACCAATTTTTTTTTGCGCGGGGGCTGTCGGGATTGCGGCGCAGGCAATAGCGGTCATTAAATGTTTACGTGTTGTTGAACCGGTGTGCTGTGTCATTCTCCGAGACGGGTAGCAGCAAGGGAAATCCCACAACTTATGGCGTGCTGTAGGGTTCAGTGCTGGGACCCCTTTTATTTATTGTATTTATTAATTACATATCATCCACCATTAACTCGCCCATAAGGCTGTTTGCGGACGATTGTGTTTTGTACAGCAGGGTAGACAGTGCTGGTGTGTCACGAAGAAACAGCCAAGGAAACAAGGAATAAGTGGGAGAAACTGAAACGTTTAATGGGGGCGAACTTGTGCCAAAAAATAAAAGGAGAAAGAACGATAACAACAGGGCGTCGTGGGCGTCGAAGGCGGCGAAGCAGCACGGTCGAACGCTGAGGCGAAACTGAATGCGGCGTAGAAGGTTCGGCAGGTAGAACATTCTGACCTCGAACAAGCCCCCAACATGGTTCTCGAATTTACCAGAACATTACTTTACAGAGTCAACAAAAATGTGCCTCCACGGCCAGGAATCGAACTCTGGCTTTCAGCGTGGAAAGCAAGCGCGATAACCGTTAGGCCACGCGCGCGCTGCCTACTTCGTCAGCTGCGCGCACGGCATTACTCCCCCCTTTAAAAAGGCATCGTCTCGATGCCACGTAAAAGGCAACAAAACAGAGCGAAACAAACAAAAGAATGGGAACATACGGAGGCTCGCGAAACACAATCCTATCAAGCGATGCACGAGATCACAGTTCGCAGTCTTATCGCGCGTAGTACGGCTTGAGGCGCACGACGTGGACGACTTCCGGTCGTGGAGCGCGGCGTGATGAAGTCCGTGTTCCGTCGGGCATCATCTCGTAGTTCAGATCCCCGAGTCGACGAAGTACTTTGTAGGGCCCGAAGTAGCGTTTTAGGAGTTTCTCACTGAGACCACGGCGGCGGATCGGTGTCCACACCCCCACCCTGTCTCTGGGCTGGAAGTGGACGTCCCGACGACGAAGGTTGTAGCGGCCAGTGTCGACACGTTGTTGGGCTTGAATACGGTGTCTGGCGAGCTGGCGGACTTCTTCTGCCCGTTGGGCAAGCACCTGGGCGTCGTCGCTTCCGTCGACAGCCGGTTCGTGGGGTAACATCGCGTCCAGCATTGTCGTTACTTTGCGACCATGAACCAGTTGGAAGGGTGTCACCCCGGTGGTCTCTTGCACGGCCGTATTGTAGGCAAATGTGACGTACGGCAACACCTCGTCCCGTGTCTTGTGCTCCACGTCGACGTACATGGAGATCATGTCGGCGATGGTCTTGTTGAGTCTCCGTCAGCCCATTGGTCTGCGGGTGGTACGCCGTTGTGCGCCGATGGCTGGTGTGGCTGAGACGAAGGATTTCTTGCGTCAGCTGGGCCATGAATGATGATCCACGGTCTGAGATCAAAACTCCGGGAGCGCCGTGCCGGAGGACGATGGACTCGATAAAGAACTTGCCGACTTCCACAGCCGTCCCTGCAGGAAGGGCTTTCGTTTCGGCGTACCGTGTGAGATAATCTGTGGCGACAATAATCCATCTGTTTCCTTGCGCCGATGGTGGGAAAGGACCAAGTAGATCCATTCCGATCTGCTGGAAAGGTACGGTCGGGGGAGCTATCGGATGCAGGAGACCTGCCGGCTTCGTCGGCGGTTTCTTGCGTCGCTGGCACTCGTGGCAGGACCGTGTGTAGTAGTAAACGGTCTTCGGCAGCTTGGGCCAGTAATACCTTTCACGAAATCGGGCCAGCGTACAGCTGTAACCAAGGTGTTCAGACGTCGGGTTGTCGTGGCAGGCTTGGAAGATCTCCGCTCTAAGGTCGGTAGGGATTACCAGCAGCCATGGTGTGCTGTTGTCTCCGAAGTTCTCCTTGTAAAGTACACCTTCTCGGAGGACGAAAGTCGGCAGGGCTCTCGAGGAGACACGGGGGAAAGTACCCCCTCGTCCTTCGAGGTGCTCGATTAACGCGCGCAACTCGGGATCGTCTCTTTGACGTCGTGCCATGTCGTCGGTGTTCACTGCACCTCCTCCAAAATGTCACGAAGAAACAGCCAAGGAAACAAGGAATAACTGGAGGAAACTGAAACTTTTAATGGGGGCGAACTTGTGCCCAAAAATAAAAGGAGAAAGAAAGATAACAACAGGGCGTCGCGGGCGTCGAAGGCGGCGAAGCAGCACGGTTGAATGCTGAGGCGAAACTGAATGCGGATCGCCACGCGGAGTCCCTTATGTACACGTGTGGGTTTCTGGAATAATCGGCGTAGAATATTCGGCGGGTAGAACATTCTGAATAGGTAAAATAGGCAAAAAGAACACCCTTACTTGTCTTCGGCTAATAGTCATGACAAGCCTAGCGTAGCGTCGATCAGTGCTAGTGTGAACTCTTATATTAAGGGGACCATGAAATGACGTTTTTACATTTCCCAAACAACTTTTACATTAAACCTTCAATGTTCACTGAATGTCGAACTGGCATCCGTTTTTGTTTCGGGTTATTAACGTGTATACAAAACAATTAATGAAATATCGACTTGTTCTTACTCTCCGACTCACCGCAAAACAAGCTGCGGCGTAATTTTCACGGTCGTGACGTCCGCCGGCATCGAAACCGGAAGTTCTCTCGGCATTAGGAGAATGGGAGCGTTAGCGGCGGCGGCGGTGGCAAAGGGCGGTGTGTCGGTAGGTTTTACTGCGCTGATGGCGCTGATGCCGCCGACATACCTTCCGAATCGGCGCCTCTCATCGCTGCAGAAACCGTAATTCTGGCACTTCGCTACAGTGAAGCCTTTCGGCATAGCAACCGAGCGATCGATCACAAACAATGTAAATACTACTCGAGAAGCCAGAAAAAAAGTCTGTTCAGCGAAGAAAGCGCGACCAGGAGCAAACCGGTTCAGCAGACGACGCTCGTGGGTTACCACACGATAGGTGGCGTTTGGCTCTGAGCACTATCAAATTTGGCAATTTTTGTCGCATCTCTAATAATCCTACAAAATGGGGGTCTGAATATTATTTAACAAAACTTTTAGGAAACATTCGTCGGTTATTCATTGTTTATGATCGCGGTGCTGGTGAGGTAGGCTCTTACCCAATAGGCGACGTGGATTTGGCTGACGTGCTGCGGTTCCGCGGATGCATCGCAGTGAAAGGGCAGAAAACTTTCGAAGGAAAGAAGGTGTAAGAGTCCGGTTTTCTTTTAAAAGTTCTAGAGCGAAGAATTTTTTTCGGTTCTCCATTTTTGTTTTTAGGTTGTTTTTTTTCCCCGCGTTTTAGAACGTGCAGTGCACAAAGTTCGATTTCAGAATCATCTCATGGTACCTTCAAGAACTAGGTTGCGTTGCTGCCCGGCATTTTTCAAAATTTTTCTTCCACCAATTTACGCAAATTGCACACCACATTCGAACTTGCCGGATCTTGTAGGAACACAAAAGCTGAAATAAAACGGAGTTTAATATATTGCTATGATTATCCACGTTACTGATATCACGTACGATTCCCGGCACATGAATGTCTAATTTGAAAGTGACCCCCCGTTCTCACAGGAAAAAGTGGTTTTGCCAAAGCGGCTTGGGGTCTCCACTTCGTCCAAAGGCTAGTTGGCCCTTGGGAGAGCCAAATCTTCCGAAACGCCATGTTGACTATACACGAACTCATCTCTGTTACGTCACGGCGCAGTGGTGGCGCGTCGGTCGCATTTCCGGTCTGGGGCTGTGGGCAGAACTCCCAATGCCAGACGTGTATTCCTGCGTTGTTTTGCAAGGAACGAGACAAAAACCTGCCTTCTCGTCAAAACGCCGCGACTGGGGCCGTACCAAAAGTGTCGAGAAAGGTTTGAAGGTCAGTTTTCACGTGCTCAGTTCGTCCGAGAATATGGATATGTGCCGTGAAAAGGGAAAAGCAGACGCCGTCGGACAACGATTGCTTGGGTGCGAAGCACTTTGGGTTGAATTCACGGATAGCTGTGATCATCAGATTTATTTGTTTTGTTCCAACATGAACGCCAAAAAACCGTCAAGTTCTGCGGACCACCTGCGGACTACGTTCAGTGTGTCTTCAAGTTCAAACGGCCACCTGATCGTTCAAACTGTCGTCTGCTCTTTCAGACGTGTCTGCTTGTCGTCTGCTTTCTCAGACGACGCCGGCCCGTAGACAGAATCTTGCCCTGGTACTTACGATAAGAAGTAATGCACGCCTCAAAAGACCTAAATTTGAAGGTTGGTGAGCAGGCTCGGTGTAAACAGTAGAATCAAGGAGATGTTGATCATTGTTACCAGTGACCATCACCGACTCGCTAGGCCTGATTCGCATGGTCCGATTCTGCTTTAGATTTTCAGTATCGACGTCGACCATCTCAGCTTCGGTTCACGCTTTTGCAGCCCGAGCGACGTTGCGACTGAAAATAGCGAGCGAATTCTCATCATGCGAATCAGGCTTTAGCGTACATTCTGCGGCGTCCACGCGGAATGAATCGCGGCATGTCACATTATTGACGCGAAGTTTTGCGGTGTAACGAGCCTTGTAAATTTCGCTGAGGCCGCTCAAGTAGTCAGACATTGCCAGGAAAACGTAGAATCAACAATTCGAATGCGAAAAAGGGCAGGGGGACTCACACGGACGCCGATAACATCGCATTTCAATGGTTTGTTTATGGGCGACGGCGAGCGTCTTGCCCACAGCCCCATCGCGCATGCGCGGCGCCGGTGGCGTCCGCTAGAGGCGTTCCGGGCGCTCCGGTTTGTTTGTAAACATGAGTTGGTGTATACCGGGTAGTCCGTATTCTTTGCTGTTGTTCTTTCTGCAGATTTAGTGCCCCACAGTGGGACAAGACATTGTGTACTTTCAGTAAACCATTACCGTGTTCTGCGTACCCCACTACTGAGATTTTGAAGCATTCGTTAGAGCGCGTGCCCCTCGGTCACGGGATCACATGGGCGCGCACGTAAAGCATGCTTCAAAGGCTCCTGCAGTGCGGTGCGCTGAACATGCCAACGGGTTACTGACAGTCGCCATGATTCGAGCAAAGTTCAAACTCGATGTTGCTCCTTGATTGCATTAATGCTGCTTAACATTTCTGCTGCGTCTTCTCTATACTGTTAAAGTCTGAGAAAAACAAGGAGATGAGAGCTGGCGGAGACGGGAGAGCTCTGATTGGATGGAATAGGGGGTATACATGAGGGCTATAGCTGCCATTATCTTTGTCCATCAATCAAAGCGAACGAGCAAGTCGTCTGCTCCTCGAGAGGGTCTGACAGTCGGCATTTGTACTTCAGTCACGGCCTACTGCGTTCTTACGCCAGACATGACCCTTGGTGTTCGGCGTTCGAACGCGAGACACGGCGCGAGAAGCAAAGGACGCTCTTGTTTGCTCTGATTGGAGGCAGTGAAGTGAGCGGAGATAGAATCAGCTAGCCTTGGCGTCTGCCGACTCTCCTTCCCGTCATGAGTCGGCGCTCTGACGTCACAGCCCAGGCTCTCCTCTCCTCTCCCTCTGCTTGTCTCCACATAATCAGCGACAATTTCAGAAGCGCAGGGTGTGGCGAGCCCCGAGTATCTTGTTATCTCTGCTCAGCCAATGAGATGCCCGCCTCGGTCGATAAGAATATCAAAGAGCAAATCGCGAGGCAAGAAATGTTACCATAAGACGCCACGCCCGACGCTTCTTGACCTATCAGCGACACAAAAGTGAGCCAGTGACGCTCGAAAAACAGCGACCGTTGTTTGCAATTGCATTAGTGATTTACCATAAAATAATGTTCAACCAAAATTAACAATAAACCCTTGCAGCACATCAGGCTGCTAAATGACGCCCGGGAATATGCTCAAAAACGTCGCCGAAGCCACCACAAAATTTCATAAGCCAAGCGACAGCCTTGATGCCTGAAATAAGCATAAAAGTATGCACCATTGTTGCTGAATGTGGAGCCGATTTCTCCGGTTTGCGTATCTCTATGACTTTGCCCTTCCTTGTTTTTCTTTATTAATGCGAATGCTTATTTCAATAATTTTTTAAATAACTTTTGACACAATCTGCACACAAAAGATGAAATATCAATGTTTTTATACTGGTGTTCCTTTGGATAGATTTGTACGTGTTATTTTATACAACTGATCTTTTTACTGCTTGATTTTATTTGTTCTTTTGTTTGAACCAAGGTAGCTCATACAAATTTCTTACAAAAACGACATTCCTGCGTCAAGCAACAGATACCATGTAAACAAAGCTATTATTTCTTTTTCTCATAATTCTAGTGATAGGGCTTCGTTCATGTAGATTTGAAAAATGTATAAATTAGAGCAATATATAGCACTTTGTAGGATCCATTAGATCAATGAGTATTATAAAAAAACGATGCAACCATTTCTCAATATTAGACTTCAAGAACACAAAAACAAAGAAACTCGCATATTGACGCGCGCGTTAGATTTTACGTTTCCGGGCAGCCCACCGAGACGGAGACTGTAGTAGGTCTGACTGCGTTTATTGCATCTCGGCAGCAGGACGAAGAGCCACACGCTGCTAGGCGCGGCCGCTTTTATCGGCTCCAACGCGGCACTATGCGCCGCTGACGCAGCAGGCTGACGGCGACGCCCTCGCTAGCGTCGATAAGCGAGGAAAACAAAACAACATAACAAGATAGTCACTTATGACTCTAGCCTTTTGCCTCAATCAGACACCAAACAAGAAACTCAATTTTGTGCAACGATAGAGTAAAACAATAGCTTGTACTGTTGAGTGCCTTTACATCCTATATAGTTATGTGTATAGACTTCAGTGTCCCACGCCACAGTGCTTTCATCAACAGAGCGCGCATTCTCCACAAACGCTCCAGCACACACAGCATTCTACAAAATCAGACAGCCGCGGCCCTGCTTTGGGTGAAAAAACACTCGTTATATTCAGCAAAGTGAAAGGTGTTGGACCAAAAAACAACTCATAGCTGTAGTGCACTTGCAAAAATGTGTTCAAGAATGCCAAGTCTCATTACTGCTGCATAATGTTTACATTACCCGTACTCTGGTCAATCTCTCAGCACGTAGACCATAGCAGCGTCCAAAGAACACTTCCAAACATAGCACAAACACCGACACACCAAAACACGGCAATACAAACTGGGCAATGGAGAGCAAATTCAGCGTCTCCGGCGCTGGCTTCACCATCTCTCTCGGCTGAGAGACCTCACATTTCATGTTAGCCATATGAAACCAATCCATCTCATCGGTTCTTTGAACGAGTGATCGAAAGGCCATCCTGAGACGGTAATGCTTCCGTACAGGTATCCCAGCATAAATAAGCAGAAGCGGATCCTTTGACTCGGTCACTGTGGGGTAATGGACGCGCATGTAGCACGGCAACTGTCTTATCACGAAGCAGAGCCGGCCTTTGTTTGAAGCGCATTTCAAGCAGTCGTGTATCGTGGTCGCTTCCGCCTGCGGATCAAGTGACCTCAGGAGTTTGCTTAGGACTCCAGTGTCTTCTGAATCAAAAATGGCCATGCTCCGTGGTGTGTCTCGGGTAGAGCACGGTCGAATTGTGTGGGTGTCCAGAGCCATTTCGAGCTTCATCAGATCGTCCACGATGGGTTCCGGGATGCGAGCGACCAGCCACGAAGTCAACTGGCCTTTAAAGTAGACCGAAAGGGAGAAGCTGCCTAGGACCCACGCTAGGACAACAAAGCGGCGACTCGTACAGAAACGGGCAGAGGCCTGCAAATCACAAGACGTCGAATAGAACGTCGCAACGAGAAAAAGCATTGTGTCATTGGCCACGATTATCCCAGACGTAGTAGCATCTAATAAATCTGTAACAAGAAGTGTGAGGAAGCAAAATGCGAGACATAGCACCAAGAAAATCAGCGACAGCTTCGATCCTTCGAGGGCATATCCTGCAGTGACTGGAATTGTGCTTGACTTCTTCACGTAGAACGTGAATGCTCCGATATTGTTGACTATTGGTAGATCACAAGCTCTAAGTAGCCCACTAGAGAACGTCTGAAAGAACATAAAAATATCAATTTCCTTAGCACGGTACTTGTGCAGACTATCCCCCACAGGGAATACTGTCTTTACGAGTGTTGCATTGAGAAGAGCCAGTGCCTGTATTATTATATTTCTGCTGTGTCCATCGCAACTGGTGAAGCGTTTAGATATGCTGGGCAACGCCCTACAGGCTACGTTTACCGGCTTTCCCGAAAACGATACAAGACGTCGCGGAGTACTTTCTCCTTGGAGATATTTCAAAAAGTGATCGGCGCCAGCTTGTTGAAATTCACCGGACCGATTGACACCCGTATCAGCGATTACCTTTCCAGATATCTCGAAATTTGCCGAAACAAGGCAGCCACACAGCCTCATCTGCTGACTAGAAAGCAAGTGCGGGGAAGGTGCGCATACCTCGAAGTATCCGAAAACCAGCCATTTTGCTGCGTACCAAAACGTGTATTCCTTCGGAACCGGGTCAATGCAAGCGTCTGGCGTTCCCAGGTGACGGTAGGTCAGAAGAAGGGTCCGAACTCCGTAGACAGCGTTGCGTTCAATATGGGTCCTTAGTTTGTCCCAGTGTCCGCACCACCGTGTCCCTTTCACATCGACGCCCTTCTGCCATTCAATGTCGTGAGCGTCCCAATTCCCACCGCAGCAGACAAAAGTGGCATCATCGCCCGAGCCAGTCCAGTTATGAAGGAGCGAGTTGATTTCTTGACCTGATTCACGATAGCAGTTTGCCACTGACCCATCGATGGCGGTAGCTATGGCTACCAGACTGAGCATGCATTTCAAAGATTCGACCATTATATCGGCACTAGCGTGTGCTACTTGTGAGCTCGGTACTAAATATCAACAAACTACTATTCAGGTGTTGAAAGTACCTCCCAGAGTACGGCTTTTCTATCGGGGGGTACGTGTCCTCTGCTCGGACCTTTTGAGTGAACTCCTAGCCGTTAGACACTGAGGAAAAATGCACTGCCTTTGGGAGGAAGGGCGCAGTCGTTGTGTCTACTGTTTACCGACTGATGCGGCCCGTTGTTAAGGAAATTAGAAACACCCTCCACGGTTTGTTGATGTCCAAACGATGTCATAGCGTGACAATACTGCGGCAATATCGTTCGAGCTTTCCTATGTCATTATTCGAAGAACCTCCGGTTTCGCGAATCTAGAATGTGCCCCAATCTTTCGTTATATCTTAACTACCTATACGCTGGTTCCGGAGGCTAGTCTATCATTTAAATTGTGATTCTTCTTTAATTTTTTTTTCTAGTAGTTTTATGCAGAATGTTTCTGTCGGTATCAGATTACAACATGCAGGTGTCCACACATGCCAATGGTTCAATAATATGATAGATATAAAAAAGAGGAAAGGTAGCAACGGCGCGTTTTCCTCCCTTCTATTGACGCGCCCCCAAGAGGCCACGAGAAGAGAGGAACGCGACGTTTTTCTTCTCCAGGCAGGTGGGAGGAAAGTTCCGGCGTCCCTCCCCGCACCCCCCCCCCCCCCCTCATACTTGTTAATTCCTTCGTTCGGGCACGTTGAGCGCGTTGATTACTAAACGTTGCTGAGCTGACGGAGCATCAGAGGCAGCGAAGGCCGCCTGTAATTCCGTCTCCCAGTTCATACCCGCAGGGCATCTCGATGGCATTTACGTTTTTACCGCTAATTTTGCCTAACGCACAAACTAAGCTGTTAGAGAGAGCTAAGTTCCGGAGCAGTACTTGCAGGGCTACGTACCTGGGATAAGATGGCCGCCTCCGCATTGCAGAACGACGTTGACGACGTGACGACCTACCACGTTACAAAATCCGCGGAAACGGCATCCAAGACCGGCTGGTTTTGCTATAAGGTGCCTGCGTGCTTTGCAAGTTACGCGCGGTTTCGTTTCCTTGCGCCCAGCGCCAAGCGACGATCAATGTGGTTTTGTGCTTCCGCGTGCCATCAGCATCGACATGGCAGTCTCTTTCGTTGCGGTCGAAGACTGTAATTGTCGCCGATGAGGCTGCGTGTTTCGCGCATCAGAGGTGTAGCAGTTGTGATAGTGAAAATACGCTCGTTTGCGGGAATTATACTCGTTGCTTCTCAACACAAAACATATAACTTTTCACAGAAAGCGGTAGTTTGAAATCCTAGGGTTGCTCTCTTTAAACCGGGAAAGAAGTAGAACAAATGTACACCAGAATAACTTTAGACAAACTGGCCGTTCTATCAGTTTGAATGAAAACAAAAATGAGGCGAGAATATCATGAGCCTTAATTAAGGTTCTGACCCAAAAATACCATTTACTTTGTGAGACTGAACAGGCAAAACGAGACGTGTTGCTCATTGTTCCCAAACAGCCTTCTTATTCTTGCAGGCTGAGGTCTTGTGTACCAAAAAAAGGCAAAAAAGGAAGCTACAGGAAAAATGACGCATCGCAAGAGCTGCACCTACCTCGCTGCAGATGACTACGGATTGTTAGAAATGGAACCAAATGCCTGCCCAGGCGGGTCGCACCAGCGCTTTAGACTCGGGTAAAGTGTGCTGGAGCTGGCAGGTGTGCCGACCGCCTAGGTTTCTCCATAGGAGCTGGATGTCGTGGGGCGCGATTATGCCGCAGGGGCCTGGGTGGCGTTGCCAGCACCAGCGGGCCAGGAGGCCGGTCAGGGAGTGTTTAGCGAGGATGGCTTGGGGCATCTTGGTGTTACTATTTCTGTGTCTTTTACGTGGAGTGTGAAGCTACACGATATTGCGTGGCTGCTAGCTGTGCCGAACAAATGAGGGAGTCGGAACGATGTCAAATACGACGAAAAAAAAAAAGACGGAGCGGTGGTGTTTTGTGCTGGGACAAAAAGAAGTGCTTCACTCCTTGTTGCCGACCCCGAGCGACACCTCTCTGTATGTGGAAAGAGATCATAATTCTAATAAACAAAAAAAAAAAAGCTAAGCGGATGCAAAGAAAAGAGAAACAAAAATTTTAAAAAGAATGCGTGACCTGTATGACATGTCGGAGGTGTCAGTTGTTTTTACTTTTTTTCGATGCTTTGTGAAGTTCTGTAGATATCCTAACTCAAACTTTTCTTTCGGGAGTCTACGGCGAAACCAAAGCTACCGGCTCGAGCATGATGGCAAGTCTTGTAATCAGCTGCATGGTTTTCGTGTAATGCAAAGTTCGTATTGCAGTACCGCAAAACATAGGACTACCTCGTCGCTAGAGCAGTTCCGATTAGTCAGGTAAGATGACGTGGCTACTTTACTACCTTGCATTGAAGATATCCACCGTCTGTAGCAAATGGAAATACACATTCATAAAGTTCCCGACCGTAAAGCAGTTTTTCCACGATGAACGCAGGCTCAAAACGAGCTCCCGTTTATCTTCTGAGAAAAACTAAAATCTTGGTGGTGTGCAATGCACATTGCAGTAGCAATGTGGAAGCTAATCGCAGGGTCGTGCTGCGTATGAACGGACTAAAATATGGCCGCCAGTGAATGCCACCTTTGGTAGCAGAACAAGCTTGAGAGAGCAGGGAGTCAATAATCTTTGTGCGTGATTGCCTAAAGCAACTTACAAACTGCGACCGCTAATACATAACGTAACAAGCAGAAATCTTCCACTGGAATGGCTGAAAACGCAGCAGAAAAAAGCAAGGTGAAAGAACTGGCAGTACAAATACGGTTCCTGGAACACGTCTCCGACTGGTGTGTTTACCGGGTCCAAAAAATTGGACCCTCGATTACTCCCTGACGACGTCATAGAAGTGTCATCTCAAGCAGCACCAGAAAGTGAATTTCGATCGGCCGACGGTTGGCCAGTGCCTGGACATGCAGTTTGGTCACTTTCAGTGCTTGGCCACCGGAGACATTAACAAGGCCGGCAAGAGTCCGGCCACAAACTAGCTGTTTTTAGCTTGTCCGCCGGAGACCTAAACACTGCCGGCAAGCACCTGGCCAGAAGTGCTGATTTTCAGCTTGGCCGCCGGAGACATAAACACGGACGGCAAGTCTTTGGCCAGCAGTGCTGATTTTCAGCTTGGCCGCCGGAGACATAAACACGGCCGGCAAGTGTTTGGCCAGAAGTGCTGATTTTCAGCTTGACCGCCGGGGACATAAACACGCCCGGCAAGTGCTTGGCCAGAAGTGCTGATTTTCAGCTTGGCCGCCGGAGACATAAACACGGACGGAAAGTCTTTGGCCAGCAGTCCTGATTTTCAGCTTGGCCGCCGGGGACATAAACACGGCCGGCAAGTCTTTGGCCAGCAGTGCTGATTTTCAGCTTGGCCGCCGGGGACATAAACACGGCCGGCAAGTGTTTGGCCAGAAGTGCTGATTTTCAGCTTGGTCGCCGGAGACATAAACACGGACGGCAAGTCTTTGGCCAGCAGTGCTGATTTTCAGCTTGGCCACCGGGGACATAAACACGGCTGGCAAGTGTTTGGCCAGAAGTGCTGATTTTCAGCTTGGCCGCCGGGGACATAAACACGCCCGGCAAGTGCTTGGCCAGAAGTGCTGATTTTCAGCTTGGCCGCCGGAGACATAAAAACGGACGGCAAGTCTTTGGCCAGCAGTGCTCATTTTCAGCTTGGCCACCGGGGACATAAACAGGGCCGGCAAGTGTTTGGCCAGCAGTGCTGATTTTCAGCTTGGCCGCCGGAGACATAAACACGCCCGGCAAGCGCCTGGCCAGAAGTGCTGATTTTCAGCTTGGCCGCCGGAGACATAAACACGGACGGCAAGTCTTTGGCCAGCAGTGCTGATTTTCAGCTTGGCCGCCGAGGACATAAACACGGCCGGCAAGTCCTTGGCCAGCAGTGCTGATTTTCAGCTTGGCCGCCGGGGACATAAACACGGCCGGCAAGTGTTTGGCCAGAAGCGCTGATTTTCAGCTTGGCCGCCGGGGACATAAACACGCCCGGCAAGTGCTTGGCCAGAAGTGCTGATTTTCAGCTTGGCCGCCGGAGACATAAACACGGCCGGCAAGTGTTTGGCCAGTAGTACTGATTTTCAGCTTGGCCACCGGAAACATAAACACGGCCGGCGAATGTTTGGCCAGCAGGAGCTGATTTTCAGCTTGGCCGCCGGACATATAAACACGGCCGGCAAGTGTTTGGCCAGCAGTGCTGATTTTCAGCTTGGCCGTCGGAAAGAAACATGGCCGGCGAGTGTTTGGCCGGAAGTGCTGATTTTCAGCTTGGCTGCCGTGGACATAAACATGGCCGGCAAGTGTTCGGCCAGAAGTGCTGATTTTCAACTTGGCCGCCGGGGACATAAACACGGCCAGCAAGTGTTCGGCCAAAAGTGCTGATCTTCAGTTTCGCCGCAGGGACACCCATAATCTAAACTTTCATCGCGTTGACGAAACTTTGGCATAACGACGGGCAGCGAGAGAAGCATCATAAGCGAGTGGTTGGCAGGATATTAGTGTGGGTGCATTGCGCGAACACTGTTAGCGCAAGCAAACGATCACCGTTTTATTCAGTTTTTTTTTTTCGTTAGACTTGAAAGGCTATTATTGTCTTAACTAACACTGTCGTGTGATATGTTCATTTGGAACATTACCAGAAGTGAGAAAATATTGTGCCCGTCGTTGTTCTATGAAAATAAAATACGAAAACAGCGCCGACGTCATCTTCGCGCTAACAATACCGCTCTGTCGCTGCGCGGCCCTCTTAGCGCGAATACCACATCCGTGATTTTTCGGTTCGTGCTCTACATATTTACTTCCCAATTGCACTCGAAGAAAAAAAGTTGTAGTTGGGTGCATCGGGCGCACATGCTCCCCTTTCCTGGAAGACGCACCCTCCGTTACCCAGCCAGTGTACTTGTACACCGACCATAAGCCCCCATCTCTACCTTAAAAACCTATAGGTGTATCAATGCACTCAGCTTAATAAACCGCCACGCTAGCCACGCACCCCGATCAGCTTGTGCTTGAATCGGATAAGATTGGATATTTCAGGCTCTGGGTGTTTGGAAGAGCCTAAACAAGACGGCTCTCATATATTGATTAAACTTAAGCTAGTCTCAGTAATGTTTTATATAGGTGCTAGGATACTGATTTCCTGAGCCAACGAAAGCTAACAGCTTCGGTTAAAACCAAAACGGGAACTTTCAAAATTGAACCACACGTAAAAGGAAAAGAAAATTAACATCTCGACCTAGATGTGCAGAACGCTGGTTTTGTTAATAGCATGGTTGTTGGAGGGTGGTGGGCAACCCCGCAACGCTATTGACGCTATCGTGGTGATTGACGCCAGTGATGCTCGGCCGTACTACACAGTACAAGTTTTTACACCTTTAAAGGTGTAAAAGGGGTGTTGTAGCAACTTACATCCTCGGTTACACCCTTTTAACACCCTAAAACTAGGAATACAACTTCATAATTTTACCGTAAAGGGTGCTGTTTGGTGTTACACCCTACATTTAGTGAAGAATGTGAGAAGGGTGTAGATGAGGGTGCTAAATAAATCATGTGAACTGGTTTTGGAAAGCTTATATATGGCTCTGTGCATAATGTACAAGTAAGATTTCTGCTTGAAAAGCAACAGTTGTTAGCAGTCTAGTTTTTTATAATGTCAGTTGTAATTCATGCAAATAGCTGATAATAAAGTGCCTCTTTTGCATACAATTTTATGTTTGCAAACAATATTTTATATATGAGTTCATATTTAATTTTTTTACAAATCACTCCATGCTCAGAAATTGGAAAGTAGGGTGGAAACCATCCTGCAGGAGTGGTGGATTGCAGGCTGGTGGTGGTGGTGAGGAACATCAGCCTGAACTCGACATGAGGAATCTTCTCGTATCTATCAACCTGAAGTGGGAAAGCCTCCCTCTTCTAAAAGAGAAGGTAGACAGTATGGAGCTCTCCATCCAGTTCATGTATAAAAGCTTCGAGGGAATCAAACAGAACCTCAATACTCAAAAGACCGAAATCAAAGAACTTAGAAAGAGGGTAACAGAACTGGAAGAGAAGTATAATACAAGTAAACACGTACAGGATCAGCTCCTGCAGGACGTTAATGAACTTGAATTTCGGAGCAGGCGTCTCAATCTAGAGGTTCATGGGATCCCTGCGGCGCAGGACGAGAATCTGATTACTTCGTTGAATGAGGTTGCTAACAAACTAGAGGTACCTCCCCTCAACGAGCTCGATATTGTATCGGTTCATAGGCTACCCGCTAAACAAGGAAATGTGCCCGGAGTGATTATTCATTTCGCAAGGCAACAAACTAGAGATGCATTACTTAAGAAAAAAATAAGCTAAAGAACAGTGCCCCGCGATTGTTCATTCAACAGAACCTGACTCGGCGTAATCGGGAGCTTTTTTGGGCAGCTAAAGAACACGCCAATGCGAAGAACTACGCTTACGTATGGCATACAAACGGAAAGATTCTTGTCCGAAAAACTGAAGGAGCACGCGCTCTTCACATCAAGTGCAACGATGACCTTGACAATTTGTAGACAACTCGGAGGCCAACTAAGTTTTGACAAAATGACTGCGTCACCCCCAGTAGATCGCAGATACTACGACGATTCATTTTTCAATCAAACAGATCAAAGTTATAATTCCCATTTTTCCTTGCTACATTTTAATACCAGGAGCATAAACAATAAGCAAGACAATCTAAATTTGTTTTTTGAATCATTATGTATACATTTTGATGCTTTGCTTTGTACGGAAACGTGGATCCCTGAAACATTTGAGCCCCCTCATTTCAGTGGCTATAAATGCGCCAGCCTTGGCAGGAAAAATAAAAGGGGAGGCGGGGTTGTGATTTATTTAAGAGAAGACATTTTTTGCTATGTTTTAGACGAGTTTTCCGCTATCTCAAAAGACGTCGAGTCTCTTGTTCTGGACGCCGGAAGTGTTATTGTTTGTGTTGTTTATAGACCACCGACTGGAGACAAATCTGTGTTTATATCTTACTCTGAGGACTTGCTTGGGTTTCTTGGCTCAACAGCTAAGCCATTTTTTTATAATGGGTGATATAAATATCGATTTACATAGAGAAGAAAAGCATGCGTTGGAATTACAAAATGTCATGTGCACCTTCAGATGTATTAATACGGTAACACTGCCCACCAGGGTGACCTCAGATACCGCTACTTGTCTCGACGTGTGTATAACTAATTTAAACACTCATGAGGTATCTTCTGTTTTGCGCCATTCCTTAAAAAAAAGCAAACTCAACATAGCGGTTACAGTTACAGGAAAATAGACGAAGATTCTCTGATAAAGTTCCGTGACCTAATCACTGCCATCGATTGCAACAGTGAGTATGTTGAACACGACGCAAATATCGCTTACGCCAGCAGAAAAAAAAACTTAAACTACGTTATGACACTGCCTTCCCACTTAAACTGACTTAAACTGATGAAGAAAAGAAAAGGTAGATTGCGCAAACCTTGGAGGACCAATGAGTTATACGCTCGGATTAAGGAAAAAAATAAAAAAATACCATGATTTTCTTAAAAGCAGAGATCAAGGTCTTTTAGCAGCCTACAAAAATTTCAGAAATAAGCTAACAACTGATTTGAAAAATACAAAACAAGATTATTATCAACGCCTATTTGTTCGCGTCCAGAATGAGCCCAGAAAAGTATGGGAAGCGGTAAATACCCTCACAAACAGTAGCAATCGCGCCACAGAAATACAATCTGGGATTGTCGATGGCAAGCGTGTGAGCGGTTTGGACTTATCTAACGCAATGAACGAGCATTTTGTAAAAGTTTGTGAGTGTACTGCAGATACGCAAGCATATTACGACACACCTAGCACGACGTCCTTAACGAACTCGATAATGTTATCACCAGTCACCCCAAAGGAAATAGAACTACTAATAACAAAAATAAAAAAAAATAATGTAGCCGTTGGCATCGATGACATTAAACCAGTTCCTATTAAATACGCTTCCCAAGATATTAGCAACGTCTTATCGCACATCATAAATTGCATGTTAGAAACTGGTACATTTCCTGGGCAACTTAAAATTGCTAAAGTTACACCTGTCTACAAAGGGGGCGGAGAATACTTACAAAATTTTCGACCAATTTCGGTCTCGCCTATATTCTCTAAATTATTTGAGGGCGTTATACAAAGCAGAATAGACCAATTTCTATCTAAGTATTATGTGATTAACAAATCACAATATGGATTTCAGAAAGGTAAATCCACTGAGCAAGCACTCGTAGAGGCAAAGGACAAAATAATATACAATATCGAGAATAAACTATATACGCTGGGAATTGTTTTAGACCTAAGTAATGCGTTTGACACTATACAACACGACATACTGTTCAGAAAACTACATACATATGGAATACGTGGAATAGCTTTGGCTCTCATAGAGAAATATCTTGAAAATCGATTTCAATTTGTTAAAATTAATAACATATTCTCAAGTACAATGGAAATCAAATGCGGAGTTCCACAAGGTTCGATCTTAGGCCCCCTTCTTTTTCTTCTATATATAAACGATATTACAGCAATCACGGGATCTCATGAGCTTATTATGTATGCGGATGACACTAGCGTATTTTTTGCAGACTCATCCAAAGCCCACTTAGAACTATTGACAAATAGCTTTCTTGCCGACCTGGCTACATGGCTTCAAGCAAACAAGCTAAATTTAAATACGGAAAAAACGAAGTATATACTATTTGCACCTAAAAACAAATGCGACAGTATCAACTTAGTTATACATTTTAAAGATGAAATTATAAAACAAGTCCACGAACAAAAATTTTTGGGAGTTTGGTTTAATCAAGAACTAAATTGGAACACACACGTGAATAAATTAAGTTCCGAGCTTCACGGTCGGTTGGATGTCTATACAAAAAATAGGGAACCTTATACAAACATGGCTAAAGAAAAACTTATATTATTCGCTCTTTTACTCTAGGCTCTGTTATTGTCTTCTAGTGTGGGGCACGACATCGACCACAAACTATAACTCGTTGCTCACACTGCAGAAAAAAATGTTGCGCTTACTTGAAAATTATAAGGGTAAAATACAAGACCTGCATACTGCACCACTTTTTAAAAAACATAGCGTTTTTAAGGTCAATCAGATATATTATTTTAAATTATTACAACTGATTCACAGACAAAACCTCTATGTGACGGATTTAAGTGACGTAACGCATGCATACCCTCTTCGACACACGTATAGGCGGCCCCCTCAGACCCGTACAAATTATGGAACACAAACAATGGAATATCAAGTCAGTAAAGCTCTGAATAACATTAAAGACCACATAAATTTTAATAACAATTTTAGTAAATTTAAAAGGGATATCAGGACACTCATGGTGGGCAGTGATAACCACTTATTATTCGAATTTGCATGTAATAACTAGTTTTTTTTTCTGGTTTATTCAAAAAATGAATATAATGTTTAATACTAAGCGTTAACTTGTAAACTGTGTGTTGCTGGAAAGCGCTGCTTTGGGGACAGAGACCTTTGTCAGGCTTTGAGCCTTTAGTCTCTGTCTCCATTTCGGTTGATTCCGGAAAAATAAACATTCATTCATCCATTCATTCATTCAATAAAAAAAAGCTCTATACTAGCATTTTTTACATATATTTATTGATGGAACTGTACAGTAAAAAAATCAGTTAGTCTCGGGTTTATATCTGGCAACATGAAATCAAAATATAGTGAAAATTTTTGACAAATATTCATGACATGCTGCTAGAACCTGTCACATGGCCATGTCAACCTGAGTAAAATATTCATTTGAGAATATGGTGACATCCACAAAAACTCACACACATAAAGAGGCAAATTCCATAATAAACCAGTCCGAGACATCCCGTACAAAAATGCCCTATGGTCGATTATGGAAAATTCAATGGCAGGCTATCTTCCTTGTAGCTTTGCATGGTCGGCCTTAGAAATTTATAGATACAGCTACAGCCAGCTATAGAAAACTTTAGGGCCCTGTGTCTAAAGACGGAGGGATAGGTTTCAATAACAACAACAACAACAACAATAATAATAATAATCAATAAGTTAGTGTTTTAAAAGTGTCCAGGGACATCCAATTGTTCTTCTTGCGGGCGCAGTGCAATAGAACGCACAAACAGACGCTTGCGCGCTCGCAGTTGCACACATACACGCGCGCACGCACGTACACACGCATGCACACACGCAAACCCACGCCCGCGCGCAGACGCACACGCACGCACAACCAGAGACGCACACATGCATGCACCCGGACGCATCCACACGCGCGCAGACAAACACATGCACGTGCAGGCACGCTCACACATGCAAACAAGTACGACGAAGGAAACGTTGCTTAAGTTAGTTTCGGTTTCGGGTTGCACAAAAAAGAAACAACCTGAAGTTTAAATAAAACCTAAGATTTACTCACTTTTTGTAATGTTTTACATTATTATTTTAGTGAAATTTTTATTGTTACTAATATAATACTAATTTGATTAGTATCGTTCTAAAAAAATAACAAAAATAAAAAGGAAAAGAGACCTTTGAAGACTGCGCAAGACCATCGCTATTGCAATCATCTTCCGTTGGGCTCGGTTAAGTTGGATGGTCGTTGAAGTTCCAGAGGCTTCGGAAATCTCCCTTTTTTACGTTTTAGCCGTTTTAGTGGATATTTTAGAAATCTTCTTTACGAATACCGTGTTCAAGACTAGCAATCGATGACTGAGAGCTGGGAGACGCTGCGTCTTGCCAACGCTCGTAAGTTCAGAACCGCCCATGCACGACTCGTGCAAACGCTGGTAAGCAACTTGCTTTTGTTTCTGCGAAGTGGGCTGCGGTTTCAAACTTTGTCGTGTACCGTGGGCTTGCTAAGCTATGCTTCATTCTAACTATGCTTCTGCCCTGTGTTATTTCGTTATTCGAAAAGAGCGTATCTTCTTCAAAACCTGTGGCTCGCTCCGCGCATAGGTCGGCATTTCCGAACCCACTCACTCACCATCACATCACTAATTACAGCAACATCCAAAAGTCACAGCCCTTCACACCACAAAGTACATCGACGTCCAAAAGTCACAGCCTTTCGCATCACAGAGTACACCGACGTCTAAAAGTCACGGCCTTTCACATCACAAAGTACACCGACGTCCAAACGTCACAGCCCTTCACATCACAGAGTTCACCGATGTCTAATATTCATGGCCCTTCACATCACAAAGTACACCGACGTCCAAAAGTCACGGCCATTCACATCACGGAGTTCAACCGGACAACAAACTCATCCCCATCACGTCACCGCAGTCTCTGAACTCACAAAGTCATTCACCGTCACTTCACGAATCCGTCAAATTCACGAAGTACTTCACCATCACATCACGAATCCTATAGAGTTCATGAAGCATTCCCCATCCCATCACCGCCAACTCTGAATTCACGAAGTCGCTCACCGTCTCATCACGAGCTCACCGAGTTCAGCAAGTCGTTCCCCTCACGTCCGTGAACTGATCCCGTTTATGAAGTCGTTTGACCGGTTCGACTTCACGGCCCTTCACCGAGTCACAGCCATTCACCGAGTCACCGAGGTCACGGAAAGCGGCGTCGGCCCCTGCAGCCGCGGCCACCGCCACTGCCTCCGGCTTCCAGCCATCCTCGAAGTTCTTTCGCAGCGGCGCTGACGGCTCCAGATGCGTGTGTCAGTGTGTGTCTGTGTGTGTGTGTGTCGGGGAGGGGGGGGGGGGGGGGGGGGTATTGGGCTTTGCCGGGCGACGCACCCTGCTCTTGTCATTTTGTTTGTTTAGCTAGTTCCCTCTGGCTTTTAGTTTTGTTGTCCCGTTTCTTTTATTTTCGTTTTGTTTTGCGCTTTCTTCATCATGCGCGCATGCTGTGGAGAGCGAGCGGCTTCTTGGCTCCCCTGCTCCGAACTTGTGAGATAAGGTGCTTGTTTCCGGGAGAGTTATAAGCCCCAGGGATGCCCAGAACCAAAATGGCTGCTGGTTTGTCGGCGAGCGGTATTACAAAGGGTGGCATCACCCTAGCAAAGCGCACATGAAGACTCCCTAGACTTCGCCTGGTTGTCGGCGTTGTGATTGTGGAGGGGACCCCACCTCAAACTCTTCTGACCTGTCTTTTCTTTTTTTTTTTTTTTTTTACTTTCGTTTAGCACGGTTTTTTCTACGATAAAAAAAAAGAAGGCGCTTATATTTTTGCCAACGACCGCTCGCCGAGGGGGCAAAAAGGAGAGACAGACACGAACCTGCGTGCACGATTTTGTGAAACATCTTACAAACATTAATACGAGTCCATATTATATGAACGAAGACGTTTTAGCGAATTAAATTTGAGCGAATAGGGATCACATACGCGAGTCGACGTTTAGGCATTTGTAGGGGCGGCAAACTGGGCATCCAAACAGACCGTTCCAGGCGGTCCGTTCGGAACGATAGCAAGGGGTGCTTTGCTATAGTTTGGGGAAAGTAATATGAACTCAAGTTCGAGCGTCCATCGCCAAAGGTTCGGCAAGCTAGAAACCAGGACGGCGACGGCCTCCATTTTATCTATTCGGTCAAATGAACGCCGCCATTCACTAAAGTGTCATTCGATGAAACGTCGTGGGCCAGGTTTCGCTGGCTAAACCGTCGTTCGATCAGTACAATACTGTTCTGTGTGTTTTATCTTAATAATTATGATCCATGGCAACCAGCCGATCGTTACCTTTACGTCGTAAAATAGCGCGATGATGTCACTTTCATAAGAGATACCATAATAACGCAATACTTCACAACCGACCGCTGAATCATCCGTCTAATATTTTGTAACAGATTTCATCATATATATATTAATAAAGTAGACATTCCAAAACAAGAGTCATCCATTCCCAAACATTTCAGTGGACTGGAACTACCTTCCCACATCTGTTGCCACAATTTCCACTTACTATATGTTTAAAATTGCCGTAAATAATCTATACAGCTCAGACTGAGCTCCAAAGTGTACAGCTTTGTTCTGTTCTCTCCTAACTTTCGCTCACCTCTGTAATGCCGATGGCCCTGAGGGTATGTCAGTTAAACAAATAAATAAAAAAAGTAAGTGCCTCCCCTGAAAAACCTCTTAAAGAGGCGACCTGCAGCTTGCCAAAGCAATGAAACCTGTGTTTTATTCGAACCCGTTGGTCCGAGTACACCTCATCATTAATTCAACCACTCATTGGATCATTCACCTCAAAGCAATATGTTTACTTCTGAGCGTGTTCGTGTCGCTCAACCTACTTTGAGCGAAATGCAGTCGAGATAACTAATGATGGCGGTCGACTCCACTTTTCTCAGCTTTGAACCGAGGCGAGGCGCGCGATTCACGCGCGCCTCGCGCTCGTTGTTTTACGCCGGGGTTTTGCGCTACCTATAATACGCATAGACTCGTATTATAGGTAGCGTACTGTGTTTTCGAAGCTCATTTTTTAATAGAATCGGAGCGTGTTCTTTGGAGTTTATTTTGTAGCGTAGGCTACACTGGCCGAGGTTGAGCAGTTTCGCGTGGCTTCTGGCGAGCCGTGCTGCGTATGCGCGAGGAGCAGTGACGTCACACGTGTCAGTCCCCGATGCACGCGCCGCGCGCATGGACCCGCTCGAGATCATGGCTCTCACTGTTCGGTTGTTCTGGGCAGCAGCTTGGTTGCTTGATACATAACACGGCGCACAGCTTGCCAAACCAACGACGGGCATCTGGCACGCCCCAGCGGAGGATTAATTTGGACCATCTGAGGATCTTTTGATGTGCAACCGAAGGCTCGGTTACACGGTGCCTCCCCCGCAATAAGAAGAGCGGAGAAGCTTAACTCATCGGATCCCGAAGTTGTCACATAATCCGTAAACCGTCTGTGTCATTGAAGCAGCAGTAAGCATGATAATCAAGCTAATCCAAGACAACCAGGAAAGCTAAGAATAACCAGCTGAACCTAAGCTTACGCTACGTATATCCTGGCATAGCCGAGCTAAGCCACTGCAATTTTTTTACACTGAATTCGGGGTGTTTTCCGGAGCTTTCTTTAATGGTATAAAAAATTCGAAGTTCGTTGGCTTCTTCGGTGGTGCGAATTAAATTTAGAAAACAGCAGTTTGCGAATTTAGTAAATCAGCCTTTTCATATGCGAGACTTCGACTGTGGTCGTAAGAGAAGCTACCTCATAAGTAACAACTAGAAAAGATGACAAACGTAAAGCTGGTTGTAAATTCCGGGGAAATATGAAGACCTGTCGGCGTTATTACTTCTGGCAGCCCCAAATATTCGGGGTTTTTCGGATAAACCCGAATCGGCAAAAGTTTAAACGGCAAGTGTTCTTCGGATTTCATAGGGTTTATTCGAAAACGCGGAGCCCTAATTATACTGTAGTGGGCTCACGCAAAATGCGGAGCTTACTGCATTGTTAACTTGGTTAAGACTGCAGTTCGAAGCCCCCAGCGCGCACTCGCTCCCTTCCGCCGAGCATTCGCTGCGCTTGCAAGCTTGTGCTTTTCTGGTGACGCAGGTCCACGAAAACAACATGCATACAAAATCAATAAAAGACGAAGTTCCCGGGACGCGCGGAATACGCATGCCTCGAGAGTCGAGGCACAGAGAACGTATACCAGCCCCAACAGTCGGATGCGCAGTGGTGTCCCGGACGTTAGAAACCTCGCGCTGCAGGCAGACCTTGCACTGCGGTCTTCACCGGTCACTGAATATAAATACAATAGCGCAATGTGCTGAACGTACTTGGCACGCTACACCTATGTCAATACCTGTGGGCGGCATGTTTCCGTATTTCGTTAAACTCCTACGCATCCGAAGCTCCGTTCGACTAAACATGAAAGGAACCGCGGCGCAAAAGGACACACACACAACTAGAACAGCGACACGTGCACAGCGCTGTTTGTCCTCTACTTGCTTTCCCTGTGTCCTCTTGCGCCGTTTTTCCTTGTATGAACGGTCTTTGTCAAAAGTCCACAGCCCACCAAGCCGCTCCGCGGCCAGGCCGGTGAGGGCTACGAACTTGCTACAAAGACTGTGCACTATGCACCGACTGGCCCACCTTCAAACTTTACCACAGTTCGACTAAACATTTGTAGCACAAAGAGTCAATCATTTGCTAAAGTCCGACGGGGCGGTGTTCGCGAATATAATAGACTCGGAAACTTGAGGGGACGCACGTTCTTGAAGCGGGAATCTCTACGAAGCGTTTTATTAGAGGACCGGGTCTTCCAGTTTCACCCCTTGGCATCGCTTTCAGTCAGGATGGCACGCTGTGCGATTGATTGGGAGCTAGTGTGCCACTTTTCTCGAGGACACCAGTAATGCAGGCGGCTGCTACCTACGGAGAAAACTCTGCGAATGTCAAGGACTAAAGTATCTAGACTTAAAAATGAATTTTCTTACGTTATACTCACATGACGTGACGTGAGCATGTAAAACGTGGTGCTCAGTGACACCTCATTTCACATCATTTGTTCACTATATTTTATACACCAACTCATGTTTACAAACAAACTGGAGCGCTGCTCGCCGACGCCACCGGCGCCGCGCATGCGCGATGGGGTGTGGGCAAGAAGCTCGCCGCGTCGCCGATAAACAAACATTGAATTGCGTTGTTGTCGGCGGCGGTGTGAGTCCCCGTGCACTTTTCTGCGTTAGAATTGTTGATTCTACGTCTTCCTGGCAATGCCTGACTACTTGAGCAGCCTCAGCGAAATTACCGAGGCTCGCTACACCACAAAACTTCACGTGAATAATGTGACATGCGGCGATTCATTCCACGTGGACGCCGCAGAGGGTACGCTAAAGCCTGATTCGCATGATGAAATTTCGGTCACACTTTTCAGTCATGACGTCGCTCGGGTTACAACAGCGTGAACCGTAGCTGAGATGTTCAACATCGATACTGAAAATCGCAAGCAGAATCGGACCAAGTGAATGAGGCATAACAAGTCGTTGATGGTCACTGGTAACAACGATCAACATCTCCTTGTGTCCACTGTTTACATCGAGCCTGCTTACCAATTTTCAAAGTTAAGTATTTTGAGGCCTGCACTCACTTCTTATCGCAAGTACCGGGCCAACATTAGGTCCACGGGCCGGTGTCGTCTAAAAGAGCAGACGACGAGCAGAAGCGCTTGAAAGAGCAGACGACAGTTCGAGCAATCAGGCGGCCGTTCGATCTTGATGACGCACTGAACGTCCGCATGCAGGCGGTCCCAACAACTTGGCGGTATTCCCGCTTTCATGACGGAACAAAACAAATAAATCAGATGACAACAAGTATCCGTGAATTTAACCCAAACTGCTTCCTGCCCAAGCAATCGTGGTCCGACGGCGACTGGTTTTCCATTTTCACGGCACATATCCACGTTCTCGGACGAACCGAGGACATGAAAACTGATCTTCAAACCTTTCTCGACTCTTCTGGTATAGCACCAGTCACCGCGTTTTGACGAGAAAGCAAGTTTTTGTCAGGTTTTTTTTTTTTTTAATACAACGCTAGAATACACGTCTCACATAGGGACTTCCGCCTTCAGCCCCAGACCGGAAGTGCGTCCGACGCGCGACCACCGCGCCGTGACGTAACAGAGAGGAATTCGTTGGTTCGTGTATAGCCAGAACATAATTTCGGCGACATATTCACCTATACATGAACTCATCTCTGTTACGTCACGACGCGGTGGTGGCGCGTCGGGCGTAACAGAGATGCTCCTTAAAACAAAAACCAAAAGGCTCCTTAAAACCAAAACCGACAGACTCCACACGTAACCCGTAACAGAAAAGAACAGGTCACAACGGGTCGACAAAGGACGTAAAAGGAAAAACCCGAACAGCGAACTTTTCCATACACTTGGCAAGGTCAAACTTTGTACCTACAGGTTGCCTCAAGCTTGAAACACAAAAGCTTACCCCAAGCTTGAAACACAAAAGCACTAATCACAAACGAGCGTGTTGGGGACGAATTATGTAAATGCTTATACTTCCTGTTTACACGTCTAAGAAACTAGGGAGTTTTGTGTGTTGTTCCAATAATTCCTCTAAGGATACCCGATACTCCTCTGTCGTCTTTGTGCATGCATGGTATCGTTATTGGGTACCGTTACCGAGCACAAAAACCGTCTACAAGAACTCCCTACCGTTTATCGTTTTTCTAGTGAAATTAAAGACGACGTTGGCAAGGAGAAGCAAGCTAACTAATCTCGAAGGGAAGGGAAACAGAGGTCGTCTTCGCTCCTTCAACTGCCCTTGATAACCGGTGATTTCTTCAAGCAGACAGAGCCAGTGAGGACGCCTTCAGCGAACATCAAACATAGTCTTTGAGATGAATAGAGGCATGTTCTTAATTTTGTTTTTGTTACAAAAGAAGGGTCATTTTGGAACAAGGTCTGGTGGGAAATGCAAGACGGGAGGACGGGTAAACAGCTCGTCCACTCTTCTAGACGGGGAACACAGCCTGTCAGAAAAACTGGACATCGCCGGCTCATCTGACAAAAAGGTGCAATGTCAGGCTCTAAAGAGCGTGGGAAAGTAAAAGCTCTTTTGAGTGAACCGACGATACGTGCCCCAGAAGAGCACGGCGACGCGCATGGAAAAAGTTTAAAAAAAAACTAGCCTTCGGTAACTCAAATTAGACCCCCAACGAAGTTTTCATTAAACAAGATACGGAATATGAAAAACACTTCACCGAACGTAACGCCAGAAGGACGTAATAAGATAAATATTAAAATAGAAGAGTTCGCTGTCTCACAAATATGCTAGCTTCTAAGTGCCTATACGAAACCGGATGCATTATTATCAAACTCCCACAGCCTTTTCTTTTCTCATTCCGATGGAAGCAAGCTTCAAAAACTCGCGCGTTCTAGAAACGTGTTATGAAATGAGCACACAGCAGCATTTAGGATTTACGAGATTGTAGGAAAATAAAATCCCGTGACGCGATTTTTTTTTTTTTTTTGCATAGCTTTTCAATTTTTTTTCTTCCGTGCAAGCCGCGACCAGCGCAATACTGGTTCCTATGTCAAGATTCATGGATGCAGCGTTTGTCAAGATTCATGGATGCAGCGTTTATATTCCTAAGACTGAGTGGAGAAGAAAAATATGTAAGCGAGGTGTGTGTCAGTTGACGGCACTTAAAAAACAAATGGCATTGATAGCACATTCATTGTCAACAGCGCGTGGCCGAACCGTTTTGACATGAGCCGGTAACCGTTATTTTTTTTCCGGTCCAGTTCCGGTTCGGGTTCATCGCGATAGCAATATAACGGTTCGGGTTCGGGTTCAGTTCCGGAAAAAATACCGGTTCGGTTCCGGTTTTCGGTTCGGTTCGGTTCGGTTCCGGTTCGACACCCTGGTAAAATGGTACTGCTAAATTGGATGAGTTCCACCTGTTATTGTTATTTTTTTATAATTATGGACTGTGCCAATCAAACTTCCTATGTATATTCGTTTTAACTCATAGTATGAGTTACAGTGTCTAGGGCGCAATATATTCAAACGGAATGTGTTACGTAATTGAAGGAATCCGTTTTGTCCTGTCGTGTCCCGCGCACAAGCGTCATCGGCTTATGTGGGTGTTGAGCCAAATTGAATTTGAGAAAAATGAAATTGTATTCTATTGTATATTTTTATGGGGACTCCTTCTATTTGCTAGGCTTCTTATAAGCAAACTTTTTCATGCGCTTTTTATTATTTAGGCGAATCTCGCGAGTAATATCTAGCTGATCTTTTTTGGCGTGCTTCAGTATTTCTCTGACCGTTTTTGCCTTTCTCTGACCGTTTTTGCGTTTCCGAGTAAGTGCAGAAACCGAGCGTGCTTCTTGAGACGTGTTATTAGGTTTCGTATATAATTTCTGGGTCTTCGTAAGGCAAAACGTTCGTCCTCACACGAAAGTTGTCGGGACTACCTTGCGACAAATCGATCGGAATATAAGTGGCGTGTTTTCGACAAGCATCCCAATAAGTAGCCGGAAGAAGATGACTTTCATTCCTGCCAAAAAGCTGTATAGAGAGGATTTGCGATTGGTCTGCGATCCCCACAGATCTAAATATAATGAATGACATGGAATTTAAACTTATGGTGCGATATAAATGATCGTCAAGAAACAAGTTTTGGGTAATAAAATTACGCTAGAATTCCAATGATGTGAAGCTCCAACGAAAAACGCGGATCATTCTTTTAGTTTCGAGGAGTTCGCTGGTAAATCGTCGAAAATAACCAAAGAACTTTTATTGAAGTCCAAAGTTTCGGTAATCTTCTGTGTAAACGCGATGTCAGGGTGATCTCTGAAAAAAGGTTGCTCGTAGGCGTACACATAAAAAATATCTTCTGGCGGGTTATCAAACATCTCGTTTTTGGAAACCGATTAGCTTTGTCACCATGGTCCATTTGGCAGATTGAGACGACCTACTTATTATTATCTTGCTGCATGGAAGAAAACGAAACTTATCTACCAGATCCATTGCGTATGGTTGAAACTATAACAATCAAAGAATCGTGTGACGTCCTTCAATATATATCACACAGAAGGAATTGGTGTCCATGGATGAGCGCGTTCGTTATGAGTGCCTACGAGACCTTGTCTAGATCCGATGTAGTCCTTTAAAAGCAACATAAAACTCAGTTATGCTGTTTTCGTGTCTCTTTATTAAAACACGTTGAGAGCTTCAAGGTAGCTTTGTGGTCAAACTTTGTTCCATGCAGTGAGGGCTTTCCTCTAACCAAGAGCCTAATTTGGTAGACATTAAAAGGACATCGTCGCAGGTACAGCGCTTCACTTCTGAAGCAAGTATTTTCAAACTCGAGGTCGTACTCTGGCGATGCAAGGGCATCTGCCTCGTTTAGACAGTGTTTCAAATTCAGAGTTTGATTTCTGGCCAAGTTCACACCTGCCTTTTTCGTGTAATACGCTTTGGACCAAGTGCGTATAGCAAGAACCGACTGGGGACAACAATAAACTCTAATATCTACAGAGAAGTACACTTCTCGTGCGCAATTTTCATAAGAATGCGACTGCGTCATGTCGAGACTGACGACAACCGCGGTTGCGTAAAGAAAAAAGACCAATATTCCGATTGCGAGAGACCTGGTGTGTCATGATTTCAGAATGAACGTCCGCGCGGACTAGGGCCTGTACTCCTATAAAAGAGGTTGCCGTTAAAATACTACTTTTATTACCCCCTTTCCCAACATTTAGGGAAGTCACGACGAGTATATCTTATTTCGCGGTCTGTGTTGTTTTATTGTTCCTGTCCAGGCATGAAAGAACATGTCACCAGCAAGAAACTTTTTTTTTTCTAAACGAACATGTCGTTAATTTTTCTCACTTGCCTCAGATCTTCCGCAGCCATCGTCGGCTCTAGTCCGAACTTTGTTTCCTGCACAGTAACAACAAAACGAGACAGACGAGACAGACCTCGTTTTATGTTGTAACTCTCCAGACGAGTAAAAGTGCGCTAATTTATTCTATAGCACACGTGCACATCCGTTCCTGTCATTGCTTAAACAAGGAAAAAAAAGTATGCATTAAGTTCACGTGTATATCTGACCTGCACGTGGAGCATTTACGTCACTGCGAATAGACAGGATGACTCCACTTCCAGCGAGTGAGCACACTGCCGTTGCTTTTGTTTTGTTTTTTTGCTTTTTTTTTTGCTTTTTTTCCCTACTGGGTTCTATAAAGGCGCAAAGCCTCCGCACTCGAATTCAGACTAACCGTCTCGCTCATCTTTTCTTTTCTGCCCTTCTCACTACAAGGCGAGCAGACATATCTGGAAGTCTTGCGTGTTTCTTGCTAATGAAACTTTCGTTTCAGCATTTGGAGAAATAGGGCCAGAATCTAGTCACACATCTGGGAGTTCCGTCTATGGTCACCACCCCAGCTCTTCTAAAACTAAAATCAAGGAAAACAGTCGAACTGGAGGCCTTGCGTTTTCCTAGCTAATGGCACTTTTGTTTGTCGGCTCTAAGAGTCGACGCCGCAATCAGGACTGTCTACAGAACCAGGCCGTAAAGACCATCCCCTGAAGGCTGAAGATCGGCTAGTCACCGCAAGCGCCGTCCATTACCTGGCCGACGACGTCGTTGTTTCTCTTCAGAACAAGTCCATCGTCGTGGCAGTCGTTATATAATGTCTGATTTCAGTAAGAAACGTGCAGCGCCTTCAAAATGTCGACAAGTTTTATCGAAATGGCAACAGGTTCCTTCGAACGTTAAACTTCATGATGTAAACGCTGCACGAATGAAGACGAAGTAGGGATAGTCAACATCGGTAACATTAATTATACAAGGAGAAGAAAAAATTGTGTCTCTTCCAAAAAGATTTGCAAAGTTAAGTCAGGAAGACATCGACTCAGCTCTCGAAGAACACTAATCTGTTTCTCGAAAGAAAATACTCCATTAGACGATTAAAAGCGAACTATTTATCATCATGGTCACTTGTCACCTGTGCTCTCCCGACGACCGACAGCATTATTCCAGTGCAGATGCGCTGCAGGTCCACTTAGCGTTGGTTGATCCATGATGTACCTCAAGCACCCTGCATACCGTTTTACGAAAGAGTTTGTGCTCTTCGTAATTATCTGGCTCAATACGAGTTGCACTTACACGAAAGAGACGTAGAGTCGTACGACGTGCACACCTTTTTCAGGCAGCACGCACAATCAATATCAAATCTGCTCACACATTTTAAAATACCGCTCCGATTTTTTTTTTGTGACGCTTACTGTCGAACTTGGACGTCTGATCCCTGACGACAGCATTGAAGTGACTGTGCACTTTTTTTATAGTCAGGTGCATAGAGTGTTTGTGGAAGAAAACATTCTGAGGGACATACAACAAGTCTGCGCTGAAATAGCTCCCCGGTTAGAGCATTATCAGGAACGAGGCTCGGGTTTTTTTGTCTGGTCGACATCAAAGTTTGCACTATCACTTTGGGCCGTCTTCTTCCTCAAACCGTTGGTTGCGGTCGTTTCTCGCTTGCGAAAGAGATTACCTCAAAGCAGTGCCTCATTAATGTCAGTGAGGGTCCTCACGAATGCGAACGAGACATGTAATTGTGTTCGCGGTGCTCGCCATTTTGCATCCTGCAAAAAGAGCTTATACAGAAAGAGCATCCTCGTACCGCGAACAAAGGTGCAAGTATGTGCTCTCAAAATATTTTCCCCGTAACCTTCCCTCAAGATGTAGAGACCTTCGAACGAAAAAATGGCGTCTCGGTCAACGTGTTTGACTATGACGGTAAAGAAAGTTTATCTACCCTCTGAAGGTAGTTTCTGAGGAATTGGAGCAGCGCGTCGATCTTCTCCTTGTTGAAAATCACTTCGTTGGCATAACAAGCTTTGCGAGGCTTTTTTTTTTTTTTTTTCAAATGCCAATAGCTTCCGCGTTCGCTGTAAGAGGTGTCTGACTGGGTTTAAAAAGCAAGAATTTCTGTCGGTCCATCTCTTGATGTGTAGGGACAAGAGGCCGGGCGAAACCGTCTTCCCGCGCAAGGGTGAGGAATTGTACTTCCGGAGCACGCATGTAATGGAAGAGTTTCCATTTCATTGCGTTTAGGACTTTGAAGCGATTCTGGAACCAACTCAGTCGCCGGAAAATGTATACGAGAATCACGTCCCAAGCTCGTTCTGTCTTCTCGTCATTCGGTCAAGACTCCTCCATTGTTGAGGAATACCTCTATCGGGGACCCGACTGTGTTGAAAGATTCATTTCGATTCTTAGCTTTCTTGCGAAGGAAATTCCCCGCTTGATTAGGTCGAGTGAAGTGGCTCTTCAAATGAGTCCAGATAATAAAGCTGACCACGCAGAGTCTTCCCACTACGGCATTTGCTTTGAAAGCTTTAAGAAGAAAATGAAAACTCGCGACGACATGACGGGAGAGTATAGACGTGCGCTTTGTTCAAAAGGCAACCTAAACCACCAAATCGACAAAGATACCGTCCCACTTATTGCACATAACCATTCCTACGACCTCAGTTTCATTCTAGGAAAGCTTCACTTGTTTGACTAAGATGACATTAACATCCTTGGAACTTGCCAGAGTTTTAAGCTGCTAGAGGGAGGCAACCTCCGCTTTATTGACAGTCTTGCGTTTCTTCATGCAAGCCAGGAGACGCTTGTGCAAGATTTCCACTCTAGGGGGATAGAGCATTTTCGTTGCCTTCGAGAATCCTTTACCGAACACGTCGACCTCCTTGCCTGCAAAGGTGTCTTTTGTTATAATTACACTACAAGCTTTAAGAGTTACGAGGAGCAGATTCTTCGTCCGCGAAAGGCCTTTTTTAGCAAGTTGAATCGAAGTGAGGTCAATGAAGAAGATTACAAACATGATCCGGACGTTTTCAAGACATTTAGTTTAAAGAAATTTGACGAATATAGCGACCTTTACCTACGGACGGACTGTCTTCTCTTGGCCGATGTTTTCCAAAACTTTTGAAAATAGACACTGGAAACTTACGAAATCGAAACTTTACATTCTGTATCATTATCGTTACTAAGCATGTCGTGTGCACTGAAACAGTGCAAAGTAAAACTGCAGCCAATGGACGAACCCTTATACCTATCTTTGATTGAACAGAGTATTCGCGGTGGGATTACCTAGTGCACGACCCGTCATGCTCTCGCAAATGTTCCGGGTAAGGATACGTTTAATCCGGAGCAGGAGCCGTCTCAAATTTTAGACTTAAATGGGTTGTATGCGTGTACATTGAGAGAAGCTCTGCCAGTGGTAAACTTTAAATGGATGACAAAAGACAAGATTGCTTGCCTGAGAATTGAATAGGTCCCAGACGACGCTCCGACGGGATACATTTTGGAGGTAGATCTGAAGTACGCTCATGACTTGCATGATTCACTTTCTGTTTTTCCCTTAGCCCCCGTGAAACAAAGCGTTTCGTACGAGTGGTTATTGGACTACCAGAAGAAATTGGTTGAAATGTTTGACATGCCGAAAAAGGAATCCGGTATGACGCTACTGTTAACACTGCACGACAAACCCAAATACGTTTTAAACAACCAGAACTTGAAACTATACGTTCAATTAGGACTGGAGGTCACCAAAATTCACCGATTACTCAAGTTGTGCCCAGCGAGCGTTCTTGGGGGAGTTTATTGATTTTTGACCACAACCTGAGAAAGCAGATAACTAATGCGTTCCAGAAGAATTTTTCAAAGCTCGTCATGAACTCCATCTATGGAAAAACGATAAAGAATGCACGCAAACATGGACACACCAAACTGTGCGATAAAGAGGATGACATACTGGAGATGCTACAGAAGCCAAACCTTGCGCAATTTCGAGCACTCACCTCTGAGGTTGTAATTTTCCAGTTTGCGCCAACTGTTATCAAACTCAGTCAGCCACTCTACGCAGGGTTTTTAATTCTTGAAATATGAAAAACAGTACTGTGTGATTTCTTTTATAATCAGCTACGTCGTGTGATCCCCACGGCTAGAGCTCTTTATTGCGACACAGATTCCTTCTTTCTGTTTCTTTGCAGATCAGTCGTACACGACAAGCTGCTCGAACTCCGAGACGCATGCTTGGAAACATCATCTCACGTCACAACAACCCCTCCGCTCCTGCGGGGGGCCCCGCGGCGTGCAGTGGGAGCACCCTGTCAGAGTCACGTGACCGGACTGACCCGCCAACCGTGGCCTAGCTTGGGAGGTCACGTGACCGGACTGGCCAACCAACCACGACCCGCTGACATAGCCGCGTAACACCGTTAGCTCCAGTTCCCCAGCCTCGGTGATTTTTTTTCTAACCTTTAATAAGCATATTAGCTATTCAATACGTTATAGCCAACCGCTATTAAGCCGCTTGTAAAAGTTGGTATTGCCAGCTCGACTTCAGTGGACTGAACATCCAAATGTAGTTTCGGGGTGTTACATAGGAGACAAGGGGTGTACTCCTATGCACCCCCTATTTCTAAGAGTGCTGTACATGTCTTCAATATCTATTAAAAATAAAAATGTGACACCGGCTCCATTTTCTTTTTTTTTTTTAAGATATGCACTCAGTTGTTTCGAATTCTTGATTTTGTATCGATCATCGGATTGTATCAAGGACAGGCAATTGGACAGGAACATCGACAGATAAATTTGCCAGGTTTCTCTTTCTGACAAAATGGCCCCAAACGGTTTGCCCTCCTTGTGGGTTTTCGCCGAGAAAAAGACTTGCAGTTGTCCTTTCCTTGTTTTTCTTAATTTTGTGCTGAGACTGTTCAGGCTATTATAGCTTTAGGTCCGCTTGTTTAGCTTTTTTTTTGTTTCTTTTTGTGTCCAGGTGAATGAAGTTCTTTGCCATGGCGGAAGAAGCTTTCTCTTTGTATGTGTCTGAATCTAGGACAACAAACCCGCCTTCCCTGTCAGAAACGTATAAATTAAGATTTTTTCTAATTAGCTCTCGTATTGTGAACCTAAGCTAATACCTGCTGTTGCTGAGCTTCCTTGGCCCGCGATGCAATCGATTCCCTCGTTGAGTATCTGTGAAGCGTTTTCAACTTCAGCTTTGGATGCAATATTTCTGACAAGGGCCACCTTGTCAATGGGTCGCAGCCGAGGTGACAAAGCAAACTTTGGTCGTTGTTTCAGTCCTTTTCTTGCCTTATCTGAGATTGTGACGTCTCCGATGACCTGGAGGGACCGCCTTTCTTTGAGTTCAAGTATAATTCTAAAGTTCAAGCTGATATAGTTACTCCACTAAAACCATTTTTAAACCTGCGACCAGCTGCTCTTTAGCGGGCAGCAAGCGGTTTAGCTTTTAGTCAAAGAACACTGGCCCAGCAACCTTGTGACGTCACGCCGCGTTGAAGCTGCGGTTGATTATTTATACAGCGTACTGCAGCCAACGATATTAGAATACCTCAGTTGTGGAACTCCCGCAGAGGGGGGTACCCCCCCCCCCCCTCACTCACTCACTCCAATCCGCCAAGCGTCGATCGAAGTGCCATCTATATTCTAGTTTCATAACTATTCGTTTCCAAGAGCCCGGCTAGAGCGTCAAATGGCGATCACAACGCCGCCATTTATGCCGCAGCAGTCACTCAAGGAACTGTACGTAACACCTATTTTGGCTTCAATCGGCCATTTCGGAGCCGAAACAGATACAATGGATTTTTTGGGGATTTGAACCCGGGACCCCAAGCATATGACGCGGAATTGCCCCGAAGTTAAGATGAGCCTAGGTCGGGACATGCTACCTGAAATGGCCGCTGAGTCATGGTTGTATGAAAACAATATTAATTGTACTGCAAAACCTTGCAATCTAAAGATTTTAGAAAACATCACGCGCCCCCATTTTGTACTAAACTCCAATAAAAGTTACTACAAAAAGAGTTTTTTTTTCCGTTTGTTTTTGCGTTTCTAGTAACAATGAAACGTACGTATCCTGATTCAGTTACCAAAGCAGCCGTCTGGCGGCGCGTCTTGGCGAGTCGTGGTGAGTGAGGGGGGGGGGGGGGTACTGTTCGTGCATGCGGCGCCTATGAGCGGTTCCGTAACTGAGCTAATCTAATAACGTTGACTGCAGCCCACTTGTGACGTCACGTCGCGGTTAGACGGATGCATGGATGGGTGTTAATGACTCTATCCTTTGTAATGTGCGGTAACTTGCGCTACCTAGTTTAAGTCTAAAATAAAAAAAAAATCATGCGATTCCTCCCGCCTTCCTAAGCCAATTTTCTCCCCTAAATATAGCAAGGCAGTGTGGGATATCACCAGGATTACCTTTGGAGGATCGGGCAAAAAAAGTAAAAACATCACCCCCGCTTATTTTCCCCGACGGAGGAGTCACCAATTTTCCTCTGGTCAATTATTGTCGGCGTTAACCCCAGCGCCCGACCCACTCTTGGACAGGGTTGAGGGCTTGGGCCGGAGTCACCCAGGAGGGAGTCCCAATTTTTCCCTGTCTATTCTGTCCCCAGCTGTGCTAGTTAGTTTTCCATCATTTAATTTCCCGTAGATAATTTCCACCAATCTTCTAATCGCCTCTTAGTGACTGTAATCCTTTTCTCTTCCGTACTTCCATCGTCACCAGCAAACTCCAGATCCCCGGCCAAATCTGCTACCCCTTCAGAGAGGAGCCTCGTACACTTCCAAACCAAGTGCCTTAGTTTCTCGCTATCATTATGGCAGGCAGCAGATAATGCGCCACTCTTCTGAAATTTAGCCATGTACGCAGCTGATAAAACCCGTTTGCTCTGCTGACGTCTAACCCCTGGTTAGATCAGCTAGTAAAGCGCTCCACTGGAAACATAGAGGTCCCTGGCTAGATACCAGTACCAGGCGGATTTTTTTGGTCGCGCACAAGTCACCTAGCTGTGTTTGGAGATGTTGTTTGTCCTTTGTCTCCCTTGGTCCCATCTCCGGGGATTTTTTTCGTCATTCTTGTGGAGCTCGCTTGCACCTTTGGATTTAATTGCACTGTCAATCTTACGTCCTTGTCCTCAAAACTCCCGATCTCGCTTCAAACAGTAAAGAACTTCCCAGTGAATTGGGAAATTCATTTTCAATTCCTATGTCTTGTTTTTGCGTCCTGTACAGTGTTAAGGCTGATTTTTCCCGCGTTCTGAGCTCCGACATTTATCTTGCTGCCTCTTTCACTCCCTTTTCCACTGAAGTAGTCTGCTCAGGACCATCATTAGTGAGTAGGTATTGAAACGTAAGCTTTCGCGTTCGGTTTTTCCATATTGTGTTTAAACATTTTATGTATAAATACTTGAACACCTTCCGTTCCTACCGCATATCATTCATTTCAATCAAACTTTCTCCAAATTTTAATGGTTTACAAATAAGGCATGTTAACTTACGTTGTTCATTTATTAGCGTCAGTGCTAACGCATATATTTCATCTTTCTTTGGTTACTGGTGTTTTTCCTAAACGAATGCAAATAGCCAAAATGTCAGTACTTCAGAAAAAGGGAAGTGTAAGTGACATCGCTAATTATAGAGCGATTTTCATATTGCCAGTATTTCCTAAAGAACTTCAAAACGTCTTCATACAATCCTAACTAGTTTTTCAGCTAAGCATAACTTGCTAACGGCTTCGCAGTTTGATTTCATAAAGCATAAATCTACCGAGGCTGCCCTACTCGTCCAGAAAGAATTCATATTGTAAAATCTTGAAGGAAAACAAAATTTTTCTTGGAGTATTCATAAACTTCGCAAAGGCTTTTGATTGCCTCAATTGTGAAATTTTACTAGCAAAATTGGACACATGAAATTTGGGGGCATGCTTTGCGGTTAATGAAGTCTTACCTAGAGCATCGAATGCAATTAGTTCATATTAATAGACATTCTTCAACTTCGAAGCGTATTCTTACTGGTGTTCCACAGGGAAGTATATTAGGTACTTTTCTTTTTAACATTTAAGTTAATAAATTGCAAACTTTGATGCAACATTTATCAACTATGCCGACGACAGTAGTTTGCTTTTTGCAGCTGAAAATGGTCGATGTGCTTTTTGACATGACGAAACGGGCGTTATCTGCATTAGCAATTCGGAGTCGTATTAATTCGTTACAAATCAATGTTGAAAAAACAAAAGCAGCGCTTTTTCGTTTAAACATAAGCTAGTCACGATTACCAGAGATATCGTGTTGAACTTATGCAACATAGAGGTTGTAAACTCTTTCAAGTTCTTAGGTGTCATTTTTACCGAGAATATGTCATGGGATAGTCATGTCAACTACCTTATCTCTAAGCTGTTACAAGTAGTGGGTAGGATAAACCACCACCGGTACATGTTACCTGCAAAGGTGAAATTACTAATATACAATTCGTTATTTTACTCGCACAAAAACTACTATAATTTAGGCTGGCGTACAACAACGTCGACGAATCTAGAAAAAGTACACTTGTTGCAAAGAAAGCGTTAAGGTCTATCGAAGTAGCCATTAACGTTATAAAAGACTATAGAAGTATTAATTAAAGTTTTCGCCCGACGACTACAGAATGTTATATGCGACATAGTAGTGAGTCACCAGACCTGTAGTATCTGAGGTAGATCTATTCTAACAAACGTGCCCATTGCGAGAAGTATATTAGAGTTGTGCGATGTTGAGCTTGATCAGGTTGCCATCCTTCAGATTGATTTGGAGAAAGCATTTGTCCGAGTGCAGGTACTCTCCTGTATAAAGTTATCATGTACGAGTGGAAAAAATTATAAGAAATTTGTTCAAATGGCTTATAGGGGATGTACAACACAGATAATAATTAACGGAAACCAACATCGCGGATTTCCGTGGCTTTATCTGTTAAGCAGAGTTGCCCGCTATCACCTTGGTTGTTTAGTATTTATTTAGGGCTCTTTTGTCGAACTATAATAAATAATTCGAGTATTAAGGAGTTTTCATTACGAAATATAGAGGTCAAACTCCAGTCCTATGCCGATGATGTCGCTATTTTTTTTTTCTGAAGATAAGGGTAGCATCACAGCAGCAGTCCGTGAAGTGAAGGCCTACTGGGAGCTTACGTGTTCAGCCGTCAATTCGCAAAGGTGCAACGGCTTATGGCATGAAAAATTGGCCACAAAGCCCGACGTTTTAGAAGACAAATTTTTCGTCGAAATTTCAAAAGTAGTTAAGCGTTCCTCTGCAACATTATAAGAGACCAACCATATACTGGACATCACAGGTGCAGAAAACGCGCGAAGCTGGCAAATGGAAAGGATGGGATATGTCTATCTTTACGCGCGCCGCCGTTTGTAATATTTTTTTAATCGCTAAATATTGGAATGTGCTTCAAGTGTTGGCGTGCGCTAGAGGAAATATTCAGAAATTACATCGTGTTTTTGCCGTTTTCATCTAGAGGTTGGGATGAGAGAAAGAATGCATCGCCACGATTTGTTTCGTCGCGTCAGTGAGGAAGGGCTATTGTTATCTCACGTGTTCGTTAGGCAGACTGTATCCTGTTTTTTTGTTTCTTAGAGAAAAAACCAACCTTTTTCTTTGGACGATAATTCAAATGACACTTGCAGATAAAATTCCTTTCTTCGTTGTTTCTTCATGTAGACCCGAGCAGAGGAAACTCAGCAGTTTTCTCCGAGAAGTGGTCGAAGCGTGTCGTTTTTTTTTTTCCTTGCGTTTTTCTCTTCAGTACTTGTCGACTGCGACACGCAAGTGCTTAACTCGCGACCTCATTGAAAGTGTTTTTCTTGAACCGTTCTATCATTCGATGTGTCATGCAGGCCCAGAGCGTAATGTGTTATCTGAAGTTAAAAATATGACCGTTGCCCCTTCCATTAAACCGCTTTTTTTTCCTTGTACACACCAAATACTCCCTGTCAAAACTTGGCTTGTGGGAAGAAAAATTCACTTACCGTGGGGCGTTGATTGTTTTCTGTACAAAAAGGCTAAAACTATCGAACACGTTTTTCTCGGCTGCTGGAACGTCTTCCTTTTCTGGGACGCCCTCCAGAGAACTAATAAAATAGACTTGCCTTTAACCCCATGCGGCATTAGGTTTTTACCCGTGGAGAAACAAGTTAGAATCCTTTCCGATCTGGTCATACTCCTGGGCCTGCATGCCATATGGGGAAGTGGAATGGCAGTGAGGCATTCCAACGCTCATGCCCGACCCGTACGCACTTATTTCATATAATCTATCTGCAGACTAAAATTTTTATACGCCACTTTGGTTTGTGCGCCTGATTGGGCGTCAATTCTAGAGGTACCTGAGGTCTTGAAAGAATTTTAAATTTTACGACCACGCATAAGTGATCTTCATGAAGTGCATTTAACAGTGTGATCTTTTTGTATTGTACATGTCCAAACCGGCAATACAAATAAAAAGAAAAAGGAATCGCTGACCGAGTTGGCTAGCACACAACAGCTCGGAGCACGTGGAGCGAAAACTCGCACTCCGGAACCCAGGGATCCTGCGTGCAATCCCCGCACCCCCACCCCCCACCCTCTGCCCGTTTCGATCTGGATGAGCATCGTATCGTCGTGCAGTCTCACTACTGCGTGGTGCACGTTAAAGATCTCAGGCTAGCAGTCGTACTGCACTGGCTAAATTGCTTACAGTGGGTAACAATGTCGCCATGATCTGGCAGACTAAACTCATGCTATATAAACAACTAACGACTAATCTTTGTGCCGTCCTGTCTTGGTCTGCGTCATGTCGTTGTCCTTTCCGCTTTCGATTTTTATTATGTTTAGCCAACTAGCCCAACAGTTAATTTTATGACTTTTTCAAGCAGTTTGTTACTGCTTGAAAAAGTCCAACTAGCCCAACAGTTTGTACTGAAAGGTCCATTAAATGGCCAGAAATTACTAGCGAGGGCAAGAAGCAACTGGAGGCCCAGTAAGTGATTTTTTTTAATTTTAGTGAAAAAAACCGTTTTCTTTACAAATTTTTGTTCCGTATTACAGAACAAAAAATGAGCGACAAGTGAGTTAAACAACAGTGCCGGGCAAATAGTCGGCCTGTCTTTGAATAAATATGGCAGTCGTTCACAGCCGAGTAAGTCAACATAAAATAAATTGTTTGGTCAGAGTAGCGTCCTACCTTATGAGCGTTATCGGTTACATTTCCCCAGATCATACATTATTGTTAATGCAGTCTCATGAAAAACATATGAACGAAGTTATGACCTATTTACTTTTATTTTGATTTCAACTTTTCTGCACAGTGTCTGGAAGGCTCGCAAGATTGAGTTAATGAAAACCACGAAATGAAAATGCGGTGGAAACTGATTCGCTTGTCGGAAGAGTTTGTGTCTTTAGTGTTCCTTTCACCTCGGTTATTTTTCGCAACTATCTTTATAAAATACAAGCTCTGATAGCCTCTGATTGAAGGATAGTGGGTAGATCTCACTTCAGCTTGCACTGAGGTCTACCCATTATCCTTCAATCAGAGCCATTCAAAGCACGGCGTACTGACGTTACCACAACCCCTGCAAAAGAAGCAGACGAACTTGCACATCCCATAGATGTGTTGAGCCTATTTTGAGGCGAATCTATGATCATGAAACTATTGTCAGGCTTTAAAGCAAAAATGTTTTAGGGAGTTTGGTGTCCCTCTGATCTTTACGATTTGTCTTTCGGTCGGGCCAGAAATTTCCACGTTTTTGGACTTCACTCGTGAGCAAGAGTATCCTTGCACGAGCTTTGGTGAGTGCTGCTATGCCATTTTTCTCGTAGTGTTCTTTTGTTCTCCCACATAAGTATAGTCGATTTGCGAGAGATCATTTGAAACACGTGTTTTAGTATGAGAGCACCTCGAGTCTGTGCATTGGATTTACAAGCTTACAGCTTTTCTTTACAATAAAATTTATCTTTGATATGTTGGTAAAGCGGGTACACAGATTTGAAGTCCTTACATCGTATGTTGCTTGCAACATAAGAACTGCAGTTTGTAATGCTGGCAACATAAGAACTGCCTTTTGTAATTCTGAAAAAATAAAAACTGCCATAGTAATCGGCAACATAAAAAGGCAATTTGTAAAACTATTAACATAAGAGCTACAACTTGTACCTCTGTCAACGAGAGCTGCAATGGGTCATGATATCAATAAAAGAAATACAATTTGTAATGCTGGTCAGCGACGAAATGCAGTGCCGATCTGTTGAGATGCACTGGGAGGCCAGATGTCGAAATTAGGCCACTCGAATTTATTATAGATGGGTTTTATTTTGTGGGGTCTTATACCGTCGGTAGCACTCTAGTCTGCAGTAAATGCTCTGCCTCGAGCTTTCAGCCTTCGCTAACACTTGGTCGCACGAGCAGGTGTTAGAGGCAAAACATCTATCGGGTTCTCTTGAGGTACCCAAATGGCGAGGGTTTGAAGTAAACACCAATGAATCTTGCACAGTCCTCAAGTGATTGTCCAGGTTTGGCTGAGGTGGGTTGCTTCGTAGCCTTGCGTCGACTCGGAAGCGGCGACCTTTGCTGCCTTCGGCTGCTGTAGCTGGACGACCGCGGCTGCCGCAGTGGCTGTCTGCAGGGCAAACAAATTACTATCAGAACGGTAAAGCTTTTCTATTTTTTTTTGTTGAATTTGATATGAAATCTCAGGCTCAAAAAATATATCGCAATATTTATGTTGACACACACACAAAAAAATTCGTCTATTTTTTCATGTGAATTTATTGTGACATAGGTCGCCTTGCGTAGGAGCAGTATTTGCGGCTTTCACTGCCGACTGCATTTCGCACCCTGCTTGCGGATGGCATTTTTTTTCTTCAGTCTATTGGCAACAACCAGCGTAAGCTCTATGTTGGGAGGATCATCGTTCTAGTCAGCATTTGGGCACAGCGTTGGGCATGTATCAGGTTTGAACCCTAAACGACGGTGGCGAGGGGTGGATGCAGGTGTTTCCAAAGGGTAGGTGGGGGGAGGGGGAGGGGTCAGCGTATCGGATGTTTGAAGAAATGCCCCTTTTTTTCCACCCTAAATGTTTACACATTTCAAATTCAAGGGAGTGGTCAGAACATCCCCCTCTTGATGACGATGACAGAAGGCCATACAGGGTGTGTGTGGCGCAACATTCCGAACCCTGAACTGGAATGCCTTGGGGTTGGCAGCCGTCTGCTTCGAATGGGCCACTTCCTTGAACTGCTGCCTTCACTAAAGTGAGCGGCCGTACCACCAAACTGAAAGAGCAATCCAGAGCCTCCATCGAAAAGCCCGTCGAAGGTCACCTCGGCCTGCTGGATGACTTGCCTGAATCGTCACCGAGCAATTGAGAATCGGGGAGCAGCTTTTGCTGCGTCAGAAGAACATATTGTAGTCATCTTGTATATAGCATCATCACATATTCACCATCACTAGATGCGGCACTCCGAGCCAGATGTACTTAGCGTGTGAACAAAAACATGGGGAAAAGAACGTCCACATAAAGAAAGTGTGCATAAAAACTGGTTTGCTTTTCACTACCGATGCCGTTAGATCATAGAACCATAGCATCGCAGCTAATTGACTACATCAGATTTTTTTCTTTGGGTGGGTGGGGGGGGGGGGAGGAGGGGTTTGTGTGAAAGCTTGTTTCTGAATGTTGATAATTTCGCCGATTGTTCGGGTAATGAACTTGCCAACCAAAAATTTTTTTAAGTACTGAATTTCTGCCAGCTAACCTGTTTTTAAGTACATGACCAGTAAGACGCTTATGTATATCCAATTCACAGCCCGATGTAAATGCTTGAATGTACACTGGGGCTTCAATATCAACACGGACGTTTGACGCCTGCAGGTGGAATTGGTGTGCGTACTGTAATAAATAATTGCTATATTTATTTGGCTTCAGTAGAGCTCAAAACGATACACATAAGTGCAAGTCCATAGAACTAAAATTGTGGGGGAACAGTATTCTTGAAAGTACTTTGCGTGCCATGTTGACTGGCAAATTTTCTAAAGACCTTGACGAAATATTTTCTCCAAGTTTATAATCAAGTGCGGTGTGGTCGCCTCAACGAGAACGGAAAGAACGATAGGAAATCATCAGCCGCATTCTTTGGAGCACGGCTCTTGCCCGGGTAAAAAGGCCTTCCCGCATAAATTTGAATTTCAAGATTAATGAGCGCGCGACTCCGTTCCATATAGGAACTAAAGTCGCTTTTTCGTGCGCTCATGTAGTGGTTGTTTTTGTTGTTTTGCAACTTACCCCGCGGCAAAAGAACACTCTCACTGTCTCCTGCAATATCACCAACACCTCGACTGCAGGAAGTATCCTCGATAAACCGTAGGGTTTCCACATGATGGTCCTCTGGACGGCACCGATTCGGTAGGCCTGATGGAATCCGATGATGCCACCTCGAAACCGATACTCGCCCCTGCTCAATTCGACATGACTTCTGTAACGCACACCATGCAAAACTTGCAGCCCAACATTTTGACGACTACTATGAAGTACTTACCACATGAGGAATACGACACTGACACAGAAATTGAGACCTTCTCTGAAAAAGAAAAAACCGACGACCAAAACGAAGTCGAAGATATGGAAGAACTGTATGCTTCTACCAATGAAGAGTCGCAAGATCCCGGCAACCAGTACAAGATGGTTGAATCACGCAAACGACGCAGGGAGAGTACGGACTCAGAATCAAGTCCTCCCAAACCAGCAGTGAACTGCCACGCTTTTGGGCTCACCGTCATATTTACACCAGACGACCAAAACACCAACATCGAAAGCTTCAAGCCTATTAAGCTTTCGGACTGCTTGAAAGCCAACTGTCCTGATGGAATTTACAGCATTCGACCTAACTCAAGGCTGAATGTGATTGCTGTAGACACTCGCAATTTAGATACAACAAGCACTTTACTGCGTATCAAGTCTCTTTGTGGGGTTCTGGTGAGTGCATACGAGCCCCGCTCTAAGAACATGGCAATGGGTGTCATCCATGATATCTACCGGTACGGTAGATATCAACGACAGCCAACTAACTGGGGCACTACTCTCAAAGACATCAGTCGTTCGCATCCGAAGACTGGGAAAGTCACAATCTGTTGCATTAACATTTGCATGCCCAACTCTACCCGATGCGGTATGTGTAGGCTATGTGCGCCACAAAGTATATTTATACGTGGAAAAAACAACACAATGCCGTACTTGCGGTCGCCTCGGACACGTAGCTGCATCATGTGCATCTTCGTCTATTTGTACAAAATGCGGAAAACGCACGACTCGACATCCTGTCCAGATGGACCACCCAAATGTGTCAATTGCGGACGTGACCATCCCTCTACTTCTAGAAGCTGTCCAAGATGGCAAGAAGAAAGGAATGTTGTTCTTTACCGCGTTCTTCACGGAAGCGACTATCCAATAGCGAGGGCGGCAGTAAAAGCTGATGCCTCTGAACACAATATCGATAACACATACGATCCCGGACACGGTCAAAAGTCAGCAGCAAGCATGCCAGTAACTAACAAGCCACATAAAAAACCATTTCAAGAGCCGCCCCCAGCATCGCAGCCTTTCCAAAGAAAGAACAAAAAGCCACACGATAAACCAGGAAGAAGTACACAACTTAATACAGACGACCTCGAGTCCTTTCCGCATCTCCCAAACACAGTACCTACGGCACAAGAAGACCTCGCTCACAATCAACCTTCTACATGGAAGGCTGTAAGTAACATTGCCACCAACCTTGTTAAGAGTGCCTGCACTCCACAACCGAACGATGCAGCTGAACCACCACCACCTGCGCTGGGCATCGGAAGCATCTTTTGTGCTGCGATCAAGGCCTTACGTGGACTGCTTCAACACGTGTCTTCACCCATTGCCATCTACATTGTCCAACTCATTTACACATTTACTCCGCTCCTGCAACAATGGTTGAGTTAACTCAACTGTTACTACTTAAATACCATTTATTATAATTATGACAGCACTCACTATGGATGACAGATACAACAATGCGACTATATTCCAGTGGAACGCGAGAGGCCTAAGGGGGCGTCTATCCGATCTCAGGCAATTTTCACAGAAGCATCAATTTCCTGTCATGGCCATATGTGAGTCAAGGCTTCCAAACAATTTCCGTTTTTCTGGGTATGAATATCTTTCTTCAACCCGAACTACAGGACCAAGTAGAGTCATCCTTCTCCTGCGCACATACCTCAGTTACGTGCATCACGCTATTCCACCACATCAAAATAATGAGTGCATTGTGGCTACAGTCACTGACGGCAAGGGCAACTTCACCATCATTGCTGGGTACATCCCATCGAAAGCTTAATTTGACGTAGGTTACCTCACTGACATTCTCAGCAAGTACCCGTTGCCATTTGTGTTAACAGGTGATTTTAACGCCCATAATTATGTACGGGGCAGCACGCACACCAACCCTCAAAGTAGAAGATTGGCCAATATTACTGCCTGTCACCATCTCTGCCTAATGAATGACGGTAGCCCTACGTATTTACAGAATCTTAAAAGTAGCACCTGCCTAGACCTCACATTCGTTTCGCCATCGCTAGCATCTCAGGCAACATGGTTTGCAGACATTGAATCAAGAGGTAGTGATCACGTGCCCACCTATACGAAGCTTGGGAATTTTAAAATCATGAAAACTCATCATGAGATTAGCCATATCAATTGGGCAAACTTTCAAGAAAAAATGAGCGAGGAATGCAACCAAGAGATGGACTTACCATCATTCACAGAAGCCATCATTCGTTCGTTAAACCAATAAAGAGAGCAAACAACCTTACCGATTAACCAAACTACATTCGATGCCGAATATGAGCGACTTCGGGCTATTCGCCGGCGTGCTGAGAGGCGAGTTAAAAAACATAAAAGACCCGAGGATTTACGTGAGTTCCGACGAGTAACTAAAAAATCAAACCTCATTTGAACAAACTTGCAAAACGTCGTTGGCGGAAAATGTGCTCAGAACTTGATCCAAGGAAACGTACTACGAGAATATGGCAAATGTCAAGAGGTCTTCGAGCAACACCGCAACAACGCTATCCGTTTCGGGCACTAGCTCTATCGATGCAGAGTTCAGGGGGTCTAAGCTCGCCTTCGGCGGGAATCTCTCCGATGCGACATCACGAGGGAGGGGAGGAGCTTCTTTTGACTCCGCCCCGGCGAGTTTCCCACTCCTCCTCTTACATTTCCGACCCCCCCGGCGGCGGCGAGTTCCCCATCGTAGCTCCGATTTGTCCCTACGCTCCGCTCCTGGGTTCAATCCTCACCCCTGCCCCTTTGGATCTTGATGATCATCGCACCGGCGTGCGGTCGTGTATCACTCACTACTGCGTGGTGCACGTCAAAGACCCCAGGCTAGCGGTTGTACTGCACTGGCTAAATTTCTCATCTACAGCTGGGAGACAAGTCGCACATTGAGGCAGACCAAATTTTAGGCTCTAAAAACATACACAGAACCCAATTTCTTTTATTTAAATCGTAAATGACATAAGAATCGGTAACAGCACGGATCCTAATTATACAAATATTGCTTGGATATGGGCTAGGTGTTTAGACATTGTGATGGTTTGCTGCGCTGCGTAGATGCAAGAAAAACGGGCTTGATAAAGATATAAACTAAGGCAGATAATAGGCGAAAAACAACATACAGGAATGACGCAGACTAACAACTGTGTAATTTCTTTCTCATCTTTCTCCCCCCACGTCGCCACAGAGCCACAATATGTTTTTCAGAAAAGGGTGCACGTGGAGCGAAAGCTCGCGCTGCAGAACCCAGGGGCCTGGGTCAACACCACCTAGACAGGTGGTGTTACCTGGGTTCAATCCCCACCCCTGCCCGTGTAGATCTTAATAAGCATCGGATCCGCGTGCGGTCGTGTATCACTACTGCGTGGTGCACGTTAACGACCCCAGGCTAGCGGTTGTACCGCACTGGCTAAATCGCTTATCTACAGGCAACAATGTCGCCATGTTCTGGCATGTTCTGCCGTATAAACAACTAACGACCAATTTGTTCGTCAAAATACGCTGTGGAGGGAGAAAGATGAGTAAGAAATTACACAGTTGTTAGTCTGCGCCATTCATGTAGATTGCTTTTCGTCTATCATCTGTTTTAGTTTGAATCTTATCAAGTGCGTTTCTCTTGCATTTACGCAGCGCAGCAAACCATCCCAATAATTGTAAAAGCCTGTAGGTATTGATAAATTGCATTCCTGGTTGCAGACTGCCGTAAAAACACATTTGTTTCTAGGATTCACTTCGTAGAGTTTGTAGGTTTTACGACGGAGACGACGGTTCATTCACGGCTCCATCGCCTCAAGCCCAGTTCGCCACGCAGTACATCGCACAACCACCTTACCACGTCTTTCGAGAGGTGATAGTGTTGTTGAAAATGAACGTCGTCCATGTCAAACACATTGGCGTGGTTTAGATACCTATGCCGACGGCAAAACACGAACGAAAACGCTGCCATTTTGGACGCTTCTCCCTGATCTCGCGCCCAACTCGCCCAAACTCGCCTAGGTCGGAGCCGGCAAGCTTTTCCCACCCGCGGCGGCTTCTGCCACGTCACAATGACGTCACCGCATCTCGCCGCGAGTTCCGAATATGCAACTCTCCGACCGCCTCAAACCCTTCGTTTAACGTCACGATCTAGGGAGTGTCGGCGCGTGTCGTCATGCACGGCGCCGACCAATCGCGGTGGTCGGCGAGTTTGGCGGAGAACTCGCCTCGATCTCGCCGCGCCGAGCTTAACCCCCCAGATATAGAGGCCGCGAATCAGTTCTGCATACAAATTACGCAGGCGCAGTCTACACAGACAAGCACACCGAAAACGCCACGGCCGCACCGTCAACTCTGTCATGCATGGACGTTGATTTCTGTCTGAACGAACTCGAATCTGGTCTTGCATCATGTAGGCAGTCAAGCTCACCTGGACCAGATGGTGTTACCTACTCGGCTATTGCACGACTCGGACCAAGTACAATCAAATGCCTTCTTCGACTCTTCAACCAATCCTGGAACGAAGGCGAGGTACCTACATCATGGAAAGTATCTCAAGTTATACCATTACTAAAGCCAGGTAAATCACCCCTTACCATCACTTCCTATCGACCCTTTGCGCTTTCAAGTTGCATAGGCAAACTCATGGAACGTATGATCTTGGCGCGATTGGAATGGCATTTCGAACATCACGGTCTATATTCAAATGAATCTTCAGGCTTTCGACGCAGCCGGTCCTCAATAGACGGGGTGATTGATTTAATTACATCGGTTGAACACGAAAAATCTCAACGACGAATGATCCCAGCCGTATTCTTAGACATCAAGAATGCCTTTGACTCTGTGACGCATGATGCTATACTTGAAGCACTAGAAGAACTAGAAATAGGAGGGCGACGCTACAAGTGGATCGCCAGTTACTTAACTAACAGGGCAATTTTTGTTGCTACGGCACAATAAAAAACTTCCCTTTATAATGTCACAATGGGTGTCCCACAGGGTGGCGTACTAAGTCCGACATTATTCATGATATCCCTTAATGCTCTCAAAGTGGAACTTCCAGAAACAGTTCGATCATCGGTATATGCAGATGATATCTGCATATGGGCCTCCGGAGTTACCAGAGTACAGGTTAGAGCTCGTCTTCAAAAAGCATTAGACACGATTGATAGATATCTTCTTCATCGCGGATTGACCATATCTCCATCGAAATCAGCTGCCATAGCTTTTACTAGAGGTTGCATGGATAAATACCCCCTCAAGGTATCCGGCCAAGCCATCACGTATGTAAAACACCACATATTTTTAGGCATATCGATCGATCGAGGACTGACATGGACGCCTCACATTATGCACCTTAGAAAAAAAATTGACCAGCTTTATACACATCATACGTTTTATATGTGGCACAACTTGGGGTGCGAAAGTAACATCAGTACTGCGTCTTTACAAAGCTCTATTTGAGGGTCTGTTGAGGTACAGCCTGCCAGTCCTTCATGGGATGTGCGCCACAAATTTGAAGCGACTACAAAGTGTACAGGGCTCTGCTCTTCGTGCTTACTTAGGTGTTCCGCACTCAACGTCCACTTTAGGTGTTATAGCAGAAGCTGGGTGCCTATCCATTGAACCACTTCGTGCAAAAGGAACACTACGTGCACACTTACGCCACCTAACAAGGCATGAATCCCACCACCTTGCCCGGATACAATCATCCAAGAAAGATTCAAGCCATGCTAAATTCTTGATACAGCAGGAGCCAAATATACCAAAGCAGTTTGAAACACCAAAGTTGGCGGATGTTCCACCTTGGACACTAATATGCCCTACAACAGTAATTCTCAGCCATGGATGTGTCGGGGACCCCTTGTGGACCGCTGGCAGTGATGGGCGACCCCTTCCAGTGGGGGGGACGTTAGTAAGTTAACACATCTGGAGCATGAAACAGGTGCCTTTTATTGCTACGTAGCAAAAAAACATAAAACAAAGGTGCCACATCACTTCAAACTACAAAAAACGTGCCAACTAAAAAAAAAAAATTTTCTTGAGGGTCTCGTGGACCCCAGAAGTGGCTTCGCGGACCCCTATTCGGGAACCACTGCCCTACAATATCACTCAATATAGATGGCATACAGAAAAAAAGCGTCAACTACACAGACTGTATTTAGGCAACTGACCCTCTCATTAATCAATATCAACCATCGGTTCAGAACTCACATTTACACTGACGGGTCAACAACTCATCAAAGCTCAGCTGCCCGAGTAGTTATACCCATGAAACAAGTCGTGCTTAAATTCCGACTAGACCACCGCACCTCATCAACTATCTCGGAGCTGGTGGCCATTAGGGAAAGTTTAAAATATATAATACGCACCGAACCACGAGCATGGTCCGTTTTCACTGACTCAAAAGCTGCACTCCAGAGCATACAGCCCTATCTACGACGTGAAGTAATTGAACAGCTGACATTCACCGTAGTCAGCCTCTGCCAACAGGCCCAACAGGCTGGCCACCACATTCGCTTCCAATGGATCCCGAGCCATTGTGGCGTCCCTGGTAATGAGGCCGCTGACCAAGCAGCAAAGAGCGGGCACGACAACATATCTAGCATTTCTGTTCCATATTCAAGAACTGACGCTGGTGCAACGGTTTTCTGGGTCGGAAAAAAATAGGTGCGGCACTCTGGGCAAGCCTTTCTCACCACTATCTACGACTTTACAATCTAGATCCTGAACTGAAGTTCAGACCGCCCAGAAACCTTACAAGAAAGATTTAATCAATACTTCACCAAATCAGGCTGGGCGTTTCATTTACATATAAATATCTCCACTGTATTGGGAAAAGACCTTCTGCAAACTGCCTGATATGTGAAGAAATGGAGTCACTGGACCACCTGTTATGCACTTGCTCTTTTTATGATTTGGAAAAAAAAGTGCTTACTGAAGAACTTTCCCAGCTGAACTCCCGACCGTTCTCTCTCCAGAAGATCTTAGGAGCGTGGGAGAGCCCAGAAAAGCTGGCTGATGCGACCAAATACCTACTACGTTTCTTACGTGATACCCAACTTATTTGCCGTCTTTAAGGAGCAGATATGGAGCTCCACGTTATTTTGATGTGTTTTTATTAATTTCCTCTTCTTTGCACTTCTTTGACATCCCCTATTCCCCCTCCCCAGCACAGAGAAACCGGCTAATGCAAACTGCATGAAGCGACCTCTCTGTCTTTCTAAATAAGCCCCTTCTTCTTCTTCACGTAGTGGTTAAATCAATGGCTTGTTCAAGATGACCGTTGTGAGACCGGATGTTACTTCACCAGTGCCTTGAAACGATCAAAGTCCTTAAAAGAGGTACATGCATAGTAAGTGAGCATTAGACAGGCATGGAAATTATATGGCTGTAAGCTGGCAATATCTAAAGTTCACGCTTTAAAAAAAAGGAAACTTATAGAAGTACATATGCAAGAGGTTGAAAAAATAACAAAAAGAAAGTTGCACAGACGTGATATGAGTGTCCTGAGAACTGATATAAAACAAAAGAGGTCCTCTACTAAAACCTGTTCACTTGCCATTTCGTCAATCGATCAATTGTGACCGATTGATTCCACGCGCCGCCAAGATTCAAATTCGGCGCGCAGGAATACTTTGCACCTTCTCGTAGATATTCCAAGAACTACACTGTCGGTTTTCATTTCTCCTAAGCTGGTGAGCGACGGTGACATTGTCAAAAATGGCGTCCTGCCAAAACGAAGAAAAAAATTGTGACTGTGGAAAGAAGGTAAAGAAATCAAATGTATTTGAGTTAAATAAGTTTAACTTGGTTAAAAGCACTCCAGATGGTTAATGATCATGGAAGATTGACTGACCAATCCGTCCCATCAGTGATAACAATCCGAAAGAAATAATTACGGCAGTTCATGTTTGTAAACAGTAAAAGGGTTTTTATTTGCAAGTTCTCAGCCCATCGTGCAATCTGCTCAACCCAGCACCCGTATGTTCCTCGCTTCGGAAGGCGAGAAAATCACGCGCCATACGCACCAACACTGAAAATGAAACCGGCCAGCCCTTTTTTGGAAAGACCGATCTCACCAAGCGTTTGGCGCATGCGCGAGGCAGCCAAAACTTTAGTTCACAGGAGGCAATCGGCCGTGCACGAGCCTGTTCGTGCCCTGCACGCGCAGAGCTCCAGCGAGGGTGTCGCACGCGCAGAAAGACTAGAGTTCCCTCAATGCATTGCGGCAGCGGTGGCGTAGTCAAACAGGCTGGTGAGATCCGTCTATTGGCGACGTGCCCAATCAAAAGCGTCGCTGTGATCGTCATTCGCGCTGGGCCCAACGCTCACCATGACGTCTTTATTTGGATTAATATTATTTACATTAACGGAGATAAGAACAATCTTAGACTGTCAACTTCGACAGTGTCAGTCGAAAAACAGGATGACTCCGAGCTTCTCAGTATTTTTTCCCCACACCATTAAACTTGTAGTTCGCGACCGATGATAAGTAGCCAGGAAAACAACTTGTGACATCACAGCGAGGCCAATCCTGGTCGCGACGTCATGAAATTAAACTATAAGAGGGCGCCATCGAAACCTCTTGGTGATAAAACCTTATAGACCGATTGCTAAATTACCAAAGCATCAAGGAGAATGCAGGAATTGGTGTTCCACGCGCCGCACGTGCTGGCCTCAGCAGTGATAACTTTTCTAAAGCAAATGCCTAAAACAAATTGCATCTTGCACGCGCGTTCGTCAACGCTGTATCGTATTGCGCTATAAAAGATAACCACGCTGTGAAGCGAAGAAGTGCTCGCGCTACAATGTGAGCGCCCGGGACCTGGTTCGGAGCTTTTGGGCTGAAAGGACACACGCTGGCCACAGTGCTACAGAACATCGAACTGATAATGATGTCGTAAGAATAAACATCAATACATGGTGCCAGAAGTGGCCGGACCATCCCACGACCCGTCGAGACAAGTAAGCGCTCAAGAAGCAACAGCCTGAAGAGATGGACCTACTCAAACCCCCAGAACCACTTCACACGACAGGTGACGTAGGCCAGAACTGGAAATCGTTCAAGCAAAAGCTGGAGATATACTTCACCGTAACGGAGCCGCACGGCAAGCCGTTAAGGGGCGATGCAAAAGCTGCGCTACTATTGAGCTTGGCGGGAGAAGATGACATCGAGGTCTTCAATAATTTCACGTTCGCCGAAGGGGAAAGCGCCAACAACTACGAGACCGTCGTAAACAAGTTCGACAGTTACTGGGAAGCTCAAGCAATTGAGATTTACGAGCGGTACATGTTCCGGAAAAGGATCCAGGCAGAAGGAGAGACTTTCGAGCAGTTCCTTCGAGACGTGAAGAAACGAGCACGTTCATGTAACTTCGGAGGGCTGACGGAGTCGATGATTCGCGATCAAGTTGTTATCGGAATCAACGACGACCACCTGAGGGTGAAACTCCTGCGAGAGAAGCAACTTACGCTGGCGAAGGCCGAACAAATGGGCAAAGCGTCCGAAGTAGCCGCCCTTCAAAATGAAGCCTGGGGGCGGCAAGGGGAACAGGTAGATCCCGTGAAAATAAGGACGGCAACGAAAGAACTACAAAAGAAATGCAAGTGTTCCAGGTGCGGTATATGATGCTCTTTCCAACTTTCCAGAGGTGGAGGAACTAAACGACACGTCGTCAAGCCCAGTCATCGAGAAGATGGGGGCCATATTTGCGAGATATGGCATCCCAGTCGAAGTATGCACTTCGACTGGGATGCCATAAGTCTCAAGTCGAGAGTTCACCTTATTTGCTCGCAAGTATGACTTCAGACACATAACGTCAAGCCTGGAGTAACCTCGGTCAAATGGTTTATCAGAGAAAGGCGTGCAGGTGGTGAGGCGGACCCTTAAGAAGACAAAAGAAAGCCGAGAAGATTTTTGGCTGGGTTTGCCGAGCTATACATCAACCCCACTAGAAGACGGACGTTCGCCAGGGGAACTGCTGCAAGGATGACGGCTGAGGTCAAGTCTTTCGGACTTCGGTGACCACCCAGGTTTGAAGGTGCAGAAGCACGTCCAGACCGAGTATTCCAGAGGTCCATTTCCGCCATTAGAAAAGGGCCAAGTCGTCAGAGTCAAAAAGAGGTGGTGGTCTAAGAAGGCAAAAGTCGTCGCCAAGACACGCCCGAGGTCGTACCAATTTTTAACCGAGGACGTCAGGGTTATTCGGAGGAACAAGCAACATCTACTACCGACAAGCGAGTCTTTCAGACCAAACACACCGCAAGATGACACCTCGGACAAGGAAACCCATATAGACTTACCGTCGGTGGCATCACCGGGCCGTCCGGATGCTTTAGTGCCTTTAAGCAGGCGTCCACACCTTCCTCCCCGAAGATCCCAGAGACAAACGCTACGCGACTACGCTATTACTGTAACCTTAATCAAGTGCCTTAATGTGTTGTTTTTTTTTTTTTTTTACAACTAACGTAACTGCAATGTAACTAAAATTTTCTAAAAAAAAAAAAAAGGGGGGGGGGTGTATCGTATTGCGCTATACAAGTTAACCACGCGGTGAAGCAAAGAAGTGCCCGCGCTACCAATGCGAGCGCCCGGGACATGGTTCGGAGCTTTTGGGCTGAAAAGACACACCACGGTCACAGCGGTATACATAACATCGAACTTATAATGATGTCGTAAGAATAAACATCGATACAAACACTTTATTTTGGTTATTTATATCGAATCTTTTATACGGGGAAGGCGTGCGCGTGTGGCGCGTGGAACACCAATCTCTGCGTTCTCCTTGATACTTGGATAATTAAGCAATAGGTCTACTGAGAGATGCGAGCGCCTTTCATGCCATGCTTGCTGTCAAAGCTGCTGGCGCGAGGGCGCGGCTTGATCTTTCGTTAGCGCGAGAGCGCGTGCAATTGATCAACGAAGCCCATGCTCGCGCCAGCAGCTTTGCCAGCGTTTCGACATAGCGAGGGCAGCGTAGTGGAGTGGACGTGCCTTACCTTTGCCCGCGGCAAGGCATGCTCGGTGCGGGGTGGGAATGGTCCAGCGCTAGCTGGGTGCGACTACCTTGGGCGGCCTGGCGGACCTCGGGTGCACGGCATTGCGTCCGCACAGCTTGCTGCACCAGCGGTAGCCGGGCAGCCGTTGCGGCTTGCAGAAGAACAGGCGCAGCAGGCAGAAGACGAAGCCAATGCCCACCAGCGGGGGCCCCATGCCGAGCACCAGCGGCCGCGTCTCCGGGTTCGAGAAGTGGCCGTACGTAGCCAGCAACGTGATACTCGAACCCAGGAACGCCAGCACGGCGCCCACCAGGACCAGGATGTCGGCGCCCACCGTGTCCCGGATCAGCTGCACACGCGCCGCCAAAGATCAACGCGGTGTCTCAACACACGCTCTTTGCCACGTCTCCGCATCCGGCGTGCCGACAACGTCGAAGCAACACAAGGTCACGTGTTAGTCCTCCACGAAAATCAACTATGGTCAGCTATAGAAAATCTTTTGTATGACAGGCTATAGAAAATTGGCCCAATTAGCTGTTGCCGCCTCTATTGCTGTCTATAGGTTTCTTATGGTGCCCCTATGGGTGGTCTTCAGCTTTTTTTATAGCCTATCACTGGTTAGCTACAGCTATCTATGCTTTTTTAATGTATATCTACAGAATCTTGTTTGGTTGATTAGCGGCTCTATTTAGAAAGCATGCTATAGCCGCCGAGGCATTTCCTATGGTTTCTTTAGCCGTCTATTTTGTTTGTATTGTCTGCTATAGAAATTTTCAGGGCTTTTTCTATGGGTCTCTTTAGCCAGCCTGCTAGAGCTGCATATAATAATAATAATAATAATAATAATAATAATAATAATAATAATAATAATAATAATAATCTTTATATTCCATTTCAATGGCGGAGACCGAGAAAAAAAACGCACAAAGTGACTTGACAAGCTCTTGGGCCGCAATGCATTTTACCGCATCGAGTATGCAAGATCAGGGCCGGACTGGAAGCGCGCGCTCTTTTTCTCTTCTTACGGCCTTTGCAGTTGGGGCAATCGCCACCTCCCACCGCAATTCGCGCGGTGCGCTGTCACCTCACCCCTGGCCTATCCTTTGCCGTTTGCACAGAGCGCGTCTGACGGTGTATCTCAGCGCTGCCGCAACTTCCGGCGTCAGCCGGAAGTTGCATCTGACGCACATCTCCCAGAGATTCGGGAGTAAAAAGTTGTAGGTAGAGACAGCGAATGCAATGGCGGAAAAACTATACTCGTCGTTACCTCCAGGACTTCCGTTGCAACTCAAGAACAGGAGGAGACGGACCCCTTCTACGTGGAGGAACTTTAAATGATAAATAATTTGTACACTCCCGTGAAATGTAAGCAGGCCCAATCTACCAATTACCGTGGTCTGCATCATCAATTCATAGGCCGCCTATGAAGTCGGTCAGCTGCTCTAGACGAGGGTGTAGTAGTCTGTGCAATTTTCGCACAGTGCATATTACAGCCTAAGGTGCTTCCTCAATAGCTTGTGCAGATATCCAGCTGATTTTTCGTTTCTGCCCGTTACTCTCTTTGCGTGGTTAATCAGAAGTATTCTGAGGAACTTGTCGCAAATTAAACCAGCCAAGCGCTTTGAGTGACTGTTGTCAATGCCCTCTGGGCAACTTAGGATTGGCGCGTCTTTAAGATAGGGTGCGATGAGTAGTTGCAGAACTTCGTGCGCATTTCTTAGCGGAACGTGCTTAAAAGCCTTAAAAAAAAACAGCAACCATGTTGTCTAGAAGCGCGAGGAACCTAGAATTTGGATAATGAAGTCCGCGTTTATCCTGGCCTTGCAATAAGACGAACAGAGGATCACCTCTGTTACTCGTAGTCAACAGCATAACTTAAGCGTCGCACTCAAACTCACTAATGAGTTTCACCAGGCAGCCACCAACGTACACCAGACCAAAGTATGTCACGGATGGAGATGGAGCGCAAGGCCCTTTCAGTTTTTTCGGGTCCGTGGTAACCGTCGGGGACAGCCCTGCCAACTGCTCAGAATCAGTGTCTGACATCTGTATTTGCTTAGAAAAAGGCATTTTCTTTGACCATGACCGCGCTTTCCGAGCAACGGCGTGCGAGGGGTCAGACAAGTACAGAGGTCCCGTCCATGTCACAGGGGAACGCAGTATGCTGACGACACTGCTTGTCGGTAGAGTAACTTAAATCGGAGCGAAGTTCGATAAACCGTTGCCAAAACAACAACCTACGAAGCTCGAACACTAGCGCAAAGCAGCTCAAAGGGACTCTCCGAGTAGGGTGAAGTGGGGTGAGGTGCTTGCGCCCCTGGCGGCAAGCGAGTGAACTACATACGGAGAAAAAATGCCATTGACTCCCGGGCGATTGCAAAGGCCGTAAGAAGAGAAAGAGAGCGCGCGCATCCAGGGTGGCCGTGGCAAGATATACTGAACTTAAAAACACATTATTGGAGAAAATAAATATTTTACATCAAATCGCGTTATTCATTCATCGTTATTTTATCAAAGATAACATCACTCGAGTGAAAAGTATTAAGTAGCTCCGGGGCTCCCTACGATAACCTTTCTTTTTCAAGATTTAGCCGACAAATTACTACGTTCCAGTATTCGGGGCTACGAAATTTATATTCGGAAACATGCTGGTTTAAACCAGCCAATTCCGTCATGTAGGTATTATTATTCAGCATTTCATTTTTATATCTCATAAAAACCCTATTTTGATGCTCATTGTTTTATACATTCTGAGCAGGTTTTCACGAAGCGAGTGAAAATCGCATTATAAACACTACGTAATATTCGTTTTTGAAGTTTCTGTATTATCTCAAGATTTGTTACCATGGTAGTACCCCAAACAAAGTACAGTAATTTAAATAAGAAAGAAATAGAGATGTATGTAGCAATACTTTGACTGACTTTGGAACTATGTAACGGTTCCTATGTACAAGACCTGCAATCCATGTTCATTGATTTTTAAATGCTCAATGTGGTCATCCCAAGACATAGTTCGTGAAGACACAACACCAACAGTTCTCAAAGAATCAACCAATTCGATATTGACATAATTTATACATATACTTCGTTTTCGGCGTGAATATTATTGCTCTTGTTTTACTGGTATTTGTTTTTAAACCTCTAATTTATGTAATACTGTGTTAGCCATGGATATAATTTGATGTACTTTCTTAGCTACAAAAAGAAGGGTCCTATCGTCTACATATATAACGAATTTAGCGTTCCCGCCAGTGTTTACAATATCGTTACGCAAACATTAAAAAGAAAATATGCTAAAATTCATTTTTCTGTTTGTTTTTGTCATCTATAGCTTTTCGTGTGGTCTGCTAAGAGACTTCTATAGACCTATCGCTAAATTACCCAAGCATCAAGGAGAATGTAGGCATTCGTGTTCCACGCGTCGCGCGTGCTGGCGTCAGCAGTAGTAACTTTTCTAAAGCAAAAGCCTAAAAGAAATGGCATCTTGCACGCACGTTCGTCAATGCTTCATTTTGGTTACTTTGAATCTCTTATACGGGCAAGGCGTGCGCGTGTGGCGTGTGGAACACCAATCCCTGCATTCTCCTTGATGCTTGGGTAATACAGCAAATGGTCTATTGCTTAACCTATGTGTCTCTTTAGCCAGCTTGCTATGACTGCCTTTGGCTTTTCTTACGGTTTCCTTAACCATCTATAGTTTATTGTATGGTCTGTTATAGAGAATTTTGTCTTACCATACGGGTCTCTTTATCTAGAGTTCTATAGCTGCCTTTGGATTTTCCTACGGTCTCTTCAGTCCCCTATGGCTTTGTGTGTAATATGCTACAGAGGGTTCTATGGGTCTCTTTATTCAGTGCGCTATAGCTGCCTACCGCTTTTTCTATGGTTTCCGTCATCTTTAGTTTTTGCATGATCTGCTATAGAGATTTATATTGCTTACCGTGCGCGTTTCTTTAACCACCTTGCCATAGCCACCTATAGTTTTTTAATCGCTTCTTTAGCAATTCCTAATAAAAATAATAAAAATAACATTTCAGCCCTGATGTGTTTATGGGGACCCTTTCAGCGCTTCAAACCCCTTCAGCCTATTAAACTCTTCAGCCCTACAAACCTCTCCAGCCTGTCACACCCTCCAACCCGAACCCCCTTAGCCTATAAATTCTTTAGACGCCCAAATGACTGTGAAACATAGACAAAAATGTAGCTTAAAACGCCATTGTGAATTTATTTCAGACATTGAGTTTTACAAGTATGCCGTAACTCAAAAAGACGATAAGAACCAACGTTTGCTCAAACCCGGGCGTAAGCAGCTGTAAACGAAAGCGATAAGATCAAATAGGGAAAACCGAGTTCTTTGTCACAAAAAAAAAGAAGAAATCTTTCAGTGTACTTACAATACTGATGGGTAAATTCCTAAGATGTACGGTAGTTCAACTAATAAAACCGAGTAGATGCACTACATGGACACATACACACTGTCAGTAATACGTTTAGTGAAAGACACGAGAGCGCAACCAACATCCGCCGCCGTTGAGAAGTCCACGGCACAGTCACCGCGTCGTTTCTGGCGCCTTCAGCAATGGGTACATCCGTCGCATTCGCAGGGGGTTCGCGATTCTTCGGGATTAAGAAATCCTTTGCACGTTTGAGGCGGATGACTGAGTCTTCATCCCCCAGACCGTGCGAATCTCCCAGGCCCGTAATTCTATCTGCAGTCAGACGCTCCTTTCCCCGGCATGCATCCATTCAGTAACCATCATGTCATGTGATGATATGACGTAATAGTGTCATGTGACGTCAAGTTGCAGAATGACGTCACAAAGAACATAGAAATGCTATGCATTTAGAGCGCCTTTTGAAAATACGAGAGAGAAAGACAGCTTTTTCTCTTCACATACTAGGGTATGTCACCTCCTGCTAAAAGGTTCCTGAAAGGTTTTAAACGGTTTTCTCGAATTCTGAGCTATATATCTATTTGGAATCTTTGTCCTTTATTACAAAACCCACGTTTATTTTTTTAATCATCCGGATTCATTTACTAGCATAAAAACGGTAATTTCAGTTTCTCGGGGAGCTTCCCTCACAGTTCTATAAACACGTCACGTTAAGTAACCAAAAAATAATTTTTGTTCTCTGCACAAGATGGCGACGTTGACCGGGCTCAATGGGCGCAGGCAGAATGTCAGATATCACTCCAACAGTGGCGTTATAATGATGTAACTGATCAGAGCCACTGAGCGTGAGTGAAGTCACCGGACGGTCATCTTGCTTGGGTAGGATTTCCGGTTTTGTCAGCCTTTTGCTGCAGTTGGCCAGTGTGCTATCGTGCCATAGACACATTTTCTACTCGTTCGTCGTCATTCGCCGAAGAAGCTTTTTAAGACTTTGTGTACCATGGAGACTTGCCGTTGTAAACACGTGGAATGTTTCACGAAAGCGCAGTGTCGCAGCAAAAAGGCAAAACTCGTCGAAAGCAAGTTTCGCCGGTATCGCGGCGGGGTCAAAGCTCCCTTGGCACGCCGAAGTGCTGTGTCTTTGTGTCTTCGCACGCTTGGATACCGACCAAGAATCAAATCGTGTGAATGTTTTTTGCGAGTGCAATGTGCGTGAAGCCGTATGTGTCTCTGGATCAGCGTCTTACTTTACTCTGACGACTGTATACTTCTGGCCCTCGCGGTCCAGAAAGGAGATTAATCCAGCGTCCACTAGCGACGGAAGAGGGGGGAGGGGGTAGGTAGGTCTCTTTTTCGTCCTTAGGCGATTTACAGAATACCGTGCACAACAGCTCTTCATCACTGATCAGTTCTGGCTTAATATTAACTTACTCAATTGCACTTAACCTCTGAGCGCGGCTCGCATAATTGTAATTAGTTAACAGATTGCACACGACGATATGGGCCGCGCTTCAAAGATTTTCATTCTCGGCGTTCATGCTTTGCTTTCGAAAATCCTCTTTGCTCCACAGTGTTGCTTTATTCGTGCTTCCAGGTAATCCATTAGAGTAGATTTGGAACATAGCCATGGTTAATAGTACAGAAGAAAACGTACAGAGCACCCGGCCCCTCCCCCTTAACTGATAGCAACTCACCGAAACAGTTCGACGATCCAGAACTCCGTGGCCTATATATATATATGATCTAAAGACATCTACGCGCGACACACCTTCAGAACTTTGGTGCGGCGTCGATTCTTGATCGGTATTCAAGCGTGCGAACGCACAAAAATGCAGCACTCGGCGTGTCAAGGAACTTTGATCCCGCCGCGAGACCGGCGAAACTTGCTTTCTAGGAGTGGTGGATTTTTCCTACTGCACTGCGCTTTGGTAAAATTTTTCACGTGTTCACAACGGCAAGTCTTAACGGTACAAAAAGTCTTAAAAAGCTTCTTCGGCGAATGACGACGAGCGAGTAGAAAACGTGTCTACAGCACGCTGGAACACCACAGCAAAAGGCTAGCAAAACCGCAAATCCTACCCGAGCAAGATCGCCGCCCGGTGGCTTCACTTTCGGGAGCGGGAAGCATGATCCAGCAATTGTCATTGAGATCACTGGTCCGAGCCGAAATGGCGCCGCCAAAGAAGACGGACGTGTGGTGCACGGCTGACAGACGCCCGTTGTGCTACCACTATGCGGAGGCCGACCACGTGCACTGGCGATGCCGGTACCGGTGGTTGGCCAGCCGCCGTCCGAGTTATTGCGGGCCCCGTGAAACTGCCACCGCGGTCGGGTATTTTTGCGCCCGTCATGACCGATGCAGTCGCCTGCGGTTAGGTTCTCCTAGAAGGCGACGTCCAACTGCTCCTCGGGAGAGGAATAGGTGTCGCAAGGGACGTAAGGGAGCTGCAAGATAGACGCACTGCGGTCCTCGTGACGAAATGAGTTAGGTGGCAGTGCGCATTCGACATCTATCCTGAGTAAGCCATGCACAAAATCTGCGGCAACTGCTGCGCAAAATTACGACTAGCCATCGTCTCACGTACACTGCCAGGTGCATCGACACTGGACAAACCAAGGTGCCACTGTCGACGGATTTCCACTACAAAAGAAGCCTGCATGCCGGTCCCGTCCTCAGTTAAACGGCAGTGAGCATTCGACATCTATCCTAAACTCCAGTATTTCCGCAGGTGAGAATCGCTTACTCACACTTTGCAAATCCTGAAGCTTGTCTGCGAACTGCTCTTGAACACAGCAACGATTGTTCATTTTATTAGAACTGTATTTTTTTTACGCGTCTTTGTTCACTGAGTTGCGGAGTGTTTCATTCTTTCGCCTAATCGACATGACTAAGGAAGTCAAGGACGTTGTGAAAGCCCTTGAATATCTGATACGCGAGCTTCGGGCTGACCTTAGGACTTTGAAAGACAGTGTAAAAAACTGTAATGATAATTGCCACAGCGTAAACGAAATGAAAAAATTTACTAGAAGAACTGCGAACAGAGTTTCAGCAATTGCCGGGGAAAAAAACGAAGAACTAGCTGCCGAAAACCACTGGCTAAGTTAAAAAGTCGACGAACTTGTGCAATATCACAGGTCAAGTAATCTAGAGGTTAAGCGCCGACGCGGGTGGCGTGTATGACGTTGTAAGAGGAATCGGGAATTTTCTCATTGAGTCCATCTCAGACTAAGGCATTGGCATATGCATCGTATCCCAACGTTCAGATCAGCAGAAAAGAACATAATTATCCGCTTTCCAAATACATGTAACTTAAGAATAGTGGTAGCACTGACTGTAATAATATTCAATGTCGCCCTGTGAAGTTTGTAATAGATCTGATAGCTCCTTGTTTATAACATCTGTGTACAAACAAAAGTGTTTCCAAAGCACATGCTAACTCTAAAAGTATCAATGTTGTATCAGAAGGAAATAATAACGATTTTAATAACTATAAACCAAATTCTATCCCACCCATTTTGTCAAAGGGGTTCGAAAACTTATTGCATAGTTGTCTATCGGCTTTTCTTGATAAACATAACACGTTTACCTCAAGCCAATTAGGTTACGCCTCAGTTGTTCCTCGTCCGCAGCGTGCTTTCGTTAGCTTAAATCTCCAGTTCTGGCGAGAAGGTAAATAATGTACCTTCTAAAATAAACCACTAATAATTGCAGTTGTAAAAAAAAATTGCACGGAAAAGCACCTCCTTCTTTCCCCGAAAAACTTCTTAGCCTGCCCCCCCCCCCCCCCCCCCCCCCCGAGAAAATGGAAAGTTTCCGTCACTGTACATTAATAATATTACTAGCATTGGACCTCACAAAAAAATTCAATATTTATGCTGACAAAACTAGTATACTCTTCTCAAAACAAAAAATAACCTGACAATATCATAGATATAGCAAATAATGCTTCGTCAAAATTGTATAAATGGCCGTCCAGCAACCTCTTAAAAATTAATTTTGTAAAAACTAAGGCCGTTCTTTTTCGTCCTAGAAATAAATTGCAAGCTTCACCCTTGTTGGTGTTAGACTGGTGGCGGCTGATAAAACCCGTTTGCTCTACTGACGTCTAAACCCTGGTTAGCTCAGTTGGTAGAGCGCTCCACCTGTAATGGAGAGGTCCCGGGTTCGATACCCGGACCAGGCAGATTTTTTCAGTCGCTCACCAGTCACCCAGCTGTGTTTGGAGATTTGTGTTTGTCCTTTGTCCCTCTTGTTCCCCTTCTCCAGGGATTATTTTCATCGTTACTGTCCAGCTCGCTTGCACCTTTGCATTTAATTGCATTATAATCACGAATTTCAAAACCGTTTCTGTACAATTCATGTTCCATTAAAATTCCCCATCTTTTTCATAATTCTAGGGGTAATATTTTCAGAGCATATGAACTGTAATTAGCATACAGATTTTCTGGCATCTAAGTTAGCCCAAACTGTTGAAGTGGGACGACGACATACTTCCAAGAAAAGTTAACATTACTTTACAACTCTGGTTTATTCCCATATAAATTACTGCCATCTTGTATGCGGCAAAACAACGATTACAAATCGAGATAAAGAACATATGTTACAGAAAAGATACGCTGTATTTGTAATGACTCTTCGCCTTTATTTCAGCGAATTTTCATTATCAATTTTTTTTATCTCTATCCTTATAGGCTAATCATAGCTTTGTATCCGAATCAGGACGAAATATATAAAATTTAGTATCCCTGTCTTTATTAACTATGAGTAATACGACTTACGTAACCCGTCATACTGAATACTGGGCGTAAATATATGCAGAAGCTATTATGGATCAAAAACGCTTAAGCACCTGTTGCCAAAAATTTTAACAACCACATAGAAATAATCAATATCACTTTACGAAACTGGAAAGACGGTGAGAGTGCAGGCGAGCTGGTGGTAGATAATCATGTCGTATTACACCTGAGACTGCGGTGGAAGAAATCGGAAGAACTTTCAGTAGAAGGAACAGACACAGAGAACGTCTCTTGAGACGTTCTCTGTGTCTGTTCCTTCTACTGAAAGTTCTTCCGATTTCTTCCACCGCAGTCTCAGGTGTAATACGACATGATTCGAAACTGGAGTTCTATTCACCTGTGATACCATGTATTCCTAAATTTTGTTTAGGGCTGTACGTCATACATATGTCTATATGCACGACTTCATCATTTTCACCGCTGCATTACATGATCTTTGAGAAATTGTACCCTCCTGTTGAATGCCATGCCTTTGTATTTTCGGAGTTGTGTTTTTTGCAACTGAACTGCGTGTTCACTAAGAAAGCATACCCTACTGTTAAATGTCCTCTTTTTGTGTGTGTTTTGTGTGTATTTTTAAAAAAGAGGTTTAATTTTTTACGCGTCCGCTTTTCTTTTCTGTTTCTATTTTTGAAAGCACACTGCCCGTCACTGTAAAGCGGGCCGAGGGCTCGTCAAGCTGCCTACAGGCAGCTTTTTTCCTCGGCCTCCCCCATCAGGTGATGGAAATGAACTGATTACTATCGAAACTTCCGACAGAAGGCGCAGCAACCCACGAAAGGTGCCGCTGTAGAACACGTCGAGGAAATCCGGGACGACGACTTATTCGCCGCGATCTCCGACGAGCCCTCACCATGTCAGCCGTACAGTACACCGCCGCAGCAGCTCTGCGTTAACCCCAAGCTCAGTGCCACGGAATAACGACAGCTCAGGGACCTCCTCGCCGAATTAGGCGACTGCTTTGCGATCACATCGAAAGTGCTCCCAACAACAGTTTCGAAATATCGCCCCGTTACCAACAGCGACACGCTCCCTGTGCATCGGCCACCGTATCGGATCTACCTAAGAGAAAGGGAGGCCATTCATGAACAAGTACAAGAAATGCTCAACCACGACATCATTCAGCCTTCAAACAGCCCGTGGTCCTTCTTCACCAGTCGTACTAGTGAAGAAGGACGGAACGTTTCAACTCTGCGTAGACTACCGGCGGCTCAACGCGGTCACAAAAAAAGACGTGTATCCGCTCCCCCGCATCGACGACGCGCTGAACCGGCTGCGCCACTCTTGATACTTCTCGCCGGTGGTCCTAAAAAGTGGCTACTGGTAGATTGAAGTCGACGAAAGGGACTGAGAGAAGACTGCCTTCGTCCCGCCGGGCGAACTGTATGAGTTCACGGTGATGCCCTTCGGACTGTGCACGGCGCCGGCAATTTTCCAGTGAGTCATGGACACCGTACTTGAAGGTCTCAAATGGCAGAGCTTCTCGTTTACCTCGGCGACGTCGTGATATTATCGGCCAACTTCGACGAGCACTTGCGACGCCTTCAGGCCATTCTTCGAGCAATCATAACCGCCGGACTCACCCTCAAGCCGACAAAGTGGCGGGACAAAGTTTTTAAGTCCCATTGTGAGCAATGAAGGTGTTCGTGCTAACCTTGAGAAGACTCGCGCCGTAGCGGGATTTCCATCGCCCACTGAGAAGAAGGCTGTCCGAAGATTCCTGGGACTCTGCGCGTACTACAGGTGGTTCGTTCGCGATTTCGCCAAGCTTCCTGCGCCGCTCACGTGCCTCGCGGAAGACACCGTTAAGTTGTGATGGGGAGAACAACAACAGCTATTCGATGAGCTAAAGCGACAACTCCAGTTGCTCCCCATTATTGGCCACTTCGACCAGTCAGCCGAAAGAGAAGTTCACAGGGGCGCCAGCAATACAGGAGTCGGCGCGGTACTAGCTCAGCGACAAGAGGGTACAGAGCACGTAATCGCATACGCTAGTCGGATGTCGAACGCGGATCGACGAGTGTATCTCTTCGACGCTCTCGTCGCAGAGATACACTCGTCGAATCGATCTGCTGGATTATTTTTATGTGCGGCTCAAATCAACACAATATGAATTCCCGTCACCCAGTCTTGTACATGTTGCTCGAAAGAAGTAATCGATTACAATTCCGATTACTCTCTATTAAAAGAATTCAATTGGATTACTCGATTACCTGAGAAGAGAAGCCATTGACCGGTACAAGAAAAAGAAACTTCCCTTTTTTTATTCCTTCAGATTTTGAAAGCCACAGATATTTCCGGTGGTTTGAAAACGCGTCATTACCATTGTCCTTTATTGGACTAGAACCAAATACCTCTAATCTACTTATCTCCTAAACCACCAAAATTGTAAATCCATCCTTTTGTCGGGGACTTGGTTAAAGGATTTCTTGGCAGGAAACTTCTACAAACAGAGACAGAGTTACTATTTTTCCTTCCATTGGGAAGGAAAAATAGTAACGACTACAATTAATTGTTGTTACTTCCAAAATTAACCAAATTACTTTCGTGATTACTCCCTAATAAAAGTAATCAAATAAGTACAAAATCACCCCCCAAAGTCATAGATTACAAGTAATTTGCTTCATGAGGATCGCCAAAGTCTGGAGTTGACTAATTTATTTTTCGAGTATGTCCCTTTTCTTCGAAGGGTAGCGGTGGTACAAACATGAACACAGATTGAGCATGTCTCTGTAACTACGCTATGTCACGTGATGCCAGTCCAGCGCTTTCTCTTTCAGCACCGAGCACGAAAAGTTAGCGCCAATTTTGGCTACCGGAAAGCTTATGCTGCTGTCGCCACTTGTGCGTGCATTTCGACACTCGATAAGCTTCCACAAACCGCGGTGTCTCTATTCAGAGCCGTGCGAGAAAACTGCGGAAAGCGACGATCGGACTGTCAAGTCCGTCGCGATTGTTTCTGTGTGTTCTGTTTGCCTGCCGACAACCGTACTACTACGGAATCTCTGTCCGTTCACTCGGTAAGCCTCCGAAGTCACGACCACGACCGGCTGAGTCGTAGTCAGTACAATAACACGAAGCCGGATCGCTGCGCCCCGTTCCGTAGGCCGCGACGCTAGTGCCGCCGCGCTGAGAGAGTTAAAGTTTGACGGGCTGTACGACGAAAAGATGAGGTCAAAAAGAAAGCCTAAACAGTTGTTAAGAAGAGCGCGCTAAACGTGAATAAAGAACGAAGCTACTCAGCCTTCAAGCGACCAACGAAGCGCAAAAAACTCACACGATCCTAGATTCTACGTCATGGCGAGGAGCCCGTCAGATGGCGCCGCTGCACCTTCTCATTTAGGATAATAAGTTGATTATAGCATGGGAAGGAAAGGCGACGGGGAAAATAGACATAAGACGAGGCCTTAGGCAGGGGTGCCCGTTATCACCTTTGCTGTTTATGTTGTATCTGAGAGGACTGGAGGATAGACCAGACAAGAGCCCAGGCAGCACAGGGTATTGGGCCAATATTGGAAGAGCATTAGCAAAAAAAGGTACAATGATGGTCCACTTTAGCCAATCTGCTTCCAATATTCTCTATGCCATTATATAGCATGTTCAGTGATGGCCCAGCTTCTCCAATGACCAACCAATATTGGAAGCACATTGGCATAAAATGGGCAATCTTGGCCTGTCAGTTCCATTCGCTTGCGAATATTGGAGGAACACTGGCAGAACATGGACAATGTTGGCCTCACAGTTCCATTGGCTTGCGAATATTGGATGAACACTGGCATAAAATAGGCAATGTTGGCCTGTCATTTCCATTGACTCGCGAAGATTGGATGAACACTGGTATGAAATGGGCAATCTTGGCCTGTCAGTTCCATTGGCTTGCGAATATTGAATGAATACTGGCGTAAACCGGACAATGTTGGCCTGTCAGTTCCATTGGCTCGCAAATATTGGATGAACACTGGTATAAAATGGGTAATGTTGGTCTGTCAGTTCCATTGGCTTACGAATATTGGATGAATACTGGCGTAAACCGGACAATGTTGGCCTTTGAGTACCGTTGGCTTGCTAACATTGGATGAACACTGGAATAAAATGGTCAACGTTGACTAGTCCGTGCCGTTGGCATTTTAATATTTGATGGGGACTGGCATAAATTGTACACTTGACCTGCCTCTAGCATTGGTTTGGCAATTTTGGATAAACGCCAGCTTATAACGGTTACTGTTGTCCTGTTGGTACCATTGGCTCATCGTCATTTCAAGAACACAGTGGCATATAATGGTCATTGGCTTAATAGTGGAAGCATGTTGGACCAGGCTGCATGGTTTAGGCGTGTTCGTTTTATCTCAACAAGTTGAAATTGCTCGAGCGCTTGTAAATTTTATGTTATTCTTTTCAAAACGCGAGTCCGGTGTTTTTCTGCAAAGTAAAGAAGGCAATAACAAGGTACAGAACTTAATGGCGAAGTTTTGCTCCATCACTGTGCATATTAAAGCGTCGCCAGCGATATGAACTCATCAGAACCGCCAACTAAAAAAAAAACAAAAAAAAAACGGTGCTGACTTTATGATCTCGACAGAAAAGCTTCGGACCCTAACTACGGGCTTGGGGACTGTAGCTCGTGTCGGGTGAAAAACGTTTTTCCTATTGACTCGAACGAGACACTGTCCTGAAATGTGGTTATACAGTGACGGCTATATGGCTTTACGGCACTACTGGTGCCACAATAAGAGCCCTAATACCTCCTTCATGGCGCCAAGGCACTGATAGCAGACGACAATGTTGATCTTGATTTAGAGTCTAGCCCAATTCTCTAGCCGGATGTTGGCGTTGATTTAGACTGTAGCCCCTTTTTCACCACTTTATTTATCGTTGTCTCTTTTAATTTTGACATTAGGCTCCGAGCTGATTTCGGAGCTTCGTGTCTGTCAGTCCCCTTTCGTCCTCTTGCTGTAGAGTTATCATGTCTCAGGAATTTATATAATGCATTGGTTTTTGGAAACCCGGATAGCAAATACCAGTAGAAACAAACGAAAGAATTCGAGAGAGGGAAGTGTTCAAGAGAGGGTCGGGCACCGACGGCCTCGAAAGGGCGAGAGAGGGTGATAAGAGAACAGCCCCCTCCCCCCCCCCGTTTCCCCTACGCCGTCACTAATCTCTCTAAATCTATCCTTTGTGGGCGAAGAGGACTCGGCGTCCTTTAAGCGGAGGAAAGGGGTGGATTTCTCCTTCGTGTGGATACCCCATTAGGGAGGAGGGCACCGCGCATTCCTAAGCTGGCAGTGTAGTGGGAGCTGCGCACCGGCCGGACCAGTCATCACCTGCACCGCTCTCCGCGCATGGTTATGGGAGAGAGCGTGATCACGTGATTAAAAATAGACCTGCCATTGGTTCACCGAGCTTCTTAGCTTCCTTTACACTCTCAGCTTTGGAATGATGGAGTCCAGCTCGCGAAACACACGCACACAAAAGTGGGATGGCGTGCACTAAGGCCACATGATAAGGTAGCGACTGGAAGACGGTAGGGACGGTCTCCTATATTTCCATCTCGCGCATCCGGGAACTGCAAATGGGCAGACGCGCTTTGCAATTTAAGCATGTTTTTTTTGTGTTCTTTGTGGCAGAAATAGCTCTTGTCTTTAAAGAACAAAGAACGGCAAGATAATCATACGGATACCAGGACACCGTGGTGTCCGTTCCTAAGTTGTCTGAGTGCATTTGATTGCTTAGCAGGCTGTTTTTTATCGGGCGAAGCGACTCGGCATATCCGCCATCCACGCTACCCTATACTGAAACCGGCAAGAACGGTGGTTTTAGAGTTCCAATCACCAACAGCGCATGTCGTCTTAGTGCCAAGTGCGATCTTCAACATGTGGATTGCCAGGACCATGGATATTCATTCGGCAGCGCCTACGCACCGGTGATCTTCCTTTGTTGTGGGCATACATGTAACCACTAGCTCCGACCAACGCATTGCTTCGACGAACCAAAGACACGACGGACCGCCTTCTCCATGTGAGTGACAAGGAGAGGTCCTCTTGACCATGGGGATAGGTATTCTTGCTACGCAATGTACGTTTTGTCACTATGCGATGAGTATGAATCGTGTCGAACTCTGTGCCAGAAATCTCCGACGAGTTCAACGTGTAATCCACAGCGATCGGCCCGAAAGGCCCGGTACAGCGCTATTTGTAAGTGTTTTTTTTTTTTTTAGTAGACCGTAAAAGACGTTTTGTTTGGTCATTTCTGCGTTCGAAGTACCTAATTTTTATTTCATTTTTTTTTTTGTTGTTGTTAAAATATATATGGCTGTCGTCCTGGCGGTAGATGTACGCTCTAGCAAAAAGTCCTCCCGCTATGTCCAAAGCGCGTTGAGTAGTCCTTATTTGCCAAGGTTCGGCTTGTTGGGTGCGAGTGGAGTGTCAGATTATGTCACCGCGCTTTGCAAGTGTAATTGCCAGTAATTTTCTTTACACAACAAGCTATTTCATGTGCGTGATTTATTTTAAATTCTTGATTGATTCAAGCATCAAGTTTTGTTCAAGTGTCATGTTCTTGCGTATAACGGGGTAGTTATTGAACTGCTAATTTAGTAGTGCGTTTGACACTGGTGAGCTGAAGAAGGAGGCCAGCGGTTGTATTTCTAAAATGTAAATATTATGGAGGCATTTATAACTATACATTTCCGTGCCGCAAAAACCGTAAGTCTTAAAAACGTTTTTTTTTTTCTCAAATCAACGTACAAATATCGGTGTGAACTTAAATGGCGAGATTTTAATTCTTACAGCTAGATGAAAGGTTAAAGGACGCCACGATGTTGCGAGAGTAGAGCCAAGCAATTTATGAAATAGCCTTCGTACTATTTCATTATTTTTTTTTAAATCAGTATGAATATCTTAATCTAGATCGATCGAGCTCTCAGTAAGGACAAGTCGGGCGAACAAAACAATAGTAAACGCCTGGGCCGTCTTGCTAGAAACAGCGTCTCAGCTGAGACGGGGGAAAAGAAAGCATTGTGAAAGCCAGTGTACGAGCTGAACGGGACTCAAACCTCGACTCAGGGACGACGACGAAGTGCTCTAACCAAAGACGTCCAATCTTCCATTCCTGGTAATTTTTCGTATGTTTTACCTTCTATTGCGAAAATCTCGATCAAATATTAACGGGCAGTATTTCTAAACTCAGTGTGCCTGACAAAGAAATCAAGCAGACCGCCGAGATCTCTTTTAGAGAAAACTGCAGCCTTTGCCGCTGCTATCGTTCCATGTGAACAAACATGGAAGCGGCCCAAGTGGGCGTCCCTAGCGCTGCTAATACAGCCCTGAGCATAACTCCTGAGCAACGTCAAGGGAACGAAGCACCCGTAACGTCGCAACCAGATGATGGGCACTTCATTTGTTCCGATGGTTCCATTGCATCGTCAACTACAGACATCAACTGTATGGAACAAGACGACGATACCGGGGGTCCATATCAAGAAGTTAGATCACGAAAGAAAACTCGGCGCAACAACTCCAACACCAGCTCGGAGACAATAATCCAATCAAAAGCCATCGAAGAAGGGCTCACTGTTGTGTTCGCCCCTGCGGATACTGAGACGTTAATAACATCCCTCAGTAGCGTGAAGCTCTCAAGAGCTCTAGAAAACTCCTGTCCTGAGGGCATTCACGAGGTTCGCTTTAACAGCAGATTGAATGTCATCGCAGTTGACACCAGAAATGGTGAAGCTACAAAAACATTGCTCAACTTGAAGGCTCTCTGTGGAATTCCGGTGATGTCAAACTCTCCATTGGCTGGAGCAACGGTGAACGGAATGATTCAGGACGTCGACAAAGAGCTTTCTAATGAGGAAATCACCTCGCATCTCAGGTCCAATATTAACAGTGAAAAAATTGTAAGGGTGCAGGCGAGCTGGTGGAAGTTAACCATAGTTTTGTTTAACCCGAGACTGGGGTATTTCGGAAAAGGGACGAGAAGAAAAGAGGCCACAAGGAGGCGACGTCTCAATTAACGTTGGTGCCGTCCGACGCCTAGGGAAGTCTAGTACAGTCAAAGTCACCTTCCGGGGCAAGATTCTGCCAACCCATGTTCTTCTGGGGCATGTACGCCATCCCGTCCATCCTTTTCAAGAAAGACCCATCCAGTGCCTTAACTGCTTTGGATTCGGACACAAACGAGTCGCCTGCAAACGCCCCAAAAATGTGAACATTGTGGAAAACCACATGAATCAACAGACATCACATGTCAATCAATGCCTGCGAAATGTGTCAATTGCGGCCAAGAACACGAAGCTACAGCACGCTTCTGCTCGAAGCGAAAGAAACTAGGGGAGATCCAGGCGTACTCAATATTCAACTCGGTGGGCTTTCATGTCACCAAATCCGCCTTGGAGCACGATAATTGCTTCCGAGAAGCTCCGTAGCTTCCCTTTAAAGGGAAGCTACGGAGCTTTTCGGAAAAAATGAGTTAGAAGTGAATTCTAGTATATTTTTACCCCGTGAACCCGAATACTTCAAACCATTTGCTGCGTAAGTATTGTTAAACGCGAGAAAAACGCGAAAGACAGTCGCTGTCCGTGACGTCATCGACGGCGCTTTTGGCTGCCCAAGGCTAGGGAGGCGGGGCTTCAGTCGTATTTTGAAATTGCTCTTGTGGCTCTCCGGCGCGTCGCATTGAAATATAATTTTGATATCTGTTATTCTAAAGGCCAAATGAACGCAATTCAAGCGTTTTTTCTCAAATGTAGAAGTGCCCCATCTTCCCTTTAAGCCAATGGTGTTGTGAGACTAACACACTTTGACCATTATATGCCACTGTGTTTTTGAAATAACGATGAGCGAATGGTACTAACAAGACAACAGTAACCATTATAAGCTCGTGTTTATCCAACATTGGCAAGCCAATGCTGCAGACAAGCCAACAGTGTCCATTTTCAGTCCCCATCAAATATTGGAATGCCAACGGCACGGACAGGCCAACGTTGACCATTTTATTCCAGTGTTTATTCAATGTTGGCAAGCCAAGGGGACTCAAAGGGCAACATTGTCCGGTTTACGCCAGTATTCATCGAATATTCGGAAGCCAATGGAACTGACAGGCCAAGATTGCCCATTTTATACCAGTGTTCATCCAATATTCGCGAGCCAATGGAACTGACAGGCCAACATTGTCCGGTTTACGCCACTATTCATTAAATATTCACAAGCCAATGAAACTGACAGGCCAAGATTGCCCATTTTATAGCAGTGTTCATTCAATATTCGCGACCCAATGGAACTGACAGGCCAACATTGTCCATTTTATGCCAGTGTTCATCCAATATTCGCAAGTGAATGGAACTGACAGGCCAAGATTGCCCATTTTATGCCAATGTGCTTCCAATATTGGTTGGTCATGGGAGAAGCTGGGCCATCACTGAAGATGCTATATAATGGCATAAACAATATTGGGTGCAGATTGGCTAAAGTGGACCATCATTGGACCTTTTTTTGCCAATGCTCTTCCAATATTGGCCCGACACCTTGTGCTGCCTGGGAAGCTCTTCCCGGAGATGGAATCTACTTGAGCAGGCAGCAATGCCACGAAAGAACCGACTGTCACTTAACTCAAGAATTGAGGAGAGCAAGACATAAAAGAAACCTCAAAAGATGTGACTACATCATCGCTATACACGACGGTCGTCAAACAAACCAAACCTAAAAGTCAAGCAACTAAAAAAGATTGCCAGGGTTCAGGTACACACGACAAACAAAAAAGCAATATGCCGGCTGCATAAACCCTTCAGGAATCCCAGACCGTTTCTGCACCCACCACTCAGCCGCAACCCTGCCACTCGAAGGACACAAATGCGCAACCAACAACTTCCTTTGGAGACAGTTCACCTGAATGGATGACTTTTGTCAAGGCCGCAATCAAGATCGCTCTCAGCCTACTTAAAAGCATTGAATCAACCTGGGCAAAGACACTAACATAATTCAAGCAGTGCTCCCTGTTCTTGAGGGATGCTAGAGTGATCTTCTACTCAAACTAAGGATTTTACCACCAGAACTTCAGTGGTGTGCGCAAGAGCTACCATACCCGACACGCCCAGTCGGGTAGACACCCTCAGTAGAAATGGCAGAACCCGCTTATGGCAGAGCAACGCCGGGCGGACATAACTAGAATCTGGCAGTGGAACTGGCGGGGGTACCGCAACAAACATGGCGCCCTGGCGCAGTACATTGCCGGACGCGACAAACCCCCCGACATAATAGCACTCCAGGAAACTCGAACCGAGACACCCACACTTTCGGGCTACAAGGTGCTTGTCCCTCGCATATGCCAGCGCGTGGAGTCCTAGCAGCAAACCACGTAAATGCCCGCATGCACGAACTCAGCGACGAGAGCATAGACCAAGTGCTTATAGAAATCATTCCCGAGAAGCGCCACTGGACCTCGTTCTTTATTCTCAACGTATACAGTCCGCCACGCAACAGGCACGAGGATTTTAGCAAACTGTTTGCGCGCGCGCTTAAACTTGCGCGGAACCAACTCTTCATAGTAGGCGACTTTAACGCGCCGCACTCGGCCTGGGGGTACACTCGCTCTATGGCCAAGGGCACCCGACTTTACCCCTTAATCTGCCAACAACGCCCCTCTATCCTGACCGACCCGGAGCAGCCAACGAGGACGGGCAACAGTGTTACCCGCGACTCGTGCCCGGACCTCGCGCTGACGAGATGCGGACGGTGGTCGGAATGGTCAAACCTCGAGGTGAATCGGGGAAGCGACCACGCCATAGCCCAAAGGGACATCGCCGTCTCGCCAGGAAAAACTTTCCTCCGGAAACAAGCCCTGACAGCCTGGGACAGGTTTCGCGCAGCACGCACGGCCACACACAACGAGCGAGAGCACGAATGTGCTTCCCTTGCCAGCTACACCGAGCGCCTGGTGTGCCACAAGAACACCTACACGGCAACTATCAACCTGACAACAGGAACTCCCGAGGTGGACAGGCACCTGCTCCACTTGTGGGAGGCAAGGCACGGTCTGATCAAGCGCTGGAAGCGCCAGAAGATAAACCGCAAGCTCAAGAAACGGATCGCGGCAATCACGGCGAAAGCGCTCGAGTACGCAACCCAACTGGCGCTTTCCAACTGGAACAAGAAGTGCACCGATCTCCAGGGATAACTGGTAACCAAGGACGCGTGGCAGTTCTTGCAACACCTCCTGGACCCTAGCAAAAGTAAACGCAATACCAGCCAGAACCTCCAGAAAATTGTGCGCGACTTCCCCGGCACCATCCAGGACCTCCTCGAACAGCTCAAACTACGGTACATCGGCTCGTCCCCGGACGAGGAGTATCATGACTCCGAAGGCGAGCCAAACCCCTAACTCGACGTCCCCTTCAGTTTCGAAGAGGTATAGAGCGCGCTCCAAGACCTGGGCCGTAATACGGCACCTGGCGAGGACCGCGTCCAAAACACGCTGCTTCGTAACCTAGACGCAGGTTCGGTTCAGACCCTTTTGAAACATATCAACCAGGTATGGGAGAACGCCGAGCTCCCCAATGAGTGGAAACACTCGGAAATTATCCTCATCCCCAAACCTGGGAATGAGCTCTGCCTCGACAACCTGCGACTAATCGCCCTCACGTCCTGAGTGGGAAAGCTGATGGAACGGTTTGTCCTCAAACGGCTGCAGCCGCACATGGAGGAAACGGGCGTGTTCTCGCACACCATGTTTGGTTTTAGAGAGCACTTGTCAACCCAGGACGTCATGCTGCCGCTAAAAGAGGACATTCTTGGCCCCATCTCTAGGACGACGACCCAAGCGGTGCTCGCGCTGGACGTCAAGGGAGCTTTTGATAATGTGGGCCACCAGCTAATCCTCCTAAACCTAACAGTCACCAGTTGCGGTTCCAGAATGTACAACTACCTGCGGGACTTCCTACGGGACAGGACAGCCACCATTGGTGCAGGTGACCTCCGCACGGACGTCATCAACATTTCAAGAGGGGCACGCCGCCGGGGGCGGTGCTCTCGCCAACCTTGTTCAACCTGGCAATGAGCGGGCTGCCCCCGATTCTGGAGCGCATCCCGCACATTAAACACTCTCTGTACGCGGACGATCTCACAATCTTGACCGTGTCCGGGTCTGACGGAGAGAAGCAGGACGCACTTCAGGTGGCAGTCGACGAAACTCAACGGTACCTATGCCAGGGTCCCCTACATATCTCGGTAGCCAAATCGGAATTGATCCTAATCTGCAAGACCCCAAGGTCCCGCCGCAACTCGGAGCCCAGAAACGAGATACAAGTCTTCCTGGACGACGGCTCTCGAATCCCCGTGGTGCCGCGTGCCAGAATCCTGGGACTACACCTCCAGTAGGACGGAAAGGCTACCCATACCCTCACACTCCTCCAGAACCAAGTATCCCAGATTCTACGCATCATGCACCGAATCGCCAGCCGGCGGCACGGTCTCAGGGAAGACGACACGATCAAACTGGTTAACGTCCTGGCGGGGTCGCGCATCATCTACGCCACACCCTATCTGAATCTGACAAAGGGAGACGAGGACAAGCTAGATGTCCTCATACGCAAAGCGTACAAGACGGCCCTCGAACTCCCCCCGTACACCTCCACAGACAAGCTACTCAAGCTCGGCGTCCACAACACTTTTAGGGAGCTGGTGGACAGCCACCTTGCCACTCAACGAGACCGACTCGGCCAAAACCCCTGCGGGCAGAAAGGTCCTAGAGTCGCTCAAGATTCCCTTCCAATGGGACAGAGAAGACACCACGACACCCCTCCCGAGACACATCTGGAGCTAAATCAAGGTGCACGCGATCCCCCGCAGCATGGACCCGACGCTCCACGCGGAACGCCGCAAGCCTCGGGCAAGATTCTACCAAAAGGCGTATGGCAAACGGGCTGATGTCCTGTACACAGACGCGGCCACATATGCCTATCAACGGAATGCAGCGGCAATATGCGTCGTGGATGAAACTGGAAGCACCCGAATCACGGCGTCGCTGCGCACCTCTAATACGACCATTGCAGAGGAATTCGCCATCGCCATGGCCATTGGGCTCGGATAAGATCACGTCACCATCATGAGCGACTCACAAGCAGCACTGCGTCGCTTCCTAGCAGGCCGTGTCTCGCCGAAGGCACTCAAGGTCCTCACCCAGAGAGACTTACAGGGCTTCCCCACAGTGGAACTCATATGGATCCCAGGACACGACGAGGTGATAGGCAATCTGTGTGCTGACACCGAGGTCCGAGCATGCACCCTCTGGGCCGCTCCTGCCGCCGCGTCGCGACTAGAGCTAGGTGCATACTTTATTCCGGTGCCAAACAGGTACTCCGAAGTCAGGGCCTACCATCGTGGCCAGAGGCGTGATTACCCCCCGCCACACAAAAATCTCAACAGAGAGGACGCGGTCGCTTGGCGCCAGCTCCAGACAGGAGCGTTCCGCAACCCAGCGCTCTTGCACAAATTCTACCCTACAAGCTACAAAGCCGAATGTCCGCGCTGCGGGCAATATGCTTCTTTATCACACACCGCATGGTTTTGCACCGCTCACACTAACATCCCCCCCTCCCACCCTGATCCCACTCCTGAAAAGTGGGAAGCCGCACTGCTCAGCTCGTCTGCTGCTGACCGACTAAAGTTGATCGAGCGGGCGAGGCTGACAGCCGACAGCGTTGGGGCCCTGGACTAAGGGAACCACCCAGACACCAATATACAGGCATAATGAAGTTTATTCCTCCTCGACTCAAGACGCTCGCGCGTCCCAGCCTTTACAGTGCTTTCCTTCACCCAGTCTCAGCTGAGACACTGATTCCAGCAAGCCGGCCCCGGTGTCTTACCTGCTCATCTATTTATTTTAGAAGGCAGTGCTAAGTTTCTTTATATACAAAAAAAATATTTCACTGAAAAAGAAAGTATATAATAGGGAAAGGTAAACATAAAAATGTCGGTAGGCCTTTCCGAGATTTTATACTTGACGAGCAACTGAGCCGATTAATCGAATAGCTAATTAAAGGGCGGCGATTAATAATGTAGCTATGTTTTATTTTGATATTCATTATTGACAAGCGTAAGAGAGAACTGAGAGCCTCTGAAACCCTTCACCTGAATCCAAACCCCCGCTTCTCTCTCTCTCAGAATCCTGTGGCCAGGCCCCTGCGTGGAATCCCTTTGCCCAGCCCTTCGCCCAGCCCTCTGCACTGTCCACTACCGAGCCTGCCGCCGACCCTGCCACCGAGTCTGCCCAGGCCCCCCTGGTTGCACCATGTTTTAAATATTTTTATTCGATTTAAATAAATTATGAACTATCAAACGTTATGACCAATTTATTTGCCTGCTTAAATGATTTCTAAAGTGTCCAAATATGGTCAAATTGCTGCATTTATTAGATTTTAGTATCAGAAAGGAAAACAGTGCTTGAGGAAAAAGGGCAAGATACTTGCTTGGTTCTCTGCACTGTTTTTGATACGCTGGTTAGAACACTGGCTGAAAAATGGCATCCGATAATGGCATAGACAATGGATGCAAAAAAATAGCCAGTGTATTAAACTGGATGACAATATTAGAATAGCCAATGTTTAAGCCAATGTTGGAAGAGCCAGTGTGTAAGGCACTGGATGCCAATGTTGGTTCAGCCAACGGCGAAACCTCTATGCCAATATTGGATAAAAAAGCGCAAACCACGTTGGTTCAACGTGGGCTAGAACGTTGGCAAACCAGTGGTTCAATATTGCCACCAATGTTGGACCACCATTGGATCGGGTGGCGTTTCCAAAAATTCCAGCGTCAGACCAATATTGGAAACATTTTTTGCCAACATTGGGCCAATGGGGGTCCAACAATGGTGTGCTGCCTGGGAGTGGGCTTGGATTCGACCTTTCGTACAGTAAGCTAGGCCAAAACATTCATCAATCCTTACCAGGATTGATGTATGTGGATGATGTCGTACTAATGGCTAACAACAGGACAGAGCTGAAGGAATTAATGAGCATCTGTGGTAGGGAAGGAGAGGAATTACGTTTAGAATTCAGTAATGAAAACTCAGAAGTCATAATTTTTAACGATGATGATGTTGAGAGGCTGAAGATACAGAATATTACAGTTGAGAGAGCTAGTAAATACAGGTATCTAGGAGTATGGATATGTGATGGCGCAGAATATCTCAGTGAGCATGAAAAGTATATAATAAGTAAGGGCAACAGAAATGCAGCTGTAATGAAAAATAGAAAACTTTGGAATTACTACAGGTATGAGGTGGTGAGAGATTTGGAAAGGGGGTCATGGTGCCTGGCTTGACTTTTGGAAACGCAGTGGTATGCATGAAATTCGAAGTGCATGCAAGACTAGACATAAAAAAGCGCGGAGTAGGTAGGCTGGCTTTGGGGGCACATTGCAAAACGTCAAACCAAGTAGTACAAGGAGACATGGGATGGGCGTCATTCGAAACCAGGGAAGCTGTGAGCAAGACAGAATTTGAGGATCGGTTAAGGCAAATGGATGAGGAGCAATGGGCACAAAGGTTTTCAGCTATTTATATATGAGGAGTATAAACACAAGGTGGAGACAGCGCACTAGGAAATTAAGAGGAAAGTTTTTAGGCTATAGTGGAGATACGAAAGAGCAGGTCTTAGTTAACAAGAAAGTTAAGGCCACAAAAAGAGATCGGTGGCTAGAGGGAATGCAGACAAAGACGGCTCTGGAAAGCTATAGATTACACAAAAGAGTTATTGCCAAAGAAAGCATTTATGGCAATTCTAGGGGAAGCTCATTGTTGTTTCAGGCGAGGACGGGTATTCTGCGAACCAGAACATACAGAGCGAAGTACCAGGAACTGGATACAGTGTGCACTGCTTGTGGAGAGGAGGACGAGACGGCTGAGCACTTGATACTCTACTGTAAAGGGCTTGACGCTATGCCTACCGAAGGCAACATAGATTTAATAGAGTCATTGGGTTTTAGAGATAGCGAAGGGAGAGTGGATTTCAAGACTGTAGAGATTACCAAGCAAATACTAAGTGAATGGTGGCGGAAAGCGAAAAAAAACTAGGTATTTTCTTATTAACTGATGGCAAGGGGTTTTATAGCCTCACTTTCTTTGCAGTGCGGAGTGAATATAGATTTCACATTTAAATATTCTAAGCTTAAATGGTAAAACAAAATGGCTAGGTGGCGTAAGCTGCCGCCTGATTCAAAGGATTCAGCCGGATTCATCCATCCATCCATCCATTATTATAGGTGGCGCGAGCCGCGCCCGATTAAAATGATTTATTCGCAATCATTCATCCATCGATCGGTGCTACCATGAGCGTACCTGTCCCGGTGGAATCATCCTCTTGGCCCCTCCGACGGCCGCCTTGCCGGGCAGCGGCGGGCAAGCGATGGTCACCTCGGTCCAGTCGGCTGCCGCTGGCTGCGGAGGGGGCACGTGCGGGTTCTTCTTGAGCATGATGTCTCTCAGCCGACGCGCCACGGGGGTCAACGCCGCGCTGCGCATGTTCCTGCGCCAAGGCGAAACGTCGCAAACTCTCAATGGACGGGTTCTGCCACTGAGTCGCCGCAATCAAGCGGCCGACCATTTGAAGATGACCGAGATGAACGGTCCGAACTTAATCAACCGAGGCGCACTTCGTGTAGGCCTGGCCTCGCGTCGCTCACCGTCGCATCGCACGATAACCGTTTTAGCTGGTCGTCGTATTGTGATCTTAAAACCATCTTAGTGAAACACAGCCATGCAGCTACGCGGATTGTCAAAGCGCGCGCTCCTCTGTCGCCGGAGAACGGCTTTTGAGTTCTAACCGCTCCATCCGCTGTTAAAGCATATGCGATGGTTACTGGGAGATTTCCCCGTCTCCAAGCAACACCACAAAAGATGCTTCTAGCCGCGTTTTTAATGCATGGGTTCACAAAGCACGAAACACCGTTCGCACTGCGCACCCGCGCACCGTAAGAAACGGGCATTATATTAAAATTTTTACTGTGCCCAGATCGGTGCCATCGAAAGAAACAAACGCAACAAAACAATGCTGGATTAACCATGGAAGGCAGCCGACACACTATTAAAAGTTAATGTGGCCAACTTTTCTCCGTCATCTTCAGCTTGAAAGGCACTAGCGTGCCTACGGGGATAAATAGAGCAAGACAAAAGAAGCAGGAGCGCGAGCACGGGACCGCGGACCTCGGGCTACTCGCTTCTCCCGCGAGATTACAAGAGAACCAGGCTACTTGACTCTTTTGATTGGTAGCAGATGAGTAGACGAGGAAAAAATAGGGAGACAAGATGCGTGTGATCGGCTCCTGCTCGATTCGATTTGCTTCGATCACATCCATGTAAACCCAGACAGTGGCTGCATTTACATGGATGCGACCGTAGCCAATCGAATCTAGATTTGACTATATTGATTGGTAGCAGATGGATAGAAGAAAAAAAGTAGGAAGACAGGCCGCGTGTGATTGGTCCATGCTCGATTCGAAGCGCTACGATCGCATTCATGCAGCCATATACCGCGTTTTTATGGATGCGACCGTAGAGGATCGAATTGAGACTTGACGGTTTTGAGACATCTTTTTTCTTGTGCTGCTGAGAGCGGCGGAATGAGCGAGGAAACGTGCAAAAAATTTCCGGGGTTTTTTTTTTTTTTTTTTTTTTTTTGCTTATTTAGTTGGGCCGAGACCCTTTCTCGAACCGAGTGGCAGTCGCCGACACTTCCACGCATCTCAGCATCACACGTTTAAAAAAGCAAGAATAAGGATGCCTTGTCGTTCAACGCGCCAATGGACTTGACCGCCGATGACTGGGCCGCCATCGTCCAGCAGACAACTGAGGCAATTTCTGTCTTCTTCGTCTCAACATTGGGAGCTGCCCTGCTTCCAACCACCGACGTCCTGGCCGTTCTCGTCCCAGTCTCAGCAGTCTGTGTCGCAGGACTCTGAACGCGAGCTATTCGAACGTCAGCACGGTGAGCTCAAACAACCACTGACGCGCCATGAGATCGCTTCCAGTATCGCCGGAAGCTCCCGCCGCAGGGATGGCTTCAAAGGGAATCATTACTACAGGAGCCACCAACGGCATCCGACTACCTCCGGTGGAGCTCCCACTGCCAGCAGGGGCAAGCCAGGCCTACAACATTCTGCGCGACCTCGCCCAGAGCACCAGACGTCTTTCTACGAGAGACGTCCACGAGATCCGGCATCTACCCCCGTACCTGCTCTACTGGGACGCCATGCTCCCGGAACGCCCGCACCTCACCTTCGATAGACTGGAACTCTTCCACGTCGTCGCAAGAAAGGACTGGAAGAAGGCTATCTAATATCAGACGTCAAGGTCCAGGCTCAAGTTCGAGGTCTTTAAAGAGCTCCCCGACCAGCTACCCAACCAAGCTCGACGCGGACGCGGAGCGCATCGTGCCCCCACAAACACCAACTACCGCCCAGACACCTCGTCCAAGATGTCCCCTAATCCAAAGTGAGTCCGGCCGCGACTGTGGGCGTCCGGGACCCACCAGTGTCGTCATCGACAGCACATTCGTCTCCTCGACATTCCTAGAAGACGTTTTCCTGGTCGAGGATGTTCTCGCCTATGCATTATGCGAGGCCGGGATCTCAGCCGATCTTGCCCGTGCTTCGCCTTGGACAGAAGAAAACGAACCATTGGATCCGGACTCGACGGCCACCGCCGCCGAGCAAATCCTGGAGTGACTCAGCAGGACCGACAGTTTCATCGATCCCAACGGCGATGACCACTCCTTCGATACCCACGATTGGCGAGGAGGAAAACCACACCAACACAAAGGAACATGCTAGAAACAAACAAATCGACGTCGAAGACTCCCAATCGGACCTCGGCAGCACTTCCTACAAGTCGAGAGTGACGGGACATCCGCCGCCAGTCCGCGGGACCCAGCAAGCACCTCAATTAGACTGGGCATTTTTTAACGAGCCATTTAATTATCACGGGCCGGCCGACTTTGGCGCCCTTTCCATTCTCTGCACGAAGGCTTCTTGCTTCACGGCCCGGCCCCCTCCCTCTGGCCAAGTTCCCACGATTGATGCCGCCGTACCAACATGTTGGTGGTCGGCATCATCGAACGCTCTTCACATGGCCTGTGCCTCAACCCCGTCGTCTTCGTCCTCAAGTTAGCCACTGTGTCCCGCTTCGTTTTAGACTGCACGGCACTTACTCCTCACCTCCTGGCACCTCCTCACCTCGTGGCACCTCCTCACCTCCCAGCACCTCACCTCCCGCCACCCTACTCTCCTACCCCAGGCAGTCAAAGCAAACCCCCCTTCCGCCTCAAGCGCAGAGCGTACATGGTGAAGCCCGACCTTGTCGAGGCCTTTTACCATATCACGCTTCATTCTATCTACAGGCGCATTCGTGACATACCTGAAAGACTTGACCGCCAGCGCCACGGTGGGGTTTGTGAGCACGGGGTCGTTGGGGTCCAGCGGTGTTGCGGACCCCGGTGGGGCCCCCAGGTGAGAAGACGTCATCGCTTGGCCGCCACTTCAGAACGTTCACCCAATGAGGCTACGGTCCCGGCCATGCCGGAAAGAGAACCCGCTAGCTTTCCCTGAAAAAAAAAAAGAAAGCTTTCAGCCTTTTTTTTATTTTTGTGAAGAAGGAAGACCAGCGAAGCTGTACTATGGTGGGAACGAAGTCATGGCCGGCGGCAAGCCGGCAAGTAAGAGTGGAAAGTCTAGAAAGGTTTTCGCCACCTATGAAAAACGGCGGCAACCAGAAAACCTGCAAGTTGGTTGTCTGGTTACCGCCGTCGATCATAGATGGCGGTGGCTGTTCAGAGTTTGTATCACCATTTCTTTGCTCACGGACACGATACTGGGGAAACTAGCCCTCGACAGCTCCGCTGTAAAAAAGACAACGCAACAATAAACAGCTAAAAAAACTAAAGCTTTAATGCGGCCAACTTGTGCAAAAACATATGTTGTCCCCAGCACTGGCGAAGGCTGACTATATATGCCTTGCACAGGACGTCACGATAAGGAAGGACCGGGCGCCGCACCATGCACTTGCATTCGCACCGCGCGTTTACCTAGGTCTTGAATACCGCTACCTGCCCGGACATGCGCTGACAAGCGTTATGAAGCATGGTGTAAGGCACAAAAAACACAAAGAAGAGGACACGCACACCAGGCGCCGCTCACAACTATATTTGAAAATTGCACAAAGGAAATACCTATCTTGTCACCTTCATCACGTCCAAGCATGCGCATGGTCGGGGGATACACGCCTCATTATTCATTCGCAAAAACTTCTCAAGAACTCTTATCTCCGCATTATGCAGTGCATTAGATGTATTCCTTACTCATTGTGTGCCCCTTTTTCTGATAAAGTATGCTTTCCTTAACTCCCGCGCTTTCTGGCTCGTTCCTCTACCCAGAATCGCTGACTCAGAAAAACGTGGCTCGCACTTACATTTTCCGCAGTGTTCATGCAAATGAGCCCCATCATTCGTCTTTAAATTTCTGCGCGTGTTCCTTTAGTCGGTCATTCGCACATCCTCCCGTTTTCCCTACATAGGGCTTTCCACACGTAAGGAATATTTCGTATACACCTCCGTGACGCATCCAACATTCGGCCGGACATGCTTTGTGGTGCAACCTCGCCTTATACTGCCCCCACCGGTAATTCGAGAGCAGAGCTGGCCCAGTTTGCTCGGAGCTGAAAAACACCAAAGCGGTTCGCCACCTTCTTGAGGTTGTGCGACATTTTGTACACATGTGGTACCACCTCAGGTCCCAATTTACTCAGAGCCTGAGGCCTGAGGTGATACCGTATGCACTCTAAGAAGAAAGGGAGCGTGACTTGCTCCCTCAAGGTAGAAATACGCTGACACAATCATTGCTCCCCTAGGGGAGAAACGGTAACGGGAGAAACCCTTGCTCCCCTACCGTTAGTCCCTCAAAGTTGAAACCCCAGGACTAACTTTTGAACCCTTGCATTTAGGCCACTGGGACTAAATGTTGCCCCTCTCCTCATTTATTACTAAACTGCGCCCTTACACCACAAAATAGGGAGTTTTCGTAGATTGTTTTCGCCGTTCCGCAACGCTCTCCGCAACCCGCTACAATACCCGGAACTCTAGAGTCAAGGCCATCGACGCGCAGGCGCAGTAGCCGCATCTTCGTTGCGGAGGGGATAATGGAGGGGGAAACACGGTCTACGAAATCTCCCTGATGTCGAATTCCCCCTTAGGTTCATAACGTGCACCACGTAGTGCAACTACAAGTTCTTCTGCTGACATGCGCTAGCAGGCACTGACATACACCATGTTTTTAACAAAGGTACCTAGTTCCTTCACATGTAAGCTTGAAAAAGTGTGCCGAGCTTACAATGATAAAGTTCAGCCAGTATGTGCGGAATTATTCGGGGTTATTGCGATTGCGCTATAATCGCATCTCGACTAAGCGTCTAATCGAACGGATAACCGCATCACGACGGAATGATTCGGCACAACTAAGTTTACCGCTAGGCGGGCCATCGCGGCACGGTGCGCGTTTGTGGGACGTGCTTTACAGTCGGTCCTCCTGGAGCCAAAAGGTGGCACCCTCCGGAGTATGTAATACGCCCTGCCACGAACGCGCTAAACAACCTAGCTCATGGGGGCCAAGGACAAGCACACAGTTTGGCATCCTGCTTTCTGACCTGTCCCCCAGCAGTGGGAGATTATCCACAACACAGAGAGTGGGCCTGGCCCTGCACGCCAGGGTTGCGTGACGCGTTTGAGATTAACTTGCGCGCTACCGGAATTATCGCATTGAGTAAAACTCAGCTGACAGTGCTGTGGAAGCTACGTGCTCCTTGGTCCAGCCACACTTTTGCCACGTGATCACGTTCTCTCGCGCATACCCACGTGCAGAGGATGAGGGCAGGTAATGAAAGGGAGGCGGCTGATTGGTCCCGCAAGCGCGTAGCTTGTATCACAATGTCAGCTTCAGCTTAGGGGTAAAGGGAAAAAGTGAGCTGAGGTGTCGTGTGACGTTCGTTTGGGGCCGATGACGCGCTGCGGGGGCCCGGTGACGCGCTGCGGGGTCAGCGGATATATCACAGTGAAAAGGCAGAGAGCTTACAAAGGGAACGGGGTACGAAATAGTCCGCTGTGCTTTCAGATTTTTGTACCGAAAGTCAGGCTTTTGACTTTCTACCTTTTTTCTTTTGGCCCACTAAACGATGCGCTATTAGTAAAATCCCAATATAAATTGAATTTTTCAAGTCCGAAATTCGTTTCATGATCCTTTTAAGTCAACGACTACTGAAAAGAGAACAATAAACCATTACACAAAAGCAGCGGTGTATTTGGTCGTCAAAGTAACGAGAAGTAACTCGATACTTTGGAGATAATATATAACGCGGTTTCTGAGAATCGATAGCGAGTAATATATTTAGATACTTTTTGAGCGAGTAACGAGTATCGGCATTTAGTTACTTTGGGGGGTAACGTGTACACGTCTGAATCCAACTTTGATGAGGGAAAGCGATCTTGCAGGCGCCAAGTTTCGGCCGGAGCATGTGTCTCGCTTTGCGTTTGCGAAATATACAACCTACACAAAAATCGAACAACTGGAAGGTTCCTTGATCAGTGAACATTATGTGCGGCCACTGAGTACAGTATAATTGCGTTGATAAACGCGACCGATGTTTTAAAAGATGTTTCCAAAGTTTGTAAAGCAGACGACACGAAGGACCATCGCGTTGCTCGTCTCTGCAAGCGCGCGGAGTGGTGCGCGACCGGCACATCCGGGCACCTCGGACAAGACAAAAACCCGCAGCTAAACGCTTGCAAAGGGACGACGTCTTCGTTGGCCATTGCGTTCTGCCGAGGGCATAGAGAGATACGGGAGACAAGTAAGGAAACGACGGTGCGCGCGAAGCGTGCCGCCGGACTGTATCTTCCCTGTTCCGCACGCCGCAGCACACCGCCTCACAGCCACGCCATCCGCGCCACCAGGTCTCCCGCAGAAGAGACGGTCGCTTCCCGCAGTGCGGCCTTAGATCCAACATGGCCGCCCTGGGAGCATCATCGCGATTCTCTGCTCCGCAAGCGAGGTAAATAGACGCTTTAAACATTCGCCAGATTGAGTCGCCATTGCCGACCGTCCCTTGTCTTACCGAGATGCCGAGCCACTGAAGCGGGCGTTGACGAGCCTCTACAAAGGCCTATGCTGGAGAGGGCAGATTAGCACCTACAGTGGCGCAATAAGTTGTCCTGCTGTGGCAATGATGAAGTGAAGCGAACGGGGTAAGAGGAAACAAAAACTGAAGGTCGGTTACGGCGCCGCCCATGCACAGCTGCCTGAAAGAGTCGATACAGTTACTCTAGATTACTCCAGAACTGGTTCTGCGCTCATAGGAAGGGAGCGGACAGGGATGGGCAGTATTTCAAATACAAGTATTTGAAATACGTATTTCAAATACTTTGTGTATTTTGCATATGTATTTAATTACAAATTGGGTAATGTATTTCACGTGTGTATTTAAATACTAAAACTGGGGTATTTCAAATACAATTGTAATTAAATACATTTTTGTGAGCGAAAATACATCTTTAAAATTTATTGTCACTGTCCAGAGCAGGAAGAAAACTACGTTCTGCAACGAATGCAGTGTCTCTCAATCAAGCACAAGCGCTTTGTGACTTTGTGATTACGGTGCTAGTCCAGGGCAAGAATAGTGACGAAATCGACGTTCAAAGGCAGACTGGCTAAATTAGTGCCTTTGACAACTTGTCATGCTTTCCAGCCTGATTTCCATCCATATTTTTGCCTGGAACATTCTAAATGCGCAGGTCGTCCAGATTTTCGTAACTGGTGCGAGTTGCAACGATAAAAAATTCTCTGGCTAGTGATGCGCGTCTTGGTCGTCTCGGTTCTTTGTTGGTCTATACCGATATGTAATCGACAAAAAAAACTGCTTGAAGCTCTGTACTTTGTTCACCTATTACGTCCAAGCTGATTACATTTTTTTCTGATTATATTTCTATTACGTTACTAGAGCCTCGCACACTAACTCCCGAGAGTGCGATGCAAAATTAAAATGAGCTACCCAGAAACCCGTTGCAGGTGCCCTGAAGTCGCTGACGCAAATTTTGAGGAATGTATTTGTAAAAGTATTTGGAGGAGACCAAATACATTTGGTTGTATTTGTATCTTGTACTTAAATGCTTTTTTGAAAATGTAATTAGATTTGTAATTAAATACATTCTTGACAAAGTATTTTGTATTTGTATTTCGATACATATTTGCATGTATTTTGCCCATCCCTGGGAGCGGACATAACTCAAGCCGCTACCAAGGCGCCCCGAGCGGTAAACAGATTATTTTCATCGGTAGGCACTTTTTAGCCGCTGCGCTCAGATTACGTTAGCTCACGTTTTACACTATGGAAAAAGCTTGCAAAATTTGTAAGAACCTTAAATCCCGTCGTAATATTGACGGGCACACTATGCCCGCGCAATACGTCACAAGCCGTGTTTACATGAATGCGACTTAGTCGTATCGAATCCATTTGTCGCATTGAATGTCGTCATGTAAACGACATAATCTGCTATGGAAGCGCATCGTACTAAAGTCGCTAGATGGAGCTTAATCGAGACGGCGAATGCGCATTCATTCGGCCCATGTAAACGGAGGCCGCATCGCATTTTGGAATGGGGAGGGTTATGGGAAGGCGGTCGTTGCGAAAGCGAGGGAACAGCTGAAAACATGGCGAATGCTGAGAGCGGTCCTGTGTGGTCGCCTGGAGTTTTCTTCCAAGAAGGAACGCGAGTTTTTATTACCGTTATAAGTGAGCGGAATATAGCTGAGCGGCTCAGTGAGGGCGGCCCCTGCCCAAGCCTTGCTAATTACGTCTTGCGCGTCCGAGGAAATTCCTAAAGGCTTCGGCGCAAACACGAACGACGCCGAGAGCTCTGAGCACTGCACGGTATCGCAGAACGAGCGCCTACCTCGGTGCCGTTCCTGGCTGCGTCGTAGCCTTTCGGCCTCGGGGTCCGGTCGCGGGGTGGGCGAGGTTTGGCGAGGCGCAGTGGCGTCCTCAGAGAATGCCTCGGAGCGGTTGGAAACGAGTTCGCTCGCCATGGCATGCGCACACACGCCGCCTCTGGTCCACAGTAGCCCGGCGGCCCGGCCCGGACCCCAGAACGTTTGGGTTCTGACGTATCTTCCGTCTCTAACTTCTTGCACAGCATCGAAGACAGCGGGCACGATCTTTACGCTCGTCTAAAGCGTCAAAAGGCCTCCACGTGGGATGCACCGAAAACCATGGTCACGTGGTGCGGCTGGTACAGGAAACGCAGCTTAAACTTTGAGCCTTGACACGTCGTGGCGCAACCTTCGCGTAGGGCTTGCTGTGCAATCGTGTAAACGTTGGCGCGTCGGCTTTATTCGAAGGACGAGTGGAGTTGATGCGCTGAAGTCGTGATCATGTAAACGCGGCTTATCACAGAGAATTTTCAACTGCTCGATCGCTGCCGCGTGGTTTCTGGGCCGCGTTTGCAATACGAGCTACGGGTGACGAACACTTTGGTCGTCCACGAGCGTCTCCGCCTTTCTGCCGGCTTCCCTCCTCGCCACACGATAGCGCAGCGCATGCGCATTCCCGACCAATCTCCCATGAATGCGTCCGCCATTAAAGTGCCAACGCTCCGCGTGGTTTGAGTTGGACCTTCTCTGCAATCTAGGTTCTTTAGGAGAAATAGGCAACAGAGGCGACGCCGCCAGGTCAAGAACGAAGTGGAAGCTCCTCCCACCTCTCTCCACTTTAGTAGAGCGAAAACTGGAGATGATGCAACCTCCCCTCCACCGTTCGCTCCGACACCGTTCGGTGCGACAACAGCGCCTGGTGGCGCTGTTGTCGCGACCCGCCCGGTCCGCAAGGCCGGCAGAGCTCTGGGCAAGCTCGGGACGCTGGCTTTTCATTGCGAAATCAGGCGGTTGGTGGGTACGTCGGCGGCTCTTAGGCACTTCTTTTTTCTTTTTTTTTTTTTTTTAATCGACTCTGCAAGTAGATTATGGTGCAGTCATGGTTGTAATTATGCACGCTAACGATTTCTTCGATTTTGACTCTATATTTTATCGGATAGCAGCATGGGTGCCTAGCTTTGGGTCAGGCTTCCGAGTGCGATTCTATGCTCGTGTATATCAAAAGTATAACGGGATTTATGTCATAGTTTATGTCTCTCATATTCGTTTATGACCAGCATCCACAAGCAGGGGCTCGCGTGCGCTGTCAGCGCCATATCCAGTTCTCGATGAACGCTCCCCTATATTTGTCACAAGAAAACGAACAAAATGTGTTTTCTGCCTTTTATTTGGTGCATCTAGAAATCTTCGCCAAGGCTAAAAATGCAGATGGATACTGTGCAACGTTTATTTCTTTTTGCATGAAAAAAAAATCGTGAGCAGACTGCAAAACAGTAATAATGAAAATACCTGTAGTTGGCGATCACAGGGCCCGAGCTTTCTTGTTTGCTACTGCTACCTTCTCCGTCATCTCTCGATTGATCTATTCCGCGCAGAAGAACATTTGCGTTACAACGGAGAGATTTTGTAGTTTTCAAAAGTGGTCTTTCTGTGGCAATCTCAGGATAGCTAAACATGTCTTTATTCTGGCTTGAAATAGATCGCAGAAACGTCACGAGATCAATAAAACAACTTTATCATTTATGGACAACTCCAACGTTAAGAAAATAGTAGTTAGCATAAAACGAATTTAAATTAACGCGCGCTTAAAAAACTCGCCGACAAGCATGTTGCAGTCAGGCACATGGGGCATGTGTACGCTTACACAAATGTACTCGTTTCGCATAGTTAACGAGGGTGTCTCACAATTCGTGCATTGTTGTTGCGAAGCTGTAGCAGGTACTGTCAAATAACGGTTCTACTATCTACCGCACGTTCACACGTAAATCTCCAAATATTCAAAAACAAGAATCCGCGCTGATCAGATGATCGGAAGTGATGTCTTGAAAATCTTACCCCTTAGTCATAGGTCTCCGAAATGGCACGGACACGCAAGGGAGCGAGGTTGTCACACACGTAAAGAACGTACGAGAGGAATAACTCAGTTGTTTTCACCAGTAGCAGGCCTCTACGTAGCCGAATACAAACACAAAAACAGACCGATTCTTTCAAATGACGAAAACGTCTTCAAATTGTCATTCCTTCCTAATGCGGCTTTGGTATGTATGCAGCAGTTTACGTTTGAGCTTTTGACACAAACACGGAACACCAGACGAGAAAATTCGACGGTGTTTTAGTTCGCAAACGACTAAAACATGACGGTCCATGTGCCGGAAACCCCGAACGATAGACGCAGCTGTTTGCCTCGGTACCAAATGTCAGTAAGTGCCAAAACTAAGAAGGCCCGCCGGGCGTAAATTTACCTCAAAAGTCCTAGGAAACGTTGTCTCAATCGGGGCATTATCACACTGGCAACAGTCCTTAGTAATACACTTTGTGGACCCACACAAAAGCGATGTTTCACGGCGTATCCACGGGTATCAAGGCCCTTCAGACCAAACGATTCGGGCGGGCTTGGGCAAGAGCGCCGCCACGCGGCAGTGAATGGCAGCGCGTCACTTTTTTCTCGGAGCTTGTCAACTAATCCAATCCAGTGCCGTTGACACCGCCGGCGTGCCCCATTCATGGAGTAATATAGTAAACGTAAAGAGAGGACGCAGGAGCCGATTCGCGGCCCAGATAATGCGTTTAATACCCTCCGCTATGTGGCGCTTTTCTGCGATTCGGTTGAAATTAATTAAAACTCTCTTTGTGAAAACTATTTATTTTTTAAATGGCAGTGCTTTAAAATCATTTAAAGTACTTAAAACGACTAAATAGTTTAAATCAAATACGTCACAAAAACCACGTGATGAATGGCGCCTGCCATGGTCTGCCTGCCTGCACGCCGTCGCCTCTGCATCATTCTGCATGGCCTTTGCTCGTCCCTGCGTCGCTCGTCTGTGGCGTGCGTGCCGTCCATCTGTGCTTTCTGCTGCATCATGTTCGGTCGACTTTGCATCAATCAAGGTGACGCATGACCGCCCGCGTGCTCGCATGCTCGGCGTGAATTCGTGGAGCCGATCGGTTCGAACTTCTCGCGATGTTATTTCTGCCGGGCTGTCTGGCTGCACTTGAACGCGTGTGGATGTTGATTTTCGATGGGATTGTTTTAAAAAAAGAATTTAGCTTAGGACCCTGCACACGACATTGTCCATGGGTTTACAGATGACGGTGTTGAACGAACCTCTAACATTGCAGATAGAGCCTTGGTTGTTATGCTGTCTGAAACTTCCAGGAGGTGCGTTTAGCCGCTTGCATACACCGTTGTGCACACTCCAACAACGTCTTCTGTGTAACGCAGTCTCCTCATTTCTCTCATTCGGGAGCTTAAGACTGTTGGCTTCACAGTAAAGGCTGTGGTCTTTGGTTAGGGGGCTTCAAACGTAAGCTTGGTGTGTGTGACGATAAGCCATTTTCTGAAGTTGACAACGAACACGTTTACTTTGTCTTTGATGTTCCGCATTTTCACAACCAAGAGCAATCTCCAAGCCCACAAACTTTGCATTGGAAATGAGGTCATTGAGTGGTCTTCTATTGTTGAACTTTATTGTTCTATCCATGAGATGAGCTTGCAGTTGGCTCCGAAACTTACTGAGAGACACATTTTTTCAAGAGCCTTTCTGTAACATGGAAGAAAATTGTGCCCCACAGGTACTGAGTGCCTCACTCTTTCTTGCAATCATATCCCTTGTTTATGCCAAGGAACTTCCTGAGGCAGCCATGGCTACAGCCTATTTCTGTGATAGGATGTGCATACTTTTTGATTGTCTAAATAGCTAGAAAATTCAAGAAGAGAGGGCAGAAGTTGCGTCATGCCATTCTGTAGGGAGAATCTGAAATACTTGATTTTCTCCACCAGTAACTCGGATGGATTTCAGCATGGCAGTTCCAAAGTAGGAGGCAGCCATAAGCCATCATTGGGTGGCAAGTTACTATAAAAAGTGTCCTCACGCTCTGGGATGAGCTTTCAAGCAGCCATGAATGACTTTAAGTTATTACTTACACGACGCCTGCAGCAAGACACACTTGAGAACGTTTTTGGAGCTATATACGACAAATGCTGGGCTGCAACACAAACCCAAATGTGCATCAGTTCACCTCAGGACTAAAACACCTCTCGATAAAGAAACTGTTCAAACTGTCGGACAATGAAAACGTAGAGGATGACAAGGCTGGGACCTCCTAAAGGAGTTGCAAATATCTTCGCACCATGAAAGTTTCATTTCAGACATTGTGGAATGTCTTCCAATTGATAACTTCCCGCCACTAGACGATATTTCTGAGCTGGCATGAGACATCAGGTCTAACATAATTGATGACTCGTCCACTTTTTTATTACGTTTGGGGCTATTTGATCAAACTTTTGCTTGAACAGACAACTTACAGCTGTGGCTGTTCTCAGCTGCTATCGGATGAGTCTAGTAACTTGACCAGGCCTCACCAGTACTGTCTTGTTCCTAAAGCATACCACGTGCCTGGAAAATTCTTCGGGAACTTAGTAGTACCATCACAGGCTGTCTTTCATTTCATTCAGCAACTAGAAAATCACTTTCTTCCCATAATAGACAGTGTAACACATATTCGAGGAGTGTGTGCCGCCTTGTATAGCACACTTTGAGGTCTGGGTGGTTTTAGCCTTTGCCCAGAGGAGTACCACAAAGGGTTTTTAAAATTGTTTTACAAAATACGCTTGTGTTGACATGTTTGATTTCTTAACCGGAATTCGGACAAAGTTCGGTTGCACTCTTTAGTGGCTAGTAAGCAACGAAACAGGTTTAACTGTTAATAGTGTATTAACAGAGGCGGTTGCCAAACCAAAAACAAAAAGTGCTTATTAAGTGGGCGGTGCAGCTTGCTCTCCAAATATTCGTTTCCCCTTTTTCCAGCGAATGTGTATCACGGCTCCCTAACAAAAATATTTGTTCACTTTTTACAAAATTTCGATCGAAAATAGTGTATAGAGGCTAAAAATATTTGAAAGAAAATGTATCCACTTTTGTATTGCTGTCGATAGCTTTTTAGCCGCTTTTTTCTGAAGCCATGTTTCTTTTCTGAACAATTTCGGGGAATGTTTAGGGACGTTGAATCTTGTCAGATTTCGGATAGAGTTCTCATTGTTTGGTAATGGCTCGCCTCCAGTGAGTTTGAGGCTATGCAAATTAATGTTTTGTTTTGTTTTAATATTTGCCGGAAATCGGGAATTTGTACTATCCGGCGTGTGCTTTGCACTGTTATTATACTCTTATGACTGGTAATGACAGCGATGTCTTATTTATTTTTTCACGTACTTCCCGTACCCGAGTCGGCTTGAAAGTGAATGTATCATACAGCATGTTCTCCGTGGAAAGGTTTTGTTAGCTTGGTTCCGTTAAGAATCTATTACGAAGTGTACAATATGCCGAAGTCCTTCATATTCATTTATTTCTGTGAGCATCCATCTGTTTCGTATAAAACATACAGACCTTCTGAAGTAATTCATGTATACATGAATGTGGTCCAATAAAATGTATTCGAACCACTTACTGTTGCTGACCACAAAATGTTCCACCATCCAGGAGTCAATGCGGCGATTGTGTAACTTCAATGCTTTACAATAGAAAAAGAACAAGAAATATAAATACTTCTGCTTTGTGAAGTAAGTTAAAATATTGTTTGACACATTTTGCACGGACTCTATCGTAAAAATAAAGCAAAAGTGCGCCAGTATTAAAAAAAAAGAAACTAAAAAATACAGCGGCTTCGGGAGTCAAGGAATTCCCGAGAGCCGAGCGAGGCGGGGAGGAAAGAGAGAGAGAGAAGGTTACCGGAGAACCGGAGCAAAAAAGCCCAAACCGAAACCGAAACTAACTTGACCGGAAACGGAATCAGATTATGCTTAATACCGCCCGCTGGGAGCGCTCCCTGTCACTGGTCTATCTGGGCCGCTGGGGCCTATGGCAGTGTCCGCTCTTTACCTTGTGTATATTACTCTATGCACCATTCCTCTTTGGGTAACCGTTCGGCCCTGCTCCAGCCTTTTACCGGCGGCCGCACGCTCAACGGCTCCCTCGTGGAATCGACAGGGTTTCTAGATAAAATAAAGGAGGCTAAGGCACTACACTTTCCCGGTTTATCAGAATAATCGAAACGAGTTTTTTTTTTTTTTTCTACGCTCGACACGTACACTGTCGCACGATATGCGGGGCGATTTCATGTACGCGATGGAAAATTGCAGCTGCTGCTCTTCGTTTTCTCTTCTCCGCCCGAGCTCGTGAGATCAACAAAAGATACCGTGGGTAATGGATCAATGGATGCCGCCCCGAGAAAGAAACAAATGTGCACGTAGATAGGGAGCCCACGGTACGACCTTGTTCCCAAGCATGCACGCAAGCTGCTGAAAACGAAGCGAAAACAGCCTGCCGGAATAGAGTGCAGTGGAGCACGCACAAGGCGGCCAATCGATTGACCTGCCAAAAGAGTACGCCGTTCGTCCAATGGCTGCCCCTTGGACTTGAAAGGGCAAACGTTCGTCTGATCGCAAGTTTAGGCATGTCCCTTGTGTGTGTTAAGCGTAAAGGTTTTGCGAATTGACGTGGCAACGTCCTACCCGAAGGGGTGCATGTACGGAAGCATGTGCAGCGAAAATGCATCACAGTATAGGGCGGTTATACGTGACGCACTTCCGGTTCGGCGTGTCGAAACCCCTCTGAATGGAATACGTATTAACAGATCCATCGAGCCAGTACATCCACCGATTTATGTAATGGTAAGGTGGATGTACTGGCTCGATGGATGTGTTGACATATGTATGGATGTAGCTGCTCGATGGATGTAGTTGCTCGTTGGATGTACAGGGTGCGGCCGTAAAAACTTTCACATTTGACACGCCTAGCGAAAATCGAATTTCAAACATACACACCTGAAATTGGGCACACGAACGTCGTTTATTCCAAAGTTTTTTGCCTATTTTTTTCAGACGTCAACTCTGGAGTAGCGAATTATTAGAAAGATAACAAAAATGGCAGACGTGCATTTCCTATGGCCTATACCCGCCCGTTCGCCGTCTGCGATATGGTTCGCGACGCCGCTCCCAGGTGGCGCACTGAACTCTAAAACGCGGGAAACGCCGCACGAAAGGCTGGTGTCGGGCGAGATAATCGCGATAGAAAGGTATTTGAACGTTTGAAATTCGTTTTTTGCTAGGCGTCCCAAATTTGAAAGTTTTTACGGCCGCACCCTGTAGCTGCTCGATAGACGTAGTTGCTTGGTGGATGTAATTGCTCGTCCTTCTTGTTATTATGTCTAGCGTTCCAATACATCTATCATGCTGGTACATCTATGGAAACCAACATGGCCGCCACGGGGCTTTTTGCGTTATTCATATTTTTATTGGTTCGGGAGCCCCAGGAAACCAACGGTAAGCACCAGAACGTTTGAGTTTCACAATCATATTCTATAAGGCATTCGAATTTTTTTTCTCAGAGGGAAATAAAAAGTATGATGGTGTGTGGCGTCCTAAGTCTATATTACAGTTGTTTATATTAGTTAGTTATAAGGGTGAAAAAAGTAGTATGCCTATCTAAAGTTTCATCAGTGCGGAAACAACGAGCCGACGATGCGCGTTCGACTTTCGTGACGCCGACGGCCGCAGAAAAATCATGATGCACAAAAGGTCCCTTTACTCGCCTCTTTGTACATTTAATTTAGCGTATAATTCCTCTAAATAATGTGAACTATTGAAAAATAGATATCTGGAGTGTTGCTGCGGTCCCTGAGGTCACCTTTAGCGCGTGATAACAGACAGGCTAGGCGGGGTTCACTCTTTGATGTTTATCTTTGCTAGCACCTTATGGCAGTGTTGTGCCAAATACTAAAAAAAAAGTATTTAAGATGGGATACGAAATACTCGTTTGAAAACGTATATAGTGTAATACTCAAGCTACTTTTACTACGAACCAAGTTTAGTTTAGTACAAATACCTCGAAAAAGTAATTGAATTACTTTCGAAGATACTCGGTAAGTAGGTTGCAAGCTGGTCATATTTGAATATTAAACTCAAAAGGGTCGCCCTTTACTTTTGAAGACTTCGCTGAAAATCACATTTTGCTGTGACCTTTATGACATCGAAAAGGCGCGCTTAGCTGCCACAATCGAAGTTTACACTTAAATATTTCGGGACATGCAACATAATGGGTGCGGAAAGATTTTAGGGACAAATGGGACTCGTCCATTGCAGACGACAAGTGGCGTGTTTTAGTTTGGCGGCAGGTTTGACTCAAGGCACATTTTCCTATAATTTCGTAATATGCCTTGCCGCGATTCGGGAGACTGGACACGTAGTCCGGTACTGCATATCCCAAACAGCCAAACAACCAAAAACGAGTATTTTAACTGTTTCCCCAGCCAAGGGAGACAAAGAAAGGGTGCCTGTACTTTCAAACGGTAAAAAAAATATTAGGAAGATCAAGAGAGAAACATAAGCAACACTAGAGAGTGTTCCCGAAACCATAGAGTTATTATAATGTACGCTAGAGGTTCAACTGGCGCTAGTGTCTATGCGACTTCCGGGAGGCAAATTGAAGCAGACAGCAACCAGTCAACTTTTGCGGTGCTCCTGTAACGCGCGTGAATTTTGTCTCTTCGCCGGAAAATAACATAAATAACTTCTATTATTTCGGTTGTACCGGATATTATGTACCTTTATTAATATTGTAAAAGTGTAATTGCTTTAATTGCAGTATTTTTCTTTACCATTGAACGATGTTACGCTTCGCTATATTTCAGGCCCAAACCTCTGTTCCATGGCAGGTATGTAAAAACGAGCTACGATTCTGAGCTAACTAACGATCGAAAGGAGTGTAGAGTGTAGAGTGTGTTCAAGGTTCGCTAGCATTCTGGTGCCGGTTATATATTGCTAATATGCCCGTCCTGTCACTCTATGAATATGACTCCGTCGTGTATCTTTACGATCGGTTAAAGAACATTCGAATGTAAAAAAAGATAAAGCACATAAGCTACGAAAGGTATGTCTTTTTATTATTTCCTATGTCAGGCAGTTTTTATCGGGCACCTGTTCTCTGACTTTTCCCTATTTGTAAAGATTTGGAGCGTGTTGTTGATGTATTGAACCCAGAACATGCATCTTCGCACATATTCACGGGCAGAAAAAATAAAGCAGTAGTTATTTATTGCAAATCGGACTATATTACGTGGCTTTCAATTTATTTTGATCGCCTGCATGTGCAAGGAGTTACTTATTTAGTGTTACTGTGTAGTTTTTGCCGTTTCCTTTGGTTTTCCATATGTCCTTCGTTCGTTTGACACGTATATCCCCCATGGCGGAAAGCGCCGACGCCATGTTCGCGCTGACAGTGTCCGACAGTGCACATAAATACATGTACGAAACGGTTTTAGCACCATTTTTCATGCCACGAATTACAAATAAGAAGCCGTAACTGACCAATTATTTCGTCTGCGTGACTGAGAAATGTTCCAATGTGCCTAGTACGTACGAAATATTTGTGATATTTGTTTTTGTAATCGAGCGCAGCGAGAAAATGCACTCACTTTTTCCCATAGAAAAGCATTGCCAAAAGTCAATTTCCGACTGGTTGCTGTCTGCTTCAATTTGCAGCAGCACACTAGCGCCAGTTGAACCTCTAGCGTACATTATAATGACTCTATGCCCGAAACCACTTTCAATCCCTGGCTCCACCTGGCGGAAAACAGGGTTGGAAGGTTCTGAGAATGAAACAATCTGCGCATTGGGAAATAGATAAGAGAAACGCCTTTGAACAAGCTTGAGAGCCAAAGTTAGGCCACAATAGGCACACAAGTGAATTTGGGGGAGTTCAATCTAGGTCACTGTAGCTCAGTAAAACAAGCAGGATCTAGTAGCTTCCTTCGCCGAGGAAGCGTCCGCGCTTACTTGAAAACGTGCTCGCGCCTTTCCATACCAGAACCGCCTCAACCGGTGATTTTCGAAAAGGGTCCATAAGCGTAGAAGTCAAAATCTTCCGCTGACAGAACCACTCTATAGCTTCAGAGAAAAGGTGTAAAATACCGATGACGTCACCAGCACTTTGCTAGCTTCAAGCGTAACTTGCCATTCAAAGACAACTTGAAAACAAAATTGAGAGCCATTCCACACTGTGAAGGTGGATAACCAGCAAAGCTGTTTAGCAGACGGCACAAATGTGACACAAAATTTTTAACAACGGCACGAACACGTTTATTGTCTTAATCGGTGGTCATCGTAACGAAAGGTACGCGCACACACGTGCCGCCCGCCGCCGCCGCTGACATTCTCGTTGTCATTCCCGCCGTTGTTCTTCGAAAGCGCTTTGCTCTTCGGAAGTCCAGACTATATGCGGCCTCCCCATAACGAGGAGAGAAGAAAAGTGAAATTGAAAATGGAGAACGGCAACTTGTCTTTTTTTTTTTTCTTTTTTTTTATATACATTCGCGTCGACGACTATCGCCGCCCCGAAAAGCCGGAGGAAACTAGACACGCGCGACGGTACCGCCTCTCGGCGGAAAGTAGGCAAACGCTACAGGACTGCCACCCCGGGAGAGCGAAAGGAAAGGAAATAAACATGCAAGCGCTTGGAACGACGACACAGAGAAAGCAATGCGAGCATAGAGTTTCTGGTTACGCTCACGAAAATAGACATATTGCTAAATTACCCAAGCATAAAGGAGAATGCAGGGATTGGTGTTCCACGCGCCGCGCGTGCTGGCTTCACATTAGTAACTTTCCTAAAGCAAATGCCTCAAACAAACTGCATCTTGCACGTGCGTTCGTCGGCGCTTTATTTTGGTTATTTACTTCGAATATCTTATTCGAGGAAGGCGTGCGCGTGTGGCGTGTCGAACACTATTCCCTGCATTCTCCTTGATGCTTGGGTAATTTAGCAATAGGTATATTGCTAAATTACCTAAACTTTAAAGGTAATGTAGGGAAGGGCGTTCCACGCGCCGCAAGCGCGCGCCTTCCCCGTATAACGGATTCCAAGTAAATAACCAAAATAAAGCGTTGACGAACGCGCGTGCAAGATGCCATTCGTTTTAGGCTTTTGCTTTACAACAGTTACTGCTGCAGACGCCGGCACGTGCGGCGCGCGGGTGCGGTGTGCCGCCTGGGTGCGGTGTGAGCGCAGAATTTTTGGTTACGTACAGGAAAACTCCCCGGAAACTTAGCCATAAACAGCTTCGCTGTAAAAGAGCTTTCAGCCTTTCCACTCTCGTGAAAAAGGAAGACCAGCGAAGCTGTACTATGGTGGGAATGGAATAACTGCCGGCCGCAAGTCGGCAAGCCAGAGTTGAAAAGCTCAAAAGGTTGCCGCCGTTGCTCATTGACGGCGCTGTCCAGAGTGCTGGGTCATCATTTGTTAACTGACGGGCACGATCCTGGAGAAACACGCCCTTAATCGCTCCGCTTAAAAAAAAAGAAAAAAGAAGCGGACAGGAGGACACATAAAGGCGGGCGTACTTGCGGCTATTGGTTTGGTCTTTTGTTGGCATTCTGAGACTGCGTTTGCTCGTGCCTTGTTTCCTGTCCTGTATTTGGTCGCTTGCCTCCAATTCTCCACTCGGTTCAGCTTCACACTAAAGTCGGACGATCCCTATTTTCGTAGATTGATCCGGCGACATACATTTTCTACGGTTAGAAATCTATTTGAGATACTAAGTTCAAGATAGTGAAAAATTAAGTTAAGATAGAGTAGAAATAGTCTAGACGAAATGCATTTGCAAGGTACCGAAATGCTACCAAATTTATTTGAAATACAGTATCTTGATTACAGCATTTAAGATAGGCACAAATCTGGGTAAAGGTTCACACGGCCTACGGGTTCGTGGGGGACATTGAAGAATAGTTGGCACGGCATCTCACTCCGCGAGAACCCAGTGACCTTGGCGCGGCTTTGCGTCGATGCGTAGCTGATTGCGTAGCAGCTTCAGGGTTCGAATTGGGAGGCATGACTGGCGCAATCTATCGTCGTGAGCACCTGGAGCGCCAGTTGAGACAGGCGCTGCTTCGGTGAACCCAGTATCCTCGGCAGCTACACCATCCCTCGGTGCCACGCAACCAACGTGGACAGCCAACACCTCCTAGACACGAGTACGAGGTGTTGGGACAGCGCGACGGCCATCTGTTCTCTCGGCGAAGAATTTGACGCTGTAGGCGCGCTGCCTAATGCAAATGAGCGCAGTGGACTGTATTCGCTCTAAAAGACGAGCTCGCTCCGCGAAGCTATTCTGTCTTTCCCCTCTAGCAGAGCAAACGCTGGAGAGTCTCGCCTCCCATCCAGCGTTCTAAAGTGGAAAGAGTGCTTTGTGGGAAGAGCCTGTCCAGGAAAGTCTGTAGTAAAGAATTTGCATTGTTCAGCCTCTATCCTGCTGGCCACGCAGGAACCCAGGCGTGCGCAACAGTAATCATTCTGCGTAAGAGGTCAAGAGCTGCCCGCGATTACACTGAAGACGCCCTTCGTGTTTAGGTTTGCTTCCTCTCCTACTAGGCCCTCATCCTAAGGTCCCTCTCTACCTGTTACCCGTAGCGATGCGCCGGTAGCGCCGCGCACGACAGCGGGAATCAATGGAAACGTGCACGTGTTCTTATTTCCTTTCCCTCATCACTTCTCCTTCTACTCACTTTCCTGTATTCTCGGTAGAACTGTTTTATTCGTGAAGTTCAGCAGCACTCCTCATGCTGCCTTTTATTAGAAAAAAATGGTCCCAATATTGGAAACAAAAGCTAGGCAACGTACGACGCTCCGCTGGATTCATAATAGGTCATTTTTAGAAGACGGTTACGTATTGTTTTTTGTTTTCCTCGAAATAAAAAAAAAAAACAAATAATTATTACCTAAAAGCATGCAACACACGGTCTGAGTCGCGGGTTGTCTCGTGAGCTCACTTGAATAGAAAAACACGAAGCGCAGCCGTCCGTTCTTCGGGTGGGTCCGTACGCATTGCATTCCTTCCAAAGGGTCGGCCATGGTGCAGTTCCAGCATCGGCCGTCTCAAGTTTTGAAGGTCAGTGTCCTGAAACGAAAAAAAATGCTCGAGGTTCACATAAGCACTTCTTATGAGTTGTGAATGCGAAAGCACGCCACGCCGCTCCTCGCTCCCTTCTTTAATCTGCGGCGTACAACGCGCTGACCTTGGGCGTGGAACGGTGGAGCCGCTCCCTCGCGGACACGCAGCGCCATCGGGCGAGCGATCGTTCAAACTGTCGTGCGAGGTAGGAAGAGACAGCAACGTAGCTCCCAGCACAACGAATCCCTTGGTTTATTCCATGCGCCGTATATATTGCCACGCGTTGTACAACCGATAAGAAGCGAGCGAACGCGGTGATCAGTGATAACACAACAGTGTGATAACACCGTCAGGAGGCACCACACAAACTGACGCGCAGTGGCCAATGGGAGCCTCGTCGATGCGCGCCAGCCAATGGGACCGAAGTGTAAAAGGTGCCGTTGACTAGCTTTGCGCGTGGTTTCATAAAGGGGTATTCACACGAGGGAGAAATCCCGGGGATTTCTCCCCGGCACGCGCGTATCACGAGATGAAAACGCGAGGCTTTTGCACATCGCAAAGCCTGACGTCTTCGTCGTGGGATGCGCGTGCCGGGGAGAAATCCCCGGGATTTCTCCCTCGTGTGAATACCCCTTAAAGGCCGGTTCTCACATGCAGCGAAGCGCTGATGTAGCGCTCCTCACGTGCCATCAGCTACTTATCGTATGCCATGAGCAACAGTTCTGACGGTGCGATACAAAGCTGGTGAACGCTGCTGTCAGCACGCGCTTAGCGCGAGGTTAGCGCTATGCTTGTAGCGCTCCGCTGCATGTGTGAACGGGCCTTTAAGGTGCCGTTTCGCATGGTTTCAAAGCTGATGACGTCGGCTCGCACCATAAGACAGATAATGATTTAGCATTAATAAGGGTGGTTTCTGCGGCGCATTGTTGCAGACTACGGCGATACGCAATAGCAAATCGACTATCTTCTATAAAGACCATATTCCGCCGAATAAACAGAGACACAATAAGCTCTCGGTCGTGACATAACGAGGCCCTTGCTTGTTGGTCCCCAGTTAGTCCGCTCAATTCTTTTAAGAGGGAGTGTGAAAACAACCAAAGCGCACTTCTATAAATGAATAGATGGTGTTGGCCCTTTGTATCGGGTGGTAAGTTGTGCCACCTTGACTAGAAGCATTTGCACCTCTCCCCTTTTAAATACGATTATAAATTCCGTCTCGTTTGATCATCTGTGACGAATGAACTGTGAATGTACGGATGACTCTTTTCTGGGTGCAATGCATCATTGTCTCATACACATCCGCGCATCCAGTCTGACCAGGCCCAGCGAAGGGAGCCCCCTTCAACTCTGCGCGCCGTACGGTGTCGTACGCACCATGATGTCAAACCCTTCCTAGTACTCTGTACCGTGGCCTTGCTACGGTACGGCCAATACGAGCAAGCAAAGTCTACGCTGGGTTTTCGCTTTAAAATTCCCACATTTGTGCAGTGGCCGCAGAGTTAAATAATCACGAGCGCGGCACTGCCAGAAACATTCCCTCTCATGTAATTCCGCTGACACGACAAAGACAATATTGGTGTCCATAGCGTGGCTTCGCATAACATACTTCCGACTTTAAATTTCACCGGATGCCATGTTAATTAACTTTCGTCCCTCAATTTCTATGTGCGAAGGCAGTCCAGCATGCTCGACTTTTTTTTGCGTCGTGACCGACTGTGTCTGCGGGAGTATTCGGCGGCAAAAGGGATCGGGTACTCGCTTCATATGGGCGTCTTGCACCTGATGTCATTTTCGGTTAGCCTCGAAATTGAAACTCACATTGTCGTCTGCCATCAGTGCATTGACGCCATGTTGGAGGCATTCGGCGTCTTACTGCGGCAGCAGTGGCGCCGTAGAGCCATAAAGCCGCACGCTCCCCTGGTGTTTGCCTCGCTCGCGCTTGACCATAAAGCAAATTGGTGGCGAGCTGCAGATGGAACACTTGGTTTATTGGACCTTTACATGAGGGTTTTATCCTGTGTTATATTTTTAGAATATCTATCCAGTTTATATATATTGCCACACTCACCGTCTTGCGAGCGCGTGCGTGGCCGAGTGGTTACTGTTGTGGCTTACAACCACGGTGCTCACGACAAGAGACAGGACGAGGTGCAGCCGATGTAGCTTCCAGAGCCAAACGGTTTTAATGTCCCGTGCCCTCGTTTCGTCTCGCACATCCCAGGCGCGCGCTCACTTCTTTGCCCGCCGCCTCACGCTATTTATTGAAACAATGCTCAAACACAACACTCCTTCCCCTTCAATGTTTTGGCTGACTCACACAAGAATACCTCTCCGGTGGCCTACGTTGTCGTATGCTACTTCGAAGCACTGGTGTGGTCGGTACCGCTGTCTCGGAAACAGGCTCCATATCGAGGGCAGCAGGCTCTCTCATGTTGTCTCGAGAACCACCGGACGCCCTTCGTGGTGTTGCAGCCGGAGTGTCGACATTTCTTCTCTGTGCAGACGAATCTTCGAAGTGTCTCGGACGGACATCATCCACGTGCACATACCGATGCTGATCTTGCACTATCACGACGTAGGTTGATGCACTTACTTTCTTCACAACACGTCCCACCACCCATGCAGGATCTGTCGGACGTGATCCCCGGACGAGGACTTGGTCGCCTTCTTCAAAAGTTCGCCAAGAGCCTCTTCTCATGTCGGCGGCTGCCTTGATTTGTTGCTGGCGATCTCTCATGCGTCTCCCCATTTCAGGATGAAGGAAGCTCAGACGGGTCCTAGGCTTCCAAGAGAGAAACAGCTCGGCTGGAGTTCTGTTGGTCGTACCAGTTGGGGTATTTCTGTATGCAAACAGGAACTGGTCGACTTGATGTTGCATCGATTTCGGTACACATGTCCGTTGCTCGTCGATTACCTGCCTCAGGAGGTCCCGCTTGACGGTTTGCACACACCGTTCCGCGCTTCCATTTGAGGCGGGATGGTACGGAGGACTTTTCGTGTGGCGTACCGCGTTCATCGACAGAAACTCTACGAACTCTGTCGCCACAAACTGGGGTCCATTGTCTGTCACTACCTCTTCTGGTAGTCCAAACGCGGCGAAAACACTTCGCAATCTTTCGATAGTACATTTTGTCGTAGTGGAACTCATTAAAAACACCTCTACCCACTTTGAAAGAGCATCTACGAGGATCAAAAACCAGTTCTGATCCCGGTATGCAAAATCAAGATGCACCCTTTGCCATCTGCGCGTTGGCCAACCCCACGTTAATAATGGAACACGTGGTGGCGCGTTCTGCGTTAGTTGACAAGTACTACAGTTTTTGACAGTGTTTTCGACATCATATGTTATCAAAGGCCACCACACGTGACTACGTGATAGCATTTTCAATCTGGTGGTGCCTGGATGTCCCTCGTGCAACAGGGGCAACACTTTTTTCCTAAACACTTCGGGAATGATCACTCGATTTCCCCATGTTACACACCCTTGGTCAACCGACAATTCGTAACGGCGCACAAAGTACGGTTGCAATGTCTCATTGTCCACATGTGAAGGCCATCCGTTCTGTGTGAAAAACAACACTCTTTTAATCACACTATCCTTTTCAGTTTCCCTCCTAATTTCACCAGCTGACAATGGCACTTCATCCACCGCCGAAAAGAAACTGACGTAGTCTGAGCTATCGTTCACGTTGGGCAAAGGCAGACGTGACAGCACATCAGCATTCTGAATCTGGCTACCCTTCCGATAAACCCCCTTGTAACTGTAGGCAGCACGTAAGAGAGCCCACCTCTGCATCCTGGCTGCTGACATCGCCGGAATTTGTTTTTCATGACCTAGCAGCTCTGCCAACGGCTGGTAATCCGAATAGATGCTGAAATTTCTGCCATACAGATACTTGTGAAACTTTTTCAACCCAAAAACAACTGCTAGGGCATCTTTTTCAATTTGGGCGTAACCCTTTTCAGCCTTGATCAGAGTTCGTGATGCATAAGCAATCGGTTTCTCATCATTCCCAACTCCGTGAAAAAGAACCGCTCCCACTCCGTACGCTGAAGCGTCACATACAAGCCCCAATTCCTTTTTTGGGTCATAGAACGTTAAGACGTTTTCATGCGTAAGCCACGCCTTACTTCTGTTGAATGCGTTGTCTTCTGCCCTTGACCAACGCCATTTTGTGCCCTTCTGTAATAAGTCATACAACGGCTTCAGCTCGGTTGACATGTTCAGCACAAACTTGCCACAAAAGTTAATCATGCCCAAGTAGGCGCGCAGTTCTGATTCATTTTTGGGGCATGGGGCCTCCCGTATGGCCTTTACTTTCTCTTCCGATGGTCGAACCCCATGTTGATCTATCACATGTCCCAAATAATGAACAGACGTCTGAAAAAATCGACATTTTTCTTTCTTTAGTCTGATGCCTTGTTGGCTGAACCGTGCCAGCACGCTTTCCACCATTTTATAGCAGTCCTCATAAGTTTCGCCCGCTATTAGTACATCGTCTAGATAGCACGCGACATTTCTCAGCCCTTCTAGTACTTTGTCCATGACGGACTGAAAAATTGCAGGAGCACTAGTGATGCCGTAAGGCAATCTCGTGGACTTAAACAAGCCAAGGTGTGTGTTCACAGTGACCAAGTCTTGTGACTCCGGATGCAATTCCAGCTGCTGGTAGGCTGTAGGCAGATCAAGTACGGTAAAGTACTTACAACCACTCAGTAAAACGAACAAATCTTCCATCAGCGGGAGAGGGTAGTGATCCGTCCGACAGACTGGGTTTAAGGTCACTTTGTAATCTCCACACAACCGGACCTGTTTGTTTGGTTTAGGTACCACTACCAAAGGTGTCGCCCACTCACTTTGCAACACAGGTACCAATATTCCTTTTGTTACTGATTGAATTTCCTGTTCTACAGCTTCTCTTAGCGCATAGGGCACAGGTCGCGGTTTGCAGTAGACAGGTGTGCTTTGTTCCTTCAAAACCAGTTTGACCTGTTGTCCTTTTATCAAACCCACACCTTCTCCAAAAAGTTCCGCGTTCTTCTCAAGGAGCCTTGCTTCCTTTTCTTCTCTTACGCTGTTTACGCATGACCAGTCTAGCCTCAGCTCTTCTAGCCAGTCTCGACCAAGCAGCGGGGTTACGTTGCCCCCTGGTGCCTTAACTACTATAAGAGGAAGTGTCTTTCTCTGTCCATTGTGCTCGACTGGTACTGACAACTTCCCAGTCACCGTGAGAAAATTCTCCCCATACGTTCTCAATTTAAGGTTGCATGGCTCCTTGGGAATGTTTGCCCAGTATTTCACACACCACGATTCTGGCACTACCGACACGGACGCTCCAGTGTCTATCTGCATTCTTACGAGCTTGTCGGCTACTTTAACATCTACTTCATAGTTACGCCTTCCCGTTTCACACGCGTACACTGTGTAAAGCTGCATATCATTAGCTCCCTCACTTGCGACGTGTTTAACGGAGTCTGTTTTGAACCTACAAACTTTTGCCAGGTGTCCGACCTTTTTACAGACATGATACTTGTACTTGCGGTACTTGCAGGGCTGTCCAGTGTGTACCTGTCCGCAGTAGGAACATGAAGACGTGGTGTCTCCCGTATGACTGGATGTCTGTTTAGTCGTGGAAGCTCGTGGACCCTTATTTGACTTGCGCCACGGTTCCCTTTTCTGTTGCCGAACCGCGTTCACGTCGTCGTCTTCTCGTTGGCTAGACGACCCTTGACGACCTGCAGTAGGCTGGAACGTGATGGTTTCCTTGCGTGCGAACTCGATGCTTTTAGCAATGTCACACGCGGCACCAAACGTCAACGTCGTCTTCTTCCACAAATAGGACTGTGTTTTCTTGTCTTTTAATCCCGCGACGAACCTGTCGCGCAAAGCATCATCCAAGAAACTGCCGAACTCGCAAGTCGACGCGAGCCTCTTCAGCTCCACTGAAAAAGTGGCTACCGTCTCCTCTTCCTTTTGGTAGCAACGGTTAAACTTAAACCGCTCGGCTATCACCATCGGCCTCGGAGCGTAATGACCTTTCAGAACCGCCACCAACTCCTCCCAGCTTTTCTCTTCTGGTTTGACCGGATGGACTAAAGTCTTAAGAGTCTTGTACGGTTTCTGGCCAATTGCGGTGACAAAAGCAGAGAGCCTTAGGGCTTCGCTTACCTTTGTAGCCTTTAGGTATTGTTCGAATCTTTCGACGTAAGATTCAAAATCTTCGTCACCATCCTCCACAAATGGATCGAACCTTCCCAACCCTGCCATGTTCGTTCGTCCTTGCCGCGGCCCGGTGGATTCCTTCTACGATGCCCGTTGCAGTCGTGATGGACGTTCCATACCTCGTCGCCAATTATGTTGTGGTTTACAACCACGGTGCTTACGACAAGAGAGAGGACGAGGTGCAGCCGATGTAGCTTCCAGAGCCAAACGGTTTTAATGTCCCGTGCCCTCGTTTCGTCTCGCACATCCCAGGCGCGCGCTCACTTCTTTGCCCGCCGCCTCGCGCTATTTATTGAAACAATACTCAAACACAACAGTTACCATTGTTGACTTTCATAAAGAAAAAAAAAAACATTCCTGACTTTCATGCGGAAGCCCCCGGTTCGACCCCTGGGAGCAACGAGTCTTTTATTTATTCTTCCAATTTAGTGTTCTCGTAAGTTACAGAACCTTAACGTCTGATCGAGGTACGAATGTTGTACGCGCCGAACGTTCTACGCCGATTATTCCAGAAACCCACGCGAGTACATATGTATGTACGCGAGTACACATACAGATGTCGAGCTGGAGTCAGTTTGGCCCCAGCGCTCGATCCTGCTATTACGCCAACATTTGACGCCTGGCACGCTAGCCTTTTTCTATTTTGTATTGGGCGCGAGTTTGCCCCATTAAAACGTTTAGTTTCTCCAGTTCTTCGCCGCCTCAAAATTTGCCATTCGTGACAATATTATAATTTTCGCTCTATAGACTTTGCTCTTTTTTTCGCGAATGATCCACTGATCTTTATTCCCTACAGGACAAGCCCGTCCCGCGAAACCCTCCTCCACCCTTTCAACTATAGCAGAGCAAACGCTGGGAAGACTCGCCTCCCCTCCAGCGTTCTAAAGTGGAAAGAGTTATTTGTGCAAGGAGTTTGTCCGGGAAATTATCTAGTAAAGTATGTCATTTCATCAGCCTCCTCAATCCTCCTGGCCTCACAAAAACGCAGGCGTGCGCATGAGCATTCAGTTTGCGTAAGACGTCAAGAGGTGCCCGCCATTAAATTGAAAAAGCTCTTCGTAGTTACATTTGCACCTTTCTTACTAGGGCTCTCAAACTAAGTTCCCTCATTACCCGATGCCCGTAGCGGTGCTTCGGTGGCGCCGCGTACGGCAGCGGTAAACAATTGAAACGTGCACGTTATCTTATATACTCTCCCGATTCGTTTCTCTTTTTACTCTCTTTCTCTCTTGTAATCGCGACAACAGTTCTTCTATTTTTTTTTTTTTTTTTTTGAAATACAGCACGTCTTACAGTGTGGCGGCAGATCGTCTCCTGTTCTGAACGAATATGTTTTTCTTGAGAGTACGGTCTTATAGCCCTGTTTCATGGGCAACTCAAAGACCTTCAGAAGGAACTCCTTAAAGGTATCACACTCGATATTCCGAGCTGATTTCCTTTTATGGGCTCTTCCCATCACTGGAGTTGACGACCATTATTGATCTGTTAGTAGTTGTAGTAGTTTATGTTCTAGTTGTCGTCTCTGTTGATATTGTAGTTGGCGATGTAGGGCGTTCCTCGTCGATGTTGCCAATTCCTTGGGAAAAAAGTGAAAGCCGCTTACAACTCCCTGTAACGCCGAATTGGAGCGCAGCTCTTGAGGAGGAGGAGGGAAGGGCGCTGGGGGGGGGGGGGGTTAGACTAACCAGGGGGGGTCACGTGACCTTGGGGGGGTCACGTGACCCCCAATGCCGATGATGTCCTCACTGATGTCACTGATGACGTCATTAGTGACGTCACTGATGACTTCACCAGTGATGATGACGATGACGATGCAAATGTCGGTGACGTCATCAGTGACGTCGCTGACGACGTCATCAGTGATGATGACGATGACGATGCGGATGCCGGTGACGACATCAGTGACGTCACTGATGACGTCATCAGTGAAGATGACGATGACGATGCGGATGTCGGTAACGTCACCGGCATCCACATCGTCATCGTCATCATCACTGATGACGTACCGGCATCCACAGCGTCATCGTCATCATCACTGATGACGTCACCGGCATCCACATCGTCATCGTCATCATCACTGATGACGTCATCGGCATCCACATCGTCATCGTCATCATCACTGATGACGTCACCGGCATCCACATCGTCATCGTCACTGATGACGTCATCATCATTGATGTCAGCATCACTGATGACGTCACCGGCATCCACATCGTCATCGTCATCATCACTGATGACGATGACGACGATGATGATGACGTCATCAGTGATGATGACGATGACGATGTGGATGCCGGTGACGTCATCAGTGTCGATGACGTCATCGGGGGGTCACGCGACATCGGCGGGGGTCACGTGACCTCGGGGGGTCACGTGACCTCAGGGGAGTCACGTGACCTCGAGGAGGGGGTCACGTGACCTCAGGGGAGTCACGTGACCTCGGGGGGTCACGTGACCTCCGGGGGTCACGTGCCTCCCCACGAAGTCACGTGACCCCGGTGGGGGGCTCGAGCGGTGCATTATGGGATATTTCCCATGATGCACCGCGCGGTTACGCCGACGGCGACGGCGACGGCGACGGCGACGCCGACGCCGCTCAAGCCGGAAACGGGCCCCTAAGAGCTGCGCTCTAAAAACGCTCGCCGCCCGCTGGAATCGAGCCGGGCCCGCTGTGTGGGATGCGGGCGCGTTACCACTCAGACGTGCCGCAGCGCTATTAGGGAGTTGTAGAATAGAGGGCCCCTATGCTCGAGGACTCCTAAGAAATAGGGGCTCACCACTGCACGTGCGCCGAACCCTAAGTGATTTTTGGGTCAGCGTTACCCTTAAGGCACCTAAGGCAAGCATGGCGACGCCCTGCATCGCTCGCTTCAGAAGAAATCCGTCATGGTCGCTGTACTATGGCGACAAGATGTTTCGGTGGCGCGACTTCGCGGGCGCTTTCTTTTGACGGAACTGGTAGGAAGCGAGCAGACGACGCGGCATGTGAAGGCACGGAACGGCTATGTTAGTTCCCATTTATGCCGATTGAAAACGGTATTTTTATTGACGAAACGTGTATGACGCTTTTGTGAGTGATCTTTCTAATCAATAACAACACCTCAAATTTTTTTCATATAAAAAAAAAATTAAAAGTTTTAAAGAAAAGCTTGGAGTTTCACATTACAGCTTCCGCGAGATCCGTCAGAGCTATCCACAGCCTCTTTGATTTTTGCTTTTTTCGAATCTGTGGAGGCTGCTGTGCAAAAAGGTTTTGCATTCACCGTAGTAAATGACGTGCTGTCTTGTTAGCTGGCCGCAGTTGTGCTGCAAAGCGCCGCACACCGACGTTTCTATTGAACCGTGACTTGACCGTTGCTGAAGAGCAAATGCCTCCTTCCTTCCCCTGACCTCCGTCGACTGGAATCACCTTCCCGCATCCGTAGTCTTACTTACTGACGCTGATGATTTTAAAACCGCCGTAACTAATGTTCTTAATAATGTTCCATAGCGATTCTGTACCCTGTGTTTTGTTTTTTTGCGTTTTGTTTTCATTGTTCACTTTATATTGATGTATAATTCCACTCCTCTCTGTAATGCCTTCGGGCCCTGAGAGTATAGTAAATGAAATGAAATGAAAATAAGCCAATTGGCGCTTCGCTCCTTCCGCATCAAATACGCGGCAAAGTTTGCAACATCGAGACTTCTGCTAAAAAGAAAACAAAAAAAAACAGAATGTTTTCTTTTTTGCCTGTCAGGCACGGCATGGCAAATTAGAATTGAAAAAATTAGAAAAAAAAATTGAGACTTGTTGTTGTTTTGTCCGTTTTTTTATTTTTCCGTGTCTCCGGTTTACGATGGAAGTTCTTCACCAGCTCGCCTGTGCTTTTACCCTTTCTTCATGGCAAATTAAGGCGATTTATTTGTTTGTTATATCCAATTTTTACGAAGACTTTTTTTTTATAAATTTAAAATCGCTCGCTGAGAAGCGCGTCGTGTATTAAGCAGATCTAGATTTAAAAAAAATATTAATAAACATGCAAACGGTCGCAGTTCATAGCAACTGCATACATCATATTTTGGGACGCTAAAGTGTCACAGACTTACTATATATAAGGCTGATCGATCGCGAGAGGGTTTCGCTCGTTTCGTTTCGACCGGGTGAATAAGCAGGGATTTAAATGAAACTACTCCAGAAGCTAGCCACCGTTTCTCCCTGCTTTTCCCGTTATTTTAAGGAAATGTATGTTTACTGCTTTACACAATTCCAAAAAGGAATCAACATGAAACTCATAAGAAACCAGCACTGAACGAGCACACTGGAACCAACAGGATTCACGGAGTCGCTTTCAGTGAAGTGTTTACTACACACGCGAGAGGTTCTCGAATTTCACTTTTTTATTTCCAATTTGATGAGACATTATTTTCTCAGTTTATTTTCGCCAAATCAGAACAAAAATACACACTATTCGCCGTGGTAGATGTTGTAGTGGGGCAAAGCGTTGGATATTCAATTTTCAAGATCCAGTTTTTCGTACTGGGGTAGAGAACAGCACACCATCAGCCGAGCACTTCGACACCGCAGCGCCAAAAGTGTTTCTTAACACGACTACGCGTGCCACGGCTTCTAGGTTTGGTGAAATGTCCTGCTACAAATATCACTTTACCAAATAAACACAACGCGTGAAACAGGCTTTGCCGCGCGTTACCCAAACAGCGCATGAAGCAAGCTGACGAGCCGATGGATCCAAGACCTGCGTGGTCTGTCCCAGACTGTCCTACCCGTGACGTAACAAACGATGATGATGATAGCCAAAGAAGCCTTCCCTGTCGTTCGTGCACGCCGCCGATAGGGATGCAGCTGTCAAGTTTGGCAAGCGCCTCTGGCGATCAAAATCAAATATATCTCGGTCGCCTTTAAGTTGCGCATCGTTCACCATTTTCACGTTGCTCGCGGACGCTAAGCTGGCAGAAGTTTATTGGTAGAAAAAACTTTGGAAAAATTGGTAACAAGCACAGAAAAGCTACAAGGAAAGCACTCCAAGGCGAGCTGTATTTTTGTTTTGTTTATTTAGGCTTGTTTTGTTATTTGAAACGCTCTGTTACGACGCAACAACAGATGGTGACGCCCTCTTGTAAACGACCGTGGCTCATGTATTATCGAACGCTGCAGTGACAGTCTATGCTCGATACAAGCATTATATCAAAACATTTGATTACATGCATGGTCGCATCTTACGGCCGTGCTCGGGCCCCCTGGCCGAGAGAAACGAGCAAATTAGGCACGTTCATCGGCAATGAATGCTGCACGACCGGCTTTATAGCGGTGACCTGATCACCCGAGGCAGCGCGAGAGCGCCGCATTTACTTTTGCTTATTTAGTACTTTCTTCAGTTCGCTGAACCGCCACCGCGTTTTCTGGCGCTGTAGCTTAACACACTCGCAGATGCTTTCGTGTGTGTATCTGTGTGCGTCCGCTCCACGACCGCCGACGGTTTGAGGATAATCGGCTGTATTTTGAAGACTTTTCTCATCATTATTGCGATTTTATGTTCGGATAAGAGCCACAAGCTGATCAAGATCGCATTCTTCCCTCGTCGAAAGATAACAAAGTTCCCCTAAACTTAAAACAAATGCGCTACCATGAACATCACTGCCTAGCGCCAACCTACGACCCCTCCAACACTTTTCCTGAACCGAGTGGAGATCCCAAGAACAACGCATATCCACCTCCTAGGTGTCATCGTCGACAACCATTTCGATTTCCATCGCTCTGTCCAAAACCTCGTGTCCGGAGAAAGGTGACTCCTTGGCTTCGTCATTCGGTCCACATAAAGAGCCAGTCCCGATGTGCCCAAATTGCTGTTCACAGCACTGGTGTTGCTCGTCCTAAAGTTTTGCTACTCAGTATGGGATTCGGCAACCAGGCAACTTGTTGCCTCCCTCGAGTCGGTGCAAAATCGCGCTTCCCACCTTATTATGAGGCGCCAACTTGTCCCCCGAACACCATCCTATCGAGCACTGTACCTCCTCCGTTCCGTCGGCAAGAACCCGCTCCAACATCGACGTCAAGAAGCAACCACGCAGCTCCTAGCCACTTTTCTGCTACCGTAGTCCTCGCTTCCTTTTGCCTCCTCCCTGCGGCGTACTCGCACTGGTGGACTGCAGCCGCTTTTAACCCGTACGCTTCGTCACTAGAACTCCTCCGGACCCAGTGTAATGCAACTTCGGAGGTCTCCCCCCCCCCCCCCCCCCCCCCCCCCCCCACCCCCGCCAGTCACCAGTTCACCACCAATCGGCAGTGTCTCACTTCGAACATTCATCAAGAGCGTCAAGGCCCACCTGCGGAGCATCTAACTCGATTTTTTATTCCGATCACGGGAGTGGGCTCCAGCAGGCGGAGGGGTTGCACCATCATGTACACTCGTACATCCTACTGATGCTTGGCTCACTTTGGTGCGAAATCCGTTACCGGAATATTTTTACTTTATTTGGCGTCGTTTACAGACCGCCCTGTAGTCCTGTATCATATACTGAATCGCTGGCGAACTATCTTGATAGCACGCTCGCGCCTAATAAAAAATGTGTGCTCACTGGCGACTTCAACTTACCTGGGATTAACTGGAATGCGTTAGCTATTTCGGGCTACCATGACGTCCAGAGCGCACGCCTGCTTCTTTATTCTGTCTTTTTCCTCGATCTTAAACAGATAGTCACTGTTCCCGTACAAGTCACAGAGACAACTCACTCAACCCTAGACCTTATTTGTATCAAAGATTTTCCCGGCGACTGTACAGTGTCTGTCGCAGATGAAATCGCCGATCACAAACTGCTTAATCTAAATTTTATTCTTCAGAAAACCAAACCAACGCCCCCAATTAAGACTAACTTTTCTTTCCTATGGGAGACGTTCAAAAGCCTCGCCACGCCCTGCATCAATAAGTTTGTTTCGATCCGTCGAAAACCAGTCAGAAGACACAATTCATGGATCAATCGTGAGATAATGCATCTTAAAAGGCGTGATAAACGCAAACGAAAGGCAAATATAAAAATATCTCGGAGCTTAACGTCTCCAATGACAAATTACTCAGTAAAATACGGATCGCACGTCATAAAGTTTATAGGAAAACTCTTACTTCTTTTCTAATAGAATCACCTCAAAAATTTTGGCGCTTTCTGTATAATACTAATGAACAAGTCGAACAACTAAGAATTAATGGTGTTGTGTCAACTAACGGTAAAAAATTGCAAATGAGTTTAATGCCAGTTTTTACAGAGCTTTTACTACACCCAACTCCCTTTTTGATTGTGAAGAATAATTATGTCTCGTCATCCGCTTCTGTTAAAATGTCAGATGTGGTGCTCAGTCGTGAGGGCGTATTTTCGCTTTTGTTGAATATCAATGTAAAGAAATCCCGCGGTGCTGATGCCATACCTAATTCTGTTCTTCATCGTTATTGGAAATAGTTTCTGAGTACCTTTAAGTGCGTTTCAGTACCTCACTTAATCAGTGTTCCTTGCCAGTAAATTGGAGAATCGCTAGAGTAGTTCCTGTATCTAAATCAGGTGACAAATTCAATGCCGGGAATCACGAACTTACTTCTTTAATAAACACGTGTTGCAAGTTCCTTTAGCACATAACCCCTCACCATATATCTCGCTACCTAGAGTCAACCAACTTTTTTTTTTTTTTACAAGAACCAACACGGATTTCGTAGAAACGTTTCCACAACGACTCGGCTAATATCTGTAGTCCACGATTTTGCAGCCGCGATCAATAGTCTACACCAAGTGGACGCACGTTTTTAGATATGTTTAAGGCGTTCGATCGTGTGCCTCATAATCTGCTTACTTATAGATTGAAAGAAACAGGACTTCCTGATAGGCTGGTTCGTTGGATACAGGCCTATCTACAAAACCGCTCTGAATTCGTTGAACGTGATGGCTCTAGGTCTGCGATTGTGTTAGTGTAAAATTGTTTGCTGGTGACTGCCTAATGTATACTCTTGTCAAAGATTCTTTCTATCAAACTATATTGAATAAAAACCTTTGTAAACTTCCAGACTGGTGCGACATACAGAAAATGAAAATCGACTTTACTAAAACCGTCTCCATGACACTAACTACAAAATAAAATTCCCTTTCCTACATTTATTATATTGGCGATCAGTGCATTCAAAAAGTTTTCTCTGTGAAATACTTAGGTCTAACAATTAAAAACAACCTCAAATGAGGCTAGCACATCAACAACATATGTGCTAAAGCGTTAAAAAATCTATGCTTTCTTCGAAGAAAACTCAAAGGATGCCACTCGGCTGTGAAAATTGAAGCTTATCGTTCTCTAGTTCGCCCAGTCCTATAGTAAGCCTCTATTGTGTGAGACCCGTATTGCGTGAAAGACATTGCGGAGGTGGAGCGGATACAACGTCTTGATGCAAGACTCATCCTATCGGACTACCACACTTCATCTTCAGTAAATAACTTGTTCAAGCAGCTTGAGCTCGAACCACTCCACGTTCGCGGACAAATTTTTAGGCCTGAAGTCTCTTTACTTACTTTATAACAATTCATTTGGTCTATCAGGAGACACTTATCTTCCCCTGTGCCGTTGTGAACAAAAATTGCGACAAGACCACTCGCCTTGAAGCCATCATCACGTCACTCTCGAACAAAATTGATGATTTAGAAAACCGTATTAGAAGAAGCATTCAAATTATTTTTGGTATTTCTGAACTACCTAACGAAGAGAGTAGCACCCTCGATGATAGGGTCACTAAAAAGATTCTTGGTGGAAAACTAAATGTCAAGATTAATAGAATCGATCGTATACATCGCCTTGGGAAACCAGCTCATGGCAAAACCCGTTCAGTAGTATTTCGACCCGTAAACTTTAAAGATAAACTAAATATTTTGCGCAACTTCACTAAATTTAAAAAAAAAAATGAACGACACTCGATTAGTGAAGATTACTCAAAGCGAGTGCACGGCATTAAAAGTGATAGTGTTATGCTTATTTATGACAAAATGAAGGTAAATGGAACAGTATACATTCGAAATGAGCCCATAAACGATAAGGTTCCCATATCTGAAGAAACCCGGCACCCTTGTGCGTGACCAAGCCCTACTCAAGTCAGCCGTGTCTACGAATTTCGATTACTAAACCTAAACGCGCGAAGCATGCATCGTAAATAAAAGGGATCAACATGAGGCTGCTGTTTTGAATACCCAACCTGATATTAAAGCTATGACACAAACATGGCTATCAGACACCATTCAATAATGTGAAATCACGCCCCCAAACTATCCGATTCTCCGCAAAGATAGAGGCTCTCGTGGTGGTAGAGTAGCGATTCTTGTAAAAAGCGGCATTGTAGGTACCTTACCCTAATGCCCACAAAATTGAGTTCCAGTGTTCTAAGATTGCTTATAAACATACTTGCTGCTATATATTTGCTATCTATAGACCTCACATTTCCACATTAGGGTTTTTGAAAAGTATGTATAGTTGTATTAGTGAAAGTATTATTATGAGCCGTAAGATTATAATTGCAGGTCACTTCAATCTACCTCCTTTAGAATGGCCCTCTCTGTCGAAATATACGAAACTACCCCTCAGCACAGATATCCTTACAGATCTATGTTTTCATTACGTCATCCAAATAGTTACTGAAAATAAAAGTATTGAAGGATCGTCGCAATCAGTGCTCGATCTCGTCTTTGTCTCTCGTCATTTCCTGAAAGACGAATACAGCCTAGAAGTTTTAAATGGCATATCTGATCATAAGATAGTTGTACGCTCCGTCAAAACGAACATCCCAACTCCAGGCAATCCCCAGATTTGACAGAGCAAATGACGTTGGCGTACTCGATTTTTTTTATACTCACTTTGATCATTTTCTGCTACTGTCCAAGAGCGCTCTTACCCTTGTAGAAATGCTTTGGAGCGAATTCAAAACAACAGTTAAGACGTGTGTCTCGTACTTCATTCCACAACGAAATAAAAGGATTATTAAGAAAAAAAACCATGGATAACGCGAGAAATCATCCATGTGAAGCGCAACATAAATAGGCTTCGTAAAAAGGGAAAAAAAAGCAGAACGCCTATAAATAAAAACAAATCGGCATTACTGAACAGCGATCTTGGACAAAACATCAAGTCGGCTAAATACAAATTGTTCAATATCACTCTTCAATTGTTTATCCAATCTTCACCCGCCAAATTCTGGAACTAAGTCATCCCAAAAAAAACAAATCATATCTAGAAGCGCCCTTAGGCGACAAAGCAAATCTTGCAAATGCCTTCATTGAATTTTGAATTTGTTTTCGGTCTTTACAACGGATAATGGTAATGAAACCTCATTCGTGTCCAATTCCCTATTATTGGCTGTAAATGACGTTGTAGTTACTGAACATGGTGTTTTATCACTTCTACTCAACCTGAACACAAAAAAGGTGCTGTGCCGTACGATATACTAAATGAATTTCTAAAAAGATACGCCGAATGGGTAACAAAATAATAATAATAATAATATTTATTTTGTTGTGTCAACAAACAGCACATAGCCTAAATAGGGGTACACAGTTCGTCATTCGAAATGAAATTTCGAATACGATTTGTGTACCGTATTCGTAGTATAACAAGATAAAAATATCTTGTTATAAAATTTAGATACTCGCTGAATAACAAAGGACAACTTCCAAAAGACTGGAAGTTAGCAAAAGTCATCCCCAAAAGACTGGAAGAAAAAAAAGCTTAAACGACTGGCCCATTTCTCTTTTCTTTAACTTGCTGTAAACCACATACTTAGTCCATATCAGCGTGGTTTCAGATCTCAACTCTCAATAGCGACGCAACTTATGAAAAGCATTCACGATTTTTCCACCATCATAAACAACAGAGGACAGGTTTACGCCATGTTCATCTACCTTTCAAAAGCCTTTGACAAGGCATCTCACCCGAAACTATTGTGCAAGCTAGAATCCACAGAGCGTTGCGAAAATCGCCTTCTGCGCGCCGCATCTTTGTCTGCTGGGCTGTGGAACGCCTTCTGAGCATCCGCTGTTGGTTTGCTGTGCGGTATATGGACGCTGCGCATGATTCCACAGCTCAGTGACTCAGCATTTTTCACCGGCGTGATAAGTGATGCAAAGGTCTATACTAGGAGCAGAAAAAATTCTCAAGTGGATTGAAGACTACCTTTCAGGCTGCTACCAGGACGCAGCACTTTATGCGCACTCATCATTCAAATGCAAAGTTTCATCGGGAGTCCCACAAGGATCAGTACTGGCACCTTTTTTGTTCCTTATATACATATATGACTTGATCAAAGATGTGAACGTAAAAATTCGCCTCTTTCAGTTCTGTTCAGATCAATATGTTTATTTATTTCAAAACAATGGGAGGGGAAGTGAGCTAGAAAAAAAGTTGCCATTTCAGCTTGACAAGGCCTCTACCTCCCTTTACAGTACAGCGCAAAACAGGACATCTGCAAATGCACATCCGGAACCAAACAAATTCATATTAAACACTTCTACCAGATTTAATACGACTGGGAAAAGGATACTAGTTACATCATAAAGGACTTTTTCACATTTTGTTCTTCATTCATAAACGATATCACTCTCCATCAGGAGTTCTTTAATATTTCTCTTAAATCTGAAAGGAAGACTGAAAGTTTTCCTTTCTTCAATTTCGTTCAACAAGGAGACAACTTGATAATACAATTGTTGCTTGCCATAATTGGTTCTTACTTTCGGTGTTTTTCAGATATTTTTCTCAGTGCATGTTCTGAGCTAACATTCTTCGGGATTAGGTATTGCTTCTCTTTTGGATCAGCTGAAGTAATTTCAAGTAATCTATTTTATTAGCCTTTAGCATTATGTAATTTTCAAACAGTGGGCTCGTACGCAAGTCTCGCAAGTTACCCTGAAAATTGTCGAGCATGCGAAGTATTCGTTTTGGAAGAACTATTGTTTTAGTGTAGTTCGTCATAGTTGTGGTACCCCATTCTATTGCACCGTATGATATTTTTGAGTAACATAAAGCATAATATAATTCCTGTTTATCCATGGAGGTAGTAGTTTATGAATACTACACATACATCCTACTGATTTAGATTGTTCAGAACAAAGTTTCTGTATATGCGTTGACCAGTTGAAGTTTTCATTAAATTATATGCCTAGGAATTTTTATCTTTGAACTGCTCTAAAGGCATTCCACCGAAATTAATAAGTATAGAAGTTTTGTCTTGCTTGTTAATTGAACGAAATACTATCTATTTAGTTTTTTAGCATTAAGCTGAAATTTGTTACGCTTAAGCCAGTTAGCCAGCTTCTCCAAATATTCAAAAATGTTCTAAAAGCCCATCTGTGGGCAAATTAAATGTTATCATCATCATCATCATCTAAAAGCCAGGAATCATGATTAAAAAACAAATACCTCCGACTTCTATAAAAATATCCTCAATTTGTAAGGAGACGTTTCGTCCCCTATGCGGGGGACTTCATCAGCACCGCCTATGAACAACCCGGCAAGCTACCAGCAACCAAACGCTTGCTTTGTACTTTTCTGAAGAAGTCGTCGGAACCAGCGCTACGGATGAAGAGAAGGACAAAGCAAGCGTTTGGTTGCTGGTAGCTAGTCGGGTTGTTCTTAGACTGCTCTGATGATGTCTCCCGCGTAGGAGACGAAACGTCTACTCATAGATTGTTGATAACGTTATATAACTCGGAATTATTTGTTTTTTAATCCCAATATTCGTTGGCCAATATTTTTAATATATCTTTAGAGCGTGCTTTAAAAAATGTGTTCGTGTCATCTGCGTACATGATTAGTTCTGGGGAATCCTGCATGTTTTCCATATCATTTACATAGATAAGAAATAACAGAGAGCCCAGAATGGATCCCTACGGCACTCCATGTCGTACTACTAACTTATGAGAGGTTGGTTCATCTAAATGCACATATTTTTTCGATTATTTAAATAACTGTCAATTAGTTTTAATGCCACGGCACGTATGCCATAATATTCAAGCTTAATCAGTAAGATATTGTGCTGTATTCTGTCGAAAGCTTTCGTAAAGTCTAAAATCGAACCTAATGTATAAAATGTATTTTGAATATTCCTGACAATTTTGTCTTTTATGTGAAGGGCTTGTTCTGTCGATTTTTTCGTTTGAAATTTATATTTTGCCTCATTCATTAAATTATACTTACAGAAAAACTCCTCTAATCTAATATAAATTATATTTTCAAATATTTTCGAAAAAAATGTAAAGAATGGAAGTTGGCCCTAGTCATATTGCAGAGCTTTTTCGTTTTTGTTTTTTTTTTTTTTTTTTTTGCGGTGCAAAAAACCCTGTAACCTGCAAATTATTTTCGGGGGCATCCTTTACACATGCAGCTTGCAGGTGTCGCCGTTGCGGGGTAAGAACGATTGTTTCTACTTACTGGTTCCCTGGAGTTCCTACCTCTGCGGTATGAAACGAACCCGAGGAGCCAAACGCTCGTGGCACATAAAATACCGGCACGGTCGCGAATGACATTACGGGCAAACTAGGAATAGGCCAGGGCGTACAGAGACTCTGTACGCCCTGGCCTAATTATAGTACAGTCCTCGGATAGTATACTAGGCGAAATTATCACGCGTTAACGCCACCAAGCTGCAAGGCTCGCAACTACAGTACCCTTGGCAGTGCATGAACTATTAAAGGGCCTCTGACACGCCAAAAAAATTCAAAATGCCCGCCAGTGCCCTGTGACGTAACAATGTACCGCAAGGTGTCGGGGCGGTCAGAAGGGAGTCATCCAAATATGTCACTAAAAGTGGGTTCGCCGGAAGTCACGTGAGTTTCTCTCCTCGTGCTCTCCACGACCATGCCTAAGACCTTTTTTTTTTCTTTTTTCTTTTTTTGTTATTTTAGTTTTTCCACGTGCGATCGCAGAAAACGAAGTTTCAGTTACACTAGCTTTTTATCTCTGCACCGTTGGTTAGTTTGCGTGCTGTAAAAGGTTGAGGACGAAGAGTCAGTGGATCGACGTGATGGAGAAAAAGGACGACGACGACGAGAGAATAAGCCACGGCTAGTTTTTGCTCTCCCGATTCTTTTGTTTTTTGGTCCTGTATACATACATAAGCGACTGGCATCTGATGAATCACCCGTTACCGGGAATCGGCCACAGCTCATCGCGGTACGGGTTACTTCCGGTGGTGGTAACCCAAGACACGGCATGACATCTCAACCCGGTACGCCCGTACTGGCATCAGGGACAGAGCCTTCATGCTCGCAACAGAGACCTGCTGACAAAGACCACAACTATCATGTTACTCAAGATACCCAGTCTGGCCGCTCCGGTCTGGGAAAATGACCGAACGACATGGGCGGCGATTCCGATGAATCGTCCTCGACACCTGCCAAGATACTGGCAGCAGAAAATGACAAAATAGAGGAGGGGCTCACAGAGGGAGACCTAGGGGGCTCTGTTGCGCTTTTTGCACTCCCAGGAGACTAGGGAGAGGGAAGTGACGTCAACAACGCAGCAAATGCAGATTGGATGTTGATTTTGTTTTCTTCTGTCAACATCCAATCTGCATTTGCTCTAGCCGTCGACGTCACTTCCCTCTTCCAAGTCTCCTGGGAGTGCAAAAAGCGCAACATAGCCCCCCTGGAAGGTTTCATTCTTGTAGAACACCGTCGACATCGAACAACGGGAGTCCCGGTGCTTTTGACCCCGACCAGCGATACACAGCGCCCCCAGCAGCAAAACCCGTTGATGTTAAGCGCCGAGGTCAGCACCGCAGCGGGTGGCCCCATTATACGCCATCGCTTTACAGCTAGGGGCGGTCTCCTGCTTGAGGTTGCAGAAGTCACTTTGGTGAATAAACTCTTGCAAGTTCGTACCCTTGGGAATATTCCAATACAAGTAACCATACCAAGTGCGTACCTCCAGAATTTCGGAATGATTAAGGGAGTCCCCCTGTGGCATACGGACACTGAATTAGCAGAATTCCTGCAGCCGGCAGGTGTCATCGCGTCCCGCCGCCTCTACCGCCGACGTGGAAAACCTGGTCACGCCGCAAAAGCGTCAGACTGAGTGATTCTGACGTTTCGTCTAAACACGGAACGCCCGTCGCAAGTCGACCTCGGGTTCATCCGGCATGACGTCGCCGAGTACATTGAGGCTCCACCCAGGTGCTTCAATTGTCAGGCACTCGGGCACATCCTGAAATTTTGCAAGGGAAGCACAAAATGCAAAGAATGTGGTGAACCCCATTCAAAAAAGGACTGCAAGGGCGAGGCACCAGTAAAGTGCGCAAATTGCAGTGGAGAGCACCCAGCAGACTACTCAAACTGCAAAGTCCGCCTGGCAGCTCTGAAAAAGACCAAGACCTTTGTACGAGGATTACCGCCGCCCCCTCCGATCAGGGATGACCCTCCCTCCCAGGAATCCTTTCCACCTCTTCCACCACGAGATCAAGCAAACCCGACGCCTCTCCAGCAACAGCTGCGGATGAGAAAGAACAAGACAAAGCACACTTCTTCGACCAAGCACGTGGCGTCACAAAATACGCCTCCTAGTGAGCCACCGCCTGCCTCACAGACGCAAAGTAGTTCTGAGACACCTCGATCCAAACCTGGCAAGCGCACATATAGCGACGCAGCCACTCGTGCTTCCCCCGTTCAGGAGTCGTCATTGCCTGCCTTCGGCACGACGACGGTCAGTCACATAATAAGTCTAGTTTTTTCTGTCGTGCGAAACTTCATTTCACAACTGCCATCGTGCACTTTTAAGAGCATATATAGTTGAGGGAGTTTTGGTTTTTGAGCCTGCAATCGTAGCACTGATTGGGAGCTCGCGTCAGTCTAATGGCTGATGTTCTCTCTTTCGAGAATTATGTAAAACAAGCTAGTCTTCCAGTGGAATGCTAGAGTGATACGTTCTCGTCTCTCTGACTTTAGGCAGTTTATTTTCAAATATAAGTTCCCAATTTTAGCAGGTAGCGAGTCACGTGTTCCGCCAGATTTTAGCCTTTCTGGATATCAAGTTTTTCAATCAAATCGAGACTCCGGCACTAGTTGGGTATTTATTGCTCTACGAGAAGGTCTAACATACGTGTCGCATAACATTTCATCACATCCGAGTAATGTGTAAGTCAGCGTCACTGTTAGAAAGGGGAAATATTCACTCACTGTAATCGCCGCATACGTTGCTCCGTCATGTTCTTTTGATGTTGACAGATTGAGTTCTATCATCAGACACTGTCCTCCCCCAATTTTAGTGACGGGTGACTTTAACGCTCATCATGCAGCTTGGGGTAGTGCGAGAACAACACGCCGTGGAAGGGAGCTACTAGAATTAGTGGATGATTCCGAACTTCGCGTACTAAATAACGGGACACCAACATTTGTTCGTGGCACACGTTCCAGTAGCTATCTAGACGTCTCATTTATGTCTTGGGACCTCGTGTCCCGGACATCCTGGTTTATGGACGTTGAGACCCACGGTAGCGACCACACACCTACCTACATCACAGTACCCGGAATACAGCCCGGAATCAACCGCAACTGTGTTTCGTACGTTGACTGGACATGCTTTAAGGATAACGTGGAGTCTAAGTTACAAACCAATGGGACATATGATGCGTTCATTTCCACCATTCAGCAGTCACTAACTGAGTCCAAGCGGTCCGTCCATCTTTCTTCTTCGCGTACATTCATAGATGCAGAGTATGAACGCCTCCGTGCAATCCGACAGCGTGCAGAACGGCGAGCAAGGCGCACTAAGCTACCTGAAGATATTCGGGTTGATAGACGAACTCAATAACATATCCGCCGTCATTTGAACAAGCTAGATCGAAAAAAGTGGAGAGGCCTTTGTGCTTCTTTCGATCCTCGTGCTCCTCTGACACAATTTTGGCACATCGCGCGTGGCCTGCGATTTCCACCGCAACAAAGAACACCGTTTAATGCCCTCGCAATCTTTTTGCGCAGGTCAATTCTAGAAATTGCAGAAGACTTCTGCGCTTCTTTAGTAAGTTTGCCTGCAGTGACCAGCGTCAGTCCGGCAAACGCAAACCTTGCAAATTCACCTGACCGATATCCAAGCGAGATGGATTATATCTTTACCGCCCAGGAACTGGAGCAAGTTCTGGCATCACTAAACTACTCTTCTTCACCTGGACCAGATGGAATTACCAATGGCACGCTTGCACACTTTGGACATAAAGGCTGTCAGTACCTTTTAGAAATATTCAATGCTTCCTGGTCCACAGGCAAAGTTCCAGAAGAGTGGAAAACTGTCTGCATAGTGCCTGTACTCAAGATTGGCAAGTCTCACATTGATATGAAATCCTATAGGCCCATTGCACTGACGAGTTACATCGGAAAATGCATGGAGCACATGATTCTTTTACGCCTAGAATGGTTTCTAGAGTCAAAGTCATTATACCCTGATACAATGACCGGCTTCAGACAAGGACGGAGTTCCATCGACAATGTAATGGATCTAGTTACTAGCGTCGAGGATCAAAAACTTCGAGGTAAAATAACAATAGCCGTGTTTCTCGATGTCCGGGGTGCATTCGACAACATAACTCATTTAGCAGTTTTGGAAGGACTTATAACGATTGGTATCAGGGGTCGTCTTTATCGCTGGATAGCTGATTACCTTCAGAATAGAACAATATTTATGCGGACGAGAGAAGGGGGCACTACACGACATTTTTTGACGAAAGGAGTACCACAGGGTGGGGTCTTGAGTCCCGTGCTTTTCAACGTGGCTCTTATTGGTATTTCCGAGGTTGTCTGTAAGTCTATTCACATCACGCTTTACGCAGATGATATATGTCTTTGGACATCTGCTCTTTCACTTAAAAGCATACAGACTCGATTACTTAGCGCACTCACTAGCGTATCTCATTTTTTGACGACGCGTGGGCTTGAAATATCACCTGAAAAGTCCGCCGCTATTTCTTTCACACGGATGAAAATGGATCGATACCCGCTAAACGTAAATGGTACTAGAATTCCTTATGTCTCGTCTCACAAATTTCTTGGAATATTTATTGACCGCGGCCTAACTTGGAACCCCAGTTAGCCCATCTGAGGGCCAAGTTATCCTCATTTACGAGCCTCGGCAGGTTTATAATTGAACAACGTGGGGAACTTCGACAGGCGCCCTTCTTCGCGTGTGCAGTAGCTTATTCGTTGGCATTCTTCGATACTGCCTCCCTGTAATGCATGGCCTTAGTCCAACCAACATGAAAAAGCTTCAATCACTACAAGCACAAGCTCTAAGAGTTTGTCTAGGCGTCCCCAAGTGCACATCCACACTAGATACTATAGCAGAGTCCCACCAGCTTTCCATAGCAGCTCTTCGTACCCAGGAGACCCTTCGGAATCATTTGCGACATCTTACACGACATCACGTCCATCACCTTGCAGATGTCCCGGAGCGGTGCTTCTACAGCCGCATTGCGCAAGAGATCCTTGATCACACGCACATTATACCGACATCTTTTCAATGTCACAATCTTCCCACTACACCTCCATGGTCATTACCACCTATCAAAATATATAGTACTATCCCGGGAATTACCAAGAAATCGATGCAACCCAATGTCGCCCTTCAACAGCTATCTTTGTCTTGCATCCGTTTTGAACACTGCTCTTCATGTCACATATGCACTGATGCCTCCACAACACACAACCAGTCATCCATTGGTATAGTAGTTCCCGCGCACTCCATAAAAGTTGGTCACAGCCTCTCTCACAGGATGTCGTCGACAGCAGCCGAGCTTGTAGCTATACGTGAAGCCCTAATATACATCCTCACAATACCTGCTCGTTCTTGGACACTAATCACTGACTCAAAAACATCCCTACAATCGCTCCAGCGCCCATATAAAAAAAGTCCAAATGGACAACTATTATTAGACATCCTTAAGCTACATTGGGACGCAGTTTGTGCAGGTCACTCATTATGCATCCAGTGGGTCCCCAGTCATTGCGGCGTTCCAGGCAACGAAATGGCCGACGCTGTGGCAACAAATGCTCAAAACTCCATTCACGAGATACAAGCCCCATTTACTAGATCAGACACAAAAAGAATTGTAAACATACTGGGGAAGGCTACAGTCACACGCCTCTGGGATGACGCCTGTGATCAATGCACACACTTACGAGCTATCGACCCTCACCTAACGTTTTGTGTACCTTGCGGTCTCACTCGACGACGCCAAGCTGTGCTCCATCGAATACGTCTAAAACTGGCATGCACTAGCCAATACTTATACCGCATAAGAATGAATTCACCAGAATGCTCTAACTGCAGAATTACGGAAGATTTAGGACACGTCTTGCTGGTCTGTCCTCAGTATGAAGATGAACGGAAACAACTGAAAGAGGAGATCCAGCTGCCTCTCGGAGAAGAACTTGGCCTACGCAAACTGCTGGGTCCATGGGAAAATGAAGCCTCCGCCACAACGGCTAAAACCGTTCTCCTGCGATACCTGTCAACTACAGGTCTCAACAAGAAACTTTAATACTGATACATGTTCTTTTTAATGCAATTTTATTTTTTTATTCAGTCGCCTTTTATTTTTGTGTGCCTTCAGCTCTTCCTTTCTCTATTTATCCTCGTTCCCCAACCTCACCAGAGTAGCCAGTCAGGAGATACCTCCCGGCTAATCTCTCTGGCTTCATTATCTACATTAATAAAAAAAAACGTGATGGATGTCAATGATGAAAGCTTTGCGAGTACAAGCCAGTGTACGAGTGCATGCCATCAGTCCGATAGTACAGAACCCCTACTGGGCATAAAACAAGCTATCAAGTTTTGAAAAAAAAATTTAGAACGCTCGCAGAAATTAGGATTGCGAGCATACGACACACCCGATCGCGTTGTTGAAGGTTTAGACACCGAGGTCGTCAAATCATAGGATACTCTCCAGCTGAAGATGCCTGCCATCTAGAGAATACGAACTGGTGGGTGTACCAAGTACAAGTAAACGTCGAGCATAAAGTAATTGTTTCCTGTAGAGCATGAGTAGAACTTGTTTATTAGGTTCACTGACTTCTCTTCTTCTACCTTTACAGCAACATTAGGCGATAAAAAGCAACAAAAAAAAAACATTGACTGCGTGAATTGCTCCCGGAGGTGCGGAGGATAACAAAAATATTAAAAAAAACTTTTACACGCTATCGCGGTAAGCACGAGGAGTGATAGAATTCACGTGACTTCCGGTGATGCCTCCCTTCTGACTGATTGATTGATTGAAACGTTTATTTAATTTCCATGCCTCTGGTCTATGGAACCTCATGTGGCATGGGGGAAGGGGGAGTGGGAGAGGGGTAGTGATGGGATGGTGACGGATTAGACGTACCGTCCGATCCCGGAGGACCGGAGGTAGGAGATGATTGATGCGAAGATGAGATCTCGTTCTGCGGGTGCTGAGGTTCTCGGATGCGTCCATTCCCGAAGGGTCATTGGTCTAAGGTGCGGTGGTAAGGTGTTAATTGCCGCTATCCGTTCTAGTGACGTCCCTTCACAGGACCATACAAGATGGTAGCAAGTCGCAGGGAAACCGCAGTGTGGACATCCAGGGTCAGGACCTGTGTCATTCTCATCTGTTGACTTGTAGAACTTCGCGCCAAAAGGGAGTCACCATAGTCCGAGTCTGGAGCCTGTGTAATGCCACTTGCTCCCATCGTGGAAGCCCGCGAGGGATCGGGTGGGGGTTAGAAGGTAGGAGCGCTGCAAGGCGCGCTTTTCGTGCTCTTTGTTCTTCCTTCTTCTTTTGGGTTAGATCAAAGCCCTCGTCAGGTGGAACGTCCCGTTGAACGGGCGAGGGGACCGGGCCTTGTGAGGGCTGAGTATTTGCCTGTAGCAGTGCCCTCGCGGCCCCGTCCGCCCGCTCGTTCCCTGGAACGCCTGCGTGGCCCGGTATCCACGCGATGGTGATTGTTTGTCGAGCCGCGGCTTGACGAACCAGTTCGCGGATGCGCGCAACTGTAACGTTGCATGTGCTCGACTGCTGTAGTGCACGCATCGCCTCTTGGGAGTCGGTGTATATTCGAGTTTCTGTAGCTTCTGCTCGTGGCATGTTCGTGGCTGTTTCAACGGCGAACAAAACTGCCAGAAGTTCCGCCATGCAACTGCTCCGTGTACATGCGGTAAGCTTGTGGTTCGTCTCTTTGCGTGTAGGGGAATGCCAGGCAATCGCAGTGCGGCCGCTGTTGTCTCTCGCCGCGTCCGTGTAGAAGACATCCACGTGCGCGGCAAGCTTGCTGACTTCAGCGCGGTGGATGGCTACTTGTGTAGCACGTCGTCCAGGGTGATCAGGTCCTTGATGACCTGGGAGGGGCTTGATGGGAGTGACTGCCTCTGCATCCCAAGGTGGCGTCGGTGTAGGCATGATTGGGCCGTCAATTAGGTCGGAACGGCCAATCGAGGCAAGAATAATTCGCCCGTGAGGAGTGCGAGATAGCCGCTGAGCTTGGCTTATCCGCATCTCCTCGGCAATCTCACGGATGGTGTTCATTTGAGTGGTCCTTTCTAGCTGTTCAACCGGTGTGAAGCGGGGGAGCCCTGTAACGACCCGCATGGCCGCTCTCAGCATGGTTACCAGTGTGGTTTCTTGAGTCTTCGTAAGGCGGAGGTAGTTCAGTCCGTACACTACCTTTGAGATTAGGAGGGTACGGACGAGTCGCCGGAGGAGATCATCCTGTGCACCCCAGGCCTTGCTCGAGATAGCCTTGAGCAAGTTTAGGCCCTCCTTCCACTGCGATTTTACTCTCCGAAGCCAAGTGACTGCACCGCCTTTGTGGTCAAATGGGACCCCGATTATTTTGACGGAGTTGTTCTGGGCGATGGGGATTCCATCCACCCTCAGTTGGATGTCGGTACGGGCGCTCCTGCGTCGGCTGGGTATAATCATGTACGTGGTCTTCTCCTTAGATAACTCCAACCCTGATCGGATGGCGAAGGTCATGACAACGTCAAGCGCGCTCTGCATGTAGCGTTGTTGGCTATCCGCCCCACCTGCCGTCGTCCACAGGGTGACGTCATCCGCATAAATGGTGAAGCGAATTTGTGGGATGGCTTCAAGGGCGAGGGCCAGGTCAACCATGGCGATGTTGAATAGTAGCGGCGACAAAACCACCCCCTGTGGAACACCGATATTGTTTGTTTTCCATTGACCTTTGGTTTGTCCGATAGAAACCTGGAACGTGCGATCCTGTAGGAATGTTTTGATGAAATTCAGGAATCGGCCCTGTATACCTCTTTTCTTTGCGGCGGCCACGACTGTGCTGTGTAGTATCGAATCGAATGCCTTCCGTAGGTCAATGGCCACGAGCGTACGCGGTTGGCTTTTAAAAAGCCGGCGCTCGTAGAGATCATGATGTATCATGAGCAGGCTGTCTTGTGCCGAAAGGTGAGGTCTGAAGCCTGTTTGCATGGGATGGAAAGCACCCGTCGATTCAAGAATCCATGTCAGGCGTGTTGTGACCATGCGTTCTAAAACTTTGCAAAGGTTGGACGTCAAGGAGATCGGGCGGAGGTTAGCCACCGCGTGTGGTGTCTTGCCGGGCTTTGGGATAGGGATCACTGTAGACCTCTTCCAGTCGGATGGGAGTTCACCGTTCACCCAAATGGTGTTGAATGTGTCAAGGAGCTCTTTCATGGCATCTTGTGGAAGATTCCGGAGCGCGGTGATGGTTACACGGTCTGGTCCAGGTGCCGACTTTGCTCGTGCCGCGCCAAGAGCGTCCAGGAGTTCTGCGAGCGTGAAAAAGGCGTCCGCCGGCTGTTCGTGCACGATGGTCTCCCGGGCGTAGACTTCGGCGGCGGGTGGCTCGGGCTGTTGGGGGAAGAAACAATCTCCTGCCTCTTCCGCAAGCTGCTCTTCCGTGATGTCAAGGCGGAGCGCTAGATTGCTTCCGGTGTTGCACATTTTTGTTTTCCCGGCAAGCCCTTTGTAGGCTTGCCACAGCTTGCGGTGGCCTGTCCGTTCGTTAAAGGAGTCGCACAGGCTATGCCAGATAGTGCGGCGGAGCTCGATTGTGTATTTTTTGGCCATTGCTGTCGTGCGATTTAAGCGGATCTTATTCCGGAGGGATCTCCTGGCTCTGTAGCGCTGGAGAGCCTCCAGTCTCCTGTCCCACAGCTTGATCAGGTGCAAGTCGGGAGGTGGTGTGTCTTCCTTGACGTTGTATTCCGCACGGGACTCCCGAAGGGCTTGCTGAATCCGGTCTCCGAATGGGACGTTGGCAAGACGGCTCATTGCGGTGCGGAAGTTGTCCCATTTTGTGAAAGTGACTCGACGCCTGGGCGAGGAGCTGATGGGGAGCTTTATGCGTATGGGGAGGTGGTCACTGCCCCATGGATCAGTCTGGACTTGCCATTGCACCTGTAGACGTGGAGAGGTCCAAGTGAGGTCGGGAGACGTGTCTTTTTGGCTGGCGACTTGGGCCAGCCGTGTTGGAGTGTCAGGGTCGTTGCATAGATGAAGCCCAGCTGCGAGGCATGCTCTCTTGATGTGCTTTCCCCTGGCGTTTTTGTTCGGGTATCCCCACGCGGTATGTCGGGCATTGAAGTCTCCAGCTAGGATGGTATGCTTGTTCTGTTCTACCAAGCCCTTTATCCAATTGACCTCGTTCGAGTCCCCACACGGTCTTATGTATGTGTTATGTGTGTTGATGGGTGTGTCTCCAAACTTGACCCGCGTGGAGACGACTTCGCGGTCATCAGAACATGACGCCTCGGAGTTCAATTTCGCCTGCTTGTGCTTTTTCTTTATAAGTGTAACTACAATACCGAAATTTGATGTCTGTCTTTGTATACTGGGGTTAATGTAAGTGTTGTATCCCCTAATTTTAAGATTCCTTACGTTAGCCTCCTGAAGAAGAATAACGTCAGGTGCCTTGTTGTTAAGTATTGACAGACGCGTTTTGAATTCATGAATTTTCTGTTGTAAGCCACCGCAGTTCCACTGCAGGATCCATGGTTGCGGGTTCACTCGAAACTTGTTGCGCTTGTGGATGTGTTTTGCCTCTCGGGTGTTTGTTTGTGTATGAGAATTACTATCCGTCACTGCGAGTGCCTATGAGTTTGTGGATGGCCGCCGTGAGCTCAACTCGCGCAAATCCCGCGTATTGAAGCTGTAGGATTTGCGTCGGTATGTCCATCTGTTGGGGTGGATGCGTCAATAATGAAGTGGGTTGGAATGCTCCCATTGTCACTGCTGCATACGACGCGCCGGCATCTCGGCTCACTGGTACAGCTGCAGGTGGTAGAGGCTTGGGCTTTTTGTTTCTTTCCTCCGTTCTCGTAGTTTTCTTCGGGGTGCGCCGCGGTGGGATTGCGCGCTTTGGACATTCATTGCTCGTGGCCACGTGGGCCCCATCACAGTTTGCGCACCTTGGATCTTTCGTGCACTCCTCCATACCATCGTGCTGGGGGCCGCACGTTCCGCAGCGCTGACCTTTCCGTGGGCACACGTCCATTTTGTGGCCAATTGCATGGCATTGAAAGCAGACTAGCGGTCTCGGGCGGTACTCACGAACGGCGAGAACCTCGTGCATGTACGCCACCCGTTTAGTACAAGTCTTGCCCTGAAATGTCACGAGTATCACGTTGCCCTTTTTCCCCAAGGGGCGCGCTGCTACCACCTTCTGGGTTCTGCACACGATATCTTCCAGAAGTTGTGCAGGAGACACCTCATTACCCTGACCACGTAGGTACACAACACCGCGGCACTCGTTTCCGGCGGGGGCCTTGTATGGTTGGAATGTGTTGTCTTCGTCACCCTTGCGGATTTCCTTTATTGTCATGAGCTTTGCGGTGATGTTAGGGTCCCTGGTGGTGATGGACAAGGCATTCGCTTTCTCATTCCGGTGGACGCTGTAGTCCGCTTGAGCGTGGATGCCGGCATGCTGGATTGCATCGCGGATTTCTTTTCCAGTGAATGCACCAACTTCTTTCTTTCCCACGGAGCGAAGCACCACAGTTTGTACCGGAAGTGGCCCCAGTGTAGATTTGTCGTCTTTTTCCGTTGCTTGTGGGCTTCGTTTTCTTATCTGCGAGGAAGCGCCTGGGAGCGGCCATTCTTGGTTGTCGTCTGTCTGGGAGACCGACGTCGCAGTTAGCGGTGCCGATGGTACGGATTGACCCGGTGTGGGTCCTTGGGACGTGCTGTACGTCGACGCGCCAGCTTGAGAAGCCCAGCCGTCTTCTTGTGGTCTCGGGTTTGCCGATGGGAAGCGGCCATCATCTTCCATTTGTTGTACTCCTTGATAGGACTCTGCCTCGCGGTCCCCAGTAGTTGGTCTCATGGGCGACCGTGACCTATCGTTATTTCGTTTAGACCGTGGGTACTGCCTTGGGTCTCTCTGTTTATGCTGGGGCGGGTCATTCAGGACTTCTTGTGGTAGCGGCACAAATCGAGCAACAATTTGTTGCAGAGCTTCCAGGATTGCCGGTTGGCGTTCAATCACTCCTGCCAGAACTTGAAAAAGTTGGCTCACCTCCGGCGGTGGTAATCTCTGGTGGGTCTGAAGGCCGGCGGGCTGGGTCCCCTGCAGCTGACCTGTGCCATCTTCCCTGTCAACTTCTATTTGGCCCAATTTGCAAACGGTTTCTTGGGTCGGCATGTTCTGGATGCCTTCCGTTATTGGGCCCGATGTGGCCGTGGTTGTCTCTGTATTGGCAGCTCGAGTGTTTGTGTCTCCCATTTCAGGTGATAGGCTTAGCGCGCTGTTCATGACACCATGTTCGAACATCACTGAAGTCGTCCCTCCCGGGTCAAACATTGGCGGTCGGAAGGTGACGGGAGGCCCTCGTTGGTCCATGATGCCCTTTCGGGCGCGAAGGTCCCTTAATTTGGGCGCTGCGAATAGCTCTCGGCGGAGGTAAGAAAAACAAGTCTTACAGACCAAGCGCTTCGTCGTCCTCCATCCTCCCTTCTGACCCCCCCCCCCCCCCCCCCAACACCTTGCGGTGCATTGTTACGTCAGAGGGCACTGGCGGCACTTCGAGTCGGGCTTCGTATTTCTGATTTTTATAAAAAAAACTACGCGACTCTAAAGTCAAACAATTTTTGGTGATGTCCTGATACACCACTTAAACGCCAAGCATGAAGAAAAATTTTTTATGGCGTGCCAGAGGCTCTTTAACGTCACGAACGCGATACACATTGCGCTTCTCGCTGGCCGACTTTGAAGCGAGAAGTAGAGATCTCGCGATCACGTCATTTAGTTTCCGTACCCCTTTAATATCATCTTCTTCCCCGGTTGTTGTTTTTTTTTTTTCTGTTGGATACGGATGGAAACTTAAACCTTTTTCAGTCCCAAATATTGCGCAACCGGTGACAGAGCACTACCCCTCGAGATCGACCAAGAGGTGGCGCTACTGTCGCGCTATTTCATCCTCGAAGCGGGGATAGAAGCAAGGCCGCCCATTAGGCTCTTCACGTTCGCGCACGAGAGGGTAGATTCTTGTGTTTATTTTGTCGCATAGTATCGGTGAGAAGGTATTACTGAATCTAAACGTAGAAAGTCTGCTGGACCTGATGGAATCTCTGACACAATTTTAAGGAGATATGCGGAGTGGCTCTCGCACTATCTATGTCTAATTTTTGTGAGTCATTGCGATCCTCACGGCTACCGGATGATTGGCGTTGTGCTAAGATTGTCCGGATTTACCAGACAGGAAATAAACACTTAATCTCTAACTACAGACCGATTTCACTGACAAGTACGACATGCAAGTTAATTGAACACCTTAAATGCAAGGCTATCCCTAAACACTTAGAAGAAAACAATGTTCTTTATTCACATGAGCACGGGTTCCGGGCAAGATTGCCTACGGTAACGCAACTCCTAGAGGTGACCCACGATTTTTCTCTTACTGTTAACGATAGACAACAAACTGATGCCATTTTTATAGACCTATCAAAAACCTTTGACCGTGTGCTTCATCAGAAATTAATAAGTAAATCGCAGTCAGTTGGCATTAGTCGCGCTTTGATTTCCTGGATTTATGGTTACCTTGTCAAACGCAAACTGTGCGTTATGCTGAACGGTGGTATCTCTAGTATGCTGGATGTGTTTTCCGGAGTGCCACAAAGGTCAGTGCTTGGCTCATTGCTATTTTGATTTATGTAAATGATTTGCCGGCTTGTGTTGATTCAAATGTGAAAGTGAGACTCTTCACCGACGATTGCGTCATATATACGACCATAGCTGGACCTGAGAGTCAGATAGTTGTTAACAAATCATTGCAAAACATAAGCCTTTGGTGTAAGAGATGGGGAATGAAAATCAATCACGACAAAAGTGCTGTTATCACTATCACCAACAAGAAAACCCCGTTAGACTTCTCATGTATGTTATATAATAAAACTATTAATAAACTAAATGAAATAAAATACCTGCGAGTTACAATCTCCAGTAACCTTAACTAGGAGACACATATCACAAACGTATGCAGTAATGCATTTAAGAAGTTGGGTTACTTGAGAAGAAAATTTAAAAAAACTACGTCTGCAACTAAACTATCAGCATACAGGGCACTAGTCAGACCAGTGCTGGAATATGCCAGTATAATCTGGAGTCCGTATCAGGATTACCTTGACAATAAGCTGGAAAAAGTTCAAGGAATCGCAGCAAGGTTCATCTATTCTAATTACTTATGGAGGGCTATAGTTACCGCTATGCTTGCGAACGCAAAGTTGGACACCCTAAAAGATAGAAGAAAAATTGCTAGCCTAAAGTTTTCGTACGCAATGTACCAATAACAAATAAATATCAAGGCCCCTTTTATGCACTCAAAGCGAACCAACCATAACAAGACGATCTGGCCGTATTTAGCCAAAAACAAAACATTTAAATATTCCTTCTTTTCCCGCGTTATTGATGAATGGTATAAGTTACCAGAAGAAATTGTAAATAGCACATCAGCGCAGACTCTCACTTCTATGCACTAGCAAAACATTCCGTTTATACGTTTTCTTTTTTTCTTTTCTTTTTTATTACGAATGTCTTATACCGCTGTAGTGCTTCTTGTCTGTACAAATGTCCACCTCTGTATGGTTCTTCAATGACCTACAGTATTGATAAATAAATTAATTTAAAAAAAAAAAAACAATTTTAGCGGAAAGTGATGCGGTACAGTTCGGTGCTTCAGTGAAGATCGAATCGTGTTACCAACGTACGGCTTAAATTTAAATAATCGCTTGTGTGGGTTCGTTGTTTGCTCTAGGCAGTCGTTGGGAGACATGGCTCACCACGACGGCTGCCTTTTCCCGGGTGAACTGCACTTATGTTCAATATTTATTTCTTAAAAGAGATATATCGGTTCACCAGCGTGGAAATTCAACTAAACAAGGAACTCCGACCCGGATACTTACATAATACTAGTACTGTGGGTTGTAAAATCACATGTTCTATGTTTTTTTGTTTTTGTTTTTTTTTTTGCGCGCGATAGCGTTTAGGAGGTAATGTTGCAGAATTTTCGGCGTCGGCGGGATCGAAAAATCTCATATTGCAACGTGCGCTGCTTTCGGCGTTGAGAAATGAACTCTAGCGTGGTTCATTTTTCGCGCGCTGGCTGAGAGCGCTCGAAAAATATCGGGGGCCATGCTCCATCTCATGAGTTGTGTGCGGCAGAGGCAAATGCATAGGCGCGAGCTCGCGGCTTTCAAGTTTGCTTTTTTTTCACGACTCACTCGCGAAAGAAAAGCAAATCTGAAAGCCATGAGCCCGCGCCTACGCCTTTGCCATTGCTGCACACAACTCCGGAGATAGAATTTGGCTGCACAAGATATCCAAACAGCCAAGAGGTTAAATTTTGAATCTCTTGACTCGTTAGACCTCTTGAATTGGAATCTCCCGCTATCTTATGTTTGGCTAAAATAATTAAATCAGCAAAGCTACGTTCAATGCGGGGTAAAGTTTTATTACCCGCACTTTTTCTTTCGTTGGTTGGGGTGTGATTGCCATGAAGAGGGCTTTCCTTAGATGTATGCGTGCGATGTGAGGTGCTTCCTTCCTTTTCGTCTTTCCTTGGCAGTTAATTCTGAAAGCGGCTCTAGACTTAAGTTCCTTTTGGCCTTGCGTGCTCATCATAAGGCTGTGGACACCTGGTTGAGTCCTTCCGCGTTTTGCCGTTGTACGTTTTGTGCGTCTTGTTTTCTCGGCACAAATGCGTCTGCCACCAGCTTATCTGGCACGACTATCTTCCGATTAGAAATCACCGGCACTGTTTTCAGCGAAAAATACGGCCCTTTCCCCTTAAATTCACCTCTGCTGCAAGAGCATTTTGTCAACACAGAGGAAAACACGGACTCGGCGTCGTGAAGCGTTCGATGCTCGTTGCGCCGTGTGATCTCCCTCACGGCGGCGAAGCTTGCGACCGCTCATAGTCCACATCAGGTTCGGCTGCAGGCCTGACAGCTTACTCAATGCTCTTCTCTTCGATTTCTTCTAGAAAACACGCTCTTGCTTTCATGAGCCGGGACATTCGGTGAAACTGTGGGGACACTGTCCAGGGTAAACGACCCTCATTGAATTCCAACGTACTGTTGATTTGGTTTGCGTTATCTCTAACAACAAAGTAGAGCTTTTTTGTTTGTTTTTAGTTTTGTTGTTGATGCATAAATTCGCACAGGTTCACGCAGCGGGGCCTTAAAACCCAACTTCACACAATACCGAAATGCACCAAGGCGTTGGTGTTGAAGGGCAGACGATAGCAGCGAATCTTTCGCCGCTGGCGGTGACCATCAGCCCAAAGCCCACCCTCCGCTCACCCAACTGCATGCTCCTATTCCAGTTCACTGTACTAGTAATGGACGACGTGGGAAACATCGCCCATCACCCAGAACGCCGCCATCAGTGACCGGAAATGAAACCATACATAACGTCGCTTCCTTGGTTTTCTAAGGAAACGAGAAAGGAGACCTTAGAGCAGGGGTCGGAAACCCACGACCCCCGGCGCTACATCAGAAAAAGACCTTCCTTGCCGCTTTCTTACACAGAGTCAAGGACCACGAGGCAGTTTTAGCACCAAAGGGGGTTAGGAACAAAGAGCATTTCCTATTGGCATTGCCTGGTATCCCCATAGCTGGGCAGAAGACGTCTGCACTTCCTTTCTGCCTTTGCTTCGCACCCCCTCCCCCCCCCCCCCCCCCCCACACACACACACACACACAAACTTCGTGACTTGCCCTCCGGCTCCCTCTGTGTCGGCTCTGTGGCCACTCGGCGCGCCGATGCAAAAGCTTGCCGACTGGCAAAGAGGCGGAGCTACTTCGAGTGTGCACTGGCCGACCAACGCGACGAGAGCGGTAAGTATGATGACATTAACGAGGAAGAAGACGCCGCTACATTGCCAGTGGCCATGATGGCCGAGAAGCGATGCGGCCTAGGGTCGTATTTGTATGACCCGTTTGCCTTGTCTCCGTCGCCCGCAACAGGTAACTCAGCTTATTCACGAAGCGAGCTTACGACAAAAACCTAAGAAATCCGTTTTCGCGAAGCAATATTATAACAAGTTTTTCGTACGCTACAATGAAATCTTACAACCTCGACTACGACAGCTCCAGAGGTTTACGCACTTTTTATGATCAAATCTACAACGCCGGCGACATCACTCGCTTACGTCGTCGCGACAGCCAACGTGCATTTCTATGTTTCCTCTGCGCGCGTCCTAATTTCAAGCAGGGAAAGAAAAAAAAAATGTGCTTGAAACTGAAAGCCGCGGCTACTGAATTCTATGAGAATTGCTGGATCGCGCATCCCCGCTTCGCGAGTGCGGCCACCAGACGGTCATCTCGCATCTCGAAAAATCGCTTTTTTGGAGCGTAGCGGAGGCTGGCGGCAACGTGCTGAAGACACGTTTTCTACTTTTCGTCGGTATTCGCTGAAGAAGTTCTTTAAAACTTTCTGTAAGCCGTGAGACTTGCCATTGAGAACACGTGGAAATTGTTACCGAAGCGCAG